>NW_026125444.1:14830000-15430000 GCF_943737965.1 Phodopus roborovskii | reverse complement strand
CCCAACACCCTCATTTTGCAGATAAAGACTCTGAGATCTAAAGAAAACAAAAAATTTTTTTACAGAGAAATATGTAATCAAACTCCTGATGCTTAAGATTCATTCTGAGAATTTTATGTGTTCCCAAGTTTGTGAATGTTTGCAAATAATGTGCTTTTAATGGTTAAAATGATTGCCACAAAAAGTAAACCAGTAGCTAGGTATGGTGGTACACGCCTTTAATCCCAGCACCTGGGAGGCAGAGGCATGGGTGTCTGTGTGAGGATGTTGGGTCCCCAGGAACTGGAGCTATAGATAGTTGTGAGCTGCCATGTGGGTGCTGGGAATTGAACCTGGGTCCTCTGGAAGAACACAGGCAGTGCTCTTAACCACTCAGGCATCTCTCCAGGCCCTTGTTGATTCTTTTGAGACAAGGTCTCACAATATAGCCCTGGCTGATCTACAATTCATTACATAGACCAGGCTGGCTTCACACTAAGAGATCAGCCTACCTCTGCCTTCCAAATGCTAGAATTAAAGGCATGTGTTACCACACCCGGTGAAGGTGTGTGTGTGTGTGTGTGTGTGTGTGTGTGTGTGTGTGTGTGTGTGTGTGTGTTGCTTTATGTACTTCATTTTATGAATTACTTTTGAAAAATATATCAACCTTTGTTGCAACAAAATATATACTTTCCTTGAGTTTCATATATATAATCTGTATTTGGCTTTTATTTCTTAGACCCTGTATTGGGCTATTTGATGAAAGGCCTGTGTGAAAAGCCTCTGGCTTCTGCTGCGGCCAAAGCCATTCATAACATTTGTTCAGTTTGTCGGGATCATATGGCTCAGCACTTTAATGGACTTCTAGAAATTGCCCACTCCCTTGATTCTTTCATGTTATCTCCAGAAGCTGCTGTGGGTTTGCTAAAAGGTTAGTAACAGTTTCCTCTAAACCACTACTTGGAGTTATCTTAACTCTTATTGAAGCTTTTTAGTAATAATGTACTTAGTGATAGCAAAGGTGGCTTTTCCATTCAGGGGGAATGTTTAGTATGTGTTTATGTATTCTTTTCTTAGCAAAGCTTAAGCCTATCAAATTAATTCATACTGCTTGAAGTATGTATAGCATAGTTATAGATTTGAGGTAGAGACCACACATTCAAATTAAACACAATTTGTGTTTGCTGCTAAGAAGAAATGAACACTGAGTTGTATCAGTGTGAAAATCAGCCTGAATTCTTCTTAAACACACACACAAGAAACTATAATTTTAAAGAACAGTGCTGATCTTTTTAAAAGAATTCTGGTTATCTGTCTAATGTAGATCAACTAATTTAATTACCTCAGATCATCCTTTATGCTCTTCATTTGAGTCATTTTTGTTTTTCAGGAACAGCTCTTGTCCTAGCAAGACTACCTTTGGATAAGATTACTGAATGTCTTAGCGAGCTGTGCTCTGTTCAGGTTATGGCATTAAAAAAGGTGAGCCCTAATAAAGATGGAAACAAATTAGGTGTCATATGTTTAAGTGGCAAGAGAACTAAATGAAGTTTATTAAAATTAGTAATTGTATCAGCATACTAGAAAATATACAGTTCAACGTTCATATGCATCAAGGAAGCAGGCTCGGGAAAGCAGTTGGTCATTTTTGTAGGTGTTCAAACGTTGGACTGTTTGTTATACAAACCCAGAAGCTATAGGTCAGTCATTTGACATGCCCTCTTGATGCAAATCAAGACACATAGCAAACACAGGGTGTATAAAGGCTGCTGCTACCATACCAATTTCTTTTTCCCCAGTATGTGTACACCTTAAAATAATAAGTCCAGACATGGTATCCCCTGCACTTGAGAGGCTGATTCAGTAAAATCAGGAGTTTGAAACTAGCTGGGCTACATAGTGAATTTCAAGCAGCCTGGACTAAATAGTGATACATGTTTAAAACAGACAAACAAAACCAAAGTAATAGTAATAATAGTATAGTAAACACATTAGTAACCATCATATCAGAAGCATCACAAATATAGGAATAAATATTGCACACTGATATTTGAGTAGTTATGGAGTCTCTGTGTTAAAAGCTTTTCAGATCCATTATAATCTTATAAAATGACTTTTATACATGTAGTCTTTATTGACCAAAGCATTGTTTATGTGTCACCTGACTGTTTAAAAATCAGTAGATTCTTAGGGCAGTGGTGGCTCATGCCTTTAATCCCAGCACTCAGGAGGTAGAGTTCAAGGTTTACAGAGCAAATTCCAGGACAGCTAGGGCTACACAGAGAAACCCTGTGGTGTTGGGGGAGGAACAGTAGACTCTCAATTTCTAAATATCGGGAACAACTATTTAGAAGTTAGAGTGTGAAAACCAGGTCCTAGAAGTTAAACAGTATCCTAGAAGCCAGGAGTATTGGCACATACCTGTAATCTCAACTCTGGGTGGGGAAGATGAGACAAGAGGATCATGGGTTCAAGGCCAGCCTCAGATACATAGTGAGACTGTCTCAAGAGAAGAAAATCTGTAGTCTACTGTATTTTATTGATGAACTCTTTAAAGCTGTCAGCTCTTCTCCAATTTCTAGCTCAATTTCTAGCTCAATAACAATAGACGTAGTAATGGAAGTTTCGGAACTTGCCATAATGGTCCTGAAGTTCATCTGTACTGATCTATTCTACTAGTAGTATTTAAGGAATTTTAGAAAAGAGAATGAGAGACAGTTTGCTTAAAAAAAAAAAAAAAAAAAAAAAAAAAAAAGAAGCTTTAAAGAAGTAATCATCTTAGCATTTTATATTATATAAAGCTAAATATAAATTGGGCATGGTGACACATGCTTATTATCCCAGTAGTCAAATATTGAGGCAGAAGCTAGCCTGAGCTACATAGGAAGACCTTGTCTAAAACTTAAAATTGAGCTGGGAAGATGGCTTGGTTGGTCAAGGTGCTTGCCACTAAGCTTAAGGACCTAAATTTATTCCCTAGGACCCACATGGTAAAAGGAGAGAACTGATTCCCTCAGATTGTTCTCAGACCTCCACCTGCCACTTGCCTCTCCCCACCCACAACTAAATAAATGTTTTTTTAAAGTGGCATGTAGGGACTGAAGAGATAGCTCACTTGCTGTTTTAGTAGAAAACATGGGTTTCACTTCTTAGCACCCTCTTGTGGTCTTCTTGGACACCAGGCCAAACCCTTATACACTTAAGTATTGTTTTTTTGTTTTTTGTTTTTAAAGCTAAATATAGATGTTACATATATAAAGTATAAAGTAACAATATACAATTTCTATTATAGACATTATCTTAAACATAGTTAACTGGAGAAAAAAAAATCAAATGACATTTTATTTTCCCAAGCAGTCAGATAGTAAATACACTAATATGCAGTCTAATCCAGGGTGCAACAAGAGGGGGGAAGTGGTTTGCAAGTAAGAAATTTGTACCATTCAAGTGATTTTTCAGCTCTTCTTAAAGAAATAAGCAGAAGTCGAGGCAAGGGTTGCTATAGAACGATGTTTATTGCTGCATTCACTAAAGGTCTCTGTGTGTTAATGTCTTTGTCTCTTCAGCTGTTGTCTCAGGAGCCCAGCAATGGCATATCTTCAGATCCCACTGTGTTCTTAGATCGCCTGGCAGTAATATTTAGGTAAGAAGGGAAGGTCTGGATTCCTCTCTAGAGTTAAAAGCACAAATGAGACACCAAAATAAGCCAGTAGTGATAGTACAGGCCTGTGAGCCCAGTTCTTGGGAGATGGAGGCTGGAAGATCAAAGGTTGGAGGTCGTCCTTACTACATAGCAATTTGAGGCCAGCCTAGGCTATACAAGAAGATCCTGTCTGCAAACCTCTTGTTACACTATTGTTCTTAGAGCCTTTTGGCATTTGTTGGTTGGTCGTTCAAGATAGGGTTTTTCTGTGTAGCCCTGGCTGTCCTGGAACTTACTCTGTAGACCAGGCTGGCCTTGAACTCAGAGATCTGCCTGCCTCTGCCTCCCAGATCCTGGGATTAAAGGCATTCGCCACCACTGCCCTGGTTTTTCTTCTTCTAGCCTTGGCTTGCCTGGAACTTGGTGTGTAAACTAGACTGACCTCAAATTCCTAAAGATGTGCCTGTGTTTACTTCCCAAGTGTTGGGGTCAAAGGTGTGCGCCACCATACCTGGCCGAACGTGTTGTGTTTTAATGCTCAGGGTAGATTATATGTATTTTTATTAATTTGGAAATAAACACATTTGGGTTTATAAAGAGGGATAATAGAAAAAGTAGTAGAGCTTACCCTGCAGCTCATATAACCAGAGTTGCATGGAATTTGCTTGTTCTAGTAGTGACTTGATAGCAGTTTGATGTTTATATATGGAGGGGAGGGTAGCTTAAAGTATGTCTGTTTTTGCTTGAAATGGGCTAGAAGAAAACTATGTTGATGTAAGTAAATGACTCTTACCACCTGGTTTTATGAGCAAAGAGCGAGGTCTGGGTTCTCATTTAAATTTTTCTTTCACTGTTTGGGGCTATTCTTTTCCCAGACACACCAATCCTATTGTAGAAAATGGACAGACTCATCCATGCCAAAAAGTCATACAGGAAGTAAGTACTAATGGATGCTTTTTTTCTTTTCCCTTTAAGTCTTTGAGGAACTGGGTTGAGGAGACACTGTCTTTAATGTTCATAGGGAGAATTAATTTTTGGCATAATTTTAGGTTTAGACTTGGTAATAAAATGGTTGGTAAATGCACTAAAAATCCAAAGAGACAGAAATTCTAAGATTAACCAGTCGCTAGAAGGCTTAATCAGTCCTAGCCTAATATTTTTGACAAAGTAAATGGTATTAGCTTTCCCTCTGTATAATTCTCCTTTGTATTTTATTCACTCAGGATAGTATGAGGATCAAGAGGCATGGGGTTTTGGTTGTTAGTTTACTTGCTTATTGTTTTATAAATTGTGCATTTATTTGTATGTATATACACTCCCCATGGCGCAGAGGTCAATCAGAGAGCAACCTGCAGGAGTTGATTCTCTCCTTGTCCTATATGTTTCCTAGGGCTTTATTTCAGGTCATAAGTGTTGGTGACAAGTATGTTTACTATTGAACCATTTCTACAGCCAGAGTCATGCTTTCTAGAAATGCATTGCAAACTTTAGAGGTTACATAAATACTAAATATCCTTAATTTTTCAGTGTAACCTTAGTCCTTTTGTTTGTTTTCTGCTTTCCTGGAGCTACCTTTAAATATTTTTTCCTCTGTAATTCTTTTTTATCTTCACTAAGAAAGTCTGAAATTCAGGAAAATGTGTATCTGATTTTTATTAAGTTAGATTCGGTGGTCTTATTCTAAAGAGTCACTGTGTTTCTCCTAAGAAGCACTTGGGTTTTAGTATTGTTTAATATACGAGACTGTGCATATCTATACGCATACTGGCTGAATCAGGCCATGTGAACTACTGTAAAGAAAATCTTATCCAAATCAGACAGGTGTAATAATGTATGCTATAATCTCAGAAGTTTGGGAGGCCAATGCAGGAAGATTGTCACAGGTTTGAAGCCAGCCTGGGCCACATAGTGAGCTGAAGGCCAGTCTGGTCTATGGTGTTAGACCAATAATAATAATAATAATAATAATAATAATAATAATAATAATAAATTAATTGTTTTAAACCAAATCAGGAATTACCAGTTTAGGATTTTTTTTCTCAGCTATTAGTTGATGGGCTTTCTTTCTCACACTTTAACTTTTGATTCAGATATGGCCAGTTTTGTCTGAGACGCTAAATAAGCACCGAGCTGACAATCGGATTGTAGAGCGTTGTTGCAGATGCCTGCGCTTTGCTGTTCGTTGTGTAGGCAAAGGGTCTGCAGCTCTACTACAGCCACTAGTCACACAGGTGAGTTTCCCTTGAGATGGACGCACCATGTAGAGAACAATACCTTCAGGGCAAAAACTTTGTTGGTGAAATGAAGTCCTTTTGATTGATTTGGAAAGGAAAATACATTTTGATAAATAAGTGCATGAGATAGGTATGCTGTCTATAGAAAAACAGCCTGTATAGCAGTAGTCTAAATAGACTGGCTAAAATCGTATGAAGAGAGCAACTCATGATCAGCCTCTATGTATCTGTGGTAAATATTTTGTATTAATGTCTTTCAGGAAAATGAAACAAGTCAAACTTTGTTGTTTCTTGGCCCACAGTTATTTTTCTATCATGACTATATTTTGCTATTCATACAGGTCTCTTATTGGTCAAAAATAAATAGGATTTATTTCCCCCAAGCGGTTTCTAGGGAGAGTGCTTGTGTCTAGGGAGAGTGCTGTTGAGAGTTAACGAAGGGTGTTGTCCTCAATCGAGTT
Source organism: Phodopus roborovskii (assembly GCF_943737965.1). Taxonomy (NCBI): domain Eukaryota; kingdom Metazoa; phylum Chordata; class Mammalia; order Rodentia; family Cricetidae; genus Phodopus; species Phodopus roborovskii. The sequence continues at coordinate 15,423,683 of NW_026125444.1, read as the reverse complement.
CGGTTTTTATTGTTGAGGTGGGGTCTCTCCCTGAACTGGAGATTCTACTATTCTAGCAAGGTAGCTAGCTGGCTTCAGAGGTGCCCTGTCTGCCTCCCAAGTGTTCAGAGTACAAGTGGCCACCACACGTGCCCAACTGTACATAGGTTCTAGGGATCTGAACTCTGGTCCTAATGCTTGCTCTTTCATCCATGAGCCATCTTCCCAGTCCCAATTTGATTCTTTTAATCATTAAGATTGGCAAGTAATGGTGATGGTGTGATTTGTGATTTGAAGTAGTAACATTTAGACATATATGAAACATTTTTCCTTAGAGCATTAATTTGTGTTGATGTTAACCTCCTACTGTTAGTATATAGCACATTTAAACTTTGTGGGGGTTGGGTGGGTATTTTTGTTCTACACTGTCAAATTAGAATGAAAACATTGGCTATGCCAGTGAGACCTACTCTCACTGTGTGCTCCTTAACAAAAAAAAAAGAAGTGGGCTGGGCATGGTGGTACAGACCTTTAATCCTAGGTAGTGAGGCTGTATTTTGGAAATATTACTAAAGTGTTACTAAAGTACTAAATTGCTTGTAGTTTGAAGTATTTGACAGTTCTTTCAACATTGTCTGCAGAAGGAAACCAGTCAAAGGCATAACAGAACTCTTTAAAAAGAAAACTTGAAAAGTAAGAAGTTGAACCTTGTGTGTTTTGTGTTGCCAACAAACTGTAATACTTTGCCTTTAAGAGAAAAGCCCTGGGGGCTACAGAGATGGCTGGTTGGTGATTGCTTGGCTGCTCTTCCAGAGGTCCTGAGTTCAATTCACCAGTAACCACATGGTGGCTCACAGACATCTATAATGAAATCAGGTGTACTCTTAAGGCGTGTGGGCTTACATGCAGGCAGAATACTGCACACATAACAAACAAATTAAATAAATAAATAAATCTTTAAAAAAGAGAGAGAGGAGCCCAACCTGGTTTTCTTCCTGGAGATAGCTATTGATAACTTCGGATACTTTCTGAAGGGTGAGTGATGAGTTGACTGGGCAGTTTCTTTCTTGCAGATGGTGAATGTGTACCGTGTACATCAGCACTCCTGTTTCCTGTACCTCGGCAGTATCCTTGTGGATGAGTATGGCATGGAAGAAGGCTGTCGGCAGGGGTTATTAGATATGCTCCAGGTATGTTTTTCTTAGATTGTGCCAGGCCTTATGGACCTCAAAACTTTTGCTGGGCTTTCTTTATTCTTGTCACAACCATGGCTTGTTGATTTTTTAATATCAGGGAGATAGACACTTTGTGAATGTTTTCCTTTTTTCTCTTTATTTTAGACAGGGTCTCACTATGTGCCCCGGAACTCACTGTGTAGACCGGGCTGATCTCAAATTCACAGAGATCTGCCTGCCTGTACATTCCAAGTACTGATATTACAAGGTTACACTACTATGCCTAGCGGGCTGGTCTCAAATTCACAGAGATCTGCCTGCCTGTACATTCCAAGTACTGATATTACAAGGTTACACTACTATGCCTAGCGGGCTGGTCTCAAATTCACAGAGATCTGCCTGCCTGTACATTCCAAGTACTGATATTACAAGGTTACACTACTATGCCTAGCTTTTAAATGTCTTACTGCATTTGTTGAGGTATAGGGTACATATATCGCCACAGATGAGGAAATCAGAGGATAGCTTATGGGAGCTGATTCTTTCCTTCCATCTTGTCCTGAAGATCAAACTCAGATATCAGGTTTGATGACTAGACCACATCTAGTGCATATATAAAAAACTCAGCTATCAGGTTTGATGACTAGACCACATCTAGTGCATATATAAAGTATCTTCACTAATGGTAGGACTGGCAAGCAGGTAAGGGCACTTGCTGTTCTTACAGAGAACCTTAATTTTGTTCCCAGCACTCACATGGTGGCTTGCAGTTGTCCATAGCACCTTACAATCATTTATAATGCCAGTCCAGGGGATACTAGGCATGTAGATGCTGTATATATAAAACATGTAAGCAAAACACTCATACACATAAAATAATCCGTTTTTTAAAGATTCCTTTTTTTTTTTTTTTTTTTTTTCTTTTCTTTTTTTAAGGTTTCTAATTCTGTGCCAAGTATGGTACTTTATGACTTTAGGCATAAGTTGAGTGTTGAAAACCAATCTGAGCTACAGAACCTAATCTTGTCTCAAAAAAATAAAGAGCTAAGCTGGGGAATGGTGTTGCACACCTTTAATTTCATTGCTCAGAAGATGGGATTTCTGTGAGTTTGAGGCCTGGTCTACAAATCCGAGTTCCAGGACAACCAGAGCTGTTACACAGAGAAACCCTGTCATGAAAAAACAAAACAAATGGCAAAGAGCTGTAGAGATGGCTTATTGGGTAAAATTGCTTTCTTCAAAAACAGGGACTTGAATTTGAATTCTCAGAGTGCAAGTACAGTAGCTTATATCTGTAATTCCCACCAGACACAGTAGTGCAAGCGTCTACAGTCTCACTGTCCCTGTGGGAATTGAAGCTCTCAGACCAGGATGGCACATGCAACAGGAAAACAATAGAGACTCCATCTCAGGAAAGGGTTAGGCTGGATCCACACCTAGGGTTGCTACCTGACCTCCACTTTCATAAACACACAAATAAGTTTTTAAAAATCCCATGAGATATTCAAATATGGTGGAACATGCCTATGTCCTCATTATCCAAGAAGCTGAAACAAGAGGATCACTCTGAGTTTGAGACCAGTCTGGGTATATTGTGACTCCAGTTCCAAGAGCTCTGTGACACCATCTTCTAAAATAAATAGATCTTTAAGGAGGGACGGGACACAGTCATTTGGTTCAGTTAGTGAGTCAGTCTATTCAGTATCATAACTGAGATCTTTTGGCCCTTTCTGAAGTGTCTTCTGTGTGTGTGTGGTATGTGTGGTGTGCACATCAGTGTACAGAGGTGTGTATGCATTTGGAGACCATAGCAGAGCATCACGTGTCTTCCTGCCTGTTGCAGAGGTGAGAAGCTCGCTTTTTCCACAAGGCCCGCTAGCTAGTAAACTCTTGGGGTCTGCCTGTCCAACTCCCCAAAGCTGAGTTTACAGGCATCTACAGGCACACCTGGCATTTTATGCTGGCACTGGGGATCCAAACTCAGTTCCTCATGCTTGCATAGCAAGTGCCCTTCCCCACCCAGCCATTTGCTTCCTCAGTCCCTGACATGTGATTTTTTTTTTTTTTTTCTCCTCCGCATATAAGCTTGTTCTTTGAATTGGGCAAGAGTTTTCTGATTCTCATCGCCATCTTGTCATTTCCTATGTGCTTCTACTCTGTGTGTTTGCTCTGATGTTTGGCAAGTCTGAATATTGTGACATTTATATCTAAGCATTTGTTTTAAATTACTGTTTTGTTCTAGGCGCTATGCATTCCCACCTTTCAGCTCCTAGAACAACAGAATGGTCTCCAAAATCATCCCGACACTGTAGATGACCTATTCAGGTTAGCCACCCGGTAAGTCCTTCTGAAGAACAAAACTTTGTAATGTTAATTACTCATCTCTTGTCACTGCTTAATTTTGACACCTGGACATTTTATTATTTCCATCTCTGTAAAAATAAGATCATTGTGAAAAGTAGCTTTTTGTGAGCTGGCCTGTCTCCAGAAGTGAGGAGTATTGGGTAGGAACAGAGAATGAATATACACATGATAAAAATGTACTTAGGTGGGTTAAAAATGTGTCTAAGTGGAAACTGAACTATCAAATGGAATGTGCTTACCCAATATCTGAGTTAGAGTTACTAATGTTGTGATGAAGTACCATGACCAAAAGCAACGTGGGGAGGAAAGGGCTCCATGTAACAGTCCATCATGAAAAGCAGAGCGGGCAGGGATTCAAGCAGGACAGCAACCCGGAGGCAGGGTCTGGTGCAGAGGCCATGGAGCACTGGCTTGCTGCCCATGGTTTGCTCAGTCTGCTTTCTTATAGAACCCAGGACTCTTAGACAAGGATTGACCCCCACCCTCAAGAGGCTAGGTCCTCCCACATCAATCACTAGTTAAGAAAATGCTTTACAGACTTTCCTACAGCTTGATCTTATGGAGACAATTTCTCAATTGAGACTCCCTTTCTGATGACTCTAGCTTGTGTCAAGTTGACATAAAACTAGCTGGCACACACAGATAATCCCCAGTTATGTTACTGTCCCATAATGCTCTCATTATTTCATGTTTCACTCTAGCTACTTCCTGAAGAAACTGAACATCCTTCTGATATAATCCTATCTTAGAACCAATGGTTCCTTGTTTTTTTTCTTTTAAAGATGGTTTCCCTGTGTGTCCCTGACAGGCCTGAAAGCTCACTGTGTTGACCAGCCTGGCTGAGATGTGCCTGCTAGAATTAAAGATGTGCCCAGTTTGTTTCTCTTTGTTTGCAGTGTGATGTTTTAGTCTGTCACAGTGGAGAAGTTACAGCAGTCAGTGAAGTGGCAGTTCTCATTGCATCCCCACCAAAGGGCATCCAGAGTGAATGTGTGCGCTCAGCTGACTTTCTCCTTGTTAAGCAGCCTAAGATCCCAGCCCACAGGGAGCGGGTCTCCCAGCCTGTCTCCCGGGCAGTTCTACATCTCATTGAGTTGAAACTGAGATTAGCCACTTCACTGGTGCCCCCCTATATGTAAATAAGAGTTGTTAAAGAATAATTTCACATTCCTAGCTGTGTATAATGAAAAGTATGGCTTCCCTGTTCCTTTTGTTGCGCACGCACACACGCACACACACACACACACACACACACACACACACACACACACTTCCCCTTTTATCAACATCCTCCTCCAGGGTGGTCCCTTTATAAAATCCATTCTTCTACATTTATATGTTACTGAAACATAAAGTCTAGAGTGGACATTAGAACTCATTTCTGGTGTGCATTCTGGGCTTTGACAAAGGTCAATGCTTAGTTACTGCTATGATCTTACTAAAAGTCTTCCGTGCTCTGTCTTAACCTTCCTTCCTTATAGTTCCTAGTATCCAGTGGCCTTTACTGTTTCCGTGGTTTTTATCCTTTATCTTGGCTGCTTTCGTAGCCTAATCCTGTTAATATCTAACTTTTCCCACATACCAGATTTATTCAGCGTAGCCCTGTCACCTTATTGAGGAGCCAAGTAGTCATCCCAATCTTACAGTGGGCCATTGCGTCTACCACCTTAGACCACCGAGATGCCAACTGTAGCGTCATGAGATTCCTTCGAGACCTTATCCACACAGGAGTAGCAAATGATGTGAGTATAAGCATACCTTTTCTGCTTCGTGGCTTTTTACTATCTAACTCTTTCTTGTGCACTTGATTTGTTTTAGTTGACCTATACCAGAGGGAATCAGCCACTAACCAAATTACTAACTTCTAGATCTCACGTATCTGTGTTAAGTGCTATGTGCTATACAAAATAATGTGAAACAATCCTTGTTCCTAGTAGATGAGGTCCTGCATCCATTCAGTCCCAAATAAACACACAGAGGTGTATACCTTAAATTAACCCATAATTCTTCTCTATGTTTACCCTCGTTGCTTGGAACCTTTTCTCAGTAAGGCGTTCTCATCTTCCTCCCTCTGCATCTGGCTGGCGACTCCTTCTCTGCCTTCCTCTTCCCACTATTCTCCTAGTCTGGTAGCCCCACCTTTCCTTCCTGCCTGGCTACTGGCCAATCAGCGTTTTATTAAACCAGTACGAATGGCAACTCTTTTCAGTGACCAAGAGCATTACCCCACATCATGTCCCTGTTTTCTTACAGCATGAAGAAGATTTTGAATTGCGAAAGGAACTGATTGGACAAGTGATGAACCAGCTTGGGCAGCAGCTTGTAAGCCAGCTGCTGCATACGTGCTGCTTTTGTCTACCCCCGTACACCCTGCCAGACGTGGCTGAAGTGCTCTGGGAGATCATGCAGGTCGACAGGCCGGTGAGTTCCCTTCATGAGGTGCCTGTTTTCATAGTCCCCAAACCTGGTAAGGTTTGCTTCCTTGAAACCGGCCCTACGTTTGAACCAGCTGTGTTGTATATATCCTTGAAACCAAATTTAGGTACATTGCTCAAACATGCTAAGGATGTAGTACACTATTTGTCTCTACCCCTGACCTTAGAATTTTATAAGGCTATATAATAGTAACCAGGTTATTTCAACCCTCATGCTCAGTGCGGTAACATACTACAGTCATATGGCCCTCTTTCCTTAAAAGAATTTCAGTACTAGCCAGATAGTCATAAATGATATGCCTACTACATAAGAAATTTAAAACTTATTTTTATTTTATGTGTGTGTGTGAATGCCTGCATAATAATATACAGATTAAGATACATGGGACAAGGATAAAATATGGGTTATATATTTTATTCTGGGAGCAGTCACTTACATGAGAAACCAATGACACACAAGTTCGCACTCCAAGGATCCACACCCAGGCTGCTCTCTGTGACCAGACTGGAATCGAGAGAGCAAGCCTGTCCCAGACCCCAGACCAAACACCACAGGCTCACCTACGCCACTGTGACCACACCCAAAAGGGCATGGCTAGTGGCACAGGTGTGACTGGGTGGGCCTCTCACCACACCGGCATGTGTGTTTCCTGCAGGGGCCAGCAGAGGGCATCGGTTCCCTTGGAACTAGAATAACAGACAGTTGTGACTGTCATGTGAGCACTGGGAACCATCTCTCCAGCTATCATGTCAGAACTTTGAGCATAGTGACATAATAGCTTGTAAATTATTTTGAAAAATAAGGTTTCTAATTTTTAATGTTGATATATAAGCCATTAAGGAAAATACACAGTAGAACCTAAAATGAACTGTCTTCCAGAACCAATAAATAAATAATAAAAATACATAATGGTACTGTAGTTCCCATTGTTATTTATTTAGTGCATATGTTCAGAGGTGGATATTACAAGGAAACTAAATGAATACAGTTTCTTGGAAGGATAACTTTAAGATCTTGATTCATATTATATGTATGGTTTCTGTATTACCTGACTGAGAAATCACACATCCATGACTCTTTTCCCAAGAAACAGCAGTACAAAGGGTGGGTGCATGCATGTGTGCTGATGAGGAAGTGTTTTGTTTGGTCACTCCCAATGTAGTAATTGTTTAAAGGAATATTTCAAGTACACGGTTTAAGAAACTCAGATTTAGTTAACTATGTAGTTTTAGAATGTTCCTAATTACATATCACGATTCATGCTATTAGCAAAATTTATGTATATATATATATAGAGAGAGTAGGAGGTTCATTTAGGCCATGGGTACCATTGTGAAAACTTGTAAAGGAAAAATTTCTCATTTGCTGAGTTCTATATTTCTTATTTGTCTATCTGCTCCATTGCTTTAAAAATACAGCTACATAATGTGTAATCGCAGCTAATCTTGGCACTTGGGAGCTAGAGACAGGAGTATTACCAGAGCTTTGAGACAAGCCTAGTTATGTGAATTTCATTCAGCCAAGGGTTTGTTTATGTTTGGTCCATGTTACAGAAGCAAAGAAGGAAGACTGTGAGTGAGTGTACAGAGAGGTGTGTCGCACAAGTTCTATTAGGTGTTAATAATAAAAGCCCGGAGTCAGATGATAGGGAAGATGCTGAGAACAAATGAGCAAAACCACAGCCACCTCACCTACTCAACTCCTGTCCTGTCTCCTCCTGCATTATCACTTCCTCTGCACAGCCACCTCACTTCCTGTCTGTCTGTCTGTCTGTATGTCTGTGCAGACCTCCAGCCCTGTATGGTTAACTCTATGTCTACTCTGCCCTCTGATCTTCAGTTAAGCTTTATTTGTTAGCTTATGAACAAGATATCACTACAAGAGAATGTATGTATTTGTGTCTGTGTGCCGCTTTATTTGTTGTTTGTTTATTTGTTCAGTTTCTGTGTGGCAGGGTTTCTCCATGTAATAGCCTTGGCTGTCCTAGAACTCACTCTGTAGATCAGACTCACAGATCTGCCTGCCTCTGCCTTCCAGGTGCTGTGATTAAAGGTGTGTGCCACACCGCCTGGCTATTTTTTAATTTTTCTTAAGACAGGATCTGACTATATAACTTAAACTAGTCTGGAATTTCCTATGTAACCCAGGCTGGCTAGAAATCTCAGTCCTCCTGCATCCATCTCAAGTGCTGGAATTAAAGGCCTGCATCTCCATACCTGGCTTGGCCTTGCTATTTAAACCACACTTTGCGGGCTAGAGTGATGGATGGCTCAGCAGTTAAGAACACTGGCTGTTTTTCTAGAGGACCTGAGTTTGATTCCTACCACCCCCATGGTAGCTCACAACCATCTGCAATTCTAGTTCTAGGAGCTCTGACACCCTCTTCTGACCTCCATGGGCACCATACTATGTGGTACATGGACATGTACTCACCCATACATACACATACAATAAAATTTATAAAAAATTTAAGCCATTGTGAGACAGTCGTTATCAATATTTCCCATTAAACCTTGCTTGTGTGTAACATCCGTAAATGTCCCTACATTTCTTCATCATTTGATTTGATCTTTTCTAAGCTTTCACACTTCTGTTCTCCTTGGTCTTTCTGATTGACTTGCTTTTGATCTTGCTCAACAGTCTTCTGGCACCCAGTAATATTTTGAAATAAATATGTTAATGATAGGAACAGACCACGAGAGTCATCTGGAAGAGACTTCACTTGCAAGATATGGCTGACCTCTGCCCCTCTAAAGAAAAGCTAGACTTGCTTTTGCAGAACTCATCAGCCTAGAGTGTTTCAAGGCCTAAAATAGTATTTTGTTAATCTTATTTGACCTGACTCAAGGGGGTTTGTAGTGAGATAGTCCTTCTGTGGCACTGACCACGCCCATTGGGGGTGGAGCCAAGACGGCTGTGTAGTGCTCTCTCCAGACTCTCCATCTTGGCGGCTCCTTACTACCTCTTTCCTCCTAGTTTTCCTAGTCCCGCCTATCTTGCTTTCCTATTGGCCAACAGTGCTTTATTTATTAACCAGTATGAGAAACATATACAGAATGACATCTCCCATCAGGGGTTGGGTTAGTATCTGTAGGGTGCTGGTAAGTAATCTTACCTCCTTTAAAACTCTTATCCAATTTCTCTGTACAGACTTTCTGTCGGTGGCTAGAGAATTCCTTGAAAGGTTTGCCAAAGGAGACAACTGTGGGAGCTGTTACAGTGACACATAAACAACTTACAGATTTCCACAAGCAAGTCACTAGGTAAGTGATGCTGGGGCTTTATGAATAAAGGAAGACAGTGGCTGGGTTATATTTAAAAAAAAAAGCCGGGCGTTGGTGGTGCACACCTTTAATCCTAGCACTCAAGAGGCAGAGGCAAGATGTTCTCTGTGAGTTCGAGGCCAGCCTGGTCTATGGAGCAAGTGCCAGGACAGGCTCCAAAGCCACACAAAGAAACCCTGTCTCAAAAAACCAGGAAGATAAAAAGAAAAAAACCTGCCTAGATTTGAGATTTGTATTCCATCGTTGTGTGTGTTTGTCATCTACACATATAACTAAAACCCTAGCTCAGTTCCCAGCACTTACATGGCAACTCAACTGTAACTCCAGTTCCAGGGGACCTGACACCCTAACACAGACATACATGCAGGCAAAATAGCAACACACATAAAAAATTAAAACAAAGGGATTTTGTAACTGATAGGTAAAGCCTTTAGAGTTTGGCTAAATGTTAAACACGGGCTTTTATTCATATATTTGTGTCATAATGTGTAAGCCAAAAAAAAATGAGTGTTGTAGTAAGGTTGGTAATGTAAAAAAACCAAAAAACTGGAAATAAAATAATTATCCATTAATAGAGAATGATTAAATAATTCATTGTATATGTGCATTAGTAAATAGTCTCTAAAAAAAAGTGTATATGATAGATGAGAAAATTGTACAAGCCAGGCATGGTGTCACATGCCTTTATTTTACTTTATATTATTTTTGACGGGGTGAGAAAGGACTTGTGTTGGAGGGACATAAAGGAACAAAGTTGCTGGTCTAATGTTGACCAGGAAGCGAGACAGACAGACAGGAGAGTACCAGGATGAGGGTGCTTGTGTACTTCAAAGGCTCAGTGTTTAAGAACATTGCTGCTCTTCTAGAGCAGGCTCAGATCCTAGGTCCATTGGAGACAGCTCATAACCCACCTGTAATTATAGCTCTGGAGAATCTGGAAGGGAAGTTACAGTGCAGGAGCTTAGGAGGCTGGGTATATTTCATTTGCAGAAAGAGATGAATGCTGGTAGTTAGCTGTTTTTCATTTTTATATTAAGCCACATTCAGAATGGGCTTTCCCACTTTAGTTAACCCAGTTCAGAAACTCCTTCATATACATGCCCAGGGATTTGTCTCAGATGAGTCTAGTGCCTGTCGTGTTGACAGTCAACATTAGCCATTATGAATGTACATGCCCCATTTATTTATATGCTGATGCAAATAACATTGCTATAAACATGAATTCTGTTGTTACACATAGCTCCTATAACATGGATTTGTGAACCTAGTATGGTGACATAAACCTTTAATCCCAGCATTCACAAGTCAGAAACAGGAGGATCTGTGAGTTTGAGGCCAGGGCTACATAGTGAGCTCTCACTCAAAAACAACAATGGCTTGTGTCTGAGCCCAGCAACATGACTTCAGTCCCTGGGACCTACATGGTAGAAAGAGAGAATCAACTCTAGGCAAGTTATCCTCTAGCCACACACACCTACAAATAAAGATAAGTTCAGGCGCTAAAGAAAATGCTCAGTAGTTAAGAGTGCTTGGGACTTGTAGAGGACCCAAATTCAGTCTCCAACACTCAGGTTGTGCAGCTTTACCTATAACTCTAACCCCAAGGGATTCAGACCCTTCTTCTGGCCTCTGGATACACACACACACACACACACACACACTTAAAAATAAACCTTGTTTTGTTTTTCGAGCAGGATTTCTCCGTGTAGCTCTTGGCTGTCCTGAAACTCGGAGATCCACCTGCTTCTGCCTGTGCTATTAAAAGCGTGTGCCATCATGCCCAACTGGGAGGTCAGGGCCAACCTACACTACACAAGACTGTCTAAAGGGGGGGGGGGATGCTGAGGCAAGAAGGTCATTGTAAGTTCAAGGCCAACCTGTGCTATATAGTTAGTTTCAGGTCACCCTGTAGTATAATGTAAGATTTTTGTCTTAGCTAAAAGTTGGAGAGAGAGAGCGCGCCCTGTTATTTGTAGCTTACTAAGTGGCTAAAGGCCATGCCCTAGAATTAATTAATATTTTAATTTTGTATTAACTAATATTCATGGCTGACAATTAGCATGGTAACTGGCCTTTGTGATGTATTTCTCCAAAGTGGGGAATCCCCTGAACCAGGTAAACATATATAGACCAGGGTGACCTTAGGAATTATTTGATCTCCCTCCTCTCGTTGTGACTTTATAGTAGGGTGGTGTTTCACATGCATTGCAATCTCAAGAGAAAGGTGCTTCTTGCTGCTTCCTTTTCTCTGCTCCATCTTGCTGATTAATAGAAACCAGCGATCTATTGGCTCTAATTTCTTTGAAGCAAATGGAAACCTAGGGGAAATCCTGCAGAGACTGTTTGTTTGAATCTTGTCATTAGGCTGTTTTTTTTTAATTTCGGCTAATTCATCTTTAAATAATGTTAATTATATGCTATAAGGTTATCAAGAAGGGTCAGATGGAATCCTGAAGCTCCCACACATAATAGGTGATCCGTGAAGTTTATAACTCCTTATTGTTTGGGAAAAAAACTGCTAGAATGTCATTGCTTATTTGCAAAACTAGCTGGGGCATGTCTCTTGCCAACTTTACAGCAGCCACCCACACATTCTGGAATATGTCTCTACAGGTCCATATGCTCTTGATGGGGCTAATATATGATGAATAGAATAATGAAGAAGTCTGAAATTAAGGTCATAGACATCATTCCAGTTCAAAAAAGGAGCAAGGGCTCTAAGTCAATCAATATCGTGAATAACCATATCTTTGATCCTTGCTCAGTGAGAAGGCAACTGAACCAAGTAGTCTTGACCTTCATTGCCAAACAAGTTCTGCAGCTCCCAGAGCAGTCTGGCTCACATTGGGATGTGTGTGTTGCAGTGGTGGGTGGGGGGTGGAGGGGGCTGTAGAGTACTGAGCTAAAAAGAGGTTGAGATTGCTCACCTTCTCTTAGTAATTCTCTAGTGTGTGTTGCCCTTGAACCTGTGCATGACTCAGTCTCCCTTTTGGTTTTAAGGTCTTCAAACTCTTGCCTCAACATGCCATTTTGTTTGCCATCCTAGCAGGGAGGGTGAACTGGTTCGGCTTCATTGTAGCAAGTCCCAGCCTGCTTTTCCAATGGGGTTGGTAGTTAATTCTCCAGCTTTCTTAGTTGGTCAAGTTGAAAAAAAGCTGTGCTTTATCAACCAAGATAAGTTTTTCTAAGAACATGTTAAGCAGTCACTATCTCAAATTGGTCATGACTGAAAGAAATCCTGCCATTATTTCCTACTTCTCCAGCTTGATGTGACTGCCTAACATGCATCTTACCATGCACAATACTGTAAACAAAGGTGCTCAACATGGGAAGTGTTGACACTGGAATTAGAGACTGGTCAGGTTGTTATTACCTACCAAGACACCAGATAAAACTTCTCAGCACATGGCCTAGGATTATGAGGCTTGAGAAATAGTGGCCACAAACATATTTGGGAGACTTGGAATTGTAGGACTAGAATGGAACCTAGAAAAGTAATAGGAGTTTGGAAAATACGGTCAGAGACCAGAAACTAGTCAATGCCCTAAGAACCGTGGTAAGAAAGTAGTGTTAGTATTTAAGGAGCTTGGGTTGGGTGTTTTATCTTTTCACTGAGCTTTTTGGTCCTTTCTTGTGGGCTCACCCACCAAGGTCATTTAAGTTCAAAATTAGCTGGAGCTCTTGCCGCCTAGCTTGTCACTGATAGAATTGGGGACAGAAGTGAAGTGGATTGGAGACCTAAGTCATCCTCACTGCCTTAGTCACTGTTGGATTGCTGTGAAGAGACATCATGACCACAGCAACTCATATAAAAGAAACCATTTAATTGTGGGCTTGCTTACAATTTAAGAGGGCTAGTCTATTATCATATTGGGTCCCCGTGGGCCTGTATTAATACCATAAAGCAAAAATGCATTCAGTCTAATTTCACAGGCCCCCATAGTCTTTCACAGTCTCAAGACTGCTTAAAAGTCCAGTGTTTCTTCTGAGATTCATGGCAGTCTCTTAACTGTAACCCTCTATAGAATCAAAATGAAAAAGCAGATCATATACTTCCAACTACACTGGCACAGAATATACATTAATATTCCGAAAGGGAGGAAAGGGAGCATAGTGCAGAAACCCTGGGCCAAAGTGAGACCAAAAACAGCTGGGCAGACTCCAAACCCTGCATCTCCGTGTCTCATATCAAAGCACCCTTTCAGCTTTGTTGACTGCAACACACTTCTCTCTTGGGCTGACTCCTCTCCCTGTCGGTGGCTTCCTCGGTGGGTGCTGCAGTACTTTGGCGTCTCCAGCACAATCCAGGCTTCACTTCACAGGTCTTGTAATGGTCTCTTTGGGCCTCCATGCAGGGATACCTCTGACACATGCCTGGCCTCAGTGTCTTTCTTCAGCCAAGAAGGGAGCTTCCACACTCCTTTCTCGTATCCTTAAGCCCAAAGCCAGAACTACGTGGTGGAAGCTGCCAAGTCCTGTTGCTTGCTGGAGCAGGAACCTGGCTCCCTGATTCAAATATATTTTGTCAGCCTTCTATTGGTGCTTTCCTTTACTGCTTAAGCCTTTTTTTTTTTTTTTTTTTTTTTTTAATTCATTTCTCAAGTTGGAAGCTTAGCTGGATAGGGTCTTGCCCTGGGGTCACCATTCCCTTTATTCCATTTAGCATCAAGCTTTTCTGTGTAGACCAGAGTAGCCTGGAACTCACAGACATCCTCCTGTCTCTGCCTCACAAGTGCTGAACTAAGGGAGTGCACCACCATGCTCAGCACTTTTAATTTCAATGCTCTTTTTCTAACTCTCAAAAAAGAGGCTAGAGATAGAGGTGTTCCTCCATCTAGGTTGAATTGAAAGATCTCAATTGAAAACACATATGATATTGGGGGTGATAAAGAATCGTGAGTCTCCGGCACCCTTTGGGTGCTCGTGTATCCTCTGTTGTTGTTGTAATAATCCATCACACAGCAGCTACTTCTCCTCTCTCCTGACATAAGGAACGTGAATGATATGAGCTTGCCTGTACTTAGCTGCTTCCTTAGCATATGTTGTTTATTTTTAAATAGAGCAGAAAAGTGTAATGTTGTTTGTTAGTAAAGCTTATTAAATCAGCAGAAGTGCTAGGGATACAGCTCGGTGATAGTGTGCTTGCATAGCCTGCAGAAGGCCCTGGTTTCAAACCCCACAATGCCAGATAGAGGGTTTTGTTGTTCCATTTCATGTTTATGATGCAAAATAACTAGAAGATTTCTGAAATACTTTGTTGTCAACTCCTGGAATCTGACTCAAGGTTTTTCATCATTATTTTGTACCTTTGTCCCGAGTGAGGGAATTTGTATGTAGGCATTTGATACCTTTTCTGTTGCTGGCTCCTAACAGTTACCACCTCTGGTATTTAAGGAGCACTGGTGGCTCCTGTGCTTGAGTTGTAGGATGTATCCCTGTGCCTGAGTGTCTTGGTCAGGAGAAGGCTTCAGGAGTGTTAGGAGTGCTTCCTTTCTGCTGCTTTAGCTTAGCCCCAGGGCCAGTTAGCCAAAGCTGGGGGCAAGAATGCAGAAGAATGAAATTTGCCTCGGCTGGTTTCTAGATGGGTTTTGGGCAAATGGAAGAGTCAGGTAAATATTGGGCTTCTGTAATACGAGGGCGTCTCAGCATTTGCCGAGGACCAGCTCTTCCCTTCCCTTCCCTTCCCTTCCCTTCCCTTCCCTTCCCTTCCCTTCCCTTCCCTTCCCTTCCCTTCCCTTCCCTTCCCTTTCTCCTTCTCCTTCCAAGAGAAGATCCTGAGCCTCCTGTTCACTAGAAAAATCAGTGGCCGATAGTCCTAGTTACCAGACAAGGCCTTGTAAACAGAACCTGTCTTTGAATGGGGACAGGGAAGGGGGCAACTACGTGAGGTCAGCTCAGAATTAAAATGCTCCACACCCTGTGGACACCTGGTGGCCATCCTCCTTTGAGGGCTCTGGGTTCTTCGTACTTGTGTCAGGAACATCAAGTAATTAATGTCATAGAGACGTACACGCATTGAGTCGGTTTTGTCACTACTCTTTTGTCATGTTTTATTTATGTGAATGGATTTGGTCCACTGAGTAACATGAGATGGATAGTAGGTGAGGAGGCTATGGCAGAGATTGGTGTCTTGCCCAAGAACACAAGAGCCAGGGATCAGCCCTAAACACTGTCTCCAAAGTCCATTCCTTGAGAAGCACCAAGCTTATAATTATCTTCATTTATGGCCGTTCATTTTTACCCTGAGCTCTGGGAAGATCTCAGGCGGGAGTCGATGGGAGTCACTTCCGGCAGAGTTGGAATCCTCTTCAGTGTGTCTCAGCTTTACGATTGCTCCTCAGTCACCCTCCCTCCCTCCCTCCCTCCCTTTCTCTTGTAGTGCTGAGGAATGTAAGCAAGTTTGCTGGGCCTTGCGAGACTTCACCAGGTTGTTTCGATAGCTCAAGCTCACACTCCTGCACTGTGCCTGTCGTCCAGGTGAGTTGTGTTTGCTTCTGGTTCTTTCTGGGCTGCTGGGGAGGCTTCAGAACTTAGTGTTCAACTATCTCAGCAGCTGCCATGTTCAGGACCCTGGTTGTCTTGGGTCGGGGCAGGCACATTATCAGTGTATCCGGATACCGTTTTCCACTCCATAGTCAGTAACAGTTGCAGAAGGCACCGGAAAAATTTCTTCCCTCATAGCTGCTTCTATCCTGAAAAGTGTGTAGTAACAATCAAGTCAGTACTTCTTAACCTCCGCTGCTTTGCTGAGGACAATGGTGAGCATAATTCCTGGCACCAGTCTTCTAAGACAGACATGCCAGAAATAATGTGTGATCAACTTATTCTCCTGTTTGTGACTGAGATGCCAGGAAGGTGTAGGAAAGCAGCGGTCCCTCTAGCTGTCTCCTCATGGTCAGCTTTCTGTGTGTGTCCCTTCTGATTCTGAAGCAAAGGAAGACACTCAGCTAAGGAAAGGGATGACTGAGTGGTAAAATTTGCTTGCCATTTTATTGCTTATGTAAAGAAAGGCAATTCTCTAAGCCTACCCTTTGACATCGTAAAAAGCATGTATTGTCCCACCCAGTAGGCAATCTTCTGAATCAGTGGTACTTACTGGTTGTTTCTGTAATAAACGCACTAACAGGTACCATTCCTGTGTTGAAGTCCTCACTGTTAGCCTCTGTAATAGATGATACATCTGTTCAGTACTCTTTCCCTAGAGTTTAAACCATTGTTAGTAAACAAAACCCTCTTTCATAACTAAATCTTACATGGAGACCCAATACTTAAGAGACTAAAGTCGAGCTTTCCTGGTGGTTTATTTAGCATGGAAGGCGCGAATCTGTTGGTTGCTCCACGCTTTACATCATCATCAGTGTCTGCAGCTCAGTGCCGGGGTCATGCTGCAGGCAGTGTTTTAGGGAAGTTGATGTTGCCTTGAAACTAACTGCAAGCTGGGGAAAGCAAATCTTTGGTTGGGCTTGCTTGTTAAGGAGGGTTCTGTAGCAGCGTCCACAGAGAGTGCCTGAGCAAACAGCGCTGCGCTGCCTCGGGCTGGCTTTCAGTGTCTCAGTGTCTTCTGGCCCAGCCACCTACTGTCTCTTCTCTTTCGCCAGGAATGTCTGTTTTTATTAGAAGACAGGAAGAAAACAACCCAGACTGTGTCCCACAATCAGAAACCTCCATTGTGGCAGCCGGGCCTTCGCTGCTGCCAGACAGGGAGAACCTTCCATCTCCCGAGCCATCCTGAGGAGCCCGTTTGGGGTGTGAGGGAGAAACAGCGCGGTTTTTAAAGATGGCTGCAGCCTGTCCGGCGTGGTGGGACAAGAACTAGTTTCCTGGTGAACTTCTTCTTTCTAAAAGGAAAAATAATTTAAGGAAATTTTAAAAAGAAAAAAAAAAGGAAAGCTGAGATGTGACCAGAACTGTGACACTCACCTGGTAGCAGATGACGCACACACTGATAGACACACACCAGCATGCAGGGCGCACACAGACATACACATGCCAGCGAGAACTGTCTGAGACAGGCACCCTCCCAAGGGAAACGCGGGGGTTCGAATGAGGGACACAGCTACAATTGGAATTGAAAAGCAGGCCATCCCTCCTCTGGTCTCCTTCCTTTAAACACGGTGAACAGACGGAGCATACGCACACCCCAGCTGCCCCACCTCTAGAGACGGCCAGACAAGGAGCCTGGTCCGCTTTATGTCACGGTCAGGGATGATGGAACTCGCCAGGGCCAAAGTTGCTATTCATGTGGAGCCCAGCCCTGACCCTGTTGAGTTGCTGGGTCCACTCCAGTTCACATGAGTTGTCATCAGCCTTGGGAGAAAATCCAAAGCTGGGGCGGGTGGAGAGGACACAGATGTGCATTCAATCTTTGTTCTTCTTAGTGAATTACTCATCCACAGACATAGGAGGGGGCAAGAAACAAAAAGAAGGTATGGAGGAAATGTATTTACAGGACTACTGTATTTTGCTAAAAAGTGTGAAAATTAATTGACTTCTTGGGACATGAGGCTAGAGTGGGAAACCCAGAGCAGATCTTAATGAGGGAGTGTGGTCTTGCATTGCCATTACATTACAAGGGCACTGTTCTGTCCTGTGGTGTAGCCATCTCAAGAATAAATCAACAGCACCAAAAAAAAGAAAAAAGAAAAAAAGACAGAAAAAAATAAAAACCAATTTTTAAAATTTTACCAGTCTGTGTTTTTCTTTGCAGTCACTCGCCTTCCTGCCTCACAAAGATGTGGCTAACCCACCTATGTGTTTTAAAGGGCAGGCCCGCCTTCGGTGTCAGGCCCTTCAAGGGACTGCTGGTTCTTTGTGAAGGAATGAGCCGCGTGCGCGCGCGCACACACACACACACACACACACACACACACACACACACACACACACGATACACCTGTGAAGTCATCTCCGTAGCTAGAAGGGTAGTGGACACACTAGTGATGCATCTGTGAGTGGGAGGGCTCACATGCACACATCATGGAGGCCAGAGGAAGGGCATTTCTTGGCCCTCTGTACTTAAAACCACCAATAAAACCTCATAGGGCTGGGCCCTGGTGACACAGTCCTTTAATCCCAACACTTGGGAGGTGATCTGGCCAGCCTGGTCTACAGAGCCAGCTCCAAGACAGCCAGGTCTATATGGTAAAACCTGGTCTCAAAACAAACAAAAAAACTCGCAGGCCTTGGAGGTAAAAATCTAACAACCAAGTAAGTATCTTGGATGTAGTCCTGAAACCAAAAGGGTAGGAAAGAGTTAACTAAAGTGTTAGTGGGAAGATTTCTTTCCTGAGACAGGGTCTCACTGGCCTCAGAATGGCTTTGACCTCCTTATTGTGTTCTCCTAAAGTGCTAGGAGAGTGAGAGAGAGAGAGGAGAGAGAGAGTGTGTGTGTGTGTGTGTGTGTGTGTGCGCGTGTGCGCGCACGCGCGCGTTCCAAACCTGGTTCTGGATTCTTTAACTGTTTCTTGGTAGCGCTGGAAATGGCGCTCAAGGCTTCCCTTGGAAAGCACACATCCTGTAGCTGAGCCTACATCCCCAACCTCTCTTTTTATTTTCTTAAACTGTATTATTGTGTGTGTATGATGTGGGGCCACACCCATGCCACTGAGTACATGTGGAGGTCAGAGGCTGACTTTGTGAAGTCTGTTCTCTCCTTCCAAGCTCGGGTCACGCTTGAACACGGTGCTTTTACTTCCCAAGCATCTCAGTTCATTTAGTTTTTAAACATGTGCATAGACCATACAACCATGTGAAAAGCTCCTCGGCGCTCATAATAGGAAATGAAAATGAGATACTGGTTTTCACCTGTCACATTAACAAACATCACATTTGAAAGTATACCCTATTGGTGAGATTCCTAAATATTCATGTCATTTGTGCCAGTATCTAGCAAACGTGAAGAGGCAAACATGTGCAAACCTAGCCTTTTTCGCTACATTATTTTGTCTGTGTTTATGTGATGGGGGAGGGGCAGGTGTAGCACAGCACGGGAGGCAGATGAGAGGACATTCCTGGGATCAAGCATGTTCACATGTTCACTGGCCGAGCCGCCTCTGGCTCTCACTGTTATCTTACCAGCCAGTGCTGGACACTCGAATACTCGTTAATCAGTAGTCAGATTCCAATCAAGCCTGGGGGCAGGGGGACTCCAGAATCTAACCCCAGCAGTAAGCAAAGTATGTCACCCAACAGGCGTAATCGGAGACAGTGCTGTTTGGTCATTATTGAGAATAAAGTTGCTCTGATGGCCTTACAACTATGAACATTAGATTGTGTGTGGCTGCTGTATATGTGTTCGTGTGGCTGTGTGTACACATTTGGAAGCCAGTGGTGGACATAGTCTCCCTCATTCTTTGAGACCGGGTGTTACAGAACCTGGGCCTCACTGATTGGCTAGACTGGCTGGCCAGTGAGCTCTGGGGATTCCCTTGTTCTACCTCCCAGTGACCACATACATATACCTTAGTGTAACGAGTAGGGTTTTTCTGCCTGCTGCCTGGTCTTGTCCCACCGTCTCGCCAGCCCCAATTAACACACTGAGACTCTGTGTTAGATATAATTCTGTTGGCCAGTTACTTATTTCTTATCGGCTAGCTCTGTCTTAAGTATTAACCCATTTCTATGTATTTCCACGTGGTCTTACCGAGAGCAGAGGAATGGCGGTTCTGCTTTCTCCAGGCTCTCCATTTCGACTCTTCCTTACTCCTTTCTATTTTCTCCTTATCTCCTAGCCCCTCCTATCTTCCTTTTCTATTAGCCAACAGTGCTTTATTCATTAACCAGCATGAGAAACATTTAAAGAATGACATCTCCCATCACCTTAGTGTCTTTTTTTTTTTTGGTAACATGGGTGTTGGGGATTCAAAGTTGAATCCTCTAAGCACTATACTGACAAGACATCTCTCTAGCCCCATAAACTGGGTATTTGATTTAAAAAAAAAAAAAATTAAAAAAAAAAGCTTTAAAGGAAATTTTTTTCTTTAATAGCTGGGGATTTAGCTCAGTGGTAGATCACATCCTTGGTGTCCCCCAAAATGTTTTTAGGAGAATACATGCTGGATATTTATACATGAAATGTTATTTCTAGTATTCAAAATAACAGTAAGGAGCCAGATGGGGGTTGCAGTGAGAAAATAAAAGAATTGGACTAGAAGATTATTCCTGTGAGCCAGACTCCAGGAATGAGCCACCAATTTGCATGTAAATCCTAACGTTAGTAGCACATGCATGAAGACATGTTCTGTTCTTGTTGGCAGGCTGTCCCAGACTGGCTTTGAACTGCCCAGCTTCCTGGCTTAGCCTCCTCAGTGACAGGGTTATAGGTATGAGCGCCATACCCAGCTAAACCTTCCTCATTTGAATGTGTGTTACAGAGGATCAAACCTATGGCCCGTGCCTTGTTAAGCAAGCTACCACTGAGCTACATCCCCAGCCGTTAGGCTCATACATTAGGCTGTTAGGCTCATACATTAGGAGACAGTCAAGGATAGAGGATCGGGGTTTAAGGCCAGCCTGGTCTCAAAAGGAAAAACGGATCCCAGATTTTGATGGTTTGAAGTGTGGCTAGAATCCCAGTTACTCCTTTCTCATTCTTCTGGGAAAGTTTGGGCAGTTTTTAGGCAACATACATTTAAAATTCCACGTCTGCTTCCTTGAAGCAGAGCCAGCCAGGGGTCTGTGAAGGCCCAGCAGGCTCCCTGACCAGAAGGCAGGCTCTCCCCAACCCCTGTGCCAGGCACCCCACCCCTCCCCACTGGAGATCGGGTACTGAGAACAAGGCCAACCGGCTAGAACAGAAGAGCTGCTAGCCCTGGACACAGTCAGGAAATGGACAAATCTGCTTTTTAACATTTATTAATCCAAAAATATATTAAATTCTACTTTCTACCCCAGCTTCTTAAACCCTGAAGGAGGGCAGCTGCCAGCCCCAAGTATCTAGTGACATCCTCGTCAGAAGGAGGATGAGAAAGGCTCAACCTAGGGAACGCCATCCGTCCCATTCTCTACGGGAGCCCCACCAACACTCCTTGGCGCTTTTTGCTAGAGGAATTGGGGAAAATATAAAAGTTGGCTACCCTGGGGTAATTGGACCTGTGTATCTAGACCCCAGGCTAGCGATGTTCCCTCCCTCCAACTAGGGCTGTTGGCTACATTTCTTCAGAGCCAAACATTAGATAAATCACTGCAAGACCATGCTCAAATGGAATTTTAGGGAGAATGTGACCTGCGGCCTCTCTTCTATGTCCTTTTTGGGCCGACTCAGAGGTAGAACCCTGCAGCCAAGCCAGGCCTGCTGGGGCCACTACATTGCCATGTCAATCTCCACAGCTGCCCCAGGAAGCCCAGGCCAGCCGTTACCTGTAGCCTTGTTATTGCATGCCAACTGGGTGCATGGGCCAGGGCCCTTGCCCAGCACCAAGGCCTGCCATAGGAGGGGCCTGGACCATGGGCTGCAAGCGTTGCTGGGACTGCCAGATGTGGTGCAGCTCCTTGAACTGCTCCACCATGTGGTCTTTGAGGTCCGGGTTGGAGATCTGCAGACGGATGCTGTCTGCTGACCAGGAAAGCTCCCCCGAGAACATCTCCAATAGCAACCGGGCTGCAACCGGTACCACCTGGGGAGCAAAGGAAAGACAGGGCATGGAGAGCTGTGGCAGGGCTGTTCAATCTAGCTGGGCATGAAGACATCCAGAGGCAGATAGTGGACTGCCTCCTCCAGCCCTAGCCACCAAATCTTCATGGCCCAGAGGGCCCCGTCTCTATCCTGGGTCAAGGTTCCAGCCCCATGTCTCCTAATAACCAAGCTGCAGCAGAGCTGGCCAGGGGCATACCTGTACAGTAATGAGCTTCTTCTCTCGGGGTTTGAGGTCCGGCCATTCTTCTCCAAAGCAGAAGAAGATCTCAAAAGGTGGTGGAATGTTGGTCTGACCCTTCTGGAACAGGATGAGTTCTGCATCAAGATTAAGGCCTCTAGTTAGAGGTGAGGACCCTATCCCAAGTGAGGGACAGCCAGGAGGAGCATGGAAAGGACCTCACCGTTGAGAAACTGCTCTAGGCTGAAGAGTTTTGTCTTGACTTCCCGCTGGATGGGGTTGGGGTGTGAGCCATGGGCTAAGGCACAGGGCCCACTCCAGAACACCTTACACTGGCACAGACGGATGGCATACAGGTCCTGGCCCTGCAGCTGGAGGATGAGCCCACGGTCCAGGACATCCAGCAGCTGGTTTGTATAGAAACGCTGCTTCGCGCTGGGGATGTCCTCTGGGCTAGGGAAGCGCACTTGCTCCAGGCTCACAGGGCCGAAGAGTTCCACTTGCTCCTGGGTAGCTTCTAGCTGGCTATAGAAGAGCCTACAGCCTTGTGGGTTGCTGATGGTAAGGGCACAGGGTGGACGACCGCGATACTGGAACTTGATCTCCAGGTCAGTCACTGTGGAGCAGAGCGTCAGGTTGCCCAGGCTGTGAGCCCAACCTCACCAGCCTGCCCAGTTTATCCCTGACCCAGGAAGACTGGCCTGTCAACCCTGTGCCGTCCCCATTCACTGCTCTGCCCTGCCGACCTACCCAGCCCACCAGAGTTCTTACAAGGCAGCATGTGGGGGCTGATCAGCAGGTCAGGCAAGAGTTGTTCTGTAGGGGGCTGGCTGGAAGCCAGCGGCCCAGGCTCCAGGTCCTCAGGGAGAAGCTGCCCGAAGCCAGCATGATTTCCAGAGGGATGGGCCAGGAGATTTGGATCTGGGGCAGGGGGACCCAGCCCTGCAGATGGCTGGAGAGCAGGTGGCCATTTGACGCCTTCTTTGGGTAAGGAGTAGGGTGCTATGGGGGGCCCGGGTAGAACAGGTTCTGCAGAGGATGGGGAACACAGCTGTTAGTGTCTCCTCCAAGAACTCTCCCAGACCTGACTCCCAGACTTGCCTCCCCCAGCACCCTCCCAAGTACCTAGGATGCCTATCACTTATAGTAGACACCAGCACCCCGCATCCCTCACCCCCCATCCCTCACCCTCCATCCCTCACCCCCCATCCCTCACCCCCATCCCTCACCCCCCATCCCTCACCCCATCCCTCACCCCCATCCCTCACCCCCCATCCCTCACCCCCCATCCCTCACCCTCATCCCTCACCCCCATCCCTCACTCCCATCCCTCATCCCCCATCCCTCACCCCCATCCCTCACCCCGCATCCCTCACCCCCCATCCCTCACCCTCCATCCCTCACCCTCCCACCCCAGGCAAACACACCACCTCCCAGCCCCACCTGTGATGCTCAGGCCTGGCAGCATTCTCTGGAGCTGAAGGGAAGACACAGGAAAAGGAGGAGGGAAGGCAGGATAGGTTATTAAATTGGTGGGATGCTGAGGAAACCGTGCTCGACAAACACGCCAATCCCCCCAGCTTCAGTCCAGCGAAGACCAGAGCCCTCTGCTGGTCCCAGACCTGTGGTCCTCGGCAGGTCATGAAAGCTGTGGTTGTCCCCACTTCCAAATGCACGCTCTGCAGGCAGTTGTGCCCACGAGACTAACTGTGGTGGAGGTCACAGACACGCTGTAACAACATAGCCCTAGGAGGGACAAGACGGGCGGGCTCTGTTCTTCTGAGTCAAAGGACGGCCCAAAGAACTAGAGAGGACAGAGGGCGCCAAAGGAAGGGCCAGCCCAGCCAGTTTAGTGTGGGAGCTTGGTGAGTACAGCCCCTCTTCCCACCACGCAGCCCCACACACCTCCTCCTCTTCCTCCTCCTCCTCTTCTCCAGGAGCGTAATCATCAATGGGCTGGGATTCTGCATTTTGAGAGACACAGCAAGACAGGGTGTCAGTGGCAAGACAGGACGCAGGCCAGGCTGAGGCCCCATCTGAACAGCCAGAGAAGTTGCCCCAATCTCCTGGGGTTCCCTGATTCACAAAGCTGCCCAAGTATGGATGAGTCAAAGGACCCAGCATCGAGAAGCAGTAGAGAAAGATCTCCCCAGAAGCCAAGAGCCCTGGGATTATGACCTACACAGCCCCCACAGCACACCCTGGAGCACTTGGCTGGAAGGTCCGTAGGCTCTCTTGCACCCAGAGGCCACAGCTTTCCAGATGGTCACACAGGGCCGAACATCATACCTGTGGGGGCAGGGCCATTGGAGCAGACCTCGTAGATCTTGTAGGGCTGGGGTGGCATGTCTCGAGGGCCGTCATAGATCAGACGGAAGTCACGGCTTTTGTTAAGGGCGCAGCGCAGGTTGGCCTTCCACTTGGCTGGGTCAGCCTCGTCCACCCCCTCAGTGTACTTCCCTGTCTCTTTAGCCCAGGCCTATGGAAGGAAAAGAGGGTTGCGGATTGTAGGGAACTATACCTGACACTGATGCCCCAGCAAGTCTCTTGTCCTGCAGGAGTCACTGCTGAGAATTTTGGCCATTAGGCTAACCCTTGCTCAGGCATTGCTTGTATTAGGTGGATATGACCAAGCCTTGTCCAGCCCTCAGAGTTCAAGCAAGCTCAGTGGATTCTGTGTGCTTCTCGATGCTGCTAGGATGGTCAACAGGTACAATCTCAAAGGAACGCAAGAAAATATGGTAGGGAAGAACTGGTGACTTGGAGCCAGGCTGGGTCTGCAGCCAGGCAGGCCAGATCAAGCTCCCTCTGCTTTGGACCCTCCTTGACAGTCCCTGGGAAGACTCAAGGAGTCACAGCTGTGCCTGCTGTAGGTATGCTTCAGTGATTGGTGTTTTATTCTTATTCTTTTGAGACAGGGCCTCATGTAGTCCAGGCTAATTGCAAACTTGCTAAATAGCTGAGGATGACTTCGAACTCTTGATCCCCCTGTCTCCATCTCCCAAGTGCTGGTATTAGAGGCCCAGCTGTCGTCATTGTCGTCATCATCATTGTGTTAAGGGTGGATCATGGAGCCTCACATGCTAAGCACATTCTCATTACCACTGACCCTCAGCCTCCAACTGGTCTTACTATTTTGCATGGCAATCTGGTGATGTCAGGATTACAAGTGTTTCTTCTCTTTAAACTAACATTTACTTTTGATAGAATTGTACAGAATACAGGAATATCCACACAAATTGTGGTAAGAATCAAGTATAAAAGGTAAAATATATGATTTCAAAGATTTTAGAATCAGCACCTCTTTGGTCTAACAATTTTTAACTCAGGACTACAGACCTAAACCAACCGTTAAGACAAAGGGTAGAATTATGGTTTTCCCTAACAGAGAAGTACAGCCTGAAATGTCCAAAAACTGAGAGTAGGTAAGTTATACCGAACGAATCGTTCTGGTGGCTACACAACTGTCACAAAAAGTGATGCAGATGCATGTTGGAAAAGAAAGCTAACCCTGATGTTGGGTGGAAAGATGCAGGCTGTAAATCAGTATGTGTGGGCCAGCAAAGTGGCTCTACACATAAAGGCACTTGCCACTATGTTTGTAGTGTCTGACAACCTGAGTTTGATCCCTGGACTTCATATTGTGGGAGGAGAAAACCGACTCTTTGTTTGTTTATTTGGGTTTGGGGGGGGGTGGTTTCAAGACAGTGTTTCTCTGGAGCTTTGGAGCCTGTCCTGGAACTCACTCTGTAGACCAGAGTGGCCTTGAACTCACAGAGCTCTGCCTCCTGAGTGCTGGGATTAAAGGTGTGTGCCACCACTACCTGGCTCTAGTACCAACTCTTGCAAGTTGTCCTCTGACCTCTGCACACGTGCCGTGGTACCTGCACAGCCCCCATACATAAGTAAATAAATAAGAAAAGCTGAAAGCATACGTGTGGACTGGGTGTCTTGGCACACATCTGTCATCCAAGCACTTCAGAGATGAGGGCAGAAGGGTCATAAGTTTAAGGTCGGAATCAGCCACGTATCAAGTTGGAGGCCAGCCTGGGCTATGTAAGACTATTTCAAGAAATATAATAAACAAAGTATAGGGTGGGGCTGTCCCTAGTGACAGAAAGTGCATAGCATGAGCAAGGCTGGCCTTCTTCCCCACCATGAAGATTTCTTTGAAAAGCCAGCTCGGCATGGTGGTACATGCTCGGCATTCCAAGACACTGGAGGCATCGCCACCAGTATAGGGCCAGTTTAAACTACATAGTGAGTTCCAGATCAACCAAGACTACACCGTGAGACCCTCTCTCAAAATAGAACACATTTCAACATTTTTAAATGTGACTATATTCCTATTTTGCTTATCATAACACCCATACAGGGACCTTAAGACATTGCAATTATATATAACTATTGCAGTAAGGCCTGTCCACCATTAGGGTTAGAGATTGTTGGACATGGTGATACATGCTTATAATCTCAGCACTTGGGGGGAGGTGCTGAGGCAGGAGGATGGCAAGTTCAAGGCCAGCCTTGACAACAACAGAGAGTCTGGCCAGCTGGGCATTATAAACTCAAAACCCAGACCAAAACTAAAAGATTTGATGTCTAAAAGCTGAGTTGCTGGCTTCACTTAGTTCACGCATGTACTAAATGTTTACGCCTGTGTAACGGTGAGTCAAGAGCAAGGAGCATTACAAGGAGTTGCAGGAAGGCCTCCCAGAGATCTTCCATCCTCACCTTGCTCTAGGCTACAGTGTAGAAGAGGTGATCCTGTGTCCAAGCCTAGGCATGTGTGCCACGGTAGCTGGCAGAGTGGACAGCCTCCAGGAGATGGCTGTGCGCCTCTCTGCTGGGGAGAGGCTGTCTAGACAGCACCTTATCTGAGGCTTACCTTGAAGATGGTGTTGTCTCCATCCTGGCTGGGACCATGCCGTGTGGCATGTCGCCAGGGGATGTAGAAGAGCTTCCTTTCCCCGTTGACCCACTGAAGCCCTGGGTACTGGCAACTGTTCACTTGGGCCACCAACCAGGGCTTCAGCCTCACGCGTCGGGGTGGTGGGGGAACCCCCGGGGCTGGCTGGTTCATGGTAAAGGGCTCTGCAGGAGAAAGCAAAGCTGAGCTCAGCAGATTCACAGTGAGACGCTCCATGCCCTGGGTGGAGGAGTCATGGGCTCTCTCTCCAGTCCGTTTAGGTGTCTGAGGTCAAACCTGCCTTCCAACCCTCAGCTTTCTTGTCCCAGACTCACTCAAGCTGTGACTGCTGTTAGGGGAAAGCGAGATTTCTGTGCTAGAGGGTGCTGTGGGCCCCTTCCTTCAACGAACCTTCCTTCCTGTTTCGAGGTGCCAGTTGTCCCACCCATCACTCTGAAGTCACAGCACAGTCAAAGCTGGCCCCGTGCATGCAGGTGGGCTAACAGGGGTGGCAAGCACAGTTCTCTGGGGTTGGCTAGTCCACCTTGCCTTAACCCTCCTGCTCCTGCTCAGCCTTTCCAAACTCTGCAGTTCACTGGGACTCCTTCCCCTGAACTGCCTTTCCCCATCCCAGTAAATCCTCCACACTAGAATTCTAGCTCAGGCTTCTAACAGCGGCCGGCTTTAGACAGAAGCAGACTGGGGATGGGTTGGGGGTGAGTTCACACCCAGCTGGCCGAGCTCTGCTGTTGGGCCTTTTGGCTAAGATCACTGGTCCTCCTCCTCAGTTTCTCTCAGGGATGACGCTTTCTCCCCCCGACCTCTTTATAGAAACCCCATTAATCCATTCAAACGACACGGAGCACCCAGCTTAGATGGCACCACTCTGACACCATCGGTGACCCAGCTTTTGGTCCCTGCTCCTTTCCTCACATTCGTTCAGGCTTAGAAGCCTCTAGAGCAGTGGTTCTCAACCTTCCTAACGCTGCAAGTCTTATCACAGTTCCTCACGTGTGGTGACCCCAACCGTGAAATTATTCTCATTGCTGCTTCACAACTGTAATTTTGCTACTGTTATGAATCATGATGTAAATATCTGATGTGTGACCCCTGTGAAAGGGTCATTTGATCTCCAAAGAGGTCACGCCCCACAGGTTGAGAAATACTGCTCTAGTGTTCACAGACCTGTGTGTCACACACTCACGGTGGCAGGAAGTACAGGCCTAACAGCTGCCCACTGAAGGCAGGCCCCTGGGCAGGCCACAGTCTGTTTCACTAGGGTTAGGTCCACAGGACACGTGAAAGCCTGGTGCCTTCCCTCTGCCCCCTCACTTAGAACAGTCTAGTGCTCCCCCTTGTCCTCTTCAGTCCTGGGACCCTCTCTTGTCCGTGCCCTTAGTCTTGAACACTTGGACCAAGGGGCAGAGGCAGAAAAGAGGGAGGCCCCTGTGCCAGCACTCGTTGCTCAGAGAGGAAGCCACAGAACAAAACTGAGCAGGCTTGCCGGAGTTTGCAACCTCAGCTGCCCCTGCAGCTCAGTATCTTTTGGGTTGTGGCGGCCACATCCTGGCTAGCAGAGTGTCGCTCTGCAGGCTTCAGGGCAATGCATGGCTCAGATGTCAGTGACCCGTGAACAGTAATGCCAGCTCTGGACTGGGAGGGTGGAAAGGCTCCCAGCCCTGCCCCCAAGCTTAAGAAGACAGCGGCTTAGTTCCTCTTTCTGCACCAGCCCCCACCCTGACCTAAGGGAAATGAAAGTGGCCCTGATGGGACAACTCAGAAATCTGACTCATGGGGCTGACTTGTGGGCTGATGGAGGGAGGGGACATAGAGAAAATTCGTGAGAGTGTCTGCAGCCTCCCCCATATTCTCAAGATCATTCCATCTCTCGAGCCTACTGGCAATCACCTGTGTCTTTACTTATAGCTCTCAAGAAGCTGGAACAGTTCTGACTGTGAGAAAGTAGATACCAGATAGGCGAGTTCCCTAAAGGCCCCCTCCCCCCACAGTCCAGCCTGTAGCTGGCCAAGGGTGGGATGAATAGGGTGACCAGAGGGACTCACCCCCCCCCCCTGCTCTGTGCTTCAGGGATCAAGGAGCCAGGGACCAGTACAGCTTTCTGCCCCAGCTCCATGTTTAATTCAGAGAAAGGTTTATAAAACTGTTACTCTGGCCTCAGTGTTAGCAAGTAGCAATCCCTGAGGCATGGAGTAGGGACATAGAGAACAGATCCCCACAGCAAGCCAGGCCACCAGGGCCAAGGTATTCACTTAGCCACAGAAGCTGCTGCCAGCAGCGAGGTCCATAGGATCCTTTCCCTGAGCAGGGCCAAGTTCAACATCCATCCCCCCCCCCCCAAACTCCGTTCTCCCGAAGAGAAGGCTCAGATCCGAGTCTGATCCTAGATCTGTCAGTTCTCAGTTCCAGTGTCTAACCATAGCTACCTTCCCCTGGGTCTGGAGGCTTGCAGTAAGGTGGATGCAGCACCCAGACTGACATCTGTGGCTATCAGCCCTGTAGAGGAAAACCACCGTCTTCCATGGAAGAGTCAAAATGGGTATAGAGCGCTGAAAACCCGAGGAAGCACCCCACATATAATTAGGCTCTGACGCATCCTGATAAGCAGCTTTTGAATCCCAGCTGGGGTGGAGAGTCCCCACAGCTCACCCCAGGGGCCTGGAGTCCCAGGAGAGGCCACCTGGGCAGTCAGGTCACTGAGGGCTCTCGAGGGCTGGTGGGAAGGTGCCGCCACAACGGAAGGGTTAGAGGCAGAACTTCAAACCCCTCCTGTCTCTCGGATTGCCTGGTTCTAAGCCTCACGCCCAGTTCAAGGAACTTGCGAGGGGTTACCTGCATCACACATGAGCCTAAGCCCCGCCCTCCCAGGTGAGCGACACTCCCGGGGCCCTGCCCCTTCAGAGTCCAGACAGGCTGAGATTCTGGGGCAGCAGGTGCGGCAGGAAGAACCCTCTCTCAGCTTCCTCCCAGGGGCAAGTTGGGGAGAAGGCCAGAGTGCGAGGGAAAGCCCCGAAGCAGCACTTTAGTTAAAAGCGGTGGTTTCCTACCTCTTTCCTAGTCCTAAACCGGGAGCTTAAGGAGTAGGGACGGATTCTGTGCCACAAGGTCGTCACCCGAGGGACCCCAGCTTCTCCAGCCTCCTCCGTCAGCCCAGCCTACGTCCTTTCTGGTCCTGTTCACGCATCCCCGCACTGGTATCGAGGCTAGGCGGGTCCCTCCTGCTCATTCCTGCAGGCTCCACCCGGGGCAGAACGCGGGGCTCTCTGGCTCAGCCCCTGAAGTCACCGCAGGGTCTGACTTAGTTCCCGGGCCTCTCCTCTGGCTGGGGACGCCGCGCTCTGCTATGCCATGAGGAGGCCAGGAAAGCGCCCACTTCCACCCCAGCTCCTAGGTACCGCCTCTGGGCCCTTAGGGGCCCAGATCGAGAGACACCTGGGGTCCGGGAGACACCTGCACCGGTTGGATGACAGCCCGGGGCATCTCCCCGCCCGCGCCCGCGTTGCAGCCACACTGCTAACACTTTCGCTCCACTTGCAGATTCTTAGTTGCTTCCTTCCTAAGGCCGTCAAGAAACCAGACCGAGAATTGCGACGCCGATTATTCTTAAGAAAATCGGCGGCCTTCTGGAGCTACGAGCCACTATTTGACACCGTCTCCCCCACAAACCCTGTTGCCACCAATTCCGGTCCTTGGCTTTAAGCTCTTTGGGACCTCAACCTCTTACTCTAAAAGGTGAGGTGTGGAGGACGGGCTGTGCGCCTCGGCCCTTGACCCTAGCGAGGCACGGGAGGATGCGCACTCGTCAATCGTCCCCCGTCCCTAGCCTCTCGGGGCTTTCCCGGCGCCTGTGCGACGATGGCGGCCGGAGCCCTGCACCCCGAGCTGGCCGGGTGTGGGGCGCCTTGGAGACAGTGGCGTCGGCGGGGCGCTGCCAGCGATGAGCGTCCACCGTGGAGAAGCGGGATCGCGCCCGCCGGCCCTCCTGGCAGGTGTCCCCGGGGGGCGCAGGCCGCCGTGGGACGAAGCAGTGGCTTCAGTAGCCCGGGACGGTTCCCACCGCCCTCCGGGCGCGCGACCCAGCACAGCCCACAGCTCCCGGACCTACCTGTCTCCGGTGCGCCCGCGGGGAGCCAGGAGCCCCGGGCCGGCACTGCGGCCGGTCCCAGCCCTCACCGAGCTGCGCCTCCCGCGGGGCGCCAAGCCCGCCCCGCACTTCCGCATCGTGACGCCCCCGCCTCGGGCAGGGCCCCGCCCCGCCCTCGCAACCACCCCCGGTCCCCTACACGGATCCGGCCACCGCCCACCGCGAGGAGCGCAGTGCCAGGCCAGGGACCCGGCGCAGACAGCTCGGCGGCCCGCATCGGCTTCCGGCACCTTCGGGAATCTGGAGAGACAGAGTCACGCGTCACGGGTCCCCAACACCCCGTAGCCGGTCCCCACCCAGTCCGCGCCCGCCTGGAGCTGGAGATCCGCCGTGCACAGGCGTCGATGGAGCCACAATTCCGGGCGTTTCGAGTCGACCGAGAGCCCCCTGGTCCTCCGCTTCCTATGGCGACCAAGCCGCAGGCTGCAGAACCCAGAGCCCTCTTCCAGCATACCCTGGGCCACTGTCCCCTTTCAGCCTTAGCTTACACTACCGACTCCGACTCCCCAAGCGGCTGCAGTCCCGCCTCCTTCGCTCCTAACTTCACCATGGGTTTGCCATTTGAACCCCCCCCCACACACACACACACAGACTTCATAAACCGGCCTCAGCTTTTCAAACATCCTGTTCATGCAGGGACATTTGTCACTTGCTGACTCCCACTCTTCAACTTTTGGGTGAACAACACATTATCTGGGAGTCTAAAGTGGTTTTTCTGGATCTACTCCTTGAGTCAGCTTCTGGTTTGTTGTTGCATTTGGTGTTATTTGTTGTTTTGTTGCGGTGATGGGGGGGGCTGTAAATTGAGGGACAACTTCCCAGAGTCCTGGAGATTGAACTCAGGTTGTCTTGGTTTGTGCTTTTATCCAATCGATGATCCATGTCACAGGTCCCAGTTTGTGATTTTAATGTCTGGTTTCCGCTGAAATTCGGCTTGGTGAGGAACCAGTCCTGTCTTGCATTGTTCATGATCTATACTAATTTTTATTTTTCTGTTTGTTACTGATGATGGAGCTTGCACATGTTGGGCAGGTGCACTAATATCTGCCTGCTGGGCCCTCTCATAATTTTTAAAAGGTTATTATGCTTATCTTTTGGAAGTATTTTGAAAGGAAAAAGATATGCTGCCTATGCTGGTCTCCAACTCCTGCAACAAGCAATTCTTCTGGCTCAGATTCCTAGAGTAGCTGAGATTTCAGGTGGAGCATCACAGGCAGCTTAAATATATATGTACATATACATATATATAAGAGAGAGCTTTAATTGCCTATTTATTTTATATATATTTAATTTATCTGTAATTTTACATCTAAATTCTTTTTCATGATTTATTCATTTTCATTTTATATGTATGAGTATTTTCTGTGCGTGTACTTGCATCATGAACATGCATTGCCTGCAGAGACCAGAAGAGAGAGTTGGATCTCTGAAACTGGAGTTAACAGGCTGTTGTGAGCCCATGGGTGGGTGCTGGGAACCGAACCAGGGCCCTTTGCAAGAGCAGCAAGTGCATTAAGCCACTAAGCCACCTCTCCAGCCCTAAAGATATTTTAATAAAGAAATGTTCTGAATTGTAAAATTAAAATTTTATTGAATGTATTCTGTGTGTTTATTGGTGAGTGCACTTGAGTATACACAGGTCTAGGACAACTTACTGGAGTCAGTCAATTTTCCCCTCCACCATATGGGGCCCAGGGTTTAAACTAAGGATGTCAGGCTTGTCAGCAATCACTTTTGCCTGCTGAGCCATGTTGCTTACCAACCTGCCCCCGCTCTTCACTTTTAGATAGCAATATGTGTGTGTGTGTGTGTGTGTGTGTGTGTGTGTGTGTGTGTGTGTATTCTAGACATACTGTTTACCCTTTATATTTTAGAGCCTGGAGTTACTGACAGACACAGTGGTACTATTTAGCTGAATTAAAATTTTGGCTTTTTCATCCACCTCTGCTGCCTTTCCAGGAATGTCTGGATTGGACTTCGATGAGCGAAATGAATCCTGTGGGTTTGTTTTTCCTTCTCTGTGTATATCTCTCCCTCCCGTCACTGGAGCCTGCCTATAAAATAGAAGTCTTACTGTTTCTGCTGAAAACATCACTATCTTACACTGAGCCACACCTCCTTCTGTTTCATAGTCTTTAAATTTAAACCATGTGTGGATCCATTCGTGGACGCACATGCCTAGCTCTGGGCAGTAAAGGCCTAAGCATGTCCGGTTCCAAGCCAGTCTGGACTGCACAGAGAGACCTTTTCTCAAAAAGTAAGTAAATAGTGGAAAGGGGTGTGTGTGAATAAGCTGGTTTTCTTTATTTTTTATTTCATTCCTTCTTTCAAATTCCTCTTATTGCATTTGTGTATTATATTTGTGTATGTGTGTGCATGCATGTGTATATATGTACATGCATGCCAGCGTGTAAGCTACAGCACAAGGGTGGAGGTCAGAGGACAACTTGCAGAAATTGGTTCTCTCCTTCCACCAAGTGGGCTCCCAGAGATAACCAGTACTCTAAGCTGCTGATCTCTCCAACCAACACACCTCTTCCCTCCTGCTCCGATTCTTTCTCATCCCCTCTGAGCTTAATGAGAAGGAGTGACCATGTAGCCTAAGCTGATGTTGAACTGGGAACCCTCTTCTCCCAGCCTCAAGAATGCTAGGATTGATTGCAGGTGCCACCACATCAGGCTTATTTCATTAAAACGGAGAACACCTTAGTCAGACATGGGGGTCCATACCTGTAATCCCAACATGGCAGGGAGTCAGAAGTTCACCGTCTCCCTGACTGTGGTGAACTGGAGCTGCATGAGACCCTGC
This sequence comes from Phodopus roborovskii, assembly GCF_943737965.1. Lineage (NCBI taxonomy): Eukaryota > Metazoa > Chordata > Mammalia > Rodentia > Cricetidae > Phodopus > Phodopus roborovskii. Next base: position 15,389,753 of record NW_026125444.1, on the reverse strand, counting down.
CTCAAAACAAAAGAAACTTCTGGCTTCCTGTGGGGGCACCTACCTGAATCCCCGATCTTTGGGCTGAAGCAAGAAGATGGCTGAGAGTCTGAGGATGGAAAAACTTCTACAGAATTGAACCTTGTCCTCCACAAAATAAGAATTGCTTTTATCAGAGGTCAGTTCCATGTTGCTGGGTAGGGACTGAACTCAGGACCTGTCATGCTAGGCAAATGTTCTGCCACTGGGCTGTGTGTACCCCAGCTCTCTGGTCAGTTGCATGTAATAGAAAAATATTCTGTTGGTTTAGAAGTGTATCTGGGGTAATGGCCAAGAAAAGCCTTTTTTAATTGTCAAATGTTCCCAACACTGGGCAGTAGTGGCCCACGCCTTTAATACCAGCACTTGGGAGGCAGAGGCAGGTGGATCTCTGTGAGTTTGAAGCCAGTCTGGTCTACAGAGCTAGTTCCAGGACAGGCTCCAAAGCTATAGAGAAACCCTGTCTCGAAAAACCAAAAAGAAAAAAGAAGTTTCCAACACACAAACAGCCCTGATTCCAGGCAATGTGTACCCACCCAGTCCACATTCTCTATTTTCCACTGATGAGGCCCCACCCAGAGCCTTTGAACTTCACCAAAAGCCAGCAGGGGCTATGTGCAGCAGAGGTCCCATCCACAATACACATGCTTGGATAAACCTGTGCATCTCATCCCCTGCCTTCAGAAGGGAGACAGTTTTACTGGACTCACAGCAGGCCATATGATAAACGGGGCCCTGAAAAGATTCTGCTCCATTCAGATCCTGTCGTCTCTTACCAAGGAGCTCGTTAGCCAAGAGCTGCCCTGAGCCAGAGACATGTATTAGAAGGAAGGAAGGGTTGTGCTCATTCAGGGACCAGAGCTCCAACTCTTCTACGACGAAGGATCCTCTAGTTTTCTTGTGCCATCATAAGGCAAGAGGAAGTGAGGCTCTAGGCTGCTGCTTGAAACGAATCTCAGTTCCCTTTGCTCAGTCAGTGTCCTCTGCAGTCCTGGGAGCTCATCAAGGGTCCTGGTGACGCCCCATCAGTGACATGACCCTACCACTCACTTCCTCTGAGCATGTGGACAAAGCCATGGTATGAGTAGACGCACAAAGGGGGTTAATGGAAGCCATGCCACCAGAGGGAACCGAAAGAAACCAGTGTGAGCTACGGAAGGCGGCCAGAAGCTTGAGGAGGAGACGCTAAACAGACTCCCAGCACCTCAAGGCCAGCTGGTTTAGACAGGGCCTGGGAGATGCCAGCTGCCTTTGCCGCCCAACTCCCGTACAGGAACCCCGTTTTCTCTGGCCAGGCTGGTCTGTTTGTCAGACACACCACATTTCTGAGAACTCATGAGCTGGATGTCAGGTTCCTCTGCTCGAGCCCCCTCTCCATCTGTAAAGTGACATGGTCCCATCCCTGTCACAGATGAGGGATGTCAGGGCAGGCACCTTGCACCTGCCAGGATAGGGTGGTAAACAAATTTATTCTGTTCAAAACCACTGTCCTGGAGCTTCCAGTCTGCGGGGTCGATGATTAGGCTGGAGCCCTGTCAGGGAGCACCACAGGGGAGGCTTTGCTTGGGGTCAGTGGAGGACTCAGAGCTGAGACAGATGTAACCCAGCTGCTCTGGCTTGGAACTTTCCAGTGTTTTTATGACCTGTGCTGTGGACACTGGGGTCAGAGCTTCCCCCCCTGTTTTTACTAACTGCTGCCTCCTCTGAGCCTTCTGAGGTATGACTTGGAAGTCCCCCATTCAGCCAGAACTGTCACATGGGCCCCCTTCAGACTTAGATCCTCACCCTGCCAACCCACACTCAGTCTCTCTTCCACAACTGGGGGCCTAGGAAGCTGTGCAGACAGCCACTTCCATCCCAGGGGCTGACTCTCTGCTCCTCTGTCTCACTAAAAAAAGAAACGCTACTTCCCTTTCTCTCCCTTGCTGGTCGTTTCTCCTCTCCCTGATGTCCTGAGTGGACTCCCCTTTGCCTGGGCCTTGGGCTTGCCAGCTCAAGTTGGCCCTAAGCCTTCAGGAATGTTCCTGCCTCTATCCACCCACCCCCAGCATTTCCTGACCTCTGGTAGCTCCCCATTTAAACTCCCACAGCCAAGGTTTCTCATTCCCTTTAATGGTTGTGAGGAAGGTGCCTCACTTTCTTCCGGGCTTCCTATCCAGTCGCCCTCCTTGGGTCACTTAGTGTTAGCAAGGTCCCCACCTTTGGCCTGATTAGAAAGGCACCAGCCTCCACTGGTTCGATGGCCACCCCTCCTGCACTTTGTCTTAGAATCTGCTAAACTCAGCATAAGCATTGCCCCAAACAACTTCCCTCCCCATTGCTGGACTCTGTCATTGAGAGGCCAGGGCCTCCTGGTTGCCCCCAGTCTAGAGCTTGTAGCTTACATGGCTTACGAAGCGTGTAGGAAGGTAAGGAGGAAAAGGGGAAGGAAGAAGTCAGTCTTCTGGGACTCCTGCAGTGGTCATGGGCGGGCCCCATGGGAACCAGCTGAGGACCTCCTCAGGGTAAAGGAAGCGGGAACCTGGGAGCTAAAGGTCCCTGGGGAGGCTCACAGGCTGAGCCATCTCCTTCCTTTGGTGTTTACAGGGAAGAGGAAGGTGCCAGGCTTCACTAGAGTGGACAAAGAGTTGAGGTCTTTGAAGGCCAATGTCCTGCACCCTCAGTTTTCCAAACTAAGACCCTGACGCCCAGCCAAACTGTGGTGTCGGGCACACAGGACCATGGAGGAGCTGAAGGGCCTAGAGAATAGGGAGATCCTCTGCCCATGTAGGCCGGCCCTTCCTACAGGGCCTTCCCTGTTCCCACCCTCCTTTTCCTCGACAGCACTTCCAAAGCCACAGAGGTGCTGACATGCCTGGATGGTTTGACCAGGTTGTAGGAGTCAGACAGACATGAGATTACACTAATGAGTTTGCAACCAATGCCAGACACAGGTTAAGCCCTTCTGACATCTTCATGTTTTTAACTGCAGCCAGTCAGTCTCTAGACAGATGTTATTTGTGCCCCCATTTACCAAGTAAGTAAGCTGAGTTCCTTGCTAATTAGCTTCATGAATTTTGGCACTCTCTTCAATTTATTTCTCTCTATATGGTGGGGATGGGTTAAATTCTATGGCCATGTCTTGGTGGAGGAGGCATGTCTTTAATCCCAGCACTAGGGAAGCAGAGGCAAGCGGATCTCTATGAGTTTGAGAACAGCCTAGTTTTAGGACAGCCAAGCCTACACAAAGAAACTCTGTCTAGAAAAACAAAGCAAACATACAGACAAAGACGGTTTCTTTATTTATAGATTGTTTTTTGTTTTGTTTTGTTTTTTTGTTTTTGTTTTTGAGACAGGGTTTCTCTGAGTAGCCCTGGCTGTCCTGGAACTCACCCTGTAGATCAGGCTGCCCTTGAACTTACAGATTCACTTGCCTCTGCCTTCCAAGTGCTGGGATTAAAGGCATGTGCTCATCTAAAATAATTTTAAAAGTTTATTTGCTAGTAATTTTGTGTGTTGAGTGTGTATATGTTATGAATGTGTGTGTATGTGAGTGTGTGTATGCTCATCAGTGTGTTTATGAGTGAGTGTGTGTGTGTGATATGTAGGTGAGGATGTGCATGATGCAGGGCTCCTGTAGTCAGAGGACATCTTTGAGCATCTCCTTCTCTCCTTCCAGGATGGATTCCAGGCATCACCACTCAGGTGCTCACCCTTGTGTGTGTGCGCTGGGATTTCTATCTCGGGTGCTCACGTTTCTACAACAAGTATTTTTACCCCCGATATCAGTCTTGGAGCTTGCTTTTCAACACTGAGCTGAATCTCCCACCTCATCACTGTCTCTGATGACTCTCTACTTGCAGAAATGTCACCCAGACCTTTGCCTTCATCTTCAAAACCAAGGCATCCTCTCTGTGGGCGTGCCTCTGCACCTAAGTGTCCCCCTTTTTGAGTGCTTGGGATCAAATCCAGGGCATGACAGGCAAGCACTGTACCACTGAGCTATACACTCAGGCTCTACGTTTATAAAGACACCAGTTGTAGTGGAGTAAGGACCCTCTAATGACTTCAGCTTAACTAATTACATGTGCAATGACCCTGTTTCCGAAGAGGATCACGTTCTGAGGCACTGGAGGGTAGAACTTTGATGTACTAATCCAGGGAAAGGGGGCACAACTCAAGCTATGGGCATATTTCACACATCCTGCTATCCCTAAACCCGAGGCCGCATTTCATCCACATGCACAGGGCAGGGTCTGTTTGCCCTTCACCTGAAGACACTGAGACTCAGCAAGAGGAGGTGGTCTACCCGAAGGCACAGAGCAACAGGGCAACGAGCTACTGGGACCTGACGTCGACTGCACCATTAAGTTTCTTTTGCCGCTGCTGTTGGGTGATGCTAGCTGCTTGACCCGTGCGGTCTCTCTGCGTCTTGGTGTCTCATTTGTAAAGTTGACTCAACGCACTGTCAGCAGCAAAAATGCACTGCTTGAGGTGGAGACGAGGAAGGTCCAGTGCCTTGCACACAGGGCAAGTGACAGGGATAAACACAAGAACAGTTATTCCACAGGGCGTTTGTCTCAGTCTGCCGCTTCTCAGTTACTATAGTGACCGCCCATCCTGGATGTCCATGTTAGGGTTTTATTGCTGTGAAGAGACACCATGACCATGGCATCTCTTACAAAGGAAAACATCTAATTAGTCCATTGTCCTTATGCAGGAAGCAGGGCAGCATGCAGATGCTGGACAAAGAGCCAAGTGTCTAACATCAACAGGCAGCAGGAGGCCTGATCTGGGCACCTGAAATTTCAACCCCCCCCCCAGGGACACGCTCTACCCCTAGTGACAAACTTCCTTCAAAATGCCACACCTGCTCCAATAGGGCCTCACCTCCTAATAGTACCACTCCCTAAGGCCCTGTGGGGCCGTTTTCATTCAAACCGGCTATATGCCCAGAGGAGGTGGAGCTAAGGGGGCAGATCCCTCCACTCTGACAGCCTAGAGCTTCCTGACCCCCATGACAGGCTGCCCCTGAGACAGGCCCCCAACTTTTGCTCTCCTTCTCCTCCCCTGAGCCAGATACAAGACAGAGGGCAAAGGAACCCAGATGCCAGGGGCCTCCTTCCCCACATTTGGGACCCAATATTGTTTGTACCTCAGAGGTGGTTTTGTGCCCTTGAGATGGCGCGCAAGAGAGTGAGCTGTTTCAGCTAGAAAGAGGCCCTTGAGAGACCAGAGGGACAAAAGGAGGGAGGCCCAGGGAGTACAGACTCGCTGGTCTAAAAGGAATAGTCAGGGTGGTGGGCGTGATTCCAGGGTCTTAATGTGGCTGTGCCTTTGCAAAAACAAACAAACAAATGAATGAACTCAGGCGATGATTCATGCCTTTAATCCCAGCACTTGAGCGGGGAGGTGGCAGAGGCAGGTGGATCTCCGTGAGTTCAAGGTCAACCTGGTCTACAGAGAGAGTTCCAGGACAGCCAGGGCTACACAAAGAAACCTTGTCTCAAGAAAGCAACAATAACAACAAAAACCTCAGAACTGTAATCAACAAAGGGCAGATTTGGTTGTAAGTAAACTAAAAATGATTTATTGAGACAGGTTTCATGTAGACCAGGCTGGCCTCAAACATGTCTGCCTTCTGAGTGCTGGCATTACAGGTATGTACCACCATACCTGGTTCTGGGGATCAAACCAGGTCTTCATGAATGTTGGGCAAACATTGTAACTGAACTACAACCCAAACCCTAAATATATACATACATACATACATACATACATACATACATACATACATACGAAATTTGTCAGGCAATATGACACACTCTTTGACCTGTAGTTCAATGCCAGCTTTAGCTACATGAGGCCTTGTGTCAAAAAGAAAAGAAGGGAAAGGAAGAGGAGAAGGGGGAGGAAGAAGATGGAAAAGAAGAAGAAAGTTAAAAATGAACGCGGTGCTACCCCATGTCCCTTACCGTTTTTCCCGGCACACAGAACGATGCCACCCACACTAAGGACAGGTCCTCCCTCTCTTGTTAAGCCTTTCTGCAAACACCCCCATAAACACACCCAGAGGTATGTTTCCCGGTGCTTCTAAACCCAGTTAACAATGAAGACGGACCATCATACTACCCCTGCCAGACACCAGGGAACCTTCAAGCCCTTCCCGGACTCCTACTCAAGGGATGGGTCCCTGGGAACTGCCTCCCCCGTCTGGGCTGCTCAGGGACTGGGACTGGGCTGGGTGTCAGTTCCTGAGGAGATAGGAGGGACAGCTGTGTGCAGAACCAGGGTCTGTGGTTCTTACAGTGTGCACGTCTGCAAGGCAGCTGCTGAATTCCACGCACGCCTCCTGGTGGGAGGAGCAGAGAATGACCACAAATATTTTCAGGCTGCCAGGAAGACAGAGCTGGTGGCAGCTGGTGGGACAGGGACTTGCCTCCTGCTCCCGGCAGGGCAGAGATGGGCCTGGCACAGCGATGGGTACCTGCAGAGGTGTGCAAGTGTATTCTGTCTTTCACACTGCCACAAGTCCTGCTCAGCCTGTGAGTCACACCTCTAGACTCGCTAGAGTAGGCACGAAAGCTTTGAGGTCTAAGGGACCGCTCAGACTGGAGGGAGGGCGAGGAACAGAACGGGAAACAGACGGCCAAGTCTGGTCTCCTCCTCAGGGATCTCACCCTTGGGCGCTCAGACCTCAGACAGTGTGCCTTTTCCTCTGCCTTGAACTGGATCCTGGCAGGTAGCAGCTCTTGTTACCAGATTAGCATGCCAGGAAGCTGAGCATCACTGAAATGAAGGGTGGGGGTCTGGGTGAACGTCGGAGGACAGAACTCTGATGAATAAAGAAGTCAGGAACCTTCAAGGGTCCCTCAGTTCCCATGTTCCCTACATTCAGACCCCTTGGGCTGCCCTTCATCCCTCACCTGGCCCAGCATCCCAGCTCAAGTCCTGTGTTTTACAATGCTCAGGAAAGGAGGCTTTGCTTAGATAACCTTGCTGGTGCCAAGGCCCTTGCTGACAGCTTCAGAGCCCATTCTGGTACATGTTCAAGCAGGCAGAAGGGGCAGTCACCCAGTGAACCTGGCAGCAGCCATGGCTGATGTCAACACATGTACTTCTAAGGGCAGTGACACTGTCCTTACTCGAACAATCTGGGGCGATTCCTTGAGTTGTAAAGCTCTATGAAATCCCATCAAAGTTACAGCTCCTATGTTACTAACCTGAGCATCTCTGTGTGATGGGGGATACCCTTCTCTATGCTGTGAATATATGTTTTTCTTACTGGTTGATGAATAAAGCTATTTCGGCCAATGGACAGGCAGGATTTAGCTAGGCAGGAAATCCAAACAGGGATAGAGAAAGGTAATAGGCAGAATCAGGGAGATGCCATGTAGCTGGCGAGAAAGAAAGAGGCCTGGGCATCATCGGTAAGCCAAGACCACGTGGAGATACACAGATTAATATAAATGGGTTAATGATTAAGAAATATCTGGCCAATAAGAAGCCTGATCGAACCATTGGCCAAACAATTTATGATTAATATAGCCTTTGCATCTTATTTAGGACTAAACGGCCACGGATCGTCAGTATCTCAGTTCTACTTCCTGAGGACCTTTGGCCCAAGGCCATCATTCTTTAGGCATGTCCTATGGACACCTTGCCTAGAGGGGACAGGGATGTAGGACAGTACCCTGTCCATGGGCAAACACTAAGATAGTCACTGAGAAAATCAACGATATGCTTAAGGCTTGGTCTTTGGGTCGTGGTATGGGGAGGTGCTGGAAACTCGAAGGGCAAGGCCCGAGTTGGAGAAAATAGATATTGAGGGTATGCATATCTGGACCACAGTGCCTTCCATTCACCAGTATGGAGGTACATGCCTATAATCCCAGCACTCGGGGGCAGAGGCAGGAAGCTTGTGGCAATTTAGGGTCTAGCCTGGTCTCCATAGTGAGCTCATCAAGAAAGTTAAAATATCTTGCTAAGATGAGGAAGTGACAAGGAAGTTGGCTCTCACCACTTCCTGTGTCCTAGAGGTCTTAGTTAATGTAGCAAGAGGAGGAAAGGGCATAAAACACACAAAAACTAGGAAGGAAAAGAAAAAAATGTCCTTGTCTGTGGATGATGCAATTGTCTCTGTATAAAAATATGAGACATTAAAAAAAAAAAGGGAAAGAAACTGGAACTGCTAACTGCTTATGAGACAGGATAGAAAAGCCAGGAACATATTGGGGAAATAAAAAGGGACAAGAAAATCCCCAACCTGCAATCCAGCTGAAGCCTTTGCCATCAGCAGGGAAAAAGTCTAGCTCAATCAGCAACTACACTTTGTCCGCCTTTCCAACCATATGCCTACAGTTTACTAGGAACCTCACCAAAAACTCCCATTTACAAGGAAAAGATGTATTCAGAACCCCTTAAACAAGTCTCACTCACGCCTTCTGGCTTTATCTTATCACATCATAATTCCATCACAGCGTCTCCAGAGCCGCCTCACATGCCTCTCATCAAATGAGAGAGAGAATGAGGTGTGTCAATTAACAACATGTATGGCCAATGCTAAGACAACAAACTACTTACACTTTTTTTTTTTTTTTGAGACGTCTGTTCAATCCCATTGAGTATGCCTCTCTTCAGGTCTGACTTCTGGGGCTCCAAGCAGTCATCCGGGGACCAGAGGAACCCTGAGTTTCAGGATCCCCATTTCATCCTTCGGCTTAGGAGCAATGAGAAGAAAGGCCCCTAAGCATGTCCATCCAGGGAGGAGCAGGGATGGCAACAATCTTTAAGGACTCATGCAGTCCACCTCCAGAGGGTCAGCCAGAATCCCCAACACAGGGGTAAGTGGTGAGTCACAGAGGCAAAGCCATTTACAAAAACTGCCCTGAGAATGTTATGAACACACACAAGCTGCCTTTTGGTTAAAATATGTGCTGCTAGATGACTATGGCTACTTATTTTATCATAACTTAATTACAGTGTAAGATGCAGATCCTTGACGCAGTGGCCTATCACAGGCATTCCAAAGCATCACACAGCCACACTATTGCTTAACATATCTACCAGCACCAAAAGGCATGCCAGAGGCGGAGCAGGGCTGCAGGGATTTGAAGGGAGTAGAGAGAAAGAAAAGGGACCCTTCCGGCAGGCAGCCATGTCTTTACTGTTAAAGGATCTAAACTCCAATGGCTCTCCAGTGCCCAGTCCCTAGAAAGAGAAAGTTTGAAGGGACTAGGAAGAACTGGGCACTCACCACCAAGCCTGACAACTGAGTTTAACCCCCAGGTCCCATGTGACAGAAGCAGAGAACTGATTTCCAAAGCTGTTCTCTGACCTCCGAGTGCATGCTGTGGGACACACCTGTCCCCACTTACAAATGGGTAACTATTTAAAAGAGGAGAGAGAAACGGAGACAGACAGACAGAAGCCCTGGGTGGGAGTAGGTGTGTGGCTGACTAACCTCCTGGGCTGGTGAAGCTTGCCTCTGGTTTCAGAACCCAGGACTCAGAGGTCATTGCCAGTTGTAGAATGTGCCCACCCACCACGGTTGTCTATAATGTGAATTTCAGCATTGTTCTCTACATTGTTCTCTCACAAAAGCAAAACCAAAAAAAAAAAAAAACTCAGCCACACTCCCTAACAAATGAGTCCTAAGTGTGTTGTCCCATGACCAGTCACCAACAGGAGCATGGATTGATTTGCATACTTCAGCAGACATCTTAAAGCTTGGCAGTGTTCCTGGAGTCCAAGCGGTGGCCCTGAGGCCTGCCCTGGGAAAGGGAAGCAGGTACTTCAGCCATGGGAAGCTCATCCCTAAGAGAAAGTTCCAGCTGACTGCCTCAGGTTCTCCGGAGGTTTCTGCAGGATGCATCTTGAGTTGACGGGGCTCCCTTACTGCTGTCATTTGCCCTTTTACTTAGAAGCTTGACCCAAAGGAACATCCTGCTCCCGAGGGGACACTCCATTCTGCCCAGGGTCCTTTCTATCAGGAACTTCAGCTGAGTGCCTCAACAGGACTTCCCCGGCTGATTTCCACTGGGCGTTTTCTTTAGATTGGTCTATCTATCTATATACTTAATAAATTCACTCATTTCAAATGAAAAGATGGCTCTATGGGATGCTATTTCTGTTTTGAAAGAGTGACATAAAAAAAAATGAAATGCCCAGCATATGGGTGGTGATCTTAATATGCCACATCACGCCGTATTTGTGACTTAGATTCAACTTTTGTTTTGAGAAATGAAATAATAAAAGAACAGAAGGGGCTGGAGAGATGGCTTAGTGGTTAAGAGCACTGGCTGTTCTCCTGGAGGACCCAGGTTCAATTCCCAGCTCCTGCATGGCAGCTCACAACTGTCTGTAACTCCAAGATTGGACGCCCTCACACAGATATGCAGGCAGGCAAAATATCAATGCACACAAAACAAAAATAAATAAATTAAAAAAAAATAAAGAAGGAAGGAAGAGTAGAGGTTGGAGAAACAGCTCCGCTGCTCTGTGATTCCCAGCACCCATAAGGCTGTAACTACGGTTCCAAGGATCTAGTACCCTCTTCAGGCCCTCCAAGAATATTGAGTACAGCTGGGCATTGGTGGTGCATGCCTTTAGTCCCAGTGCTCTGGAGGCAGAGGCAGTCGGATCTCAGTCGGATCTCTGTGAGTTCAAGACCAGCTTGGTCTACAAGAGCTAGTTCCAGGACAGGCTCCAAAGCTACACAGGGAAACCCTGTTTCAAAAAAACAAACAAAACAAAACACCCAAAGAGAACAAATCTAATAGAGATAACTGATTGGAGAAACTGAGTCATTTACAAAACTCAAGACTGGTTTAAGACTGCTTTATTTTTTGTCTAAGCGTTACGTAAATGTCACGCTGCCGTTCCAGAGAAGTTTCAGCATCTGTCAAGGTCACTCAGAAGGTAAGGGGCAGGACTACTGGGCACAGGAGCTGCTTCTGTGAGGAAGTGGTCCCCAGCACTGAGTATAAGCTCTGTGCTTATGCTCGGAGGATTTGAACAGCTAACCCTGGACCTCTCAGATGGTTCAAGGGAGAAATGGGGCAGAGGCAGTTCTCCCTGCAGGGTTGGGCTACAGAATAGAGTTCATGAAAAAAGATGGGTGCTTGTTCCAGGGGTGATGGTGATGATGATGATTATTATAAACTATTGGCTTTTGAGACAGGATTTCTCGGTGTAGCCCTGGCGGACCTGGAACTCATGGGAGATAAGCCTGCCTCTGCCTCCCAGATGCTGGGATCAAAGGCATGGGCCACCACAGCCTGGTTGGGATTCATATTTTGCATCTGCGCAAATAGTTTCTGAGGAGGATGATTAGAAGTTAGGGCCAAAGATAAGAGAAGTTGGCTACTGTGGGCTGGTGCAACGGCTCAGCAGGTTAAAGTGCCTCCAGTACCAGCCTTTTGATCTAGTTGGGTCCACAGGGGAGGGAGGGAACTATTGCAATTACCCTCTCAGGTCCACACACGTGCTGTGATGCTGTGGTATGCACGTGCGTGCTTAAACTCTCTCTCCCCCCCCTCTCCCTCCCTCTCCCTCTCTCTTTCCCTCTCCCTCTCCCCCTCTCTCCCCCCTCCCCCTCTCCCTCCCTCCCTCTCCCCCTCTTCCCCTCTCTCCCTCCCTCTCCCCCCTCTCCCTCTCTCTCTCTCCCTTTCTCTTCCTCTCTCCCCCCCCTCCCTCTCTCTCTCTTACTACTTTTGCGGTTGGATGAGAGCTGCTAGTTCCTAGTTCGGTTGGCTTCATTGACCCTGGCTTTTCCTTTGCTGTGTGACCCTAGCTCCAGGTCACAGAGACAAGGTTGACTCACAGTCTCTCTCTTCCCCCTGCTCAGCCCCAGGAGGGCCCCACACATCTGGGAAGAGACCCTGCCCTCTTTTTTACTCAAGCCTTGACTCCTGAGGGAGACCTCCAGTTCCTGCCCCGCCGCAGCTGGGGGAGGGTGGTGGCTTCACATTCCAGGCCCTCAAGGCCAGGAGAGGGACTTTGGCTGGATTCACAGCTCCACCCTCAAAGTCCCTCTGCCTGTGAACCTGGGGCCCCATCCTGCCTTCCCAGCTGCACTGAGCTGTTTCCCAGTCCTAGGCGCTGAGGACAGTTTTCCTCCTTCCCTTACTTCTGGCCTCCTCCCTGCTTAGTAAACCCAGGGCCCAGCCCTGCTCCCAACTGGGGTTGAGCCTGGAGGCCTGCCTGAGTTCAGTGTCTGAAAAGGGGGCTCATCCAGGCAGAGGACATTTGGGGCCATTTGAGCCTGGGGTGCAAGTGGTGAAGGGGTCCAGGAATGTGTAAGTGAAAAATGGGTACTCCTGATTGAAACTGATCATCTTCTGCTGTTTACTACTTAGCACCGCCAACCATCCCCTTCAATTCCTCTCCCTTTCCCCTCTGAGAGAGAGAGAGAGGGAGGGAGAGAGAGAGAGAGAGAGAGAGAGAGAGAGAGAGAGGGTGTGTGGGTGTTCATTAGTCAGAATCTCATTCCTGTACCCCAGGCTGGTCTCGAACCTGCTATGTAGCCTATGATGGCCTAGGAACTTCTGTTCTTCTTGCTTCAACTGGGAAAGCTGGGATTGGGGGTGTGGGCTGTCATAGCACATGACAGAGTGCGTTCCAGCCCCCTAGATTCTTCATGTAAGTGACTTTACCTGCTCTTCACTGCACAGTTTTAAGTGGATGATGGGTTTCAATGCTTACAAACAGGAATGCAGAGGTCCTGAGGGAAGTAAAGTGTTATTTAAAAATCACGCGGAATTGACTACATAGGGATCGGGATAGAATAATATTTATTTAACATGTATGAGGTGTTTTGCCTGCATGTGTGTATTGCATGCCTGGCGACGGGAAGGTTAGAAATGGGATGCCCTGGAACTGGAATTACAGGTGATTATGAGGTAGCCACATGGGTGTTGGGAACCAAACCCAGGTCCTCTACAAAAGTAGCAAGGGCCTGGGTTTGGTTCCCGCTGAGCCTTTTCTCCAGCCCCTTGCTGAGGATTTGAACCCCCGCTCAGCCTGCTGTTCCTATAACCGCATGAGGCTGAGGAAGAAAAGTCATTTGAAGGATGAGCAGCCCAAGAGGGCCGAGAGATGGGTGGTCCTGACTCCCCCGCCCCCACCCTGCGCCCAGCTTCCTGCAGAGCTTGGCAGGCTGCTATGGGTCAGGACCCGCAGGGGCCCGGGACGGGGGGGGGGGACACGAAGCCCATGGTGGGGTGGGGGAACGGACACCAAGGGGCGGAGAGCCGCGGAGCCCTCCCGGAACAAAGACTGGGTGGGCGGCGGCTTGAGTCTCCGCACCCCGCCTCCCGCAGCGCCCGCCGAGCCCCGAGCCACAGCGAGGCGGGCGGGCGGGCGGAGAGCATGGCGGGGGCCGGGCCCGCACTGCTACCTCTGCTCCTGCAGCTCGGGAGCCTGGCGCTGGCCGCGCGGGGTGAGTCGGGGCGTCCAGGGGGTGTCCCCACGTCGGGCTCAGCCCAGCAGACCGTCGGACCGGGGCAGACCACTTCCCCAGCCCCGCCTGGGGTGCTCGTCCCCGGCCGGCCTCTGGGCTCTCTCTCCGTACTCCCCGTCGGTGGGCGAGCAGAGTGGGGGAAGGGGCGGCCCGGGAGGGGGGTTCCGGGACTGGGCCAGGTCCTCCCGCCGTCCCTGCCAAGGAGGGCTTAGCAGTGGTGAAGCAGAGGCTGCCCTGGTATCTGGGTGTCTGAAGTTAATTATTTGTGTTGAGAAGGGGAGGGGGGACGGGGGGGGGGAAGAAATGCTCTCTGTGGGAGCTGACTTGGTCCTGTCAGGCTGTAGCCTGTGGGGTTTGCACGAATGGGTGGTCTCTGCAGGAACAGGGTAGGAGGAGACTGAGCGGGAACTCGAATTCAGTTTCTGGGGAGCAACCAGGCTTGTGCTACTTCCCGGAGGACTTTACGAGGGATTCCAGAGGACGCCCTCCCTTCCCGGCTTCCTTGACCCCTCTGCTGTGCCTGCTTAAGCGGGTCTGGAGGAGCTGCCTGGAGTGCCGGGCAGTGGCGAAGCTAGAGGAGGTCGTGCTTGGGTGGAGGGTTCCAGATCCTGAGCCCGCTATCTGTGAGCACCCTTCGTGTGGACAGAAGTAGGGCGGAGGGACCACGTTAAGACAGTGCCAGTTTCTGGGGACAGGATCTCCTGCACCAGGCAGGAGATGAGAACAGGCTGGGGGGCCGATGGTGGTGTAAGGGTAGAGAGGGTAGAGCAGGATGGAAAGCTGAGCCGTGCTGTGGTGACAAGTGACATCTTGCTCTGGGAGACTTGTGCTGCGTGAGAGAGGAGCAAACTGAAATCGGGAGCTCTCTCTTCACCCCAAGATGAGGAGGATGGATGGGGTGGGTTGTGGGACAGGGAAACCGGAAACTGTTAGGGACTGAGAGGGGACAGAAGAATAGCAGAGCCCCGGATTTCTACCTTCGGTAACTGAGGGAGTTAGACTGGAATGCTCCCCCTCTGCCTGCAAGGCCTCGTGTCCCAAATCCTTCAGCCTCCTTCCTTGTCACCTCCTCTGGGAAGCCTCCCCTGTCCTCCTGCTCCATGGATGTCTGTGGGAAGCAGCTTTTGCCTCTACCTTCCTGACTTAGTGGGGCTGAGGTGAGGGGAACGCGGGCCGCCACCCCCGGCCTAAACTCTGAGGGCAATCCTCCTTCCTGGACGTGTTATTTAGAACCAGGGACAGGCTGTCTTCACTGCCTGAGCCTTGCCCCTGCTGGAGGCCTTGCCAGCTCAGTACAGCAAGGTTTGCTTTCCAGGGCCCACCTCATCCAATACGGGGAGGGGGGTGCTTCTGCCACAGGCCTATAAACACTGGGATGGGAGGCACCTATTCCCAAAGCAGTTCCTTTCCTGACAGGGTTAGGTGAGTGGGGACAAGCGTGAGTGTGTGTGTGTGTGTGTGCGCGCGTGCGCACACACACACACACACACACACACACACACACACAAGCTCTCCAGCTATTTAAAGAGCCCTCCTTGCATAAACCCAACTACCCCCACCCCGCCCCACATTGCATTTCAGCCTGTGCTGGTCTCTTGAGGAACATAACATGTCAGAGCTCCATGCTATCTCTGGCCTACAGTGGATGGATGGTCCAGACACCCCAGCTCCATGGCTAGGGATCCCTGTATAGTGAGAGCAGGCTGCAGGGAGGCCTTGGTCTGGATGCTGCTCTGTGTCCCTTGAGGAAATCGATCTAGGCTGCTATGGTGCTCCCAAGGCGCCTGCTATGGTGCTCCTGCCTCCTTTCATTTATCTCTTCCCCCCCCCAACCTACTTCTCTCTGTGCCCACCCTCACACACCATGTCTCTTCACCTGAGTGGTGGGGTAGGTGGACAGGGTGATGCTCAGGGTGATGCTCTTTCTCCTTATGGTTTAGTGGACAGAGCCCAGGAGACCTTGCCAATCCCTGCCTACAGGCCAAGCTGGCTTCGTGTACCCTTTAGGTGGAGAGGTCTCCAGAAAGCGCCCTAGGCTTGCTGACATTCTTGACTATCAGCAGCAGGCACCCTCCCACTCCTTGGTCCCTGCTGAGGCTCCCCAGCAGCAAGGGTGCCCCCTGGAGGAGAGGCTGGAACGGCTGGAAGCCGAGGTGACTGACCTCAGAAAGCAGGTACTGTGGAGGCTGACTGGCAGGGATTCCTTAGGATGGGCTTGCATATTGGGAGAAAGAGAGGGGCTTGGGTTTGGAGGCCTGAGAACAGAAAACTAGGGGGGTTGTTTGCTTCATTTTGTTTGAGACAGGGTCTCTCTGCATAGTCCTGGCTGTCCTGGAACTCATTATGTAGACCATGCTAGCCTTGAACTCACCCCTGCTTGCCCCTGCTGGCTCCTGAGTGGTGGGATTAAAGGCGTGCACCACCAAGACCAGCCTTTGTTGTTAATTTTCTTTTAGGGTTTATTTTTGTTTTGTATGTGTGGGTGTTTGTATGCATGCTTATATGCACAGGATATGTGTGCCTGCTGCTTGTCAAGGCCAGAAGAGGGTATTGGGTCTCTTGGAATTGGAGTTATAGATCACCATGCGGCTGCTGGGAACCAAACCCAGGTCCTCTGCATGAGCAGCCAGTGTTATAACCACTGATCCATCCCCTGCCCTTGTTTTGCTTATTTGTTTATTGTTTTGACAGTGCTTGAGAATGAACCCAGGTCCTCAGACAGGCTAGGTAAGGGCTGTACATATCCCCTGTCCCTAGAACTCCATTGAAAATGCACATAGAGTGGTTCTTATCTGAGTGGTCCTGATACCTCCTCTTTTTGGAATGTTTACATATTCTTTCATGCATTTGGCAAAGAGAATGGGATACTGCCTATACATAAGACACCACTGTGGAAGATTGTGAATGGGTGATGTCTTTAAAAGACAGGCAAAGTGATGCATGCCTGTAGTCCCAGCACCTGAGGCAGACTAGGCTTTATAACAAGTAACCACCAGCCAGGGTTTTATCCCCACTCCAATTACTCTAATTATTAGGGCAGGAAAGGAGCCCCACGTTTCTCTGTTCAAGCAATAGTTTTACTTGAAACGTGCTGACAGAAGCAAACCCACCTCTGCTTAGGGATCCTCATCCTGCCTCAGTTTCTCTATCTCACAATCCTTGAGGAATTATTCATGAAGGAAGCTGAGCCGAGCCTGCCCCTCCACTCCATTTCCCCAGAACAGGGACCTGCAAGGCAGATTAATGCGACTGGAGTCTTGTGGCTGCTGCTCAGCATCTTCCCCCTGCTGGGGGCTGGGACACACCTGTCCTGAAGGGGCTCGCTGGGAGCCTGATGCCTGCACGGCCTGTGTGTGCCGCGATGGGACTGTACACTGTGGCCCCCAGCCCAGTCTGTCCCACTGCCAAGGTCAGTGTCACCCCATCCCCACTGCAGATATTTGGGGGCCTAAAGAAGGCACTAGGGCCCCAAATGGCATTACTGTCTCCACCTCAGGCTGCATCCACAATGGCCGGTCTTATGGTCATGGGGAGACCTTCTCCCCAGATGCCTGCACCACCTGCCGCTGTCTGGTGAGTGCTTGAGACCCACCTGGATACCCAAGACCTGTCACTGTGTGCTGCCTGCCTCTGTCACTGTGTCCTGTCTGCCTCTCTAGCTGCCTGTCGCTGACATCCTGTGCCGGTTGTGTTATGGAGTCTATCTGCCCAGACTTTCATCCGTGACCTTGGGATTCCAACTAGCTTTACTTTCTGGAGCTCAATCTGCACATACTTTCTGGGTCCCCATAGCTTCTTGGTGGAATTTCACTAGAAAGAGGAATGCTTAAGAGCCCTCTGTGTGGGCTGGAGAGATGGCTCAGAGGTTAAGAGCATTGGCTGCTCTTCCAGAGGTCCTGAGTTCAATTCCCGCAACCTCATGGTGACTCACAACCATCAGTAACCTCTTCTGGCATGTAGGTATACATGCAGACACAACACTGATACCCCCCAAAAATACATAAATTAAAAGGAAAAAAGTAAAACAAAGCCACAGAGGTGGGATGAGACATAGGGCAGTAGTCAGCCTAGGAAGGCCAGAAGAGCCAGGATGCTGCTGCTTGTGCAGTTTGGATTTCCTTCAGTGGCTGTGGGATACCACGAGATTCACAGAGCCAAGGAAGAGTATTAGGAATATCCCCCTGGTATGGGATGGATGCAAAGACCAGCTGGGAGGCTGCTACAGCCTAGGCACAGGGCCCGAGAGGGCAGTGGGCTGCAGGCAGGAGCTGTTTCTACAGACAGGCAGGGGCTGGTGGCTTCTTAGATCCCATGGAATAACAGAGGCCATGGAATAACAGAGGTCAGACAGGAAGCTAGGAGGCAGGGCGCTTGAGGAGAGCTAGGAGGAGGGAAGATGGTGGCTCTAAGGAATTTTGGTTGTTTTGAGACAGAGTCTCACTATGTAGCCCTGGCTCGCCTGGAACTCACTATGCAGAGGCTGACCTCAAAGTCACAGGGATCCTCCTGCCTCTGCTCCCAAATTCATTGTTTCTTCTTTAGTTAGTCTCTGCAAAATCTGAATTTCAAATAACACATGAATATATATATTCATGTCTATATATGAATATATAGCTATAGATACACACACATATATATATTTAAAGATTTATTTATATGTTGTGTATGTAGTGTTCTGTCTGCATGTCTGCCTGCGGGCCAGCAGATCTCATTACAGATGGTTGTGAGCCACCATGTAGTTGCTGGGAATTGAACTCAGGACCTCTGGAAGAGCAGCCAGTGCTCTTAACCACTGAGCCATCTCTCCAGCCCCATATATATACGTATATAATAAAACATTTGGGACATTCTGTTTGCTCTTGCTTTTTGTTTGTTGGTTTTGTTTTGTCTTTAGACTGTTTCATGTTGCTGAGGCTGGCTTGGAGCTCATTCTATACTCCAAGTGAGTCTTGAACTTTTGACCCTCCTGCCTCAGCCTCCAAAGTACCTGGAATGAGAGGCCTGCATCACCGGACCAGGCCGGGACATACTGAAAAATGTATAGTGTTACTTATCTGGAGTTCCTTTGTAACTGAGGGCCCTGTACTTTGTCTGGTGTCCTACCGGAAGAGGCATCCCAGTTGGTGGTCAGTTAGGAGGGACAAGGACTCCAGCCAGCCCTTGGATAGAGACCAAGACTGAAGTCCTAGGAGTTGATGGGTTTTAAAAGGACTCTGGGGCTAGCAATATAGCTCAGTGGCAGAGTACTTGATGCACACACATGAGTCCAGCATTTTTCTTCTCATGCCCCAAACTGTATAATTCAAAGACACAAACACACAGAGAGAACTTTCAGGGGTATGGTGCCTCAGAGCCACCGCTACTCTATATGACAAGAGCAAGCCTTTGATGGTTGTGTTCCATGTGGCATGGGGGTGGAGGGTGTGGGCTCAGCTTTGTAGACACTTTCCTCCCGCCTGTTATAAATAAAGTCAGCACACTGTGTCAGAGTGAGACCCCTGATTGCCACTTGCTGGAAAGATGAAGGAAATACAAAAACAGGCCGTCCAGCTGTTTGATGTGGTCCCAGGCACCTGGGTCTCTTACTTAGGGACCCAGCCTTGGTTTTGAAGGCTGCTCTGGGGGCACAGGGTGTTGACAGGTGGCACCCGGAGACCTAAATCAGGTAAGAGAATCAGAGTATAGCCACTGCTCATGTCCCGCTGCTCCGCATTACCCGAGGCTTGGCCATGCCTCTGGCACTCTGGTCTGAAGCCTGGCAGGCCTTTGAGGCGTGCAGCGTACCCCAGCATGGGCAGTGCAGAGAGCTCAAGGGAGGACTCGGTGTCTGCCCTGCAGGCAGGAGCTGCGCAGTGCCAAGGGCCCTCGTGCTCCAAGCTCAGCTGCCTGGAGACCCTCATCCCGCCTGGGGAATGCTGTCCCATCTGCCGTCCAGGTGACACCATGTCCTCACCCACGTATCCCCTCAGCCTCAGTGGGTCCGCACCTATTGGGGCCATGCGTTCCCTTGGGTATTGTCCCCCTACCCTGCTCTCTGGTGACCCTTGTCACCCTGACAACCTTCCAGGCTGTGAGTATGAAGGGCAGCTCCACGAGGAAGGGGCCAGCTTCTTGTCCAGTTCCAACCCATGCCTGCAGTGCTCTTGCCAGGTGAGTGGCTGCCCCTCCCACCCACGCCTGTATCCTTGGACCATCGCTGTCCCACCCGGCCATGTCCATCACTGTTAGCCCCGTTCGTTCGTACGTGCCTCCTGAGCCCGGTGCTGTTGAGCTTCTCCGTCTGGATGGGAGATGTCATTCTGTAAATATGTTTCTCTTATTGGTTAATGAATAAAGCGCTGTTGACAAATAGGAAAGCAAGATAGGCGGGACCAGGAGGCAAGGAGGATTCTGGGAGATGTAGTAGAGAAGAATCAAGATGTAGGGGCGTGAGGGAAGAGGTCCGGGCCCTCTCTCTGGTAAGCCAAGACCATATGGAAACAGATTGATAGAAATGGGTTAATATTTAAACAGAGCTAGCCAATAAGAAACGCTAGTAACAGGCCAACAGCTTTATAACTAATATAGTCTCTGTGTGTTATTTGGGGCTGATGCAGCTCTGTGACCAGGCTGGCGGGGAAAGTGCTCATAATACCCTCCATCCCTGCTGGACACCTGACCGTGTTGAACCTGCTGGAAGTCACACCGGAGTGTCATAGACATTGTCCATTGTAGGGGAGCCTGGTTCGATGCGTACCTGTGAAATGCCTGCCAAGTCCCTGCCCTGAGCCAGTCCTGAAGCCTGGACACTGCTGCCCAGCCTGCCAAGGTGAGGACCCACGACCCTTTCATTTATTCATGTGTTTTTAAAATATGTATGAGTGTTTTCCCCTCATGTACATCTATGCACCAGTGGCGGGGGGGATCGAACTCAGGTCCTCCGAAAGAGAAATCAGTGCTCTCAAACACTGAGCTATCTATCCAGTCCCTGTGACTCTTTCTTTGTAGAGTCCCTAGCAGGCTGTCACCCTGTTTCTTGACTCCAGAGCCCTTCCTCCTAGACTGATGTTTGATTAGTGGGTAAGCAATGTCGAGTCAATCACATTCTGGAACTACAGCACCCGAGTTCAAAGTTTTCCATTGTCTCTTAGTGGTCACGTGATTCTAAGTCATTGTTTCTCCATTTGTTTCCCATTTGTAAGGTGCACGTGATGTACCTTCTAGTTTTGTATAATAAATGACCATTGTCTGCTTTGGGCACTCAGACACAAAATCCTTCCGGGGGGTGGGGGGGATTGCCACTAGAGGGTGACCCTGAGTCACACCAACCCTATAAACTAGTGTTACAGAGACAGGAGAGGAAGCAGGGACCAGGACTAGATGAACTTAAGGAGACCAAGTGCATCTGGCCACAGCAGGGGAGGGGATCCTCGCTGGAGGGTGTGCAGTGCTATCCAGGCACAGAAGAGCAGGCTGAGGAGCAGCAATAAGGACCTCACTCTGCCTGGGGCATTGGGAGTCCCTGAGAATCTAGACCAGAGGTTTTCAACAAGTGGGTCACAATCCCATTGGCAAAGTTCTGTCTCCAAAAATATTTACATTATGACTTACAATAGTAGCAAAATTACAGTTATTAAGTAGAAACGAAAATAATGTTGTGGTTGGGGGTATTAAAGCATTAGAGCATGTCAGGATTAGGAAGGCTGAGACAGAGGTAGAAGGAGAGTTCGGCAAGATGGGGCCCAGGAAGATTCCCATATAGGCTGTTCTCTGTCCCCAGGCTGCACAGAAGGTAACTCTCACAGGGACCACGGCCAAGAATGGACCACTCCCGGAGACCCGTGCCGCATCTGCCAGTGCCTGGTGAGTCCTGGGGCTGCGCTTGGACTGTCCCTCATCCTGCCTTGCCATCCGGCCTGCCCACTGGATTCCTGATTTCATCCCATGGGCTACATCTGTGGACACTGAAAAGAGACAGCTATGGAGATGATTTTATCGTGGGGCCTGTGAGCATTCGATCTGGTGGGCTTGCCTGTTTGCCTGCTCTATCTGGTCATTTTGGCTCAAGAAGTTCATGGATGGGTGGAGAGCTAATAGAGCAGGGCACACTGGGTGATCAGAGCTCCAAAGAGAGAGGAATACAGTTGTACTTGTAATATTCAAGCCCTTAAGATGTGGTTGGCCAGAACTGCTATGGGCAAGGCGTTGTGGCCGATGCCTTTAAACTCAGCACTTAGGAGGCAGAGACAGGAAAGTCATGAATTTGAGGTTAGCCTGGACTACCTAGTAAGACTGACTGGGAGTAGTTATGCCTGCTGGTGATCCTAATTCTTAGGAGGCTGAAGCAGGAAGATAGTGAATATGTGGACAGCATAGGTTACATGGTGAGACCTTGTCACAACTATTATCCCTGAAAACAAACCCAACCAAACAACCAACCAACAAAAAATCCACAAAAAATGAAGAGAGGGACAGCAGGATAAAAAGGAATGCAAAATATCTCACTAATACGCTACGCTGTTGATTACATGTTGAAATAATACTTCACATGTGGTAAGTAAATGGATTACAATATAAATTTAATCTTCTCTGTTTCCATTTCCGTTTCAAAAGTTGACCTTGTAAAAAGATTTACGTGGCTTATGTGGCTTGTGTTACCTTGTTCTTTGCTTCAGCAGCTTGGAACTAAAACTTCATGCATGGGGTGCCGTTCACCTAGGCCTTGAAGAGTGGGTGAGGAGAGGAAGTAGGGAAAGATTTCCTGGGAATAGGCAAAGCACAAAGTTGGAGCAAGTTGGAACTACCAGCTTCCTGAAGTCGATACCCAGCTGTATTTCATTTCAACTCACAAGCCATGAGCACTGGACTACCATTACTTACTTTTTTTTTTCAGAATCACATACAGCTAGGTAGCTTGCTAGGTTGTATGTTTGTACTAGCTTCCTAAGGCTTCTGTAACTGAGGGCTACACACTAAAACAACACAAATATCCTCCATGGTTCTGGAGGCCAGAGGTCCAAGACCAAGGTGTGGCAGGTTTGGTTTGCTTAGATGGCTGTGAAAGGGAATTTTTTGGTGCCTTTCCTGGCTTCTCATCATTGTTACCATTCTTTGGCTTCTATAGCATCCAAATATATTTTTTAAGATTTTATTTTTCATTTATTTAAAAACATTTTTTGAGACAGTCTCACTATATAGACCAGACAGGCCTTGAACTCACAGACATCTATCTGCCTCTGCCTCTCAAGTGCTGCGGTTAAAGGCTTGCATCACTACAGCTGGCCTGGTTTTTGTTTTGTTTTGCTTTGTTTCTTAAGATTATTTATTATGTATACAGTGTCCTGCCTGCATCTATGCAGGGCACCAGATCTCATTACAGGTGGTTGTGAGCCACCATATGGTTGCTAGGAATTGAACTCAGGACCTCTGGGAGAGCAACTAGTCCTCTTAACTGCTGAGCCATCTCTCCAGC
This sequence comes from Phodopus roborovskii, assembly GCF_943737965.1. Lineage (NCBI taxonomy): Eukaryota > Metazoa > Chordata > Mammalia > Rodentia > Cricetidae > Phodopus > Phodopus roborovskii. Next base: position 15,366,843 of record NW_026125444.1, on the reverse strand, counting down.
CCCTCTGTTATATATTTATTTATTTAACTATGTGAGTACACTTGTGTCTAAGTGTGGGTTTGTGCATGTGAGTGCAGGTCCCAGGGAGACCATCCACAACAGATCCTTTGGAGCTGCAATCCCAGATGGCTGGGGCTGCCTGCTTCCTCTACAGTAGCAGTAAGCACTCTTAACTGCTGAGCCAGCTCTCAGCCTCAGCATCCAAATCTGGTTTCATCTTCATCTTGTGGCATTCTCCCTATGTGTGAGTCTGAGTCCCCTTTATATAGAGATGCTAAGTCATAGTGGGTTAGGGATACAACATGCTCCAGTAATACCTCACTAACTGACTACATCTTCACCAACTCTGTTTCCAGAGGAGACCGTATTTGAGGCTCCAGGGGCAATCTCTTCGGCATACTAATGTGGCAGAGAGGGGTGGGGATGCATTTCATCCCACAGGGCCATCTGGTGAGCTGATGGCTTGGAGTCTGGCTTGGATTCTAATGCCATTTCTGTTTCTGGGCTGAACCCTGGAGGTTTCTTCTTTGCCTTTCCTTGCCAGGAGGGCCACATCCAGTGCCACCAGAGAGAGTGTGCTAGCCTGTGTCCATACCCTGCCAGGCCCCTTCCGGGCACATGCTGCCCAGTGTGTGATGGTGAGTTGGGAGTGGAACAGAGGGCCTAGAGAGGCCGGAAGTGCTGATGTCTGGCCCAGCACGAGTTATCTGAGCTCCGTTTCCCAACAGGATGTTTCCTAAATGGGCGGGAGCACAGCAGCGGGGAACCGGTGGGCTCCCAGGACCCCTGTTCCAGCTGCCGCTGTGCTGTAAGTATGGCTGTCTGGCAGGGAGGGCCTGGCTTCAGGGTCTGTTCCCTGCTGACTGGGCCCTGTTGGCAGAATGGGAGTGTCCAGTGTGAGCCTCTGCCCTGCCCACCTGCACCCTGCAGATACCCGGGCAGGATTCCTGGGCAGTGCTGCCCTGTCTGTGATGGTGAGTGGCAAGGGGCAGGCACCAGCTAGGAACAACAGGCTCTGGATGGTGGTGAGCTTTGCTTCCCTTGTGCCCATGTTCCTTTCCCCCAGCTAAGTCCTCACCTCTCGGCGGTGTGTGTGGTGAGATGCAGGCAGGACCTCCTAGAGGACATGCCTAGGTCATCTTCCTCAAGATGGGGATACTATGCCTTGGAGTGGCATGATGCTTCCTGCTCAGCCACTAGTCCTGTCCCCCAGGCCCCTGTCCTCCTGTCCAGGCTGTCAATACCAGGGACATGAATATCAGAGCCAGGAGACCTTCACCCTCCAAGAGAATGGCCACTGCCTTCGGTGCTCCTGCCAGGTGAGCAGGCCTACCTTTGGCCCAGTCCTGTGTCACTCTTTAAAGACCTCTCACTTGGCGCTCTTCCTAGGCTGGTGAAGTATCCTGTGAAGAACAGGGCTGCCCGGTTGCCCCCTGTACGCGGTCTGCCTCTGGCCCGAAGCTCTGTTCAGGTGAGTGCGTGTGTGTGTGTGTGTGTGTGTGTGTGTGTGTGTGTGTGTGTGTGAGTGTGTGTGTGCGCGCGTGCATGTGCGCGTGTGTGTGCTGGGTAACTGCCGAGGGCACTACATAGAGCGGGGTTCAGGGCAGAGCTGTAACCCAATAAGGAGGGTCTGTCTACTAAGCATCTCAGAGTTTGTTCAGAGGCAATGGTGGGGGTGCAAACCAGGGCCCCCAGGCTGGGAAGGACAAGGATGGATGAAGATATTGAGGTTGCCATGGTGACAGACCCCTCCCCCTCGCTGTAGCCTGTGTGCTCAATGGTGAGGAGTTTGCTGAGGGGACCCAGTGGGAGCCAGATGGGCAGCCTTGTACCATCTGTTCCTGCCAAGATGGAATGCCCGTGTGCAGCGCTGCGCTTTGCTCCCCAGCACCCTGCCAACACCCTACCCAGCCCCCTGGTGAGTGTCCCGCCAGATCTCGTCTTTCCTCTGTGGCCCTGACCACCGCACCCTGACCAGCCTGTGCCACATAGGTGCCTGCTGCCCCCGCTGTGAGAGCTGCACTTACCATGGCCTAGTGTACAACAATGGGCAGAACTTCACAGATGTGGACAGCCCTTGTCATAGCTGCCGCTGTGAGGTACGTCCCTGGGCTAAAAGCTGCCCTTCAGAGCCCCTCCTGGACGCTCTCCCACTACCCCTTCCCTGATCCCAGGATGGGACTGTGAGATGCTCATTGGTCAGCTGTCCTACCACAACCTGTGCCAAGCCCCAGAGTGGACCAGGCCAGTGTTGCCCCAAGTGCCCAGGTATGTGTTTATTGTGTCTGATTGGCCTGGGGGGCCCAGACTCTGTTGCCACTCAGCCAGGTGGGATCAATGGTTATCTCCCAAAGCAATGGCTTTCAGAACTGTTTTTGGCCTTATACAACTAAGAGCTCTATGGAACTGGCCAGGGCGTGGGCGGGGAGAAAGATCAAGACTTGTTACCTTTTTGTGTTACCAGACCACCTTTCTCTGTGATCCTGCATTTCCTCTCAGATGCACCCACTTATGCACCTATGTAACACGGATGCATGGAGCATGGTCCCTGCATGCACAGATATGTGTCCTAGGCACATGCTTATGTAGGATCTTCTCAGTGCCCTCAGAGACACACATCCATCTCCATCTCCAAGTAACTCAAGGGACTCAAACTTTTCACCCCTGTGTGTGTGTGTGTGTGTGTGTGAGAGAGAGAGAGAGAGAGAGAGAGAGAGAGAGAGAGAGAGAGAGAGAGAGAGAGAGAGAGAGAGAGAGATACATTGTTACCCATGGCCAGCCCCCTTTCCTCCTCTCCCTTATTGGAGACAGCCTCGAAGCTGTCTCCTCTGGGTTATTCTGTTGCCTCTGGGCTCTGGGAGCTTTGGAGAGGCAGGCAGGTGGCCTCCAGCACTGTCAGCCTCTGCTGGAACTCCTGTCCACCGTCTGCTGCCCAGACTGCGTCTTGGAGACACAAGTGTTTGTGGATGGAGAGCGGTTCCCTCATCCGAGAGACCCCTGCCAGGAGTGCCATTGTCAGGAAGGCCAAGCTCACTGCCAGCCTCGGGCCTGCCCCAGCGCCCTCTGTGGTCACCCTCTGCCCAGCGCCTGCTGCAGGACAGACTGCAAAGGTGAGGTGGCCGGGCTGGGCTGGGGTGCACATGGAGAAGTCCCCCAGGTCCTTGCCCCTGGGGACGGGCGGCCCATAGCTGCTCCCTCTTCAGGCTGTGCCTTTGGCGGGAAAGAGTACCCTAACGGAGCGGACTTCCCTCACCCCACTGACCCGTGCCGCGCGTGTCGCTGTCTGGTGAGTGTGTGATCGTAGGAAAGGGGAGGTGCATAAGGGTGGGGACCCCTTCGCACTAACCCGACTTGACTCCATCTGTCTGTCCATCCTCAGAGCGGCAACGTACAGTGCCTGGCGCGTCGCTGCCCTCCGCCCTCCTGTCCCGAGCCAGTTCTGCCTCCGGGGGAGTGCTGCCCGCGGTGCAGGGGTAGGCACCGCTCCCTGGGCCGCCCCTCCCAGCGGCTCTTCCCGCCCCTCCTGCCCTGACGCACTCTTTCCGCAGATGCCCTTCCTGGTTGCCCACAGTCAGGGGGTGCGGTCCCCGCCCGCCACCAGGAACACTTTTCCCCACCGGGTGATCCCTGCAGCCGCTGCCTCTGTCTGGACGGCTCGGTGTCCTGTCAGCGACTGCCCTGCCCGCCCGCGCCCTGCGCCCATCCGCGCCGGGGCCCCTGCTGCCCCTCCTGCGATGGTACCTCCTCTGTGGCACCCTTCGAGATCCGGGTGGCACCCCACCCCTCTTTGCCCTTCGCTACCCCTCTCCCAGCCTTGATGCCCCTGCTCCCCTCTTGTGCCTTCCTGGGGGTCACTCTTACCTGGGGGCTTTAGTGAAAATGTAAGGAACAAGGGGCAGGGTCTGGCCACCAGCCACCACGGTCCCCAGTCTCTGCCCTTCCCTCTAGGCTGCCTGTTTCAGGGGAAGGAGTTTGCCAATGGGGAGCGCTTCCCATCTCCTAGTATCGCGTGCCTCATGTGCCTCTGCTGGGAGGGCAGCGTCAACTGCGAGCCCAAGGCTTGTGCCCCTGCCCAGTGTCCCTTCCCCAGCACGGAAGACTGCTGCCCCACCTGCGATAGTGAGTTGGGGATGAGGGGTGTGGGCGTTGGGAGGTGGTGCTGATGAGAGAGCTGAGCTAGCCTCCTCTTCACTGCCCCAAGCAGATCAAAATAGTAAAATTTTTTTTTAATATAAAAAGAGAAAGGGGGCAGTGGTGGTGCATACCTTTAGTTCCAGCACCCTGGAGGCAGAGGTGGATCTCTGAGTTCGAGGCCAGCCTGGTCTACATAGAGACTGCTAGGACAGCCTGGGCTACACAGAGAAACCTCATCTTGAAAAACAACAAACAAACAACAACAAAGTCCTCTATGGATGCCTGCATTTTCTCCTATCCTTGAAACAATTTAGGAGTGTGAACTTGAGCAGATTACCAGATCCCATTGGGTCTGTAAAAAAAGCAAAAACAAAAAATAGTTCTTCCCTCCTAATCACTCTTGTATTATCTAAACAATCTTTATTTTTTGAGACAGGGTCTCATGTAGCCCATGTTGGCCTCCAATTTGCTCTGTCACTGGGGATTACCTTTGCCCTCTCTTCCTTCCTCAATCGCCCAAATGCCGGGGTTACAGGCTCTGATCAGCAAACCCAATTTACTTTAGCATCTTCTACCAAATGTAATTCTATTTATTTAGAGCTTTTCTTCAAATGAACATACTAGTTCAATTTACGTAGCAGGAAGTCAGAGGACAACTGTCAGGGATCAGTTCTCTTTCTGCCAGTTCCCAGGGACTGACCTCAAATTGTCAGGCATGATGGCAAGAGGCTTTACCCACTGAGCCATCTCACCAGCCTCCTGGGTAGATTAAATTAAAAATTAGACTTGTCACAAATAGGAGATTAAAAAGAATACAATTAAAGCACAATACTGTGGAATTCTACCTGTGTGGTGGTCCATGCCTGTAACCCTAGGACTGAGGTGGTCTAGACAGCAAGATCAGGAGTTCAAGGCTAACCTCAGGAATATGAGATCCTGTTTCAAAAAAAATCTATCTATGCATACATATATATGTCATATATGTCTGTGTATTAAATTCTAAACTTTTAACTCTGGGTGTATGAGTCTACTTTATATGTATGGGTGTGTAAAAGGCCAAGCACTATCATACTTGGCCTTTTTTTTTTTTTTTAAGACAAGGTCTATTTATTTACTTTAGACTGTGTGTATAAATGTTTTGCCTGCATGTATGTCTGTGTACCATGTGTGTCTAATGGCCTCAGAAGTCAGAAGAGGGCATCGGATGCTCTGGAGCTGGAGATGATCTCCAGCCACCACATAGGTGCTGGGAATTGAATCCCGGTCCCCTGCAACAAGCGCTCTTAACTGCTGAGTCACCCCCCTTTTTAAGGGATGCAAGCAAGATGTCATAAAGGAGTGCAGGGCAGAGTGTCCCCCCTTCTTAATCAACCTGAGTTTGACCGAGTATTGGAAAGGGGCTACCTTGACCCTACACCACTGCATCCTCATCTGTAGTCTGGTCCCTTCTAGCAGTGGCCTGATGAGCCTCTGGCCTCCTGCCAGGTCAGGCTCAGGGGCTGACTGCTTTCCTCTCCCTTTTGTGTCTTCCTCTTCGGTTCCCCTCTCTGATAGGCTGTGAGTATCTGGGGGTATCCTACCTGAGCAGCCAGGAGTTTCCAGATCCCAGGGAACCCTGCAGCCTGTGCACCTGCCTTGGGGGCTTTGTGACTTGCACCCATCAGCCCTGTGAGCCTCCAGCCTGCAGCCACCCACGCATCGTCCCTGGGCACTGCTGTCCAACCTGCCAGGGTTAGGAGCCACTTGCCTCACCCCGTACCCCTGCTGGTACCCCCTGGGCACCCCGTACCCCTGCTGGTACTCCCTGGGGCACCCCGTACCCCTGCTGGTACCCCCTGGGCACCCCGTACCCCTGCTGGTACTCCCTGGGGCACCCCGTACCCCTGCTGGTACCCCCTGGGCACCCCGTACCCCTGCTGGTACCCCCTGGGGCACCCCGTACCCCTGCTGGTACTCCCTGGGGCACCCCGTACCCCTGCTGGTACTCCCTGGGGCACCCCGTACCCCTGCTGGTACTCCCTGGGGCACCCCGTACCCCTGCTGGTACCCCCTGGGGCACCCCATACCCCTGCTGGTACTCCCTGGGGCACCCCCCCTGCGTACCCCTGCTGGTACTCCCTGGGGCACCCCCGGTCCCCTGCTGGTACTCCCTGGGGCACCCCGCCCCTGCTGGTACTCCCGCCCCCTCGCTGGTCCCCTGCGGCACCCCCCTGCTGGTACTCCCTGGGCACCCCGTACCCCTGCTGGTACTCCCCTGGGGCACCCCCTGCACCCCTGCTGGTACTCCCTGGGGCACCCCTACCCCTGCTGGTACTCCCTGCACACCCCCCTGCTGGTACTCCCTGGGGCACCCCGTACCCCTGCTGGTACTCCCTGGGGCACCCCGCACCCCTGCTGGTACTCCCCCCCCCCCCGGGCCCCGCCCCCTGCCCCCCCGGCCCCCCCCCGCCCCCCGGCGCCCCCCCCCCCCTGGGTACTCCCTGGGGCTGGGCACCAGTGGGCAGGAGGTTTGTATACAGTTGGATCCCTGAGATAGACGCACAGAGATTTCTCTTACCCCCAGAATCCCCACATGCATGATCTGCCCTCTTCTCTGTCCCCGTTGTCACCTCACCAATTGGCCCTTTGTGTTCTCTACTTTCCTACTCTTAAATTGTCTTGCTGCCTTCTTCAAATGTCACCCTCTTGAAAACTGTCCAATGGTTCCCATTGCCCCGAGTCACCAACCGGGATGGGCAGCTTCTCCAGCCCACCCCCTCTGAGCCAGGCTACCTGGTCACATATCCAGCCTGCCCAAGCCACCCTGTCCTCTCCTGTGCAGGCAAGACGTTCTCCTGTCTTCCATCTCCACAGCCACTGTCTCCCAGCCTCTCCTTGCATGCAAATCTCTGTGCAAAATCCTGTAGCCCTGACGATAGCCTCCTTCCCGCCCTTGCCCTGCCCTGCCCTGCCCTGCCCTGCCCTGCCCTGCCCTGCCCTGCCCTGCCCTGCCTTTTTATGTGTGTTCACGCATGTGGCCGGGAGGGCTCTGTTGACAGTGGCCCTCTGTTACATTCCCCACTCTGCCAGGATGCCTGTACCATGGGATCACTGCTGCCCTCGGAGAGACCCTTCCGGATCCTCTTGACCCCACCTGCTCCCTATGCACCTGCCAGGTGAGGCGAATCTTTGGGATCTTGGCATCTTCTCATCCCTTATGCTCCTCTCTGGCCTGGAAGGAGTTTTCTGCACCTAGTAAACATATTTTACTTGTGACATCTGATGAGTCAGGCCTCTCTGGCCAGGGAAGAGAGTCTCGGGCTTGATAAGATCAGTAATCCAAGCTGGTAGTACAGCCTGATTGGAAGGTAACTTGGAAGTCCAAGTAACAGTGTGATCTCTACTCCCAGGAAGGTTCTATGCGCTGTCAGAAGAAACCATGTCCTCCGGCTCTCTGCTCACACCCCTCTCCAGGCCCCTGCTTGTGCCCTGTGTGTCGAAGTGAGCATAGTTGGCCACTGCCTTTCTGTGTGCCTGGCACCTGTGCCCTCCTCCTCCTCCCCTCTCTTTCTGCCGGGTCTGAGGTAGGGCAGGGTGGCACCAACCGCCCCCACAGAAAGTGTGTCTCCCATAGGCTGCCTCTCTCAGGGTCAGGAGCACCAAGACGGGGAGGAGTTTGAGGGGCCGGAGGGCAGCTGTGAGCGCTGCCGCTGTTGGGTATGTAAAAGCAAGGCTGAGCAAGGTCGGTCCATGCTTCTGGGTCCAAGCCCCCATGGCAAGCCCCTGACCCTGCATCTCCTGCCTGCAGGCTGGCCAGGTCAGCTGTATGCGGCTTCAGTGTCCTCCCCTGCCCTGCTTGCTTCAGGTCACAGAGCCAGGGAGCTGCTGTCCTCGATGCACAGGTAACCCCAGCCTTGTACCCATACCCTATGACCTTCCCTTTACCCCCCCCCCCCAGTTCTTGGATGTCCCCTTAATCCACAGTCACCCTTTCCTCTCCCAGATCAGCACATCCTTAGTGGGCCAGCTAGTTCCTCTCAATGCCGTCTCCCTCCTTATTCAGTAGTAATATAGTCCTGATTAATAACACTTATTAGAACTGTACATACAGCACACCAGACCCCCCTCCCTCTCTCTGTGTCTTACACACACACACATACACACACACACACCTCATTTTAAGAGCATAGCTATTTTACCTAGATATGATGCCTTCGCTCCCATTTTTTATTATCTTTATTCATTATTTGGGCTGGGAAACACATCACAGCCTGCATGTGGAGATCAGAGGACAACTTATAGGAGTCCCTTTTCTCCCTTTACCATGTGGGTCCCAGGGACCCAACTCAGGTTGTCCAGCTTGGTGGCAAGTGCATTTCCTGGCTAAGCCATCTCCCTGGTCCCCTGCCTCCCATTTTTTAAGAATGAGAAAAGGAGGCACAAGAGGTAACCTAATTTTCCTGGCCACTCAGCTTGCAGGTGGCAAGGTCAAGATGTACATTCTGGCCTCTGGCCCGAGAACCTCAGCCTTTCTCAGCCAGTCTGCGGCCTTTTACCCTACCCTGTGTAGCTATCCCCAGAACCGCCTCAGCAACTCTCACCTTGTAAACAAGACAGGACAGATATAATCCCCAGTGGATACAGGAGGAAATTGGCTTGGAGAGTTGCCTGGGGCACATGGGTAGTAAAAGGGCGAGTCATTCCATGTGCATCTATTACATGCCTGCTGCATACCAGCGCTGTACCATGGGTGTCCATCAACAGCGCCTGCTACTTGCAACTTGATCAACAAGAAAATGGCTCCCCTATAGCCCCCACAGACATGAGTTCTGCCCTGGCCATATCCATGCCACACTCCTGCCATATCCATGCCACACCCCCATCCTCATCCTGCTGTCCCCATGCCTTGGTGACCACAGGAGGGATGGGGAGGGGTGCGGTCGTCCAGATCTTGGACTCAAGGCTTATTCCTGCCTGCCTGGGACACAGGCTGCCTGGCTCACGGAGAGGAGCATCCTGAAGGTAGTAGCTGGGTGCCTGCCAACAGCCCCTGCTCCACCTGTGTGTGTCACAAGGGCGTCATCACCTGTGCCCAAGTCCAGTGTGTCACTGCCTGCATCCAGCCCCAGCAGGAGCCCAGTGCCTGCTGTCCCCCATGCTCTGGTACTTGGAACCTGGAGTGGGAGGGAGCCCTGGGTAGGGGGTGCTGGGCTGGGTGGCAGGGATGGGTGTGAGGGGGCTCCAGGAGAAGAAGCCGACATTCCTGTAGCCCCAGGGTGGGGGACAGGAGCTGGAGGGGGGAGGAGCCCTCCACCTGGCGATGCTGCCAGCCTGAAGCTTCCTCCACTCGCCTCCCTCTGTTCCCCTCTGTTCGCGCCTCCCCTCAAGGCTGTGAGCATGAGGGCCGGAAGTATGAGCCCGGGGAGAGCTTCCAGCCTGGGGCAGATGCCTGTGAGGTGTGCACCTGTGAGGTAGGAGATGGCTGGGTCTGGGGCTGGCCACCTCATGGAGCAGGACCATGGGGATCAGACAGAGTGTGTCTCTGGGTCCAGAACTGAGTGAGGCTGAGCTTGGTCAGTGGAGCTAGGTCTGGATTTAGACAGGGCGCGAGGTCCGAATCAGGAGGCCATTGATGCCCCCCACCCCGCTCTTTGGGGTGTTGTTGTTGTTCAGGAGTAGTGAGCAGCCCACATGGAGAGTGTTTGCATTCTGTTTTAAAAGCACCGGTGAGGGCTGGGCATGTAGTTCCATTGGTAAAGTGCTTGCCTGGGTTCCATCCTAAGTACCACACAAACAAGGTACACTGTGGCACATGTCCTATAATCCTAGCACCGGGGAGGTAGCGGCAGGAGGACCAGAAATTCAAAGCCAGTGCTGGCTACATATCAAGTTTGAGGCCAGCCTGGGCTACCTTAGACTCACTCTATCCTCATAAACAGAAGGGATGCCGATTGGTGTTCGGCGAGGAGCCAGGCAGTGGGGGTGGGGAGGACGGTATGAACAGTGCCAAGGGGTTTAAGGTCACACGATGGTTCAAGCCCCAGTAAATTTAAAAAGTAAGGGGTGTCATCTCCGGATTAAGAGCAAGGCGACATGCTCACAGTCCCTGAAGACAAGGGTGCAGCGGATAGGGGGACCCTGGTGCCCAGAAGCAGCTCAGCTTCACCCATTCTTGTTGTAGCTGCAACCTGAGAAGTCTCCGAGCCTTCACTGCCGCCGGCGGCAGTGCCCCATTCTGGTGGGATGCCCACCAAGCCAGCTTCTACCTCCTGGGCCCCAGGGCTGCTGTCCTACTTGTGCGCGTGAGTCCTAGGGTACAGGATAGATAAACATCCTGCCCAGCAGGTGGCACTGCAGGCTAGCAGGTTTCTACAATAGAGCCATTAAATGGCTCAGCAGCAGGGTTAAGGAGAGCCATTCTCTTTTTCTTCCTTTCTTCCTCCCTTCCTCCCTCCCTCCCTCCCTCCATCCCTCCCTCCCTCCCTTCCTTCCTTCCTTTCTTTCTTTTGGAGGGAGGGTGTTTCGAGACAGGTTTGCCTGTGTAGCTTTGAAGCCTGTCCTGGAACTAGCTCTTGTAGACCAGGCTGGCCTCAAACTCACAGAGATCCTCCTGCCTCTGCCTCCCAAGTGCTGGGACTAAAGGCATGCACCACCACTGCCCAGCCTGTTTCTTTTCTTTTTCTCCAAATAAGAATTTATAAAGATATGTGGGGGCATAGAGAGTTATATTTTCAGTATAAATATTGAAAAACAGCACAGTTGTTTTCTAGATTTAAGCCTTGGCATTCATTTACTCAGCCCATCCTTGTTGTGGAAGCCAGGTGTACAGGGCGAGATGCAAACTCATGAATAACTCCACATTGTCTGTCTCACTGAGCAAAACACAGGGAGTCCAAACTTTTCTTTGTGTGGATAAGAGCTGGGACTGTGGTTCCTGTCCCCTGACCCCTTCACCCTACATTGGGCTCTTGCCTTCACAGAGGCATTGAGTAACTGCACAGAGGACCTACTGGGGACTGAGCTGATGCCACCAGACCGCTGCTACACCTGCCAGTGTAGGGTGAGCCCTCTTGCTCAGAGCCCCTTTGCCCTGCTTTGAGCTGTGGCCCACCTCTCCCCATAGCTACTTCTTGCTCACTCTGACATTTGCCCATTTGCCCTGAATGCCATCTCCTACCTACACCCTACTCCCAACCCTGCCCCCACAACTCCATGACATCTGCTGGTTTCTCCATGTCGTGTTTACATGACCACAATAGGATCTGACATGGTTCTGTACTCACCGGGCCTGTCCTGAGCTCAGCTGTCCCCTGTGGGAGCGCCACACCCCCCCTGGCAACTGCTGCCCGGTGTGTAAAGGTAAGTGGCCAGACTTAGTCTCTCCATCAGAGAGGATCCTGGGGCTGGAGGGGGAAGGGATGGCATTTGTGGGTGTCCTGAGGTCTGCAGGCAGAATGCAGCTTCCATCCTTGTTGTAGAAATTGAGGTGCTACTCAGTTGGGTGCAGAGAAGACTCATGAGGCAGAAGAAATAGGGAACGAGGCCTGCGTTCTCAAGCCTGAGGGTTTTTCAAGGGCCCCGTGAATCCCAGGCCCATAGAGGCATTGCACTTTGCAGTCTACTGGTTGGCCCAGTAGGCTGTTCCAGGGATTGGCATTTTGGGTCTCCAGGACTCCATAACCAACCAGCTTGAGTGCAAGGCCTAATACCCAGCAGACTTACGGGGCTTGCTGAGGAAATTAACACCCTCAGGGTGCTTGTGAAATGCGACAAGAGTTCCCAGAAGGCAGAGTACTGACGGAAAGGCATCCATTTCTCTTCCTGGGACTGAGTGGTAGGGCTCTCCTCAGGAGCCTGGTTAATGGAGAGTGGGCAGGAACCCAGCACTACTTGCTTTACCTGAACCTTTCATGTAACCTGGGGACAAGTGGGTGTGTAAAGGGAGAAGGGGCCTACATCCACCAGCAAATATGGGCCCTGTGAGTGGCAGCGGCATTGTCCTGGGCTCCATTCCCAGCTGCGCTATTGGGGACAGATAGAAGGGACAGGAGGAAGAGGCTCGGCCTAAGGCTCTACTCAGGAAATCCCTAAACAACAGTGTCTGCCTTTCCTTGGGGCCATTTGGAGAGTCCCCTCAAGGAGTGCCAAGAGCTCTGCTGTCCTTACGGCTGGCTGGCAGTGCCTAAAGTCGGCACCTTCTGTGAGCAATGCCAAGATGCGGGCTGTGATGATTGATGGAGGGAATTGGGACGCAGGTGATCCCTTCTGTCTGCCCCACAAGAGCACAAAACCGAGCAGGAGGGAATGATGCCCAGGCCTCAGTTCCTTGCCCAGCACAACGAGGCTGCCACTCATGTGGCCCAATTTGTTGGTGGCTGTTGGTCCCTCCTCCCTTTACACACCCACTTGTCCCCAGGTCACATGATGGGTGCAGGTTGATGCAAGGGTTGCAAGGTCCTGCCCACTCTCCATTCACCGGCTCCTGCGGAGATCCCTCACCCTCCGTTTTAGAAGGAGAAATGGTGTCTTTCCACCAGCACTGATGTGTTGAGTAGGGCACTGACCCTGTCTCATTTCCCCTCAGCCCCTACTCAGTCATGCGTGCATCAGGGCCACCAGGTAGCTTCTGGGGAACACTGGGCAGTAGATGCCTGCACCAGCTGCTCCTGCGTGGCTGGCACCGTGCGCTGCCAGAGCAGGCGCTGTAGTAAGCTCGCTTGTGGCCCGGTGAGTGCTTTGGTCCAGGGTTGGAGGGGCGGGGTGCAAAAGGGTCATTGCCATCCCAGAGCCATGAGAGGGGGCTTGGGCTGCTGTTGGCCATTCGTGAGCTATTAGTGGAGCCAGGGATGGTGCTGTTCCTGGAGTGAACACAAGAGGGCGTCCCAACAACCGGCTCTCGCTGAACCTGGGTTCAAGGGTCAGAGAGAAGATGGGCTGATGCTGTGACTGACCCCGTGTTTGGGTCTGAGGTCAGGCTGAGGCTCCTGCCCTGAGTCCCGGCAGCTGCTGTCCCCGCTGTTTGCCCCGACCGGCTTCTTGCATGGCCTTCGGAGATCCCCATTACCGCACCTTCGACGGCCGCCTGCTACACTTCCAGGGTAGCTGCAGTTACGTGCTGGCCAAGGACTGTCACAGCGACGACTTCAGGTGCGCACCCTTCTCCCTTCTCCCTGACACCCAAATCTGGCGCTTCTGACCTCTGGCACCCGGGCCCTTCCTCCCTGTAGTGTGCACGTGACTAATGATGACCGGGGCCGGAGGGGTGTGGCCTGGACCCAAGAGGTTGCGGTGCTGTTGGGAACCGTGGTTGTGAGGCTGCTGCAGGGCAGGACAGTCATGGTGAGCCAAGGACTCAGGGAAGGTCAGTTCTGCACAGTTCACCTGTCTGGCCCAACATGGCCCCTCCCTTCTCCCTCTCTTTTCCAGGTGGACCAGCACACGGTGACCTTGCCCTTCCTTCAGGAGCCACTGCTGTACGTTGAGCTTCGTGGTCGCACTGTGATCCTGCATGCCCAGCCTGGGCTTCAGGTGCGGCCAGAGGACAAAGCTGGGTGGGTCTGGGAGCCTATGCTTCCGGAACGATAAAGACAGCCGCCTGCTCCTTCCTGTTGGAAGGAGGAGGCAGAAAGAAGTGAGAACATGCAGCTACAACCTCAAAAAGCTGTCCCGAGTCTGTTTTCAGCTATCCATACACTGAGACTCTGGGCCAATATCAGCTGCTTTCTCTGGACCTCAGTTTGTCTGTAAAGTGGGGACTTGGTAGGGATAGGGAGGCTGTCAAGCAAAGTGTTCTAGTGGGCTCTGGGGGCTCTCCCAACTCCCACGTGGAAAGGCGATTTGTTTTCTTGATTGCAGCCAGAGTCATAACTTACAAACCCATGCTTGTGTGCGCTCCATCCAGACTCTGATTGCACTGAATCATGTTTAAGGTCACAAGACGGGTGATTCTCAGGAAGCCGGTTTGGTACCACCAGAAACCCAGTTGAAAGATACCCAGGAGTAGCGGGCAGCTCTCCCCGCCACCAGTATTTGTCCAGGCTGCACAGCAATGTATAAAGTCTACGGAAGTGGCCCAGGCTGTGCACCGGTCCACTCCGCAGCAGTGGACTCTCATTTATGAGCTCCGTGGGGGGGGGGGTCTTTCTCCTTCCCCCTCCCTAGTCCCAGGCCTCTCTACACAGGTGCTGTGGGATGGGCAGTCCCAGGTGGAGGTGATGGTTCCCAGCTCCTACAGGGGCCGGACTTGTGGTCTCTGTGGGAACTTCAATGGCTTTGCCCAGGATGATCTGCAGGGTCCCGACGGGAGGTTTCTGCCCACGGAGGCTGCATTTGGGAACAGCTGGAAGGTGAGTGAGTTGGAAGAAGAAGCTAGGGCAGGCTGGAGGAGCTGGGCACAGGCCCTGCTGTGAAAAGGGACACAAGATAGATTTGGGGGGTTTCATGGAAGTTGGAGGCTTGAAGCTTGTTTTGATTAATTGATTAATAGCGGAGGTAGGATGACCTGTTAGAGGCCTTGTCACCTCAATCCCTAAAGCCTACTCTGTCACTCACTGGCTGTGTGACCTTGAACAAATCATTTACCTCTTTTAATCTTAGTTTATCTAAAAAAAAAAAAAAGAAAGAAAGAAAGAAAGAAAAAGAAAAAAGGGGGCGGGAGGAGAGAGAGAAAGGTGTTTTGCTGTTTCAGTGTTACTTTGGTTTTTGATTCAGGGTCTTGCTAGATACTGGGCTCCAGGCTGTGACCATCTTATCTCAGCTTCCATTGCACCAGATGGGCCGGATGGGCACTTTTACTTCTTTCTATTTTGTTTTGAGAAACTCGTATAATCCAGACTGTCCTTGACCTCTGTGAGGCCTTGAACTGCTAAACCTCCTGCCCAAGTGCTGAGATTACAGGCATGCACCTCCATTCCAGCTTTTTTTGTGGGGTGTAGAGTATTAAAATCAGGCTTTGTGCACACTAGACAAGCAAGCACTCTTCAACTGCGCTCAGCCCCTAGCCCAAAGGGAGAGCTTTGGTTCATTTGCTTTTCTTTTTTGATACAAAGTCTCACTATGTTGTCCAGGTTGACCTGGACCTTTCTATCTAGCCCAGGATCCTCCTGCCCCTCCTTCTAGAACTGGGATCATAAGCGTGTACTATGCCTTGCTCTTTCTTTTTTTAGGTTTTCATTAGCAAATATTAAATATGTATATGTACATATATATATACATATATATATATTGTGTTTCATTTTGACATTTTTATACATGTTTATACTGTATCTTGATCACCTCCCCCATCACCCTATTCCCACTAATTCCTTTCCTCTTCCCAGCTAGCCGTCACATCTACTTTCTTGTCTTTTCTATTTCTTTTCCTCTGACCCAATGAGTTCCATTTAAGGTTGTAGGTAAGAATTGGTTTACAGGAGCAGGGAGACTTTGCCAGTGATGTTTTTCGTATCCTGGTTGTTCTCTCCCTGTAGGTCCCGGAGGAGCTGGGTGCTGGCCGGCCCTGTTCTGCAGGCCGAGAAGTGGACCCATGCCGAGCGGCAGGCTACCGCGCCAGGCGTGAGGCCAATGCCCGGTGTGGGCTCATTAAGAGCTCGTCTTTCAGTCACTGCCATGCTGTGGTTCCGCCAGAGCCGTTCTTTGCTGCCTGTGTATATGACCTGTGTGCTTGTGGACCAGGCTCCTCGGCTGACATCTGTCTCTGTGATGTCCTGGAAGCCTACGCTAGCCACTGTCGCCAGGCTGGGGTGACTCCTGTCTGGAGGGGCCCGACACTCTGTGGTAAGGGGGTGATGCCAGCTTGTGTTAGATGAGGGCATAGTACAGAAAGGAGGAATAGCCCAGTAGACTCAAGTCTGTGTTACAAGCAGGGAGGACACAGGGAGGTCTGTAAAGTATGGCTTGATGACTAAAGAGATGCTGGGGGACCTCTGTGACATGGCTTTCCTCTCTGCAGTGGTGGGCTGCCCTACGGACCGAGGCTTTGTGTTTGATGAGTGTGGACCGCCTTGTCCCCGTACCTGTTTCAACCAGCACATACCCCTAGGGGAGCTGGCAGCCCACTGTGTGGGGCCCTGTGTTCCAGGCTGCCAGTGTCCTGCAGGCCTGGTGGAGCATGCAGGCCACTGCATCTCACCTGAGGCCTGCCCACCAGTCCTGCTTACCAGTGACTAACCAGTCAGGAGCAGCCCCTGGTCACCCGGAGTTAAGAATGCCCTCCGCTAGGACTTACCTGGCCAGAAGTCACCCCTTGGTGGGCAGCGACCTCCAGGCCACAGCTGTAAGGAGAATGCCCTGCTTAGACAGTGGGGTCCTGGGCCGGTCCTCCAGACAGCCCTAGTGCCAAAATACAAGAATAAACTCTACGCTTGCCCGTGACTTGCTTGTGTGTGTATTTCTTCCTGGCACTCACGTGGTGGCTGGGCTGCTTGGAATGTGTGGCCTAGTGGTCAGAGTCACCCTTATGCCTATATCCCTGAGCTGCCTCAACTAGTCACTTCCCGGTGCCGTGTGGGAAACTTACAAACAGAAAGTGCCTCAGTCCATGCCCTGTCTGTGCCTAGTCTATGTGGCAGGTGTAAGTGTTAAGCTTTTTTGTTTGTTTGTTTTCTATTGCTTTGTTTTTCAAGATAGGATTTCTCTGTGTAGCCCTGGCTGTCCTGGGACTTACTCTGTAGACCAGGATGGCTTCAAACTCAGAGATCCGAATGCTTCTGCCTCCCAAGTGCTGGGATTAAAGAGGTGGGTCCACCACCGTCTGTGACTTACATGAGACCCTCTGTGTGTTACGAGTGTATTTTCCCACCAGCCTGGTCCCACAAACAACGCCAGCCCCAAATAATATGCAGAGACGCTATATTTGATTGACCTGTTACTACCATTTCTTATCGGCTAGCTCTGTCTTAAATATTAACCCATTTCTATTAATCTAAGTATCTCCACGTGGTCTCATCTTACCAGAGAGAGGATCCGGATCTCTGCTCTCTTTGTCCTACATTTTGAATCCTACCTACCTCTCCTCTTTCCAAATCTTCCTTGTCTCCCAGTCCCGCCTATCTTGCTTTCCTACTGACCAACAGTGCTTTATTCACTAATAAGAGAAACATATTTACAAAATGATATCTCCCATCACTCTGTGGATCCATGTGGGACCTTGCAGGGGCTGAAGAGAAGAGGCACAAACTGTGTCTGGCCTTCCTGTTTCTTTCTTCTGGTTTGGTGGCACTGGATGCTTCAGTATCTTGGTCACACTCAGAATGGGTGACACAGGACTCCATGCCCAGGGAGAGAGGGACAATAGAAACTTCATATGCATTTGTGCATATACATGAGAACCCTTAGAAACGCAACATGTGCATGTGCATCTGTGTGCGTTCACAGCCACAGCATGAGGTGGACATGTAGACCGGAAAAACAGCTTGCCAAGATGTCATTGTGGGGAGGGGACTTGTGTTTTGAAACAGAACTAGTCTAGAATTTGAGTTCTCTTTGCCATGTATGTGTGACTTTCAGAGTTTTAGGAATCTTAGTTTTAAGGTCAGGGGACTCTTTTGTCATTAATGGCCCCAATATTCTAAGGTAGGTAAGGGCTCGATGTCCCAGGAGGGGATGCAGCCAAGCCCTTCTTTATTTACTTAGGCAACAGAGTATTGAGTTGAATGGAGCCATCCTTCCAGCTCAGCCTTTTGAATAGAGAGGCCATTTTCATTTGGGGCCAGAGAGACAAGTCTGTACCACCGTCTCCCGCAGGGATGCCAACGCTGCAAGCAAGCCGCGATGCTCAGGACAACACAGGCTGTCAAGACTGCCTTGGTCCACTTTCCATTTCTACAGTGAAATGCCCAAAGCATACGAATTATAAATGGAAAGGCTTGTCTGGGCTCACAGTTCTGGAGGCTCCCATCCAAGGTTAGCTTGCCCTGGTACTCTAGGCCTTTGGCGAGGGCAGCAGATGGCAACAGCAGGAGTTATCCGTTGGAGCAAACTTCTTACATCATGAGTCAGGAGACAAAGAGACAAGACAGGGCAGGGGCTGTTCAATTGCCAACAACCTAAGGATTTTCTACAATCCTTCATCCTTAAAAGACCACGGCATCTCCCGATAGTGCCAGCCTGGGGACCAAGCCTTTGACACATGGGTCTTTGGGGGAAACTGACATCCCAACTGCAGAGTAGACCTTCATCGGCATTTCCTTGCTTTAGTTGGCCTGTGCCACATGAGAATAGCAACAGCGCGCATCTTGCAAGGAAGTGGAGTGGGTGGGATGAGCCTGGACAGCGTTTAGCAGGTGGGGAGGCGCTGCCCTATTGCTGGACCCCCCCCCGTGTTCACACTCACTGTCACCTCTCACACTCACTTCCTGCCGACTGTCCCTGGGCCATGCTCTCCCAGAGTGAGCTTGTCCTGACTCTCCAAGTGAATTAGAGGCCCTCTGCAGCCAGCCTCAGGATGTGTGGTTAGGGGTGAGCCTAGCGTGGAGCTGTGAGACGGAATCACAGAGGTGTGTGGGTCCTGACACATGTGAGGCTGCCAGGAGCCGCTGCTGTCACCATGACCCTTACAAAGCATACTTACACGGTGGTCACGTCGCACAGGCGGGAAACTCTTGTAAGCATGGAGTTTTCACGTGATGGCTAATTCACCTGGGAAGAGTGCCACCATGAGGGACTGTCTTGGGCAGGTTGCCCTGTGGGCATGTCTGTGGGGTTGCTTTAATCACTGGGGGAAGAAACAGCCTGAAAGTGGAAGGCTCTGTTCCCTGGTTTGGGGCTTTGGACTGCAGAAAGGTAGAGAAAGCTAGCTGAGTACTCAGCACATGTATTTCTTCTCTCTGCTCTTGACTACAGACGTGATATGACTAGACATCTCCTCCTGCCACCCTACAGTGATGGGCTCAAACCTGTAGCCTTTCTCCCCTAAGCTGTTTTGGTTTTTTTCTTCTCAAGATGAGTTTGTTTTTATGTGTGTGTTTGCCTGCATGCTTATGTGGGCATTGTGTGGGTATGTCTGGTGTTCACAGAGATCAGAAATGGGTGAAGGAGCCACGTGCATGCCGGGGACCTGCCCAGGATCCTCTGCGAGGACAGCAAGTGCTCTTAGCTGCTGAATCATCTCCACAACCCCTCTAAGTTGCTTTTTTGTTGGGCCATTTTATCAAAGCAACAGAAATAAAACTAGAACAATGCATATGTAAGACAAATATTCATGAGGGTTGTACACAGGCACAGGTACTGAGATCTCTTGTATCATGCTCTGTGTTCCATCTCTATCCCAGTGTCCCCGGGAGGCTCCTGCACAGCCTGGCCCTGCTCAGGTGTCAGGGCCCTGCATTATTGAGATCTGAGCTTTTGTTCCTGTTCCTTGTCCCCTGCCTCTCTTGAGGCCCCTGTGGCAGATACAGATGCGGAGGAGGGAGAGAACATTTACCCTGCTCTCCTCCCCATGGCGCAGGCATCCATTCCTCGGGGCCCAATACTCCCCTGCAGCCCCAAGCAAGCATTGACCCTGTACCAACTTCTCTTCCAGCGCCCTGCAAGTCTAGGCCAGCTCCAAACTGCATTACAGCAGGTACAGAAGGCCATGGGCCGCTTCCAAAGGACAAGCAGACAGGGACCTGATCCCACTCTTGATCCCCACTCTAGGTTCATGGGGGCTGGGACTGTCCCCCAGGGCTGGAGCTACCCATGCTACTTCTGGAGATGGAGCAAGGCCTGCGGGCCCAGGAAAAGGTAGGGGCTGGCGCATGGGGGAAGCAGATGCAGAAGGCAGATCTCCTCATTTCCTGGCTCTCCATCCTCATGCAGCTTCTCTGGGACTTGGAGCTGCTGACTGGGGTTGGGCTGGGCCTCTTCTGGCCCCCCTGGGCTGGGTCCTATGGCCAGAGGGACCGGACTCAGCATGCGTGGAACCAGTGCAGCCAGTCCTGGGGCAGGAATCTAGATGGGGACTCTGAGCAGCTGGTGAGTAGGGGTACCATGTGACACTGTGGTCCGGGGGTGAGGGGAAATGGGAGATGCATGAACTTGGAGGACTTACAGGCCTAGGTTCATGTCTGCTTTGTGATTTCCTGCGGACTCTAAGCTTCAGGTCGCTCTGCTATAGATGTGGGTGGTGATAGATCCTTCTAGATTTTCTGCAAAGGCCATTGGTTGAGCCACTGGACTACTGAGACAAAAGGGTTCCCACCACACCCAACAAATACCATGTTGTAACTCGAAGACTGCACAGTTAACAACTGGCTGGTGGAATCAACTGTGAGACATGTGCGAAGCCTCTCCAGTGGCTGCCCAGAGGGAAGGATGCTACCTGGTAGGTCCAAGAGGACAGAAGCACCCAGTGTGGCCCTGAGACAGAGATGCTGAGCGGCCTATGTCCTGGGCTCCCGAATGCAGTACTCAAGCTGGGCTGATCCTTTGGATAGGTGACTGGTCCCAAAGCAGAGCTAAGAACTGGGGATGGCACCACAGTCCTGTCATTGAGGCCAAGTTAGTGGCTTCTCGGGCCGAGCTGTCCTCTGTGGTAACAAAAGGTTTGTTAGTAGTCAGCGCGTAAGAAGAGTTCAGCCAACCTTGAGGAAGAGGTGTCACAAAGGGCATAAATTCCAGGAGGCAGGAGACATGAAGGCCTGCTGGAAGCTTCCTTCCACACTCAGGGAATGGGGGATGCTACCCTGTGGGTATGGGCTCTCTTAATCCTTGCAGAATTCCAAGCTGTGCCCTCCTACCCAGGCTGGGGAAGCCCCAGGTGACAGCCATCGGCTTCCAAAAGGGTGAGACTTGCTCCCCGGGACTCTGTGTTCTCAGTACTGACCCACAGCAGAGAACCCACATCCCCTCATGGTCCTCCTGGTGTCCCTCCTCCTGCCTCCAATTCTGTCTAGACCGTTGCTCGGTTGTACCCACAGTTGCCCCATACTCAATCCCTGGAAGGGCAATGCAGCTCCCAGGACCCACTGGCTGCAGGAGTTAGGGGGTGAGGGAGTCTACCGGGCAGGCTGCTCCTCACTGCAGCTGCTGAACTCCGGCAGGAAGCAGGCCACGGATCCCTCATCTGCCTCAGACCTGGGTAAAGGCGTGAACAATGCAGACCCAAGGCTGGAGGGCCCCATTGTGCCTGCAGAGATGGCGCCCGGTACACCGACAAGAGTGTGTCAAGAAACCAAGGGAGCAGGCACTCCTGGAGCTGGTAAGCCAGACTAGACCAGGAGGCAGGGACAGTGGCATTCCAGGTCCTTCTTCACCCCCATACCTTTTCACTGGGTGTCAAGTCAGCCGGGGACGGCAAATAGGATTTTACTTTAGTTTGTTTTATTGAGACAAGGCCTTGCTGTCTTTTTGTTTTGTTTTTTCTTTTCTCCCTCCTCACCCCAGGCTGTGTAGCTCTGGCTGTTCTGGAACCCACTCTGTAGACCAGGCTGGCCTTCCAAGGGCTGGGATTAAAGGCATGCGCCACCACTGCCCAGCTTTGTATAGGCCATCTTAACCTGGAACTTGCTGTGTAGTCCAGGCTAATCTTGAATTCACAATCCTCCTGCCTCAGTCTCACAAGTGCTAGGATTATGGGTGCACCGCCAAGCTCAACTGAAGTAGGTTTTATTGCCAATTTCCCGTTGGCACCAGCTGTCTCAGGCCCTGTGTCCAGCGCCATTCTGAACTGAACTGGGGCTCAGGCAGCAAGAGCCAGCCGTTGAAGGAACAGGGGGAAAGGAACAGGATAGCAATCCAAGGCTATCCATTTGCTACCCTTATGCCAAGCGCAGGGGCCATACAGAGACATGGGAGGGCCGGTTCAAGTCTTTGAGATCACAGCATTGCCAGTAAGACAAGAAGGGGGCAGACAGGATTTGGCAGGATAGATGCCCTGGCCTCCCCTCCCCCAGCCTGTGGTGTTGATTCACATTATGTGTCAAACAGTACCAGTACATCTGCCAAAACTACAATTGTTTTATCACTTGGAAGAAAGAGTGTTAATGGATCGGTTTTTTTTTGGCTGACAGAGCTTTTACCAGTATGTTGTTTCAGGAAAGGCAAGGATACAAATTACACTATATTACCTGGGTTGGGGGTGGAGCTGTCTACACTATATAACCTAGGGGGAGGTTCTCTAAGACCATAAGCTCAGAAGGAAGAGGGTAGGGGCATGTTTTTCACTTTTTGGTAATGATTTCTAAAGCCAAGAATCTTACAAGACTCCTTTGTTTAAAAAGCCCTTTGAAGCCCCATGTATTTCCATAGAAAACACACCGCTGTGGTTACTGTTGTGAATGACGTTCTCCTTGCAAGAGAAAGAAGTTAACAGTCTTGCAAAGGAGCTATGAAATGCAGGCCCGAAACCAGTGCTGTGGATGTGGACGGAGAGAGAGCCGTCTCTCTTCCACAGCTGCAGGGAGCCGGGACAGCACTCTCCTCTTTTTAGATTTCTTTTGTTAATTATGAAGACTTGGCAGTTTTTAAGCCAGGCTCGGGCTTAAAATTTCCTTTGATTTGATTGCCAGAGACAAAGATCTAAGTAGGATCTTCCCTCATAACAGGGGAAGTATGGTAGACACAGGGGGGTTCTTCTGTGGGCCTGAACCAGCATGCCTGGACAAAGTGGGAGTCAGGAAATGGCCCCTTCTTGCGGTGTTCTTGGGGGAGGACTCTGAGCTAAAGAGACGAGGAAGTTGGAGTCGGCAGTTTGCAGGCACAGGTGTATGGTAGGCGGTGGGAATGAGGGCCTGTGATTGTGACGTGAGGCTCAAGTGCCACTCTTGGGGCTCCTCCCTCCCCTCTGCATAGGGCCCACCCTAGGTATTGCCATTCTAATTCAGGTGGGGTGGGTATTAGAGGTAGACAGCAGCCCACCAAAGTCGCTTTTCACCATAGGTTGTTTATGTCCAACCAGCTGCGGCGGTAGCTTCAAGGAGCCAGGAAACCCAGAACTTAAGGTGAAAGGGTCAAAGGGTCATGGGCAAGAGCCCTTTCAGGGTAGCAGGGGTGGAGACTGCTGGGGTGAGGTGGGGTGCATTCTACAGCTGGGTGGAAAGACCTTCTACACCACAGAAAATGTGTTTAGCACACTCGGGGGCCAACAAAAGTAGGTGGATGGTGGCGGTGGTGTGGTGTGGTGGTGGTGTGGTGGTGGTGTGCTGGTGGTGTGGTGGTGTGGTGGATGGTGGTGTGGTGGTGGATGGTGGTGTGGTGGTGTGGTGTGGTGGTGTGGTGGTGGTGTGGTGGTGTGGTGGTGTGGTGGTGGTGGTGTGGTGGTGTGGTGGTGTGGTGTGGTGGTGGTGTGGTGGTGGTGTGGTGGTGGTGGTGGTGTGGTGTGGTGGTGGTGGTGTGGTGGTGTGGGTGTGGTGGTGGTGTGGTGGTGTGGTGGTGGATGGTGGTGTGGTGTGGTGGTGTGGTGTGGTGGTGTGGTGTGGTGGTGTGGTGTGGTGGTGTGGTGTGGTGGTGTGGTGGTGTGGTGGTGGTGTGGTGTGGTGTGGTGTGGTGGTGGATGGTGGTGTGGTGTGGTGGATGGTGGTGTGGTGGTGTGGTGGATGGTGGTGTGGTGGTGGTGTGGTGGTGTGGTGGTGTGGTGGTGTGGTGGTGGATGGTGGTGTGGTGGTGTGGTGGTGGTGTGGTGTGGTGTGGTGGTGTGGTGGTGGTGTGGTGTGGTGTGGTGGTGGATGGTGGTGTGGTGGTGTGGTGGTGGTGTGGTGGTGGTGTGGTGGTGGATGGTGGTGTGGTGGTGTGGTGGTGGTGTGGTGTGGTGTGGTGGTGTGGTGGTGGTGTGGTGTGGTGTGGTGGTGGATGGTGGTGTGGTGGTGTGGTGTGGTGTGGTGGTGGATGGTGGTGTGGTGGTGTGGTGGTGGTGTGGTGGTGTGGTGTGGTGGTGTGGTGGTGTGGTGGTGGATGGTGGTGGTGGTGTGGTGGTGTGGTGGTGGTGGTGGTGGTGGTGGTGTGGTGGTGTGTGTGGTGGTGGTGTGGTGTGGTGTGGTGGTGTGGTGGTGGTGGTGTGGTGGTGGTGTGGTGGTGGTGGTGGTGGTGTGGTGTGGTGGTGGTGGTGGTGTGGTGGTGGTGGTGGTGTGGTGGTGGTGGGGTGGTGGGTGGTGGTGGGATGGTGGTGTGGTGGTGGTGGGTGGTGGTGTGGTGGTGGTGGTGGTGGTGGATGGTGGTGTGGTGGTGGTGGTGGTGGTGGGGTGGTGGTGGGGGGTGGTGGTGGTGGTGTGTGGTGGGGTGGTGGTGGTGGTGTGGTGGGGGTGGTGGTGGTGGTGGTGGTGGTGGGTGGTGGTGGTGGGTGTGGTGGTGTGGTGGTGGTGGTGGTGTGTGTGGTGGTGTGTGGTGGTGGTGTGGTGGTGGTGGTGGTGGTGTGGTGGTGGTGGGGTGGTGGTGTGGTGGTGGTGGTGGTGGTGTGGTGGTGGATGGTGGTGTGGTGGTGGTGGTGGTGGGTGGTGGTGGTGGTGGGGGGGGGTGGTGGTGGTGTGGTGGTGGTGGTGGTGTGGTGTGGTGTGGTGGTGGATGGTGGTGTGGTGGTGTGGTGGTGGTGGTGGTGTGGTGTGGTGTGGTGGTGTGGTGGTGTGGTGGTAATGGGATATGGAAGGCTCTGGGGGAAGAGCACGAACTTTTTCAACTCAAACTTTGTCTTTCCTAGGACCCAGGCAAGATGGAAGAAAGGAGTCAAACAGGGCCAAACGTTCAGAGTTCTTGTGGACAGGCGCATAGAAGCCCGCAGGAGGGAACGCTGGACCAGGAGGGCTCAGAGCCCTCTGACCCGGCTTCCCAGGGCTTGCCAGAACTCCAGGATCCCTCCAAGGGGCTTAGTGCTGGCCTGAGCCACGAGAGAGCCGAGGGAGCAGAGCCCCACACTCTGCTGACCGACTCTCCTCCTCGAAGTCACTCTGAGGAGACAGCACAGGGTCAGCGTGGGCAGTCAGCTCTGGGTTATACAGGAGAGTCGATTTGGGGACAAGACAATGGGGCTCCTCAGAGTCAAAGAGAAAGGAAGCAGACTCAGCAGGGCCAGGAATTCAAAGCCCCTCAGTTTGGGGAAGGTGGTAACTCAGAAGTCTGGGGGGAAGCAACAGTGTGGCCCCAGGAAGAGGGCGACCCTGAGGGCCATCCCAGGGACTTCTGCAGGCCCCCGGGAAAACCGATCCCAGTGGAAACGGGAATGCCAGGACCCCCGGGTAGTAGCACCCAGCTGACACAGGTGATGGCCACCCAGGAAGGGGCGTGGGCTCCTTCCCCTGCCTCGATGCCTCATCCGGCCACGCCACCTCTCCGAGACCCAGGAGGCGGGATACTGGCCTTTGGGGCGCAGGAGCCCCAACCGAGGCTCCAGGGTGCTTTCTGGGAACAGGGAGGCCTTAGAGAACCCAAATCCTCGAAGGCCGCGTGGCCCGAGCCTCGGTGCAGGGAGGAGGCACTGGCGGGTACTGAGCAGGAGGCTCTGCAGCGGCTGCTGGAGCTGCACCGCGCGGCCAGGGAGCGGCAGCGGCGGGACCGCGAGCAGCAGCGGCTCCGGGTGCGTCCCAGGGCCCCGCCTGCCGGCGGCGGAGGTCACAGGAGGGTAGGGTCGCCCAGGCAGAGCCCGGCTGACTGCTTCCTTCCCAGGTCCTGGAACGACTCCGCATCCTCAGGAACCACCATCGCCGGGTTCACCCGCTGGGGCTCCCTCCCAATGCCGCGCAGATGGCCCCGCAGGCAAGAACCTGGGGAAAGGCAGCTCGACCACCACGGCTCTGCCCCTGGAGGGGAGAGCAGTAGCCAGCGGCTGGCTTCCGAGAGGGCTCAGCGGGAGAGGGGCGGGCTGGAGGCACCCTGCTGGGTGCACCCGCCTGCTTAGAGCTCTGGTCGCCCAGGGGGATGCGGCAGGATGGAGACGCATCTTGCAGGAGCGACTGGAACAAGTCCACCGGGGCAGGACTCAGTGGCTGAGGGCACTCGGGGCCAGGTGAGGGCCGGGCAGGGAATGGTGGGTGCTCCTTTACCCTAACATCTGACCGACAAGCTACTGTCCTTCCCAGGAACACTCAGAACTTCCAGGAGCTACTGTCCCCTGGCACTGAGAAGCCTAGTCCTGGAGAATAGTGCGCACACCACCCAGCCTGTTCCTGTCCTTGCTGAGTCCTCGTGGAGATACAGAGATGGATGATGGTTAAGGAAAAGGTGTGAGGTAGTTTCAGAAAGGTCCAGAGGGACGCATTAAGGCCAGGGAGAACAAAAATATAACAGCAATGCAGCTCCAACAAGAATCCTATTATTTCCTCTTTCTGTCCCTAAGTCACTGCCAGGCCCGAGGTCAGATGGCCAGATCTCGGGGATCCAGGAATGCAAAGGCCCCATTTTTACGGAAGAATGACTCAATGCGGCACATCTTGCAGGAGACCAATTCTTGCTTTGTAGCAGGACCTGGGGAGAGATGTCAGACACTAGGAATGGGTTTCTGGGGAAGGGTCCCAGAGCACAGGAGTCTGTCACGTAGCCCTAGGACTCTTCCCATGTTGTATCCACTCTGCGTGAATAAATGGAAAGGGCTTCTGAGGAGTGGGGGCTACAGGAAAATACGCCTGGGTCTGGGCAACTGGACTTAGCAGTGATGGCCTTGTGGCCTGCGGTTGTCTGCCGCGGTTGCCCAGTTCCTAGATGATGCTCCACCAGAGCCTCCTTTTGGGTATCTAGATGACAGACCACTCTCTCCCCAGGGCCACCAGGTCAGAGTGTACCTCTAGCTATGACTGTCACAGGGACAGACTGTGCTTTTGTTGGGAAGCTGCTCCCCTTGCTTGCCGGGGGCGGGAGTTGGTGGGGATGTGGGAACTGTGTTCCTCTCTAACCACCCACCTTTTCTGCACACACTCAGGCAGTGGGACACACTCCCTAGAAATTCCTGATTGGTAGTAAATATACACCCAAGAGCCCTCATCAATCCAATGACACCCATGGCCTTATTGCTTTCCCACTTTTAAGAAGTCACTGAGCTTCTCCAGCTGTCTCTGAGCCAGCTGATGACCTACCTTCAGCCTGGGGGGGTGGTATGGGCACTCAGGTGGGTTGCCTTCCTGTCAGTGCCGACCCTATCTTCTGCCCACCTTCCACACTTTGCTTTAAATAGCTCTTACACTCTCCTGACTCTGTCTCACCTAAGTCCTGAAGGCCCTACTTCCACACATAGCTGCCTCAGTGACATCTGGAATCTACCATGACCAACACAGATCTCTCTTCACACATCTCTAGCCCTGTCTCTTCTAATTTTTCCAGCAACTACAACGAAATGTGTGCATTGCCATCGATTGTGCTCCCTGTCAACTTTAAGCCATCAATGCTCTTCATTGAGTTTTGTCCAAAACATTGTTGATTTCAGTTCTGCTAAACCTACTCACATCTTGCCAAGATAACACAAAACACCTAACTCATCTGGTAGATGCTTTAACTTCCCAAATCCATTATCACTGACTTGCTTAAAACTCTCACTAGCTTCCCCTCAAATAAGAGTAAACTCCAAAGCCCTCCCCACATCATTTACCCTTAAAAGCCTCAAGAAAGGCCTTTTCTAAGAATCCGACCTGAAGCACATGCCCCTGCCCCCTCTGCCCATCACCACCCCATTTCACAAGGCTTGCCCCTCTTAGACCTCTTTCCTTGCCCTGTTCATACCACCTGGCCTGCCCCTAGAACCCCCACTGTCCAGAGTAAGGCAGGAGCTCCATGATTGTGTGGTGACTCATTTCCGGGAGGTTGGGGCTCACCCAGCTGCCAGCCATATGTGAAGTTGGTGGTGATGGGGAACAGGTAGCGTGTCTCTGGCAGGTCCAGTTTTCGGGTGTTGAGATACTGGTAGCGTCCCTGCAAGTCATGGGAGATGCCTTCGTACAGCAGGGCTCTGGTGTCAGATGGTACTGGGTACATTTCTGACTGAAAAGGAGTCTCTGGGGAAGGGCTGAGGGCCTTGGAAGAGGCTGCTTTGGAGGCAGGTGGTCGTGAGACCGAGGCCTTAGGCAGCAGGGTGGGCAGTTCCAGGGGCAGGCGGGCTGCAGCCTTGGCCTTCTGCTTGGCCTTCACCAGAGTTCCATACTTGCGGTGCCACTCACAGCGCAACTTCATCTCTCTGAGGTATTCCTCCTTCCAGAAGTTTTGCCGCAGGGTGTCCATGTTGAGCTGCCTCGACATGGTGGCAAGGGAATGAGCACTATTGGGGTGGCTATTGCTGAGTGAGCACAGCAAGCAGGCACAGTGGGTGGCTGTCCTGGGACAGTCACCTGGCAACTGAGCTTCACCTCACACAGGGCCAGGATTCTACCCTCAGCAGATGCCCTGTGTCACCCTTTCTGAGGCAGCCCAGCACAGGGCTCACTAACTAAACCTTAGTTCCCAAACCCGTGGGCTCCAGGCTCTATCTAGAGCAGTGGTTCTCAACATTCTTAATGCTGTTGCCCTTTAATACAGTCCCTCGTGGTGTGCTGACCCCCGCAACCATCAAATTATTTTCATTGCTACTTCATAACTGTAATTTTGCTACTGTTATGAATCGTAATATAAATATCTGTGTTTTCGGTTGGTCTTGGGTGACCTCTGTGAAAGGGTCGTTCAACCCCACGGGGGTCTCGACCCACAAGTTGAGGGAGACTCTTGATTTAGAATGACAATCCTATGCAACTGCTTTTGTCCCTTGGGCACGGCATCTCCCAGCACCATGAAAACTGAGTGAAGACACAAAAACACATGGGGTTCAAACTCTGTCCTCTGTCCCTGAAGCCGGTCTACAATCCAGGTGACCAATCCTTGAATTAGGCCCCCTGGCTCAATTGTCCCTCACCTGGTTCTTTGGCAGCTTTCCCGTTCTTTGCCAATCTAATGTCTCCCAACACTGCACCCATTTGGAGAGAATATTCCTTTAATATCAATAACGACACTGTGTAACAGCACAGGGAGGAGGTAGGAGAGAGATGGTTGCTCTTCCTTTCCCCAACCAGCCTGGATCTGAACAGCAGAGCCCCAACAGCTTAGGAGCCACTCAGTGAAGAGAAAGGGAGGGTTCAGAAACCAAGGCTTCAAACTTAAATAGAGGATGGCAGACTGGGAGAGGCCTGGTAGTGAGAGGGGGTTGAGGGCTGCGGAGCCCTAGCGCAGGTCTTCGGCGGTGAACATGCCCTTGGCCCTGCGCAGGATGGAGTCCTTGGCTGCATCGTACGGATGCTCCTTGGATGGGATCTCCAGGACAGCCGGGATGGACCGCTGGTGGGCGTCGAGGGCATGCCGGACCATCTCTGCAATGTATTGGTTGATGAGAATGATGCCAATGTCGTCCCTGTTCAGAAACTGCCTGTTGGGAAGAAAAAGGAGACTGGCAGTGCCCTGGGGGCATGAGGTTCTCAGCTGTAGCTTCCCTTGGGTGAAGAGCTCAGAACCATACTGACTAGGGCTCATGTCAGTCAGTGTGTTCTATATGCTGCTCTGGGTAGGAAAGGAGAGAGGGAGAAATTTTAAGACACAGACTGGAGGAGACAACCAAAGGCCTCAAGGTCTGTGCTCATGAGGGCAGGGGATGGGCCAGACATCTGCCAGAAGTCAAAGACAAGATGGAAAGAGGAAACTCAGCAATGACGGAATCACAATTTCCAGACAGAAACTGTCATTATGGCCTTCCTCTCATGTGATCACCCCCTCCCCCACAGACTTACACATTCAACCATCTGCTCATTAAACATAATTTACTGAAAAACCAAAAAAAAAAAAAAAAAAAAAAAAAAAAAAAGAGAAAGACAAAAAGAAAGGAAAGCCAGGCAGTGGTGGCACTCCTTTAATCCCAGCACTTCAGAGGCAGAGACAGGCAGAGCACTGAGTTCCAGGCCAGCCTGGTCTACAGATTGAATTCCAGGAAGGCCAAGGCTACACAAAGAAACCCTGTCTCGAAAAACAAAACAATAGCAATAATTTACTGGGCACCTACTTTGTGCCAAACATGGAATAGATCTGACTTGATCATTTTAGGATCCCTTCTTGTTGGAAACATGGAAATTTTTTAGAAGCAAAATCTATCCTCCAGTGACACACTGCTTAGAGAGATCAGCTGATCTCAGTCTCCCAGGCCAGAGCCTGCCATATCCCAGGCAGTGGGAACTGGCCTCAGCCAGCATGCCTTGACTGGGCTGTTTGGGGGAAACAGGTGGGGAGAACAGGCAAGGGCAGTTTATTCCTGAGACTTGGCACCGTAGCCCTGGAAAAGGAATGCAAGAATAGGGCGTTGGTACCCTCAGTTCTAGTCAACAGGATACTTCCTGGCTTGGAAGATCTGCACCCACTTTTTGAAGCTATGATCTCTGACCCAGGGCACAAAGTGATGACTTGGCGGACAAGGTCTTTGTGGAAGGCCATACTTTCCAGTGTTCTGCCCACTGTGCTCAAGACAAATGGAAACCCCAAGGGAGACTGAAGGTAGCTGCAGGAACAGAGTAGCTTAAGAAAGGCAAAAGAGGGCTACCAAGACGGATCGGTGGGTAAATGTGCCTGCTGGCTAGTTGAGTTCTTCTATTCTCCAGGCTCATAGAAAGAGAAAACTGATTCCGCAAGGTTGTGCAGTGACAAGTACCTACCTACCCACAGTCAAACATCCACATCACACACACAGACTCAGTAAATAAAAAATAAAAACAGACGGGTAGTGGTGGCGCTCACCTTTAATCCCAGCACTCGGGAGGCAGAGGCAGGCGGATCTCTGTGAGTTTGAGACCAGCCTGGTCTACAGAGTGAGTCCCAGGACTACAGAGCAACTCTGTGTTAAACAAGAGAGAAGGAGTTGACCTAAGTTCTGCCTCACAGCTGGTGTGTCTTTGGGTCTGTACCTTAACCTATCCGCCCTTTATTTTTCTCGCCAGTAAGTGGGAATACCCACCACCTTACAGGACAACGAAGCTGAAGCGTACACACGTGTACACACGTGTACACACACACACACACACACACACACACACACACGCCTACTGTCCATACCCACAATGGATGTGGTTTGACTTAAGGTGAGCATCAGGGACCCCGGAAGAGGCGCTGAGCCTGCGGGTCTCCACCGACTGGAAGCTCCAGCAGGAGTCCACGTCCAGCAGAAGGTGGCGGCTCACAGGCTCCGCTCTCTCTCCTAACCTGACACACAATCATGTGCCGGGGAGCTCGGGGACCTGCCTTGCGCCGAACCCCTCAGCCCCAGGGGAACTCGGGCGGCGGAGGCTTCTGCTCCGGATGGGCTGACGGCTTCCAGGGCCACCCCCGCTCCCCGTCGCCGCCCGCCGCCCAGGTAAACAGGCCACTAAGGCTCCTCGCTCTTGTAACAAGCACAAGGACCCATTTAGGCCTCACAGGCTACCGTACCTGAAAGTGTCTTCGATCTCATTGATGGTGGTATCTTTCTCAACTACCAGGAAATTCGGGTGGCGGTTCTTGTTAAGCTCCCCTATGCCGCCCAGGAGGAAACCCGTCACCGTGTCCTCGTCCCCAATCACCGCGATTAGTTTACCCCT
Source organism: Phodopus roborovskii (assembly GCF_943737965.1). Taxonomy (NCBI): domain Eukaryota; kingdom Metazoa; phylum Chordata; class Mammalia; order Rodentia; family Cricetidae; genus Phodopus; species Phodopus roborovskii. The sequence goes on along the minus strand of NW_026125444.1, from coordinate 15,335,263 downwards.
GCCCGCCATTGCGTCGGCAGAGCGGAGCGCTACCGGAGCACCTGAGATGCCCCGCCCCCGCAGCGGCCACGCCCTCAGTCACGCGCCGTTCCCCGCCTCCTGGACATGCGCATTAGCAGGAGTGCGCCTCAGTCTGAGTCCCGCTGCGCCATAGAGGCCGGAACCACGGAACTACGTTTCCCAGAAGGCTGAGCGGCGCAGGCCTCGCTCCGCGCTCTGTCCTTCGGTCCTTCCTTCCTTCTGGAAGCAACGTTTTGGTTTGTTTTGTTTTGTTTTTTGAACCTAGCGTTATTAAAGACAGAGACTTCAGGGGACATACTCTTTTATTTGTGTGTATGCTGTTTTGGCTTTTTTGAGATAGGTATTCGTGTAGTCCAGCTCGAACTTGCAGTGTAGGAGAGGATGATCTTGAATTCCTGTTTCCACTGCTACTTTCTACACAGAACAGAATATGTGTATAGTTTGTTTGGTTAAAAATGTTTTTTTTTTTTTTTCTGTTACGTTCTTTTGGAGGCTCGCGGGGTGGGGTGGGGGCAAGTGTGTGAGGTCATAGTGCAGCCTGTGAGAATCTCTTTCACAATGTGGGTCTTAGGGTCATCTGGTCAATACGATGTGTGGTTTGTTTGTTTGTTTTTTTTTTTTAACCTTTCTTTCCTCCTTCTTTCCCTCCCTCTCCTCGCCCCCCCCCCCCCCCCCCCGTTTTCTTAGCCTAACCTGGCCTCAAACTTTTGGTGGTCCTACTGTCTCAGCCTCGAAAGTACTAGGATTTAAGGCTTATGCCACCATGCCACAAACCCTACCCTTTGTTTTGGTTTTATCGGATAGTTTGCCTTTTGAAAGCTTGCTGCCTGGAACTCAGAATGTAGACCAGGCTGGCCTTGAACTTGCAGTGAGTGATCCTACTGCCTCATCCTCCAGACAAGATTACAGGAATTCTCCATGACCTCCTGCCTCCTTCATTTGTTTGTTTTGCCCAGTCAGGCCTCAAACTCTCCAACTCTTATCTCAGGCTGGGATTACAGTACAGGGATTATAGATGTGGGTTACCACAATTATCCTAGAAAAGTTATTTCCTAACTGGAAGGTCAAGGTCTATGCAGTGTCATGTACACATGCAGTTAACTATGACAATTAATATATATTTAATTACTAAAGAAATGAGCAAATTGTTGACACTGAGTAGTGCTATAGAGAGCCAAGGCCTTATGTTGGTTTCTAAATTTTGATATAGAAGTAAGCCTAGTGTTTAGGAGGTTGAAGCAGGAGTGCCACAGGCTCGAGGTCAGCCTGGACTAAATATTAAGACTGTCTCGGGGATAGCAAGCTGGCTCACAGTTGATGACCTGAGTTTCAATCCCTAGGACCTACATGGTAGATGGAGAGGAGCAAGTTCTGCAAGTTGTCCTCTGACCTCTTCATCTGTGTTATAGAATACACACACACACACACACACACAGAGACAGTTGTAAACAGTTGGATTTTTTGAAACCCATCACAAACAACAATAAAACAGCACTCAGAGAGGCAGAGGCAGGTGGATCTCTTGAGTTCAAGAGCAGCTTAGTTTACAGAGTGAGTTCCAGGACAGCCAGAGCTACACAGCAAAACCCTATCTCTGAAAACAAAACAAACAAAATTAAAGAGTTTAGAAGTTTTCCTGAGGAGTAAAGGGTAATTAATTCCAGACTCATGCGTTAGAACTATCCTGAAACTATGCTGTGTGTAGAGGCAAGACTGAAGGAGAGGATGATGGCTGGAATGCTGGTGGGATACTAGGGAAGGTGGAGGAGATGGAGTTGAGAGGTTCTTGGAGTCAGAGCACACAAAACTGGTTTTGAGGTTATATATGTTTGAGCAGCAAACAAAGAGGCCCCATGACATCAGGTTGGAGGAGGAAGGGCCACTGTTCTTCCAACACACACACATGCACACGTGCATGCACACGCATACAGGTACACACACACAGGGGCAGGAAGAATTGGGCTTGGTCCACGTGATCTAGTCTAGTGACTGTATGTATATATCAATCTGGATTGTCAACGTGATTGAATTGAGAAACCCTGGTCCCAGGGTATTAATGAGACTTACCTTTGGTCTCCCAACACACAGTGAATATGGGTGACACCATCACATACAATGGGATCCAAGACTGTGTAAAAAAGGCTACAGATGTCTAGTGTGATCTAAGTGGCCTCTGACTGCCCAGATGTGTTCTCTGCATCCTGATCCTCCTCATGTGTGTAAGCAGCCTTGAGCTCCTACCACCCCAGTCAAAGCTTCTTGTGTCTTCCTCACTGTAACTTCAAGCTGTGAGCCAAAATGAACCCATCACCCCTTTAGTTACTTCCTGGCGGGTTTTTGTCACAACTACAAGGAAAAATAGAAGCAATATGGCTTGGGATATGGAGGTACATGCGGGCTTCACTCTCAGCTTGGCTGTTTCGAGGCTTCAGTTTTAGACTTAGCACTGAAGTTTTCAGGGCAGTGTCACAGGACTGTATATGGACTGGGAAGAGGCCCACAGTTGCTCAGCACCTATCGCCTGCCATGGCTTGGTGAGAGCAGCTGACCCACTATGCCTGAGGACTTCAAGTCACAGGGAGGGCAGCAAACCAGCTCAGTTTGGGGCGAGAGGGGATGGGTAGGGAGTGAGGGGAGGTAAGGGGGTGTGGATGGGGACCATGTGCTCCAGCACCTGGCGCAGAAGTCCCAGATGAACATTAGTGGCCCGAGAGAGCAAACCTACCTTTAATGGGATGAATGAGCTTTAAGGGGTGAACAGTATCATGTGCATCCCTGCTCCTTTCAACCGCCATTTATCATAAGGGGACCATGACTGGGAGCTAGCGGTGAATGGTTGGTAGGACAGGGGGAAGTGAGAAATCCCAGGAAGCGCAGGGATGCAGTAAAGTCTCAGAGGGACCTTGATGGCAGATCCAGGGAGAGGGGAGCGGAGTACCCACTGTCATCCACAGTGTCACAGGGACAGGAGACAGTTCTACACTGCCATCTGCAGCGGTCTGAGAGGTTGGTCTGTTGTTTGTTTGTCCCCCACCCCCACCCCCAGACCTCTCTTAGGTAAGGCTGTTTTGCTTTTGGTTTTTGGTTGTTTTCATTTCAGAAAAGAATTTCAGGACGAGTCAGTACCAAGCTGAGCATTTATTAGAGATTAGCAGAGGTTCAGCAAGGTGGAGAGGGTCTCAGGGGAAGGACAGGATGCATTCAAGCATGGGTGTGGCTTCTCCAGCAAGAATGACTCGTCTTAACCGTAACCATATGCATTATTTTGGTGATTTCTGTAGCCACATTTCAAAGGGTTACTAAGGAGCTCAATGAGATCATAGGGTGTTTCCTGATGTGCACTGGACAGGCTCTCAGCTGATAAGTACAATCCTAAATCACATGGGACGCCTGGGGAGGTTAAGATGTTTTTATTGTCAACAGTTTAGTCTTATTTGTAAGATTCCCAGAAAGCTTCCTGTTTGCAGCTGGGGAGAAAGGCAATATGTGCTTAGGCCTTGAGCATGGGTCATTGCTACTTTGTCATTTTTATTTGAATAGCTCAACAGAAAAGGAGTATTGTCTCCATTTTGGCAATCTTCACAGAAAATGTGAATTGTGCCGGAATTCTTGACTCAGACTTGAGCCAGAGTCTGGGAGTGAGGAGGTTTCTTTCCCTTTCCATGCGGGTCCCATGAGTCTTTCTATCCTGCCTCATTCTTGGGACAGGAAGGGAAAGAAGAGAGAATGAGGGAGCAGACAGGCCACTGAATGAGGTCAGGTTTGGGGGCTGGGGTCACACTGTCTTGGGTCTTGGTGGCATCACTATGGAGTGCCTGGGGACGGTCTCTTGTTATGGGATCCATCTAGTGAAGTGAGATTTGCCCTGCTTTGCAACTTGTTCACATATCATTCTTGCCTGCATTGGAACTGTCAGGGTCAGGGGCTTAGACTGGTTGTGGAGGCCATGGGTATCTAGTCACACAGGTCAGGGTAAGCATAGGCAGACATGTGCCCCACCCAAGTGTGGAGATTGGTAGTAGTGACTCAGAAGAGGCCATAAGAGGCCCAGAAAAGCTTCCTGTTGGCCAGAAAGATGAGTGTGGGAAGGCAAAGGTTTCCAGGTAGAGGCCGGAGCTACCCAGGAAACCATGGAGATTGAGCATGCAATGTGCCCAACCACATGTTGGGGAGATAGGTCTAAATTCGGGAGTGCAGAGAGGACCATCTCCCGGAATGGCACCAGAGCCACGGGCCCTGGCTGTAAACCAGAGGGACACGAGGCCTTTAATGGGACCCATTCTAGCTGCATGGAACATAGAGGGTGGGTCAGGGCTAAGAGATTAGTTCAGAAGCTGCTATGGAGTCCAGGAGGAGACTTGAGCTAGGTCAAGACTTGAGGTGAGGGTATAGTTGGCCCAGGTCTGACCTCGGCTCGGGATTCTCCTGTGGTTTCTGCAGGACAAAGAGCATCACTGCTAGAGCCAGTGGTCACAGTTCTTTGAGACAAGGTCTCTCTAAGTAGCTCTGGCTGTCCTGGAACTCACTATGTAGCTGAGGCTGGCCCCGAACTCAGAAAGATGTGCCTTTGTCTTTGTGCCGGGATTAAAGTGTGGGCCACCACTCCGGGCCTTGGGGTCACAGTTCTGAGAACCTAATATGAAGAACATCCTTCAGGTTGGGCTGAACGTTAGTTAAGTTGCCTTCCAATCACCTTAATAGCATTGCCTCTCATCTGCCGTCTATCAGCCTTCCATCTAATGGGAGACTAATTCTCCAACAGCCAACATTTCAGACCTGACTTCCTGGCTTTCCCAGTCTGGGGAAAAGCCATCTCACTTCTGCCCTCTACTCTGGGTCAGGAGGCAACAGTGGACAAGCACACACTCATAAAGAACAGCCAAGCCTCTGCCACAGCTACACTTTATTTGGTGTTTTCCACATGTGCAAAAGTATCCCAGAAAGCTGGGCCCCACAATGTGTAAAAAAAAAAAAAAAAAAAAAAAAAAAAGACCCTCTATAGGGCAGAGCTGTGCAACCATAAAAAAAAATTAATAATAAGAGAAATCAGTCCCACAGGAAGCCTGGCTTGGGCAGAGCACTCAGGACCAGTCCACATGCTGCATGCTGTGTGCTGTTTGTTCTGACTCCGATTCCTTCCAAACCCCTCACTCTAGGGTTATGGCCACCAGAGCTGCCAACGGAGTCCTCAGGCACAGCAGTTTGTGAGGGTGACTTCTCCCACACACAGATAACCCCAATTCAGTGCTTGCCCATTGGCATCAGCCCCTGATCCTCGGGGCTTCCACAGACCCCCCAACCCCTGTCTAAGCCCTTACATATCACAGTCTCTGCCCCCGAGCCTGACTCCAGTCTGCCCTCAGGCCACACTTGAGGGACCCTGATCCCAGACAGATAGAGGCCCTCCACCCATCAAGTGCACGGTGGGGTGGGAGGGTGTGCCACTCACTTCACACCTAAGGCAGGTGTTTTAGTGTCTGATTCTGCGAGTGTGCGTGTGGGCGTGGCACGTTTGTGTGGGTGTGTGGTTGGCAGGAAGTGGGGGCCTGGGCTGGGGGAGGCACTTCTGGGATTCAGGGAACATTGACCTTGAAGGGGCTTCCCGGGACACTTTCGTCACCCCATTTGACAATGAGGATGTAGTCTCCTTTCTCCTTGACCGTGTAGGTGACGTTGTATACCCGGTTTCCCATGTGTTTCACGTATACCTCTTCACAGGGCGTCTTGGGCCCGTGCACACCCACCATCATCATGTTGGTGCCTGGAGAGGGAGGCAGAGAGGAGCGACTCACACCAGGGCCACAGCGGCCCACACCCCACTCCCTGGACAACCTCCTGTCGCCGCTCTTCCCCGACACGCCTCTCGGCCGGAACATGCCTGCTTTGCTGCAGTCCACAGTGAATGAGTTCTTCTGACCCACAAAGGCCTGGGACAGGCCAGGCCCCCTCGTCACCACCTTGCTGGCATCTGAGGAGAACTTGGGGATGGAGCTGTAGCTGGCGCCGCGGCTCGAGGAGGACTTTGTCACGGTTTCCACCAGAACTGTGGATGTTTCATGGAGGCTGTGGCCTCCGGACAACCGGGGACCTGAAGAGCAGAGTAGGCCAAGGGCCTAGTCAGAGTGTCCCTTTCTAGGACACTAAGAACCTTCTGGGATGGGCCTAGGGTGACACGGAATGCACCGCCCCCCCCCCGTCCTCAGCTGCAGCTTTTGAAGAATGGAACCTATTCCAAAGAAGCAGCTCGCAGTGCACCAATCCCTGCTTATCCCTGGGCCTGAGCCACTTCTGGCTCCATCGCTCACCCTTCCAGACATCCTCTGGGGAGTCAGCAAGAGTATGGCTTTAGAACAGAACAAACCAGAGCCCTAGCTCAGTAGTAGAATGCTTGCTAGTATGCATCTGGCTCTGGGTTTAAACCCCAGCATTTAAAAAAAGGGGTGGGGGTTTATTTTTAAAGATAATTATGTACAATTCTGCAGAATGGAATGCTGCCTTGTCAGGCCCACCTCTATCAGGGTTATTTGGCCACAACTGAGGGCAGACTACAGTCAAATGTGATTGGCCACTAGAGCCAGGCTGGGTTGGGCTGTATGAACCTTCGCCACCCAGGATACTTACCTGTGACCTTTGCTTTGAAGGGGCTGCCCACAATGTGCTGAGGGCCACCATATTTGATGGCAATGAGGTAGTTACCGGGGGCCATGGGAGTGTAAGTGACTACATGGCCCTCAGGACACTCCCGACAGTCCAGCTGCACCTTAGAAGGGCCATCAATGGTGACGGACAAGGCCCCTGAGCCTGCATTCTGGGTGTTGACAATGAACTCTGATGACACACCTGGAGGACAGAGGGAGCGAGGCTGAAGGCAAGAAAGAAGGCAGCCCAGAGTGGGGCCCGGGGTTCCTTGGGCAGCGCCCGCAAGTGCACACACACACACACACACACACACACACACACACACACACACACTCGCACACACACTCGCACACACACGCATGCGCACACACACACACACTCGCACACACACGCATGCGCGCACACACACACACACACACACACGCATGCGCACACACACGCACGCACACACACACACGCACACGCATGCGCCCGCAAGTACACACACACACGCACACACACACACTCGCACACACACGCATGCGCACACACACGCACGCACACACACGCACGCACACACACGCACGCGCACACACACACACGCATGCGCACGCACGCACGCAGGAACAAGTGCCTGACCACGCCCCCGAATCTAACCCCGCTCCCCATCTACCTCTACACACTCACCGGTGGTGCCTCCCTCAAGCCCAGGCCCATAGGCTGACACCAAGCCTGGGTCCCCAGCTTGGCTCTGCTCTCCAACTCGAATCTTGAAGGGGCTTCCAGGAATGTGGGCACCATTGAACTTGACATCGATTGAGTGGACACCATTCTCATGAGGGATGAAGCGGATGGTGTGCTTATCTGTGCGGCAGAAGGTTGTGTGTGAGTGAGCTTCCATATTTCTCCTCTCCTTCCCCAGAGATCCCAGCCTGGCAGGAGACAGCAGGGCAGGGCCAGCTTACCACTGTCCAGCTCAGAGACATAGCATCCCTCCACAGCTCCCGAGGGCGTGTGTACCCTAGCGTCGATCACGCCACGTGCCCCATTAAGCTGCACGGCGAAAGATGCTGGCTGGTTCACCTTGAGCCCGGTCTCCTGCAAAGACCACAGAGCAAACATATTCAGAGTCCTGGGAAGCTGGGGCTAATGCAGTTCCCTCTGCCACTCTTCTGTGTGCTGCTCTTCTGTATGGTCACCTCTCCGGCATGGCCCCAGCCTGCCGGCCCAGACTGCAGGGAAGGGCTGAGAAGGCAAAGGCTGATCTGCCACACTCTACATCCACCGCAATGGGGTAGGCACCACAGGGGTGAGGAGCGATGGATCCCTGTCTCAGCTGATGAAGCCGAGGTCAGACACTGAGCAACACAGGTCTGTTAGCAGAGTTTGAGAGGGCTGTGTGAGCAACACAGGTCTGTTAGCAGAGTTTGAGAGGGCTGTGTGAGCAACACAGGTCTGTTAGCGAGTTTGAGAGGGCTGTGTAAGTTGCAGGTACATACGAGTTTGGATATGGAAGGCTGAGTGGCCAAGGGGGAGAATGGAGAGAGTACAAGCAACGCTCCGGGGGAGGGGCACGGAAGCTTGGGCAGGAGTGGAGGGGTTCGCTATTGGTTGATAGGACTGCACTGTGGGGCAGCCAAAAGGCCATGGGGCAAGGCCTCCTCTCCTTTCCTTAGGCCTTACACAATAGCTGTGCGACAGTGTATCCATTTGCCAGTGTGGCTTCCGGAGAGCCTTGCATAGCATACATTCCCACGTGGCAGAAAGAAAGCAGACCTTTCTAGATGTTCCGCACCAAGAAAAAGTATAGCTGGTCCCAGTGGTCACTGCTAAGTCACTGGCCACATGCGCCAGCCCTCCTAGACCCTGCCTAGCTCTCAGGTCCCACCCAGGCACAGACCTGGAGGCTGGTGACGGTAAGGCGGCGAGCATCATCTGAGAGGGAAGCCACAGGTACCACAAAGGGGCTGTCTGGGATGTGCTCATCGTTGAACTTGATAGAGACCTCATAGTCACCTGGGGAAGGAGGCTAGTCTGCACATTTTCCAGGATACGGGCAGAAGGGACACGCCACACCCAGCCCGGTTTCACCCCAGGGCAAACTCATTGGATCCCGGATCAGCTCTGAGTGGGTGAAGGGACTTGGGGCGAAGGGGAGTAGGGACCGGTGGGGGAAGTCCCACAGCCCCAGGCATCTTTGATCTGGTCAGCAGGTAGAAACCCAGGGTAGATGTGGGCAGCTAGGGCAGCCCACTCTCCACCCCACTGTGAACATCTACCTGGCTCCTGGACAACATAGGAGACGCCACAAGAACCATCTTTGCGGTCTTCAAATGCAATCTCCGCCTTGCTGGGGCCTTCCACAGCAATAGACAGGCCCCCAGCACCAGCTTCTCGGGTCCAGATGCTGAACTCAGCTGGATTCAGGACGAAAGGGTAAGGGTGGCTTCTGAGAACTGTTGCCCCTCCCATTGGCTGCCCTGGCCCCACCCCCCAGGGGTGGGGCTTCTGCCTTACCTGGCACACCAGCTACCCCTCGCTCCAGTCCTGTACCTCCAGCCCGCACCTTGTGGGCGCCACCTTCACCCAGTGGACCCACGGTGAACTGAAAGGGGCTTCCAGGCACGTGTTGGCCACGGTACTTGACCGCGACTGTGTGGGGACCCATCTCCTGGGGCACAAAGCGTACACTGTACGCGCTGTCTTCGCCCTCAACGATCTCTGCAGCTTCCATCTTGCCAGATGGGCTGGTCACCTGGGCTGTCATGTCCTGAGAGCTGGCCTCACCTGAAGGGTTGGAATGAAGTCAGGTGAACAAGAGGCCATATCTGGTTTCTAAGGTCCTCTCCCTCCTCAGGGAACTCCTTTCTCTGATCAGACCTGTCCTGGCCACCTAGGCCAAGATGGCCAGGGATGGGGCCATTCTGTCTCACAAAACAAGAGGCCCCAGTCCCCCTGTGAGGAGCCCGGAGCTCCCAGCGGTCTCTGCTCACCTTCCTGCTGCCGGGTGATGCTTCCGAAGGAGCCTAGGCGTTCCCGGCCTAGGAAATCACCGAAAACAGCAGGGAAGGGGTCTCCGCCAACCTGGGTGGACTCCTCCACCCGAACTTCGCGCTTCGTCTCCCCGCCTCGAGTCTTGCTGATCTCTGTCCGCTCCGTGCGGGTGTATGTGTGGCTGCTGCGCGTGAAGGTACGGGTCAGGCGCTCCTGGGCGGACACCATCTGAAACCAGTTTCCTACAGAAAGCCCGGACCAGGAGGTGAGGAGAGAGGTAAGCAGGACAGAGGCCCAGTGTAGGCTCCAGGCTGATGGCACATCCCGTGGCCGGACCGCCCCTCCCTGGCCCTTCTGGACCTATGCAGAGCCTACCTGGGATCTTGAGGTTGAGGTCACAGGTGCTGCCAATGGTGGCAATGGACGGTGCCTGTCGGCGCCGCGTGATGCTTTCCTTCATGCGACCCTCGCCGGTCACCTTCACAGTGAAGGGGCTTCCTGTAAATGAGAAAAGGAGAAGGAGGTTCAGGGGTCACCTGCCTAGTCACCAGATTTGTCCCCACCGAGCCCCAGCCCAGAGCCTTACCAGGCACGTGTTTGTCAGCAAACTTGATGTTGATGATGTAGGTGCCAGGTTCAGTAGGGCAGTAGGTAACTTTGCACGTACCGTCTTCCATATCCTCACAGTTAATGTCCACCTTGCTAGGACCTTCAATGCTCAGCCCCAGGCCTCCATACCCTGAGGGAAGGAAAACGTCTCCCCTGAGCCCACATTGCTCTTCTGACCCATACTGTAGCCTCTGCCTAGAGCAGATGCCAAATGGACATAGTGACCGCTAAGGAGAATAGCACCATGAGAGGTAGAGAAGCAAGCCAAGGGTTTGTCATCAAGGCCCACTGTAGAGATGTTCTGGAAAATTCCATATTGTTAGATTTCAATGAGTGGGGACCAGAAAGCTCAGGATAGCTAAACATTCTCTTAACTGTGACAGAGCTGACTGGGGACAGTCACTGTCCCCCAGTGGGCTCCAGGCTCAACCCCAACAGACCCAAGAAGATCAGGGGAGGAGGCTGTGGCCAGATGGGGAGGTTCTGGGCAGGAAATGGGGACAAGAACCTGTGGCGTACCAACTACGTGGGGGGATTCTGGGGCAAGAAGCACCTGCATTGCGCGTGTCCACGATAAACTCTGCCACCTGGAAGGTATGTCCCTCAGAAAGACCCTTGCCCCAGACTCGAACTTTGCTGGCATCGCCGATCTCTGAAGGCCCCACCAAAATCTTAAAGGGGCTGTTGGTGACATGCTTGCCGCTCTTGCGTACGCTCACCACATGTTCACCGACCTCCTTGGGGGTAAAGGAGATCCCTGTGGAGAGGGGACATTGAGCAGAACGTCCCTGAGGCCTCCCCCACTCAAGTACCCCCATGAGTCACTGTGCTCACCAATGTGTCTGTTGGGCAGGCGCTTCAGCAGGCATGGCTCCTCATTGCCTGAAGGGGCACGGATGCTGGCTGTCAGCTGGCTGAGGTCACTCTCCGTGATCTTCAGTGACACATCCGTGGAGGTGCCCACATTAAGTTGGGATGTCCTCATTGAGTCGTCACCTAGGAAGGCGTTGGGGTGGGTCAGGCTGTTGGGGTACAGGCAGGCTCTAGCAACCCTGGTCTGCATTCACCCTAACTAACAGCCTTAGAGGGATCCAGCATCCCTGTTCTCTGTACCGGTCTCAGTCCAGGAAGGTCTAAGTCCCTCCTTGAACCTTTACATATTTTATCCTGAGTCACATGGTATGATGGAACAATACACTGGACTAAACTCTGTATGGCTCTGTCACGGTGCTAAGCTGTCTCTGAGCTCCCAGAAGAAGGAGTGTCAAAGCCCTACCTTTTCAAGAGGAGCTTTAAAACTGAAATGATTTGTTTTTTCAAGACAGGGTTTCTCTGTGTAACAATGCTGGCTATCTTGGAACTCACTTTGTAGACCAGGCTGGCCTAGAACTCACAGAGATCTGCCTGCCTCTGCCTCCTGAGTGCTGGGATCGAAGGTGTGCACCACCACCGCCTAGCTTTTTTTTTTTTTTTTTTTTTTTTTTTGCATCAGGGTCTTTCTCTTTAGATTTGGCTGTCCTGGAGCTCACTGTATAGACCAGGCCGGTGATCATGCCTTTTAAAGCATGGGATGGATGCTGGGATGTTTCTTGCCTGTTATGGAGAGCAGCATCCTTACGTTTATCTCAAGATGCTCTCCTCCTCCTCCTCAGCAGTCTCTGTCCAAGAGCGAACTGACCCGAGCGTTGTGTGTGCGTGTGTGTGGCAGGTTGGACATGCCTGCATGTGCGCCTCACCTGTGATCTTGGCCGTGAAGGGGCTCCCTGGTATGTGCTTGTCATCAAAGCGCACAATGATGCTGTAGTCTCCAGGAGCGGTGGGTAGGTAGGACACGGTGCATGTACCATCCTTGTTGTCCTTGCAGGTGATCTCCGCCTTAGATGGGCCCTCCACAGCCAGCGACAGACCCCCTGGAGATGAAAGTGGCCCCAGATCAGAGGCTCTGCCCTTATGCCTGAACCCGGCCGGTCCCTCACCTCTTGTGGTAGCCTTCCTGACCTTCCCCAGCATCCTTAGTGACAATTGTAAAGGTGGCAGGCTTGTTGACCATGCCATGGCTCAGACCGGGTCCATAGGCACTGACATGGCGGCTGTTGATGGCATCCACATAGAACTGCAGAGGGCTCCCTGGGTAGTGACAGAAGGAGTCAGTATAAGGGTGGGCCTTCCTGTCCCCACGCTGGCCCCCAGCATCTTCAACAGCCTTGGTTGCTGAGCCCCATGTCTCTGCCATATGACTTGACTCTTAGACTCACAAGGACACACATTTACCCGGAAACTCCCTCAGTGCCTGTGCATGGCAGGGGCTTAAATACTTATTTAAAGGAGAAAGGCAGGACCGACATGACGTCAGCTTCTCTTGCCATGGCCTCAGCCTGCCCCCGACTCACCAGGGATATGGTTGCCATCGTACTTGATTCCCATCTGGTGCAGGCCTTTCTCCGTCGGTGCGTATCTTACTGTGATGGTTCCGTCTTTGTTATCAGTGATGTTGGGACGCGCTGTCTTACCGGAGGGCATCCGCACTTCCCCTGAAGGGCAGGCACACTTCCATGTGGGGCCCTGGTTTCTCCCACCACGAGCCCTGCCTGCCCCGGGGCCTGCTCTCGTGTGGCTCTGCTTTCGCCAGAGGCCAGACTCGGGGAAGCAGTCTCGTCGGGGACAGAAGGGTGATCCTGAACTAGGAGCCACAGGGCTTGAACCTGAGTTCTAGAGGGACCCAGACTAATTCATTTTCTCTCCCTGAGCCCCAGTGCTCACGTGACGAAAGGCCAGCAAGCACCCCCAGTTCTCCTCGGAGCCCCATGTGTGCAGGACCCAGTACCTGTGAGCTCCCCTTTCTGCACAGTGAAGGGGATGACCAGGTTGAAGGGCCTCAGCATGGACTCCAACGGCTCCACGGGCACCACCGGCTCCTCTGTGGCCTGTAGCAGGTGAGAAAACAGAGCATTGGCGGGGAAGGCTTGGGAGTGTGACTGAAGTCAGAGAGAGCGAGGAAAGACCAAGAAGGGTAATAATGATGGAACCCGAGCGGCAGGAGAAGGCTCAGCTGCAAGAGAAGGATGCCATACCCACTTCTAGGCTCCCGCTGCCCATCCTAGTGCCTGCCTATTCCCCAGGAGGCCCAGCCGTGGCCCAAGCCCGCAGAAGAATAAAAGGAAGAAAGGAAGGAGGTGGCAAAGGGAAGGATGGTGAGGCCTGCCATGGGAAGCTCGAGTACCCAGTGTGTGGGGCAGGTGCCAGGCCGAAGAGGGGCATAGGGCTGGTGCAGCTTCAGCACCTCCACCTCCGCAGGCTCCTCCACAGGAGGTAGGGGGTCGCATGCCTGGGGAGCAAGGCACAGGGCACACAATGTGGTGGGACCTAGAGCCCAGAATGGACTCAGGACAGCCCAGGACTGAAGTCCGGGGGGGGGGGGACTCAGGTGTTCCGCCCTCGTCCTGCGAGGACACCTCTGTGGAAGGGTCAGAGAGGAACACAGTGAGCTCCTCCAGAGAGGGGTGACAGCCCTGAGGCCAGAGGGAGCTGAGTCACCTCCTCGCACTTTGGCAGGCTGCAAGGGCTACAAAGACTCAATTCTAGAGTATTCTGGCTCCAGAATTCATTCATCGGACATGGGGACAAGCTCTCCGTCTCCTTGAGGATGGCTTCTAGGATCTCTTGCAGCTACTAGGAGGCATACTCTGCGCTCCCCACCCCTGTCCTCCAGCCCCACCACGGCCATGAACTTACCAGCACATGGAAGGGGCTGTTAGGGATGTGTTCACCCCCAAAGCGGATAGTGATGACGTATTTTCCCGGCTTGGGTGCTGTGTAGTAGATATCGAAGGTACCGTCGTGGTTCTCAACCACGTCCACATCGAGCTCCGCCCCGTCTGGCGTGGACACCGTGCAGGTCACCTTCCCCTTGCCCGCTGCCTTGGCATCCACTGTGATCACAGTCTCCTCTCCAATCTGGATTCGGGGACCCAGGCAGGCACCTGCCACAGAGAAAAAGCTAGATCAGGGGCTGTGGAGGCCACGCCTAGCCCTCTCTTCCCCAGCGGCTCCCACAGCCTTCAGCCCCTAGCAAAGGAAGAATAGCAAGGTTACTCACCCAGTCCATGGCCTCCAATGGACACTGGAAATAGACAAGAAAGTTAGGTCATAAAAGTTCAAGATGAGCTAGTGGGTGGGCGATGGTGGGGGGACACTAGGGCAAAGGGGACCAGGCTCTTTGTCAGCATTCCTCAGGATCTGGGCTGGGGACCCAAATGTACTTTAGGAAGGCTGCTTGGTAAGAAGGGATGCAGAGTTGGTGCTCACCTGTAACAAGGCACTTGCTGGCATCCCCTGTAGGCAGGGCATGAATGCGGAAGGGTGAGTAAGGAATCTCGTCACCGCCATACTTGATGGTGATGGTATATCGACCACTCATGTCTGGCAGGTAGGACACAGTATATGTGCCGTCACCGTTGTCGCGGATGTTGGCCTTCTTGGGTTTCCCCTCAGGATCCTAGCGGAGAAGGGGAGGTCAAGTCTGCCTTTGTCCACAGAGTCCAACTGGGAAGGGGGCTGTGCCTGGACTCACCAGGATCTGGACAGTGAGCAGCCCCTCCCCAGCATCCCGAGCATCAATGGTGAACTCCACTGGTAGGCTGGCAGGGATGCCGGAGGCGTTGAGGCCAGGGCCACTGGCCCGCACCTTGCTGGCATCATGGGCTGGAAGCGCTTTGATCTTGAAAGGGCTTGAAAAACAAGGAATGGACAGTCAGCAGGGAGTCGGAGCTTGGGATTGGGAGCCTTCCCACATATGGGCGGGAGGGATGCCTACAAAGGCAGCGTGGAGGGGCTGGTTCCCAGGACCAGGTGACATCTTGAGTCTTGGAGGAGGTCTCTGAAGGACCCATTTAACGCAGTCTGAGCCTTTTTTTCTCCAAGGGAAGATGCTGTTATTTGTTTAAAGAGGTGAGTTCCTAGGCTTTCTGTGGCTCTTTTCCTAGAGTTTGATTTGGCATCAAAGCTCCTGGGACGAAATTACCTACAGGGCAGAGAACCCTGGAGGGTGGGGCAGTCTCAGGAAGGAGGTTCAGACAAATAAGGGGGGGGGCTCTGCCCAAGTCCTGGCCCTGAAGGTGTGTCCCCAGAAAATGCTCCCCAGAGCTCAGCAAGGATTGCCCAAGGCTGGTCCTCACCTGCGGGGCACCTCCTGGTCAGCATACTTGACAGCCACTGTGTAGGGCCCATCTGTGGCAGGTGTGTAGTGGACGGTGTGGGTGCCGTCGCCATTGTCACGCACCTCCACAGGCTCGGCCACACCTGGACAAGGGTGGGAGTGTGGTGTCAACAGGGCTTCCTGGAACCTCACTCCACTTCCCTTTCTAACCCCAGACATTTTATTCCATACCTGTGGGGCCCAGCACAGCCACCTGCAGAGGGGCCCGGCCAGCTTGACTGCAGTCCACTGTGAAGGTCTGAGGTACCCGAGCCCTGACACCGGTTCCCAGCCCTGGGCCTGAGCACTTCACCTTCCCAGGGTCCACCACATCCTTCACAGGAACTCGGAATGGGCTCCCTGGGAGGAGGAGGAGATGGTGGTTAGCCTCTACCCACTGCCTGGAAAAGTCTGTCTCCCTGTGCTGAGAATCCAGGGAGGGGGCGACCTCCTTGCTACTGAGAGGTCCATGGGGACAAGAGATCAACACGGAGGCAGTTTGGAACTTGCTAAGAAATAAGACACAGAGTAGGCAAATTTGACTGCAGAATGAGGCTGGGTAAACTTCACTTGCTTGGGCTCAGCCCAGGAAGAAAAGCCTCCTAAACGGTTAAAATGTTAAACGTGGAATATTTTAAAAACGACTTATGTTGCTGACATTGTGGTTGAATATAAAGAGGCTATGCAAAATTCAATAAGGGGAGAACAGTGTCTTGTTTTAGCAGACCCAGTCAGTTCCTATAATAAGGGAAGAAGACATGACACACCCAAGCATCTGGGCTTCAGGACAGCAAATCTAGTGAGCGGACCTGCGTGATCAAGGTCTGGTGCACAGACAAAGGCCTCTGGGAATGAACCAGAGGGCTATCACACCCTCAACACCCAGTGCTGCCCTGTGTAAATCTCCACATCCACCCCCCACTTTTCCTTGTGACCCCAGCATCCTGTCGTCCATAGCCCACTCCACCGTCTTCACCCACCTGGGATGGGCTGTCCCCCAAAGGTGATGTTGACATCGTAGTCTCCAGGAGTGAAGGGGACGTACTCCACGGTGCAGCTACCGTCCTTATTGTCTTTGCAGGACATCTTAGCTTCTGAGGGGCCCTCAATGGCTAGGCCAAGGCCTCCTGTGCCAGCACCTCTACAAAAGAGCACTCCCGTCAGCGGTTCTAGAGCCAACGAAAGGTATGGAAGGGGCTGGGGGACAGGGACGAATAAAGAGGGAAGGCTGCTGGGGACTCAGTGCTAGAGGGATGGACTGCATGGGCTGTTTGGGAGTACGGGGAGAATGACCCTTGGTCACCTCTCAAACAGGAAGAAGTGGGTGACAGGGCAAACAAATGGTCAAGGTTAGACAAAGAGAAGGGTACCTGGTTTCCACGGTGAAGCGGTTGGCCTTGTTGACCAAGCCACCCTCCAGGCCTGGCCCAAAGGCTCGGACTCGGGTGGGGTCACAGCCCTCAGTCACAGCCACTCGGAAGGGGCTCTTAGGCACAGCTACTTCGTCATATAACACCTCCACCAAATGCACACCTGGAAGCCGGTCACAGAGTCAGCCAGAGCCCTCCCCCTTGCCCTGCAGAGCATACTGTGATGGCGCCCACTCACACACGCTCCTTACCCTCTTCATAGGCAGTGTACTGCACTCGGTAGGTGCCGTCCCCATTGTCTGTCACGTAGGTATCTGTCTTAGCCCCCGAGGGGTTGAGTACTCGAGCTGTCACATGGTTGCCACCCGTGGCTGTTAGAGATCTCGCATCCACAGTAAATTCGGTCGTCACCTCCCGCAGGACACCTAGATCCAGGGAGCCGGGCTCAGCCTTCAGGCAGCCCCTTCCTCATCCCTCACTCCACAGCTGTTCTTTCAAGTAGAGCCTAGCCACCTCTGGGCGCCCTTGTGAGCCTCAGGCCTTCCTTCACGCCTTGGCTCCCTTCACTGTTTAGTGCCATCCTCTGCCCTCATTAGTGCCCTGGCAGGCTGAGGACTGTGTCTGACTTGTCTCTTCTCAGCTTCCTTCTAGTTGAGTCTGGCTCCCTTGCAAGCAGCCCACTCATATAACTGTCCCCCGATTCTGGACACCTCCTAAGACACAGCTTTCCCACTCTGCCATTTTATGTATTTCCAGCTTTATTGAGTCTGAGATGCCTTGCCTTGATGAGTTCAAAGATCTTACCAGAAAAGTGCCCAGGGGCCGATGCCATTTTGTCACAAGAGCAGAGACAAATCTTCATGCCCTGTTGGTCCCCCCTTGCTCCTTTTCTGGGGGTGTTGAGCCCCCGAAACCTCCGTTTGCTCATCCCCCAGGTCCCCTCCCTCCTTCCTGACCTAGTCCCAGAACCTGACGCTGTGGGCTGCTCCTCTCTTACCATGTGGCTCCACACCAGGCCCGGAGACCTTGATGCCACTGGTATCAACTGCAGGCTGCACGTGGACACGGGTGGGGAACTTGGGTATGGGGTGGCCGCCATACTTGATGGTGATGGTGTAGGCGCCAGGGAAGGCAGGGCTGTAGGTGATGTGGTAGGTGCCATCCGCGTTGTTGTGGATCAGCACCTCGGCTTTGACGCCAGCATCTGACAGGATCTCAATGGTGAGCTCAGCCTCGCCCGCTTCTGAGCAGTCCACAGTGAAGGTGGCTGCCTCTCCAGCCTTGCCACGCTCCAGGCCTGGCCCACTGGCTCTCACCTTGCTTGGGTCGAACACAGGCTGGATGGTGGCCTTGAAGGGTGAGCCAGGGATGTGGGCTTCAGCAAACAGGATATTGATGGTGTACTCGCCTGGCTCTGTGGGCAGATAGCTGACAGCACAGGATCCATCGCCATTGTCTTGGCACTCGATCTTGGCTTCGCAGGGGCCCTCAACAGTCAGCCCCAGGCCTCCTGTGCCAGCTCCTTTGGTGTCAATGGAGAATGGTGCGGGGGTACCTACAAGCCCACCCTTGAGACCGGGGCCATAAGCGCAGACCTAGGAAGATAGATGGACACACGTGTTAGCCCCCTGAACTTGGCTTCTCCTTAGCTGCTAGACTCCGGAGCTGCGACCTAAGTAAGCACCTTGAGCTACAGAAGCCTACTTGAGGACAGGACACTGAGTCAGAAGTAAAGTAACGGTGGATCAGGTCTGATTCCAAGGCCAGGCTCTGAACAGCCAAGCTGTCTCTAAGACCGGTCCTACATAAAGGAATGGTCCTGATTCTGGATGTGCCTAAAGCAGACCCATGTGTTCTTCTGGTCTCTGCCTATAACTTACCCATCTTTCCTACCAGTCCCCAACTCCTGGATCCTACCAGCCCCTGGTAAATACCTTGGAGGGGTCAGGGGGCAGGACGCCTTCCACAGCAAAGGGGCTGCCAGGCACTGGGTGACCATCATAGGTGATGTCCACTTTGTAAGGTCCCTCTTCAGGGGGCATGTAGCGCACAGCCTGGGCTTCCGCTCCACCCCCAGGCTCCAGTTTGCAGGGGATAGGTCGTCGGGAGGGTGAGGTCATCCGCACATCTAGTTGACCCTGACCACCAGCCCCTCTTGTATTCACCGAGAATGCCTGTTCTTGTCCCACAGCCACCTCTGCATGGAGGGCAAGGGACACCATTAGCAGAGACTCCGCCACTCAGCCAATACCCCGCAGCCCCAGGGCGGTTCTTCACTCACTGCTGTTAAGTCCTTGAACTTTTACTTTGCTGAGGTCCAGCGGGGGTGCTACATTAACCACAAAGGGACTTTTGGGGACAGGGTCCCCACCGTAGGTCACTGTTACTGCCATGTTGCCCTGTTGGGTACAAGAGAAAGTCAGAACGGAGTGGCTTAGATACAACCCAATCACAGTTCCTTGGACTCCGCGGGCCGTTGATCTGGAGCAAGAGCAGACAGGACGTAAGGAATGGCCAAGGACCCAGAATGGGCTGACGCTGAGAAGGTTACGTTCAGGTCCCACCGCAGCACAGGGGATGGCAAGAGGGAACGAGACGTACCTGCTGGACAGCAGTGTACTTGACGGTGTATGAGTAGTCATGGTTGTCGATAATTTCAAAGTCCCGCACGGCCTCACCCTTGGCTGCCCCAGCAAAGTGCACATCCAGTTTGGCCTTGCCGGCTCCCTTGGTCAGCACAGTGAAGTGAGTCGGCTTCCCAACTTCCACACCTGGAAGCCCCGCCCCCCAAGAGATGGTAGTAAGGGCCTGGACACCAATTAACTACAACCCCAACTCACACCAGCCTCATCCTTGCCCAGGCATCTCTACCTGTGCGGCTCAGCCCGGGGCCCTCAGCCTTGACCTTGCTAGCATCATGGGATGGGTCCACCTTGATGTGGAAGGGACTGGCAGGGATCTCCTGGATGTAGAAAAATCTTGATCAGGTTTCCCAGGGGACAGTATTGAGTTAGATGCTGGTCAGGACACTCAGGGACCCAAGGAGGGTAAAGGTAACCTCTAAAAGCGCCCCCCTGTGTTGTCTGAGACACAGTGCACACACAGAGATGACACCACGGCCTCTGTGTAACTAACTGCGCCTTCTGCCCCAGAAATGGCTCACTTCCAGCCGCCTTCCCAGACCTTTAACATGCAAGCCCACGGCTCCCGACAGTTGAGGGCTGCGGTACCTGGTTGGCAAACAGCACCATGATGGTGTAGTGGCCGGCCCCTGGGGGTGTATACTTGACTGTGAAGGTGTCATTGTCGTTCTTGATGATGTCAAAGTCGATGTCAGCTTCCACAGGTCCCACCACACCGGGCGCACACTTGATGCCAATGCTGACATCACCTGAGACGGGGAAGGGCCGGGGCTGCGAGTGAGACTCGGGAGCTTCTCCCATGGGAGTCTCCTGGAACTGTGCCAGGCAACTGGTTCCAGGGGACCCAAGCCCTTCCCGCCTGGAACACAGCCCCAAGGGAGCTGCGCACCTTGCCCAGCTTCACTGCAGTCCACTGTGAAATAGGTGGGTTCGTTGGCCTTAAGGCCTGTCTTCTCCACTCCGGGACCGTATACCTTTACTCGCTCCGGATGACTGCCTTCTCCCACATTCACCTGTGGGCAGGGGAGGGGTTTGATGCTTAGGGAGTAGGTCTTGCTCAAGGCTAACCTTTCCCAGCAGCTCTCCACCCCAGCCTCAGCTGGACCAGTCTTAGCCTCTTTAGTGGGAGCTTGAGGCAGGAAAATGTGCAGAGGGTCTATGACAGCAAATGTCTGCTGCATAGGGCCCAAACTCCTCTGGGGACTCCTGGTAGGTACTGTGCAAGGGGCAGGGTTGGTAGACATACCCTGAAGGGGCTCTTGGGCACGTTGACACCTCCCCAGGAGACTATCACAGTATGCTTAATGGGCTTAGTAGGCACGTAGGAGCAGCGGAAGGTACCATCACCATTGGGGACCACCTTGATGTCGATGGGGCAGCCATCTGCATCCTGTGGGCATCAGCCAAGCAATATTCAGAAGAGCAGAAGTGGCCACAGGGACTCCCAGTGCGCCCTCTGCTGGATCAGTCATTCTCTGCACCTTTTCCATTCAGTAGCTACACACCCACTCCAAGGCCCAGCCACTGATATCAGGCCACGAGTCTAGTGCCACGTGTTTTGGTGGCCAGTACCTATCCTGGGGGCCAAAAGACTTGGCATGAGGCCACCTGTGTAGCCTGCTTCCTAGCTTATGTTTAGCTTATGTGTCAGTCAGGGAGAGACTGGGCTAAGTCAATGTTCCTACAGTTGGTAAACAAGTCTTTTAAAGAACAACTGTCTCCTTGGAGCCTCAAGACTTTTAGGGGTCAGTGAACACTCGTTTGTGAAACTGACTTGAAACTGATGTCATGTTTGGTGAAACCATCTTTCAACGGCAAATTATTGATTCAAAATGAATTTGCTTCTAAGATTATCATCAATAAGAAAATATGGTTTTAATTTTCCATAGACTATGGCTACAAGAGACTCAATTCTGTCTTTCTGCAATGTTGCAGCCTCCCTTCTGGAGCCCCTGTCTGCAGTAGTAGGGCACAGAAGAGACAGTGAATGTCCCACCTGGGCATAGAGCTTCAGATCTCCCTTGCCAGCAGACCGGGCATCAATGGTGAACTCGGCCGGCTTGTCCACGATGCAGCCAGTGGGCTCCAGGCCAGGTCCAAAGGCTTTCACCTGTGCAGGGCAAGAGAGGAGGGCTGGGTTGGGGACGGGAGGAGGACCAGTGCACCCCAGCCCGGTTCAGACAGAGTGTGGGAGCTAGGCCCCCACCTTGTCTGGGAAACAGTCTGCTGGGGCTGGCTGGATGTGGGCAATGAAGGGTGAGTCACGGATGTCCTCATCATCACAGATGACGTGCACAGCGTACTCCCCGGGCTCAGTGGGCCAGTAGCGCACATCACAGGAGCCGTCGCCCTTGTCGTCACACTCTATCTTGGCTTGTGAGGGCCCCTCGATGGAGAAGCCTGTGGAGAGGCAGGAGGGTCAGAGAACTAGGAGGCAGCCAGGCCTCTCCCCCATG
Source organism: Phodopus roborovskii (assembly GCF_943737965.1). Taxonomy (NCBI): domain Eukaryota; kingdom Metazoa; phylum Chordata; class Mammalia; order Rodentia; family Cricetidae; genus Phodopus; species Phodopus roborovskii. Next base: position 15,313,359 of record NW_026125444.1, on the reverse strand, counting down.
TTCCCTTCTGCCTCCATAGTTGCCTCCATGTCCCCGTGCATGCTTAGGCTGACACCCTTCAACATCAACACCGTCTCCCTCTCCCCCCAACTCCTCAGGTCAGTCCTTTACATCACAGCTCATCTGTCACCTTAGCCACTTACCCAGCGTCCCCACTTCTGTGCCAATGGCTTCCACCACAAAGTCAGCTGACTTGCCCACCTGGCCAGTCTCCAAACCAGGACCCCACGCCCTCACTTTCTGGGTCCCGGCCTCTGGGCTCACCTGGACCTCAAAAGGACTAGGGAAAGGAAGGAGGTGGCATCAGTGTTAGGAAGTGTCCTGTCTCAGCCACCCCTCTTCCCTCCCTCCAAACCTGCAGGGACACAGACCGGAAGGCCCAGACAAGGAGGAGACGGTGTGCTCACCTGCGGGGGATGGCATAGCCACCCCATGCGATGGTCACCACGTATTTCCCAGGTACCACAGGGTAGTACTCGCACTCGAACACGCCGTCCCCAGCCTCCCGCACTTTCACGGGCTCCTCTGTGCCCTCTGAGGAACACGGGTCAGAGAATACAGGTCAAAAGTCCCAGGTTTCCCGTCCCCTGGGGGAGTCCTTGGGACTTGGGCCTATCTAAGGGAAGTGCTACTAGTGGGCAGAGATGAAAATAATACTGGGACCACACGTGTCATCCCTGAGCACAGCAGCCCAGTGTGGCGCACATGGTAGAGAAAGCTAGCGAAGCTGCAGTTCTCAGACCGGGAAACCGGCGGAGGAGAGCCCATGGTGCCTCTGGCCACTATGTCTCTGGGATCTCGGGATGGGGTTGTGTGTAGCTGCCTTTGGTTGTCAGAACCGCTGTCCGGTCCCCGAGCCCTGGGCTCTGGCACTCACTTGGCCCCTTGACTGTGACCTTGAGCTCCCCGCTGCCGGCACCCTTGGTGAACACCTTGAAGTCAGCCACCTCTTTCACACGCACACCTTTGGGCTGCAGACCTCGCCCAGAGGCGCGGCAGGCGTTGGGATTACAGGCTGGGGGGAGGGGGGAGAAAGAGAAGGGTTGGGTGCTGAAGGGCCACGGACACAGGCCGCTGAGCCCCCTCACTGTGCATGGGTCTCCTGACCCCTCCCAGGAACTGGACATGGTTTCATGCAACCGTGCCCGGTGCCTTCTGTGTCCTCTGCAGAGCTAGGAATGCTGGGAGCAATGCCGGGTGCTGGGCAGAGATCTGGTGCAGGCCCAGGTAAGGGCGGGCCTTTTCTCAGAGTCACTTCAAAGACACAAGGAAGACTCTTTACACACCTAAGGCTTCCACCTACGGCCCCAGGCCTTCTCAGGACAGCCACGGCTGCCTCACAAACCGGCATGCCACAGAACATCCAGCACCACCACGGAACGAGGTCTCCGTGTGACATTAAGCCTTCCAGCACGCATGGGCAACGCATGGAAAGCAGCAATACAGGGAATGGCATGAAGCGCATGGGTCACCACTGAACTGACAGCGGCACATCATCTAGGCTTGCCCGCCACAGAACACAGGCAGTGGCTCAGCCGCTGGGGCCAGGCATACGACACTGATCGACAAAAAAAGGGACAGTTTCTCAATTTTATGAAAGAAACTACTAGGCAAACAGGGAAAAAAAAAATAGACCTATCAGGGAACACGCAATGGCGTGTCTGTCACCGAATGCCACAGAATGGGGGCAATCCACACCACGTGGGCGTGCCACAAGCACAGGCGTGGCCGGTCAGCTACGACCATGCCGGGCCACGTCTCCACTGCCCAGTACTAACGTGGTGCCACTCTCTTGGCCTGGTGGACGATGGGCACAGGGGCGCTGGGCGGCAGCAAGGGCACTGAGTATGGGGAGAGAATGAGTCAGTTCACCAACTGAGGGCCTTGCACTTGGGTGAGAACACGCCACGTGCGCTCTGTCAGTGTGGCCCCGTCCTCCTCTCCCAACCCTTCTGCGTCGCCCATATTCGAGTCTCTTTCCATGTGGTCTCTGGCCTTCCTCTTATCCAAACCTTGGGGTGGAGTGATTAAAAAACACGAACTTTCTCAGAGCCCCACCTAGTTGCTCCTGCCCGTCTAACAGCTGGCTGCCGCCGCCGCCGCCACCAGCCCTGCACCACCCCCACCCCTGAGGATGGAGTGATGCATTTCTCATCGGCCCTCAGGGCTGAAGCCTGGTAACGAGCTTTCTGTGCCCAGCTTTGGTGAGGTGGAGCACCCTTACCTTCTGCCACATGAACAGGGAAAGGACTTCGGGTGATGGGGGCACCAGCAAAGGCCACATGCACTGTGTGTGGTCCCTCCATCACAGGTCTGTATGTGCAGCGGAACGTGTTGTCACCCTTGTCCTCCAGGGCCACCTCTACTGTATCCCGCCGCCCCTGGGGGTCCACGATCACCACAGCAACATCACCAGTGCCAGCCCCTGCAAATGACAGGCCGTCAGTACCCGCTCCAGACACACGCATCTGATCAGGCTCCCTCATACTGAAATTAGCCCACTATCACCTAGGACCTCTGTCTCAGCCAGTTGAGCCCCACACCCATATTCTGTCAGAGGCTGCCACTCAACCCACCGCGGCTAACCCTTACCTGCCGTATAGATGTCGAAGTAGGTGGGTTTGTTGGCCACATTACCCACAGGTTCCAGGCCAGGGCCGCGGGCCGACACTTTGTTGGCATCCCCGAGAGCCATGCCCACATTCACCTCAAATGGACTACGCTCGATGTTCTGGCCAGCGAAGAGCACAGTCACCTGGGGTGAGGGAAGTCAAAGGTTAGCTTGGGGGACACTCGTTCTGAGGGAGTGGAGAGGGGAAATGCGTGTGGAGCGGACAATGGCAGCGCGGTGTGGCCTGAGCCGTGAGGAGCCAGGAGGGCCGGAGGGCCTCCAGGAAGATACCTTGTGTAACCCAGCAACCTTGGGCACATAGGAGACGGCATACGTGCGGTCCTTGTCATTGTTGGGAACCACTTTGGCCTATCGGGAAGGACAAAGATGGAAAATCACACAGCTGTAACCAATCCCCCTCAGTCCCAGGCAGCCCTGGTTCCAATCCCTTCATCCCCAGCACCCCAGTCTACCTCCTCAGTGTGTCCCTCGGGGTCCTCGATGTAGACCAGCACCTCGCCCATGCCGGCATCTACGGTCTGCACAGTGAAGTGAGCCGGCTGCAGCACAGTGTTGCCCTGGGGCTCAATGCCTGCAGGCAGAAGCAGAGTCCAGATCACTCAGAGATCCTCCACCTGCCCAGGTGCGTCAGGAAGGCTGCTGGAACTCAACACATACCAGGCCCGTAGGCAATGGCTTTCTTGGGGTTCAGCTGCTTAGAGCGAACAGGGGCGCCAGGTTTGAGCTTGGCCTTAGGGAACTGGGACAGGTAGGTCATCACAGAGTGCTCGTCCACGTTGGGGTCCACGATTTCTTCAGGGGCAATCACCTGCCATAGGAAGAAATGGCTTCACAGTGACTCCCAGTTCCCACCTGCTCCCTGGCCAAGTACCCTTGCAGGCCTTACCTCTCCATTACCCCCTCCCCACCCCCACCCGATACACCACTACACCAGTCTGCCAGTGCACCTGGGGCACCCCGAGCCAGTCATCTGCTTGCTGCATGGCCTCTCTGGCATTCTGCACAGGCTGGTTGGGATCCCAGGCTTCCCAGTCAGGGCAGAGACCTAGAGAGATGTTGGAAGGACATAACAGAGTAAACCACAGAGCTATCACGGAGTGTTCCTTTGGCCGATAATCCCAGAGCCCACGGCTTCGTATCCTTCCCAGCCAGCTCTGGGCCCTTCCCCAGCCAGGTTCCCCGTTATTCCCTGATGTTCCAACCCATCACCACATCGAGGCATAGCAGTCCTTGCTAGCGCCAACAATGCGTCCTTTCTCTCCTCACATGACGCAGCCTGGCACCAGCCCTGCCAGGCAGCCGCCTGCCCAACCCAAGACCTAGCAGAGACCCTGAGCACCAAACCCCAACAAAGGACCCCTCCACTTCATGCCAGCTGCCTAAGGGTGGACAGGAGGCGAGGGAGGGCCTGTCCCTCATCACCTTCACATTGTATCATTTCACAGATTGCCACAAGTCTCACCTCTCTAAGCTAACCCACGCTAGCCGTAGGGGTAAGGATAACTCTTTCCCCTTTCTTAACTGCCTTTGGGGAAACTGAGGCATCAAAGCAGCTACTGAAAGATAGATCCCTCTGTGTGGACATCAGGAACCCAGCCTCCCAGCAGGCAGAATGCTGATGGAGTCCCAGGATCACCCTGTGAGGGGCTGGTTGTAGGGTCCAGGGGGCAGCTTGGTCCAAGACAAAGACAGAGAGAGGGCTTGACGGCACTGTTGAGGAAGGCCCGCTCGCAGGCTGGAATCCGTGACCGGTTGGAACAGCTGAGCTCAGTGCTGGCAGTCACGCCAGCTTTGGGCAATGGCTCAGCAGCTGGGAATGCTTCCCAGGCTGCATGCCCCCCACCTCCCACCCCTGCTCCCCAGCTGACCCCAGGGCGGGGGAGGATTCCCCCAAGGGGCTGCAGCTCCTTAGGCCAACTGCCCCACGGTAGATGACAGGAAGGAGCTGGTTGTTGGGTGGGGCTCTGATCTGCTGGGGCCTAACAAGGCGGGCCCAGAAGGGCAGGCCAGGGTCACCTGCCATTGAACAACACAATGACACCATCCTGGGCCTCACCCCTCTCTCAAAGCCCTCTCAAGGGTCATACAAAGTATTTTCTGTGTCTAACTCGGGATTTCTTGCTGTAAGTCCCACCTATTTGCTCTCTTCCTGCTGGAGTAAAGGAATGGTGTCCATGTGACAGAACAGGCCCTGGGCTCTGAGGTCACTTCTGGAGTGAGTTCTTGGACAAATCACTAGCCCTCTCTGGACTTTTAGGCTTGCCTATAAAATGATTGGTTAGAATCCTTTTCTTGCTCCTATTAAACGCAGCCCAGCAACCAGGAACAGCCTGATTGCAGCAGTAATTTCTGGCTGGAAGAGGAGTAAACCTCACAGGTGATCCCGATCACCTGGGCCCTAGAGTGGGCATCACAACAAGCACTGTCCACTGACTCCCACCCTCCGTGGTGAGCCCATTGAGCAGTCACTCACCAGGGGCACAGTTGTCCACCAGGGCTCCCAGAGCCTTGCCATCCTGCCAGTCTCGATTAAAGTTGGTGATGGGCAGCTGGGGCACCTTGTTCTGGATCCAGCCAAGCAGACGCTGCTTGGGTGTTTGCTTACGGGCATCCTCATCGTCCTCATCCTCCCACATGGGCATGGAGATGGAGTAGTGAAGGATCAGCGTCCAGATCAGGCCCAGGATCAGCTTCAGGTTCCCATCCACGATGGCCTTGCTGTCTGCGGAGTGAAAGGAACAAGGGCCGCTCAGAAGGGCACCTTGTGGAGGTACCCTCCATCACCCACCCCGCCCCTGGAGCAGCGTCTGAGCAATAGGGTTAGCGTCCTCCTCCATCCGGGGCCTGTCTTCACTGCCTACCTTGTCTTTCACTCACTCCTGCCATCCTTTCTGGTCTCAGCTTCATAAGCAGGTGCTCTCCTCCCTGACCGATGCCCCTTCCTCTACCCCAAGACTACCCTCAGCACGGGTGGCTCCCTCTTATCTAAGCAGGTGCCCTCCCAAAATGCAGGCCTCTCGGGGCAGACACTGGTTTTGCTCTGAGTCAGGGTCGTATGCAGCCTGGACAGGATAGCCTTGAATTCTGACCCTCCAGCCTCTACGTCTGAGTCCCGACATAAAAGGTATAGAGCACTGGGATCAACTCAGGGTCTCATGTGTATCAGCTGAGCACTCTGCCGACTAAGCCATACCCCTAGGCCTCTTGTTTTAACTGTCTGATTGACACACAGGCTGTGCATATTAGAGAGTATAATCCGATAAGCTTTGACAACAAGGCATACCCACAAAACCATTGGTAGAAAATAAAAAAAAACAAATACAGCCATCACGCCTCAAATTTTCTCATCCTTCCTCTCTGGATCCCCCCTCCTGCCTGCCATGCTCCTTCCCTGCTGCTTTCCAGACAGGGTACACTTTTTCAGTTTCCTATAAATGGGGCCAACTGGGACACTTTCCTCCTTTTCTTCCTTGTTCTTGCTTCCTTCGCTGTAGACCTTGGATATTACCATGTGTATTTGTGTGTGTGTATATAAATATGTGTGTGTGTGTATGTGTATGTGTATATGTATGAGTGTGTGTGTATATATGTGTGTGTGTATGTGTGTATGTGTATATGTATGAGTGTGTGTGTATATATGTGTGTGTGTATGTGTGTATGTGTATATGTATGAGTGTGTGTGTATATATGTGTGTGTGTGTATATATGTGTGTGTGTATGTGTGTATGTGTATATGTATGAGTGTGTGTGTGTATATGTGTGTGTGTATATATGTGTGTGTATATGTATGAGTGTGTGTGTGTATATGTGTGTGTGTGTGTGTATGTGTATATGTATGAGTGTGTGTGTATATATGTGTGTGTGTATGTGTGTATGTGTATATGTATGAGTGTGTGTATATGTGTGTATTTGTGTATGTGTATATGTGTGAGCGTTTGTGTATGTGTATATGTGTGTGTATAAATGTGTGTATGTATGTGTGTACTCATATACGTGTGATATATATGTGTATGCATGTGTGTATGCATGTGTACATATGAGTCTGTGTATGTGTGTATATATGTGACTTGTGCATGTGTATGTATATTTTGAGTGTATATATATATGTTGAGTGTGTATATGTGTGAGTATGTGTACATGTGTATGTATGAGCGTGTAAGTGTGTATATGTGAATGTATTGCATGAGTGTGTATGTGTAAGTATGCAAGTGAGTGTGCGTGCATATGTGTATATATATGTGTGTAGTTATGAATGTGTATGAGTGTGCATGTGTGTATATGTGTGCATAGGTGTATGTATATATGTTTGTATTTATGAGTGTGTATATGTGTGTATATATGAGTGTGTGTGTGTATACCAGAAGTCGATGTCAGATGTTTTTTTCAATCATTCCCCACCTCACTTTTTAGACAGGACCTCTGTCTAAACAGAGCTTATCAATTTGGTCAGGTATCCCCAAGGATTCTCCTCTCTGAGCCTCCTAGTATGGGGATTACAGGTGTACCAGCTTTTTACATGGGTGTTGGGAATCTGAATTTAGGTTCTCAGATTTGTATTGCAAGCATTTACCAACTTAGCCATTTATCTCCCTGGATTTTGTTTCTACAGATTGAGTTCGAACTTTCAGGGTCTCAGTAAAAGTGGATGATTAAGTTAAAATCGAATAGGACCAGAACAATCCTGCCTACATTCCTGCCTGAACGCTAAAAGGGTTTCTGAAATAAGCAGGGTCTAGGCGGAGAGAAGGGGTACAGTACATGCTCAGCTAAAACTTGGAAGTCATGTTGCCTAATGCTGAGGGTTAATGGCATTTCAGGGGAGGCAGGGGAAATACCACTCATGTGGCATCAACTCTTGGAGTACTTTGGATCCCAACTGGTTATAGGTTTTAGAATCCAGCTTATTTGTGTAGGGAAATGGAGGTCTGAAATCTCAGCTTCCCTGAGTCCTGCTTGTGATACACAGTGACAGAAGGCTCGGTTTGTTTACTGATGTTCTTGAGAGACGAGAGGGAGAGACTGGAGGCTACCCTTACACATCATTTCCTGCTCTCCGTTCCTCAGATCTCGGGGAGCCCTTGTGACCCTCCACTCCACTCCCACCTGCCCTCAGGGCAGAGGAATCTATGTCCCCGCAGGCCCCAGCCACCGACTCATTCTTCCTTCCCCAGGAGCCCTGCAGCCCGCCCCTTTCCCCTGGCTACACTGCAGCACAATGGTTTGGCAGCTCTCAGATTCCATGACACACTGCCTCCCTCCCGGTGTTCTCAAACACTCTCTCAAACACAGAACTTTCACACAGTCCGGACACCCGGTACCCCAGACACTCTCACAGCTGCCCAAGCCCAAGCCAGGCTCCCTGACCCAGAAGGCTTATTTGCAAACTGGAGCCAGACCCCTGGGAGGGAGACCTTGAAGCTCCAGTGTTGGGAGGGGGTGGAGCTGGAGAGGGGGTCATTCATGTTTGCTGGAAAGAGAGGTTTCTCCCTAGCAACTGGACCTGGGCCAGGCAGCAAGTGGTCCCCAGCTTGGGGCAGGAGGGGGCGGGGGTAGCAGGCCCAGAGTTCCATCCACCCTGGGAGCTATGACCTTCCTCTCCAATCTCTTAGGAGGCCGGCAGGGGAGAGGGTGGTAGAGCTCCGCTCAACCCAGGCTCCTTCCCCCCACAACATCCCACCAAGAATTCTGCCTTTGGGGGATAACCCCGAGTGGTGGGAGGGGCCGGACAGCTAGTTTGTGACCCCCACCCTTGCCTAGAATAGAGGGGAGGAGACGGGGCTGGCCAAGGGAGGGGCTGGGACAGCTGCTGTCCCCTCCAGCCCCTCCCTCAGCTATTGGCTCTAAGAGAGGGAGTAGCAACTGGAGAACAGCTGCGGGACAGAGCTGCCTCATAGGCCTCTTTGTTTGGAGGGTGGTGGGGGCTGCACCCCACGCTGAGGGTAAGAAGGGCAACCAGCCCTTCAGCCCAAGCCAGGCCTAGAACCCTTCTTCCAGGTGAACTTCTCCGTCAGCAACCTTCCCAGTCCCCGACTTTCCTTCTGGTGAGAAGTGGGTTGTCTCTGAGAACCCCACCCTCAGGTGCCCAGATGTTCATTCAGTCCTGAGACAGCATCTGGCGGGGAGACCCCTTCCCCCTTCTAGATGACCCCCTTTGCGGAATCCCCTTCCATCTCCTAGGGATCGCTGGCTGCTGTTTGTGCCCCAGCCCCAGCCCCAGCCCCAGCCCCAGCGCAGCCGCTGAATTGCTGACAGCTAATCTCATCAGCACTGGGTGAGCCACTTGGCCCAAACAGGGCACAATTCCCCTTCCTCTCAGCGGGAACCCTGGAGCTTCCCTCCCTCCCCCAAACCAGCGCTGGCTTCTTCCCCCTCTACTCTGGGTTGGCCCCTCCGCAGCAGAGCCAAGGGGGCTGGAGCCAGGCACCGCCATGGGGGGAGGGGAGAGGTGCGTAGGGGAAGGATGAGGCCTGGAGAGGGGCCCACCGCCCCCGCAGCCAGCAGGGGAGGCTGAGCCATTTCCTATAATGTCTTACAGAGGCGGCAGACTTTCCCCTGGGGACCCCACCTGGGACGGTCAGTGCTGCCTCTCAAGTCCCCGCGTGAAGGGGGGTGTGGGGGGTGGCTGCCTCAGGACTGGCCTGTCTTGACCCCCCCCCCTCCACACCCATCCAACACTCTCCCAATTCTTAGCTCACCACACACACCAGGGCCCCCTCCCCCACCCCTTGTCCTCAGACTTGTCCTTCTGGAAAGCTCAGAGACATCTGCTGTGTCACGGAGACAGGGCTATTTCCAGGCCAGAGCAGGAGGGTGGGGTGTGTGTGTGTGTGTGTGTGTGTGTGTGTGTGTGTGTGTGTGTATGGGGGGGGCAATACTGGGGCTAGAAGAGGTAAGGCCCGGGGGAAAAGCCTGGACAGGGCAAAGGGCTCCAGACTGACCTCAGCTGCTAATTCAGGAAGCCTGGAGGTTGCCCTAAGGGAGACTAGAGTGGACAGACATCTAGTTAAGTAGTGAAGTCTCTGGGGTGTCCTGTTGAGGTGGACAACACCTGGCACCATTTACAGTTCCCCTTCTAGGGCCTTGGGCGCATCCTCCCAAAGGGTCCAGTATATCCCAGTAGGGCTCAGAGTTCACCTAAGGTGCAAACTGGAAACCTTAGTCTCTTGCCACCCAAAGCCCACCCTGGGCTCCTGGACTCCCAGGACTAGAGCGGCTCCCCACCCCCACTCAGAACTGACACACCTTCCAAATCTGGTTACACTCAGTGACTTCCTCTCTTCCGTTCCCCTCCCTCTAGGGCAGCTTGACCCTTAGCTGCAGCCAATCCCAGGCCAGGGGGTGGGATGGAACGCGGCATGGGCCGTTTGGAGTCCCCCTCCCAGGCCACTGAAGCGACCAGGACAATCAGGAGTTAAAGTTCCCGGCTGGTCGCTCAGTGCCTTTTTAGGTTTCTGAGGCTGGGCTCTTGTTTCCCCTAACCCTGCCTGATCCCAGATGGGGAGCGCATGCCTGCAAACAGCCGGTGGAGCTTCAGGCCACTCGTCTCCCTGGCCTCAGGGCCCTGAGGACCCAGAGGTGGTTGGGACCTGTCTTGAGTCTGCTTTTGCCTAGCAGCAAAGGAGATGGGAAGCCATTTGCTTTCATGGGGGTGGCGGGGGACGCCCCCAGGAATTAACAATGGGCACCAGCCCTGTCCTCGCAAGCATGCGCAAGGGTTGCCCGGTGGAATGGAAAGAAGGGGACCCTGAGCAGGTTGGTAGGAGTGTGCGTAGCGAGGCTGAAGCTGAGAGGTTCGGAAAACTTGGGAAGGGCTGGACTTCCCTGGGGTGCCTGCCAGCTGTCCCTAGAGGGGTGTCAGGGCTGCAGCCTGTGCTGGTGAGGGAGAAGCCAGACCAGGGTCCTCTGGTGCCAGGGGAACCGCTCTCTCTCCCGGCTCTCGGTACCCACACCTGTGTACCCCGTCCCAACCCCGCCGTGACCAAGCCCTGTCGCCAGCACTGACCGATGGACACGAGCTTGATGTGTTCTCGCTCTAGGAACTCCAGGGCCACAGACACATTCTCCAGCTTCATCTGGCGGAAGTTGGGGCGCGGGTGGAACTTGCGGTACATGCGCTTCTGGCTGAGCACTTCGAGCAGCGCGATGAGGCGCAGCCCGTCGCTGAGGTCGCGCTGCAGGTCGCTCAGGCGCTTGCCCACACACTTCAGGTGCTCGTTGCACCAGCGCGTGAAGGTGTTTTGCTGGATCTTCTTCCACGGCGCGTCCTCTGCTAGGTCCTTCTCGGTCGACGGCATCTCGTCCGCCTCGTCGGCCAGGCCGAGGCCCGAGGCATCCGAGTAGCTGCTGTTGTTCATCATGGTGGCGCGGCGGGGGGCCGGGGACGTGCGGCCTGGGGTTGGACTGCCGGTGCTGTCGGGGCGCTGTCGGGCGGGACACCGCGCTCTCGGAAACCTCTCTCTGTGGCTGGCGGGGCTCCTGGGCGGTCCGGCTGCGGCTCTCTCTCCCTCCCGGGGCGGAGCGGTGCTCGGGAACTGCGGGCCGGGCTCGGGCAGGGGGTTTAAGAAGCCCCCGGGCTGCCGCCCCCCCGCCGCGCCCGCGGCCCCGGGGTCCACGTCAGAGCGCCGGCCTCCCAGGAATGCCGCCCGGCCCGCGGGTGGGGGCCGCGCTGAGCCCCACGGCCCCGCCTCCGCCCGCCCCTCCTCCGCAGCCCGCAGGAGCGGGACGGGGTGCGGGCGCTCGCCCCGCGCTCGCCCACGCACGCTCTACCTCCCACATCTAGGTCCAGTCATTTAGGGGTGAAGGAGACTTCTCCCACGCCCAGGCTGGATTAAAGAGATGAATGGGGGAAACTGAGGCAGTGGTTGGGGCTAAAAACCACAGCGATCTGGTGGTGACAGAACTTTCTCGAGTTGGTGACAAGGCTGTTGACACAACCTAGGAACCTTGGCTTCTAGCCTGTGTGTTGTTCACCTGTGAACTCAGAAAGGAAGTGTGTGTGTGTGTGTGTGTGTGTGTGTGTGTAACCCCAGAGGAAGCAGGAACACTGACCAGGAACTTGGGGGGAAGACTGAGTTCAAGAGGCTCCCCTTATTTTGCCACTTTACAAGCAGAAAACCCTTATTTGGAATACAAATCCAGGGCCACAGGAGAAAAGACCAAGGCTCCTGATGCTCACTCAGTGTCCCTGTCACCAGCCCATTTAGACTTACTGGCTCAGAATGAAGGCACCCAATGAGTCACTTTGTGTCGGCCCCCCACACCAGCCTGACTCAACCAAGTTGAAGAGGGGAGGGAAACACCGCCCGCCGGCAGTACCAGGGAGCCCCCTGGGCAATATGCCCATATGTGAAAGCAGGAGTGTGCCAATTAGCAGGAAGAGCCCTGGCACAGGAGTCAAGGGAAATGCGACTGGGGCAAGTAGGCAGGCCAGGGGCAAGTGGGCATGAAGTGAGGCAGGCTGGGAGCCTAGGCAGGAGTAGGTTGAGCAGCCCGATAAGGCAAGAGGCATGGGGGATGTCAGCAACGGAGAAACTGAGGCAGTCCCAGCAGCCTGTCTCAGACGAGAGAAAGAGCTACAAAGATGCATCTCTATATTAAGGAGAGGTCAGATGTCCTGACACCTTCCAGGGTGTGTGTCCTGTGCTTTCCCATCCTTCAAAATGAAGTAAGTTTAGTGTTGGAGGAAGGCAGTCCCTAAGCCATGTGAGAGCTGAGGCTTGGAATGGTTCTTTGACCTGATAGGTAAATCATTTTACTTTATTCCTCTCTCCCCGGGCATGGTATAAAGAAAGGGGATAGTGAACATCTTTGGGGGCTCTTTCCCCCCAAAGCAATGCCCATTATGGACTTGAGAGGGAGCGTAGGGGCTTTGAGGGAGGCAGTGCCCATGATGACATTGCCATCAGTCGCTTCTTGTTCTTCTCACCTAATGAGGAGGCCTGGTCCTTAGGCAGGGAGTGGGGGAGGAGTAGAGAAGGGGCCAGAAACAGAAAGGGACCTGTGTGTGGCAGGGTGCCTCTGGGGCCCTGAGAATGACAGGAGAGGTATAAATAGCTTGCGCCCTGCAGCTCATGTTCTGTTGGCTGCCCGTGACGAGGTGCTCAGGAATGCCACTCTCCTGCGGCAGCCCCCCTCCTCGTCTTCCATACTGTCATTCTCCCCAAACCACCTCCATCCCACAGCCAAAGGCCCCAGCAGGCACCTGCACTGTCTATTTGAACGACTCAGCTATTTTGTGGAGGTGCGCCTGGCTCTAGACACATAGCTGGGCCTCACAAGGGAAGCTCGTGTGTGTGTGTGTGTGTGTGTGTGTGTGTGTGTGTGTGTGTAAGGGCAGACTTCTAACAGCCAAACCCTGAGGACCCAGGAACACTAGGCTCCATGGGGTGTTGTCCTTGTTGAAGAAATATCGATCTGAAAAAGACTAGATTACTCTCAGAGTTACTGGCGACAGAGAAAGGAGATTGGGCAGGGTACCTGGGGCCAACCCCTCACAGTCCCCCTTGGCTCTCAGTCTCGTGTGTGTGTGTGTGTGTGTGTGTGTGTGTGTGTGTGTGTGTGTGTGTGTTATGGGGGTCCCTGGTCAGGCCAGGGACTCTGTTGATACGGGAATGTTCAGAAGGAAGCTAGCAAGGGGAGAGACCTCCTAGGGATAGCTTCCTTCTAGCTCTTTTCAATTCGTTATCTCACTCCAGGGAGATCCATGTGCAGGCCCCAGACAGGAGGGAGGGAGTAGTCAGTCAGCAGAGCAGGGCCCAGAGCGCCAATGGATGTTTCCCGTCACCCTCCTCCCGGAAACCTGAGAGTCTGTCGCTCTCCAGGATAAATCGGGGCCTGACTCAGGCCCAGGCAGCCTGTCACAGTCAGCCTACCCAGGAGCAGGCTGGTGACTCAGCCCTCAATATAGCCCATGAGCCCAGGCCTCAGCCTCAGCCATGCAGGCAGAACGGACCGTGCACAATGCTGTCCTGGGGCCTGCCAAGGGGGGCCCCCACCCTGAGAAAAGCTAGTATGTTCTTCCCACAAGCCAGGCAGAGGTCCCAAGAGGGGCTTTACAGGTGGTTTCATCAGCTGAGAGCCTTTGAGAAGCGTTGGCTGGGGCCACAGGCTGTTTATAGCCCCTGGACTATCTGGTGACCTATCTCAGAGACCCAGTTGCCTGGCTCATCACCTGGGCCTGCCTCTCCCATCAAGGGACACGGCTTATCAGTACCAGCAGTGGTCATTTTTAACTTGGCTTAAAGTCATTGGAGTGAGTCAAATGTGCCAAGTTTGAAAATTTTGAGTTTTGGAACGAGGGACATTCCCATGGTCACCTGTGATGATGCTAGGCCTCCAGAGTAGAGATCCTGATAGTGATACTGTGGCCTGGCCTGGATGTCAGGCAGGGTGGCGGCGGGGAGAGGTACAGGGCTGAATCCCAGTCTCTGCTCATCTAGCTCTGCAGGTTACAGACTTTTAGTGGGATACACCACTCTTTGAAGCCTCTTTTCCCTCATCTGTAAAATGGAGTTAATCGTGTCCTCAAAGAGTGTATAAAGACAAGGAGCAAAACAAACCAAATTAACATGGATGAGGGCTAGCATGGTACCTGGCACTTATTGGGTACTGAAAGATCTCATCGGCTGCTTCTGCTGCTAAGACACTAAATTCCTCTGGGGAGTAGAGCCCTTCCTCACAGCTGTGTCCACAGTTCAGATCTCCCTCCATCCTAATACTTAACCTGCCGGAACAGCAGCTGTCCTTGGCAGAAGCTGCAGGTGCCACTCTGCATGGTCTGCAGGCAGTGGGCAGAAAGCAGGCAGCTATGCAGAGGGCAGTAGCTAGGCTTCTTCGTTCTAACTGTACCCAGATTGCGGTACCTACCTGACTGTGGTTTTGAAAACACACTTTCTCTAGACTTCAAATCAGTTTCTCTTTGACTTTTTATGCTGAGCCAGGTGAATGTTTCACATTGAACAGAAAGAGATCTGTTTCATGTGCTCTGGGAACATGGGAGCAAAAACACTGAAAGCAGTCCAACCCAAATGAAGAGAGGGAAGGTGTGTGTGTGTGTGTGTGTGTGTGTGTGTGTGTGTGTGTGTGTGTGTGAGAGAGAGAGAGAGAGAGAGAGAGAGAGAGAGAGAGAGAGAGAGAGAGAGACAGAGAGACAGAGAAAGCCAGAAGAGGGAGTTGGGTCCCCTGGAGTTGGAGTTAGACGCAGTTGTAAGTTGCCCAATGTGGGTGGTGGGAACTGAACTCTGATCTTCTGAAAGAACAGGAAGCAGTCTTCATTGCTGGGCCATCTCCCCATCCCTGGGGCATGTTTTAAACTGGGGAGAGGGCCGGGTATCCTAAAGGGAACAATTGTTGCTTGTGAGGAAAGGCAGGCCATATTCTGTCATTATCCAGACCTTTGGTGCAGGTCTCTTGGCTTCCTGGAAGAGACAGAGACCATCTGAGGCACCAGGAAAGGAAACTCTCCAACCTGCTGAGCTGCCTGCAGGCTGTGTGTGTGTGCTCCAGATTCCCGGCTTTGTGAACTGTCACTGTGCCGGTGTGGGCTTTGGTGATGTAGCTGTCTTTGAGTCATTTCTGCTCCTGTAAGCGACCCCAATAAAACTCATTGGTTCACCAAATTTGATTTTGGTGGTATCTGTATTTTGGTCTGTCATAGGTTCCCTAACTATTGTGAGTAGATGTGTGTGTGTGTGTGTGTGTTGTGATTCCCCAGGTAAAGTTTGTCACACGACAGAAAGTTGGGGTTTCAAGGTCATAAGAGCCATTCTGTCCACTAGTTGAGGGTCTTGCATGTGGAACGATATTTTTGAGAACAACCAATCACAACGGAAGGACTTCTCAGGGGTGAAAGTAAACAGAAGCCTCAGTAAACTGCCCCAGCCATGCTGCGATCCTTTAAGATATTCTCAATCCCGTCCAGCATTAAGCTCCAGGAGGCTGACCTTGAAGGATTACATCACGTTGGCACATCTACTCTCTGGTTCACTGACAGTTTCAGCCAGTGAGATGCCACTGGGATTCAGGCTGATGGGAGGAAAGGGTACTAAACTTCCCTTATCCCCAGAGATCTGGTACAGCACTCCTATCAGGGCCCCGGCCTTTGAAAGTATTATTTGTGTGTCAGGTGAGTGAGTGAAGGTATGCATACACCATGGTGCACATTTGGAGGCCAGAGGACAACTTTCAAGAATCGATTTTCATTCCACAATGGGTTCAGGGAATTGACGTTAGGTCATCGGGCTTGCTCAGTATCCTTCAGCCGTCAACTTGACATAGCCTAAAGTCATCTGAAGAGTCTCACCTGAGGGAGGATGGCTAGGATCTGGACCTGTGACCATATTTGTGAGGGATTGTCATGACAGATGATTGATGTGGGAACGCCCAGCCCACTTTGAGTGGCACAGCGCCTGGGTAGCATAAGAAAGCTAGCAAAGTGGACCAGGGAGCAAGCCAGCAAATAGCATTCTTCTGTGGGTTCTGATTTGAGTTCAGGCCGACTTCCTTCAATAATGGGTTGAGACCTGAAGTGTAAATTCCTTCTTCCTCCTCCAGCCTTGGGTGCTAACAATGTTTCCTTCTTCTTAGGACCTGAATGCTTGACAATTTCTCCTTGGTTCTCCGGTCTTCCACACATAATTGCTTCATGAAATTCTCTTCAGTTCAAGCATCCAATGTCTTGTTTACTGCCAGGCTCTTGTCTAATTAAAATGTCTCCAAAAGTGAGTGCCTTGAATTGGAAGGCTAAGCCACAAAGGTTCCCACAAAGATCTTCGGGTATAGAAACTGAGAGATCTTTGCTTGCCCCCTGCCCCTGCCCCATACACGGGTACCTACCTACCCAGCAGCTCACTCCACTTCTGTGTTCTTAGGAGTCCCTTGAGATGGGGTTAAATAGGTACAGCTCAATCTCTCTGTGGTGTGAAACAGTTAATGAAGAAAAAGCCACACAATGTCTCATGTAATTAGGTTGACATTTAATTACAAGGAACCCAGGTTCTTACACAAGGCAGGAGGTTGGGAGCCAGCAACTCCCTGAAGCCTTTCCAGTCTGAGTGGCTGAGGCAAAGAGGATGGGACACATGGGTGGGGTGGGGGCTCTGGCACAGTGTGTTCTGCCCAAAGGTGAGAGTGGCAGCCTCTGGGGATCCTGCCCTCTGGGTTGGCCCAGATCTGCCATCACTTCATGTAGCAGTATTCTGTGTCTTGCGGTCGCATGTTGGGTAACACATACAGAGCCACTGCTGCAATAGCCAAGAATACCATGGGCTTCCACATCCCAAACATGTTCTGTGGGAATCAAGGGGAAACAGTGAGTTGCTGGCCTTCTGAATCCTTCCATCCCTCCTTAAGCCAGAATCACCTGCCTGTTAGAGGGCATGTCAGTAACCATGGAGACTGTGGTCTCATTCTGGTGCCACTAGGTTTGTGGCAGGACACTGTATGTAGCACTTAGGTTATTCCTGAATCTGTACTTGATTTGTCCCATGGAATGAGAATACTGGTTCCTAGTGTACAAGCAAGATTCCAGAGACTCGCGCGCGCGCGCGTGTGTGTGTGTGTGTGTGTGTGTGTGTGTGTGTGTGTGTGTAAGAGAGCGTAGGCCTTTGGAGAAGGCAGGCACGTCTCACGAGCTTTATGTAGAAGTGAGATCTGAGTTAAGAGGAGGAGGGATGGGGAAGTGGCCGAAATGCAATGTAGAATGAAGTAAGTAGGGGCTCACTGCTAGCCAGAGGTTATGTCAGACGGTATTATTTCTAGGGAACTCAGGGCAGCAAGTGTCAAGAGCCAATAAATCCACTCCTCACTCCAGCTCTCCACATTCAGTCACTAGGCCATGGATTGACCTAGTACCATGCACTTAAGAGTGTGTAAGGCTTTTAAACACTCTGACTGCTGGTAAACCATGATGATTCATGAGCAGCAAATGACACCATAAAAATATTCAGGAAACATGAATTCTCTTGGGCATGAAAATAAGAGAAACAGTCCCTATCTTTACTATTCTTTTTACTGTATTGCTCAAAGGGTAGAATTTTGATTTTGAATAATATGTTATGGCATAAGGGGATAGAAAGATGGCTTGAAGGACAAATGGAGTAGAGCCAATTAAAGCTAACAACTCATTTGCTTAGTGGATAACTGATCTAAAAGAAAAAGTTAAGCTAATTACAAACAGCAAAGCTAACCTCCCAAATCTGTTGGAATAGTTACTAAGCACAGAATATGTAAAATGAAAAAAACTTAATATTGGAAGTAGATGTACAGAATAATCCATAATAAAAAACTTGGAGCAGAACCAGGAGAATATATGAATGCCGTTGCCTGGTCTACATGTCAGGCCCTTTCAAGACAAATGGACAATCTAGAACATGTTTGCTCCAGCTGTGGGAACACACATAATTCTAGTGCTTTGCCACACGACCAGTTGGAGGTCGGTCTGGGATACATGAGGACCGCGTTCCAAACTCCATAACAACCTCCAGATGCCCCCTCTAGCCGTGCTACTGACAGCTGATGGATGTGGGAGAGGGATAGTCACTTTTTGTTGTTGGAGATGCAGCCACTGTTAAGGGCCCCGGTGGGTGGCCTGGCAACCATGCGCAAACAGATAACAATGGATTGAGTTACTTGAGTGTCCCAAAGGCTTCAGACACCTTCTAGAAATCACAGGCTTCTGGGTGTATCGCCAAACTGACAGATTAAGGAAATCATATGGGGAGGGGGGGCGCTGGAGAGATGGCTCAGAGGTTAAGAGCCCTGACTGCTCTTCCAAGGGTCCCGAGTTCAATTCCCAGCAACCACATGATGGCTCACAACCATCTGTAGTGAGATCTGGTGCCCTCTTCTGGCCTGCAGGGAAACATGCAGACAGAACATTGTATACATGATAAATAAATAAATAAATAAATAAAGGAAATCATATCTGGACCTAAGCAAGGTGTCTGACAAGATTTCCTTGAAGGCCACGGGCAGACAGCATAGTCTGTTGCATGGTCATTTCTTAAGTGGCCAAACTGAGGACTAAATAGACCTTGGCAAGACAAGTCCTTAGAGCCTGGGTCACCCCTGAGAATGTGAATGAAGTTAGTGGGTAAGAGGGATATTGTGAAAACACAGGGTCAAGGTAAACAATCAAACAAACAAAACCCCACAAAAATGTATAGGTTACAGCAGTGAACTGTAGTTAAGAGAGAAGAATGGAAAACTTGGCCTTTGCACTCCAATCAAGCGTTAGTACAGAATAGGGAGAAGATACTTAGTGTGCATAGTGTACAAAAGGTTTTAGAAACAAGATGTGAATAAATTAACACTAGTTATCAGGAGAGCTACTGGGGTGAAGGTTGTATAAGCAGAACAGGCTAACAGTATTATCTGTTGTTCTTGGGGGCCAACCACTGAGAGGTTCTCCAAATGAGAGGAGGTAATAAACAAGGGCTGGGACTGAGCTCAGTTGGTAGAGCACTTGCCTAGCATGTCTGAAGCCCTGGACTTGATCCCCAGCACCCCAAACTCAGTGTGGTGGCACACACATATAATGCCAGGAATCCAAAGGTGGCGGCAGGATGACCAGGAGTTTAAGGTCATCCTCCCCTACATATAATTTGAGGCCAGTATGGGCTACAAGAGACCCTGTTTAAAAAAATCAAAAAGGAAAATGGGGATGGGTGGGTAAGGAAGGGAACAGTAAGGGGGCTAAGACACAGAAAGAGGATTTGGTGGTGTTTTTGTTCTTGAGACAAGGACTTTACTCTGTAGCCCAGGCTGGTCTCAAAGTCCCACCTTCCTGCCTCCCCGACTGAATTGACGGGGATACAGGCACATGTCCTCACACCCTGCCAAGAGTCTAACTTTATAACTGCAGATAGGGTCCCTCTGGCCCCTTACAATCACAGCTGCAACGCCTGGCTGTAGTCACCTGTCTGTACCTCAGTTTTCTCATGTGTAAAACGAGCCGGAAAGGCTTCCTCAGAGGATTGCTGTGGGAATTAAACTGGTTCATACACGCACTGCGACTAGGGAAGTGTGGGCACACATCACACGCTGCTCAAATGCATGCTCTTTTTGTTACCCAAGCAACTTTAAAAATTAAATGTAATCTATTTTTGTAACTTTTAAAAATGTTACTGCATTAAATTGGGGGCGGTTTCCATGTGGAGGTCAGAGGACAACTTGTAGGAATAGGTTCTCTGTTTCTACCATGCGAGTCCCACGGAAGAAACTCAGGCAAGCACTGTTGTTCCTGGGCCATCTTTCTGGCAGGCTCTGAGGTGCTTTACACATGTTAGTTTATGTGATCCTTACAGACACCATGAGAAAGGCAGGGCAGAATCATTCTTCATTTACCTTTGAAGAAATTGAAGTCTAAATCATGTACTTTGTTCCCTGTGGACAAAGCTAACAGGGGACTCTGTCACGCTCTTATCACTTGCCTTCTAAGCTACAGTACAGCAGAGGCTGTACACTGGAGACGTGGCCAGAGCTCAAGGCACAAAAGTCTCCCAAGTGAGGCCTTAACCACAGTTCCTTTCCTGCACTCTGATGGGGCTTGGTGGAGCCCCGCAGAAGGCTGTGGCTGAATCCCTTGTGTCCCATTCCACAGGGACTCCAGAAACTTCTGGGAGTATGCAGAGAGGAATGGGTGTAAGGAGAGTTCCCTGTCATGGAAGGAGCCAAAGACTGTCCTGGGAAGTAACTGAAAGGCCTACGAGGAAGCCTGAGGCAGGGGACAGTGAGAAGATTAAAGAGAAAAGAGGAAGGGGGGAGGGAGTGGTGGGGGGAAGTGGGGGTGGGTGGAGGGGTGGGGGGGGGCAAGCTGGCTCAGCAGGTGAAGTCCCTTGTTGCTAAGCTGATGGCCTGAGTTCCACCTCTGGGACAGACAGGGTAGAAGGGAAACAATGGACTCCCGAAAGTTGTCCTCTGGCCTCCATATACCAGCTCACCAAATACATACAGGAAAAATGGTGAGGGTGTCACCAACGAAAGCTGTCGCTGTGAAACTCTGTATGAGTCAACTGCACTTTATTTAAAGAGGCAGGAGAAGAGGAGAGAGAAGTGGCAGAGTCCGAGAAAGAAGTCAAAATAAAACTCACAGGTCCCAGGAGGCAAGCGGAACCACAGGTTCCTACCTTAGATCATCAAACAATCTTCATCCTAAACCGGCAATTCTGTCAACAGACCAGACTACGTGAGCTAGGCCAGTGGAGAGGTGCCCAGAACACATCGGTCTTGATTTCCTGAGAACATTACATCTGAAATCATGAGGAGCTTTTCACCAACATCACATCCTCTCCAGAAGCCTGGCTTGAGAAGCCAATTATATGGGATCTGGTTCCCCAAAGGAATGAACGCAAGCGTACATAATTTCCTGGGACTTGGCTGCCATTTTTCTGGTAACCAGGAATATTAAAGCAGGAATATATACTTCAGCAGGGATTCGGTTCCACTTCCATCAAGGTGGAAGGGCCAATTGAGGTTCTCACCCAAATGTCCCTGAGAGGACCAGAAGGACCACAGCTCTTTGGACCTCCTCTCTCTCCCTTAAGCACAGGGAGTAATTCCTTCTGGGTTAAAACAATGGCCAAAGCTTGGCTCTAGGGTTTAAACGAGGACAAAGCTCAGGCCTACCCCGAGGCAAACATCAGCTCATCAGAAGTAGCTTGGCAGCTTTGTCGGTAGCAACAGAAAGGTGCCAAGGAAAGAGACTCTAACTGTGCCTCTGATAAGCATTCCAACTCCCTGCGCATTATGAATATCATGACACGCTCAAGAAGGCTTGTAGGCTTTGCAGCAAAGTAAGAAAAAGCCAGGGCTAAAGCTCAGACCCGAGCATCGCCTATTGTATAACGGCAGGAGTAAGAAGCTGAGGGAGAAGAGAGGAAGCTATACCAGTACCTGGGTTAGGACGATGTCTCAGCCCACCAGCACCAGAGCAGAGCTGATATGACCACCAGGCCTACAAGAGGCAAGGAGAATATGGGGGGATCAGGGGCAGGGGATGGCTGCAACATGTCAAATGAGAAGCACAGGAGAGACCGGGAGACGCGTGGTTGTATGAAAAGACACAAACACACAAATCCAACAGATAATGAAGATGAGAGAACAAGGGGAAAAGAGAAAAGAATCAAAGGTTAAAAACCACATAAGCTGGGGCATCGGCATTTCCTCTCTGCTCCCAGAGCCATAGGAAGAGCAGAGGCGTTCCTCACACGAGCAGCCGGCAACAGTTGCAAAACTGAGTTAAACAGCAGATAGGTCCAAATGAGGCATCTGGACCAGTTTTCTCTCTAGCTATGTGCAGCTCCTATCTTGTCAAGCAGAAGTTACCTGCACCTAGATCTTTACTGAGTCAGACACCCCAGGGGAAGTGAAGCTTCAGAGAAGACAATGGGATTCCTTACAGGAATCAGGTAGATACTTTCCCGCATCCCTCCAGAAAGAGCCTGTCTTCAGCCAGGCTGGCTACCTGCCTGCTTTACTTTCTATTAGTTTCAGTGGTATGCAGAGCTCCGGTTCCTATGATCCCCTAGGAATCTAATGCTTTGTGACACAAAATGTAATACACCTAACAATGGAAGAGGTCAGTTCTTTGACTGCAACATCTTACAAAGAGAAACTGAATTTGTTTGCTGTAACATGAATGCCAGTTGAACTGTTCGCAAAAGATTCAGGACCCACTGGGGCAAAGGGGCATCTACATGTGTAGACATCAACAATGCATTTGACTTTGAAGTACAAAAGTCAAGCTTAGACTTAGAAAAGTGGTCCCTGGGGTCAAGAAGTCTACGAGTGCTGAAGCAGTCTGTGGTAGAATATATTAAGTTCAAAAGAAACACTGGCCTGGGGAAGGGCTACAGTCACTCCTGTTTACATCCTAAGTAACAAGTATTCAAACCTCATGGTTAATAGGGAACTGCATACTGGGCCATGGACCAGTAATGTAGACTGAAGTGCTGGGAAATCCCAGATATCAATAAAGTGAGGGAAACAACCCATCACAAGAGACGGCTTTCTGCACGGCAAACTGGGAACGTAGCTAACTAGCCTCAGAGTAGGAATTCAGCTGACACACACCACTGGAAATGTATACGTTGTTAAAAGATGAAAGTATTTCTGTAAGTGGCTAACTTACCTGCCATCTGCATATACCCCAAGATACCTCCCTTCCAATCTCTCAAAGATCCAGGAACTAAGGGGTTAGAGCAGTGGCCGCTGGTACCCGGGCCAGTGTCCCTGCTGTGTAGACTGAAACTCTGAGCACTACCTGGTTCACTGTTGACTCCCAAGGCCCAACTCTCACATCGGATAATATGCAAAACCTAGTGGGTGATACAAGCCTCCAAGTCACAGCACTAACAAGGCTTAACTTGCACAGGGTACAATGGGAAAGCAGGATTGAAGAAAGGCCTACGCTATCAAGGCCAGGATGATAGAGGGAGGTCCTGAGTGCTACAGCGTAAGTGAGAGCACACAGGACCCCACCTGCCATTTTCCTCAGAGAGACTGCCTTGCCAACCCCTTCCCCATTCCCATGCGCAGCGCATACTCCCTGGCCTCTACTCTTGTAGAAGTACATCCCAGGCAGGGCCACTTCTGGAAATTAGGGCACCTGAACCCTAGGGTCATCCCCACTCGTCCACCTTGGCTGTGGTTACCTTTCTGCTCTCAGAAAGCGTAAGAGGATTGCCTTCCTCAGCAGTCTCAGAAGACTCATCCTCCTCATCTTCAATGTCTTCCTTATCCCCTTGTCTGTACTCTTCGTAGTCTCCATCCTCATTTTCTGTAGGCTCAGGCTCTTCCCTAGGATCTGCTGGCTTAGTAGCTAGTTCACATGATTCTTTCTTGTCTTGTTTCTTTTTCCTGTTTGCCTCTTCCATCTCCTTGTCCTCTTTCGCTATCTCATCTAATTTCCTCTGGCTGGCCTTGTAGTACAGCACCACCTCCAGACTCTGCAGGTGGAGGCAGGGCAGGGTGGGGCTGCTGTTACTTATAAAGAAGTGTACCCTCAAGACAGACAGGCCCTACTTGTACCATGCCAGAGTCCCACTGGGCAGACCCGTAGTTTGGGACCACGCGCTAATCTTTCCAGGAATGGTATGGAGGGCAGTCACTGTCAGTGTGTTAAGCCAGCGCTTCTTATTTGATCATTACGCCATTTTAGGCACTTAACTATAATTCAAGATTCTTGGGCTCTGCTCCTCAACTGTTGCTTCCTACCCTTCCTGGAAACTTTTACCACACCCAATCCTCTTGAATAATTCCCCCTCTCTCTGTCTCTAGCTGGGCTTTTCCTTGATCACGGAACTGGGAACAAAGGAGCCCCAGCGATGGGCTTGGGCTAGTGAAAGCAGTTGTTGGGCATTCTCCCCACAGCACCCAGAAAGGTGTCCAAACTCTTATAAAGACAGAACTCCTGCAGACATTAGTGCTACCAAAAGCCTTCCTCAAAGTAGCTTTCTCGGCAGGAACTGTGGAACTGTTAGTGGAAACGATGTTTCTTCCCAGGGCCTCGGCCAGCCACCTGCCTCTGCCTGCTGAGGCTGCAACTCACCTTTTCATTCTCAATGCTGTCCTCTGAGTCCTCTGAGCATGCCTTGCTCATCTTCTTATACCTCACTCCATTGGCGTTCTTGTTCATATTCTTACTGCCGTTCTTCCCCCTGGCTTCTGAGCTAACAGAGGGCCTGCACTCTCTGAGCTGCCGGAGCTCTTCCTGGCAGCACTGGAGCTGCCCCTCCAGCTGTTCCTGCACTGCCAGAAGCCGGCCCTGCTCATCCATGCTAGCCTGGTACTGCAGCTGCAGCTCCCGCAGCTTAGTCTGCAGCTCTTTGATCTGTTGGTGGTGGGATTCCAGTTATCCACAGCAGTCCCGCCCGCCCCGTCAGTCAGCCCAGGCCCTCAAGGGATCACTGCCTGGCACCTCTCCCTGCTAAAGCTCCCAAGCAGCCAATGAGGCCTAATACACACAGCTTTCTCCCTAAGTTGAGGTTAACTGAAGGTCTGCATCGAGCATCATAAAAAATTAGTATTAAATCAGTAATTATTACATTTTTGATCAGGACCTGTCTGGGGAAGAACTACAGGACTGCCACCACTTCTGAATGTTAGGCACTTATTATCATCAAATCCTTTCTCCAGGAACTCCTACTTTACCCAGTCCATCCCTCTAATAGACAGCTATGCAGGGAGCTGTTGCATATACTTGGCAGTATGCTGGGCACCTGTGCCTCCTTCCTGGTTACACAGTTAGAACCTTGCCCCTAATCTCAGCTTTTGTCCCCCTAGGCTTATGGCAGCATATGGTCTGTTCAAGAAGTACCAATCAGACTAGGCTCAGGTGGCCATCACTCTGGCCATCTCTCCCTGGCACACATGCAGTGACCCTCCTACTGGACAATGACCCTGTCCTCGAAGTGTATATAATCTAGTTAAAAAAAAAAAAAAAAAAAGACAATGACCTCAAAATAATCAAAGAAAATTGTCAAGTAAGACAATACGGCTCCATACAAGTGCTCTGGGCACAAAGTGAAAGAGACCATAGAAGCAGCAAAGGGGGAAAAGTAGCCTGGTTAACCAGCATGCCAGCGGTGAGCACTGGACGCCCTTCACCTGAGCAATGTCCATCTGGTACCATCTGGTGCAGCGGGCAGTCTGGCCTCTTGGGACTTGGCTTCCCTGCACTCCCCTCCCTACCTTAGTCTCTAAGTGGTCTGGGGACTCTGCCACTGGGCACAGTTACCTCGGTCTTGTCGCTCTGGGGAGCTGCAGGCTTTTCGAGGCTCTCCATGCACTCCCTCAAGTCCCTCTCACAGCTCTCCAGCTCCTGCTTCAGCTCTTGCTGCTTCACCAGCAGCCTGTTCATCTGCTCCTGCAGCTGGCTGTGGTCCTCCTGGCTCACCTGGTACAGGGCCTTCACTGCCTGCAACTTGGTCAGCACCTTGGCCACTGTCTCCTCAAAGTGCTGCAGAGAGTGGGGGAGCAATGACCGCACCCCAAGAAGCAGCTGACCTCTGCCCTACACCTTGCTAGGCCCGTCCCGGGAGTTGCCTAGGGGAGACTGTATTTCTTCCCAGAAAGGACGTCCTGACTATGTTCAAAGTCCTGAACCCTGGGGTCTTTGTCCTAATCAGGCTACCTCTGTCAGGAGCGAGGGGAAACAGGGCAGCCATGACCAGAAGCCTCACATATTTCAGGGAGTCTTCCAGGCCAGCTCTGACTGACCCTACTCCTGTGTCACTCTCTATGCCCATCCCCTGGTGATGCTTCTCCCAAAGATAGAAACCCGTCTTCCCCTCTGACCAATCATCTGGCAATGGTTACCTCTAGGTCTTCAGGCTCGGCTGGGTCCTCATCAGCACCACTGCTAACATAACTCTTGTGAAGGTTTTCAGAGCTAACGGCACTACCATAACTCTTCTTACAGGAAACACTTGTGTTGCTGGAGCGGTAACTCTTCTGAAAGGCCTCACTGAAACTGGTGGAGCTCTCATAGCTCTTGAGGAAGCTGTCGTTGCTGACCTGAGAACTTACATAACTCCTTTGATAGCATTCATTGTCCTCGATGGTGCTGTCATAACTCCTGTGGAAGCTCTCACTACTGGGGGCCATGCTGCCTGGGGTCTTCCTGTAGGACTCAAGGCTCATTTTTATGCTGGGGGACTGACTTTGGAGCAGCTGCATCTCCTCCATGCAGAGCTGTAGCTCAGCCTGCAGCCTCTTCCGCTCCTCCAGGAGCCGCCCATGCTCCTGCTGCAGTAGCTCCTGCTGCCTCTGACTGGTGTCATACAGCACCTGCAGAGCCTGCAGCTGGTCCATAAGCACCTTGGACTAGGGGGAGGCAGGGGAGCAGGAGACATCACCATTACTCTGAGACATTTCAGTTCTTTTAGCTGCCCCTCTCCCAGGGCAGGGAACTGTACACAAACACACCTCAGTCTCACAAGGACTCTGTCTTTGACTTAACCTACAGGTACTGGTGGTATATGTCAACTTTCCGCTCCTTCAGGAAAATCTCCCCAGGACAGAGACTCAGTGATTTTTAGGGCTCCTGTTTCTGCTGGTTTCTGTACTCTGGCATTATACATCTTCCTCCTTGAAGCAGTGTAGGTGGGTCTCAAGCTCCCTACCATACCATCACTTAAAATCAAGTGTACCCACCATCCTGATCTTTAGGCTCAGTCCTCTCCCCCACTCCTCATGGTAAAATCAGCCCAGCTGGGAATGTGTGAATATGAATTCTTTCCTTGGAAGGTGCAAGCTTGGAATCAAGGTCTTGTTACCCACTAGTCCCTGTACCTTCTGCTAGGATTCTGTGTCTGGTCTTGAGGATATTCAGCATTAGCTATAACTGATTAAGGGAACAGTTTCTATCTGGCTTTTCAGCCTAGGTATCTGACAGCCTGGAACGATCAAGCTCCACTGTCTGGATTTGTGCTACTTCCTGGTTCTCCTTGTCCACGCACGTAGCCTGAACTGGAACTGTCTACCTGCGCTGTCTACCTCAGACCACATTTATTCCCCAACTCTGAATAGACTCGTATAGATATTTCTACCTAGGCACTTGGTAGTGTTTGAGAAACACTGATTTTCTATTACATCCCTGTGACCTGGCTTGGATAGTGTAGTCAGAACCAACGAACCTGTCTGTTGCAACTGCTTTCCTTGCAGATGACTGGGCCCAGATTTGTTCATGGAGCCTCAAAAGGTTAAAAACTCAGAAAATGGAGAAGCAGACTTTCCAGCTCAAACAAAAAAGGTGATACATTCAGGGTCAGTCCAAAGGAACCAAAACAAACCCTGAATTGATCCCACACATCTTGGAAATGCCATGCTGGCGGGGCTGAATCAGACAGACTTTTGTGCCACTCGAACTCTTTTCTAGCTGCTGATTACACTTCAGCTCTTAAAGTAAATCACTCTAGAATTCCAAACATCAAACCAGAGTGTGTGCCTCTGAGGGTGATCCTCAGGGCATCTAAGCAGAGCAACAGCTTACTGGAGCCCACGGAGGACCCTGACCAGTGAAGCGCAGGCAGGGCGGTAGCCTCACCCTGCCTCCAAACAGGCCTTCCTGACTCAACTCTTGCACTGCGCCCTGGTCCTTGTCACATCACTGTACTCACAAGGCCCACTCCCCTCCTTTCTGCTGTGGTTACCTTGTTCTCACAAGTGGAGGATTTAGGCCCTTTGGCATCACGAGGGTTCACCAACACTTCCTGGAAATTAGACTCTTTGAACCCTCGAAGCTCTCTGTGTGCCTCTAACTGCTCCTTTAATACACTCTCTTGATTCTTTATCAGTTTTCTCTGTTCGTCCTGCATGCTTTGGTAGAGCAGCTGCATTTCACACAGGTCTTGCAACTTTGAAAGCAGCTCCTGACTCTGAGTAGGGCAGAGGAAGGAAAAGTGATGATTAAAAGGGAAGTACCCCTCCTAGGCCCTGTCCCCAATGGGCTCTGTCTCTTTACTGATCCACATAGCCCTTCTGGGGAGAGGGGTTCTTTCTAGGGAGCTCTGCTAATTGAATAAAAAAAAGATTCCTATGTGTGGATATATTTTCCAGTGATTTTCAGGTACACTTCCTCCAGATGGACCAAATATCTAAATATACAGTGCTGCACAGATTTCAGAATATAAAATATATTTTAAGGTTTAAAGCCCTTCTGAAGAAACATCCAAATCAGCTCTGCAGGGAGAATGGTGAGAAAGGAAAAAGCGCTTGGCCAAGAAAGGAAAATGCTCACTTCCCTGACTTCTATCTTTCCCACGGGCGGCTTCTTTATACCTGGAAGCTTCTCAAAGCAGCCTGCCCTGACCCTGGCAATGAGTACCTTCTGCAAGAGGCCACATTTGGGCTGTGGGAACGTGAGCCTGTGCAGCTCCTCCTGCAGCTGGCCCTGCTCCTCCTGCAGTCTCCTCTGGTCTTCCAGGAGTTCACACTGCTCCATCTGCAGGCGCCCCATCTCCTGCTGGCAGGATTTGAACTTGTCCTGCAGCTCTGTCAGTCTGGACAGCAGTGCGTCACACTGAGGTGAGGAGGGGGCAGGGCATGTTACTACTGAGGTCTAGTTTGGGGGCTGGCAGAGCACATGCGTGCTCCCAGCCTCCTGTGACACGTGACCCTCCCTCTTCCCTACCCTGTGCAGACCAGGCCGCTAGCTGGGGGCGGGGACACTGGATAGTCTCCAGCAGTCTTCTCTGTATTCTCAATGACTGTGCTCTACGTTTCCCTGACAGCCCCTCAGAGGTGATTTGAGAAGCCACGACCTCCCCCATTCTCTGGTCCTTTCCTGTGGCCCCCCCCCCGCACTGTAGGGAACTCCAGCTCAAGCCACTCTGCCAAGTTTTTTAGACTTAATTTACTTTCCTCATCGAAAAGGATTTAATTTTGACCTAATTTTTCTTATTTTTTTTTTCCCCTCACTTTTAGCTCCTACCCATGTGGGGACTGAACTTGGGGCCTAAGGAACGGTACAGCAGTGCTCTACAGGTCAGCGAGTTACATCTCCAGTCTTAGTCATACCGTAAAACCCTTAGAAAAATATGAGCTATTGCTGCATTTGGGTTAAGACTATGATTCTCAAAACTGGACATTTTAAAATGAAGTAAAATCTTAATGGTTTGTATACTACCATGTCTCTCACTTCCTTGGCGTGCGTGGGGGTGGGGGTACAGGGTCTCTCTGTGTAGCCCTGGCTGTCCCGGAACTTGCTCTGTAGACCAGGCTGACCTCAAACAGAGATTCACCTGCCTCTGCCTCCCGAGTGCTGGGATTAAAGGTGTACGCCACCAATGCATCGTTCCTGTGTGTGAGCTGTACCACTTAAGAGGTATTGAGTAAATCACAGACTCAGTAGCTCTCTCAATTGAGTGGGAGTGAAGAAAGCAGGGAAAAATGCAAGCCTTGGGCATGGAAAGGCACCTGAATTGCAACCTTTCCAATCCTCTGTCTTGTGAAGGCCCTTCCCTAGGGACACAGTCTGCAACTGGACTATGAGGCGGGAGAGGCAGGAGACTGAGTTTCCCAGCAGAATGTGGCCAGCCTCACCACTTCCCAAGGCTCTTGTGCCTTTTCTCCAAGGGCACCATGCCTTTCCAGCTCCTATTAGTAATCAAGGGCTGACAGTGCCCAACAGAGTAAATGGCAATGGCTGACATTCTATACACCACATAAAAAGTGTATAAATCCTTATGTATCACTGTTGGGATTTCTTTCTTCCTTTCTTTGTGTGTGTGTGTGTGTGTGTGTGTGTGTGTTTGTTTGTTTTGTGTTTTGTTTTTTGTTTTTTTTTCAGACAGTGTTCCACTGTATGGCCCTGGATGTCCTGGAACTCACTCTGTAGACCAGGCTAGACTCTAATTCACAGACACCCTCTGCCTCCTGAGTGCTGGGATTAAAGGCATGCACCACCACTGCCTGGCCAGAATTTATTTCTTAAAGGAAGTGAGACAAAATATTGTTCTGTATCAAGCCAGGTATTACATCTGTAATCTGAGCAACTGAGGTAGAAGCAAGAGGATAGCCACTATTCAAGAGTAACCTGGTCTATACAGTGAGACTGTCTCAACCCTTCTCTCCACCAGCATAAATAAATAAGTAGCATTTGGTTTAATCTGAAGCAAGAAAAATTCAAGATTTAAGAGTTTACTCCGAGTCTGACTACATCCTAAAAGAGCACTGGTTATCCAGTTAGCATTCTGGGTGTGGACCATGCCCGAAGATCACTTGCATCCTGCTTCAGGGTCTGTCCCTAGTCTTTTCAGTTTAGTTAAGCATATATGGGTCTATGTGTATGTCCCTCCCTGGAAACGATGGGACATCAATACAGTTACAACACCAATGGAGAAACGCCTACATACATGGGATCGTATGAGAAACAGATGTTCACACTGACTGAGGTCAAATGCATCAATCTGCTAGGCTAAGGCTCTCATTCAAGTTCAAGACAAACTGTTTTAAGGACAGTAGACGTGGGTCTGCCTTTGTCTCCTGTCTTTAGCTGGGTAACCTCATCCCTTGCCTTTGGAGCTCCTTTCTCCCGAGCTGGTGCCAGAAGCGTTCAGAACTACAATTACCTTGTTGGAGCCCTTTTCATCATTGTCTTCACAAACAGTCTGGCTGCTCTTGAGCTCTGTCAGCTCCTGCTGGCAGAGCAGGAGGTCCTGCTCCAGCTGGTCATACATGTGCTTCTGTCGCTCCAGCTCGTCCTTGCTGGACTGATACAGTCCCTTCATCTCCTGAAGCTGGGCTTGTATCCCTATATTCTGGGTAGGGGAGGCGGAGCCATCATCCCAAGCACACCTACCCCCTCGCTCTGGATCTGCCCTCCCCTGACCTTCCCAAGCCTGACTTCAGCCGGCCAGGGAGAACCAGACAGACCTCTCCCTAACAGGCTTGACACCCTGACCTCGGGAGACTGCCCGAGGAAAGATTTCTTTCTGCAGACTAATCTTCCGCTTGAAAATAAAAGGAAGCTGGGGATATGTCTGGTCTACTTCACCAACAATCCCTCCACACAAGTCCTACTGGGCGCACTCTGGCTCACCCTTACAGGAGACGCTGCCTGACTATGTACTCCTGGCCTGCTCACCCTTACAGGAGACGCTGCCTGACTATGTACTCCTGGCCTGCTCACCCTTACAGGAGACGCTGCCTGGCTATGTACTCCTGGCCTGCTCACCCTTTTACCTTATTATTTTTCTCTTGCAAGCAGTCCACCATGCCTCGGAGATGCTGCAGCTCTGTCTCGTGGCACCGCAGCTTGTCCTGCAGGTGTTGCTGCATTTCCAGCAGCTTTTCCTTCTCATTCACACTGCTCTGGTGCTGCATCTGCAGCTTCTGGAGCCGGCACTTTAACTCCTGCATGCAGGGGCTTTGGGTAGTGGTGCTGGCTTTTGTGGCTTTGCTCTTGTCCTAACTCAGCCACCGACCACTTGAGGATCTCTCTCCTCCTTTCCCTTGCCACTCACCCTCCCGCCTATGCTGCCCTTGAGGGAGGCAGCTACCTTTTTGTTTATAAATAAATGTAACCAATCTCATGTAAGCCAGGCTGTGTACCTGGAGCTAGCCTTGAACTCCCGATTCGTCTGCTTCTACCTCCTCGGTTCTGTCATTACAGATGTGCTCCACCACACTAGGCTCAACAAATGTTGTCTGTGTTTGTTCTGTTTCAATGCTAGGGATTGAACCTGGGACCTCATGCATTCTAGGCAGGCAGTCTACCAAAAGCCATATCCTCAGCTTTGGAGTTATTTTATCTACCTTCCCCAAAAGCCTCAGTCCAGCGCTCTTGGCCCTCCACTGTCCTTCACCTTTGGCACTGTTACCTTCTCATTTTGGCTCTCTACGGGTGTGGATTTGATGACTTTAAGCTGCCGGAGCTCAGTCTGAAGCTGCAACTGCGCCTTCAGAAGCTCATTCTGTTCATCCTGGCTAGCATCATACTTTTGCTGCAGGGCACACAGCCTGCTCTTCAGCTCCTCATTCTGCAGTAGGGAGGATGTGGGTAGAGCAGTTACTCTCAAGAAGCAGAAGGACTCTATGCAGGCCACGGGGACACTTTCCTGGTGCAGAGCCCTCGACACGCTCTCTGGATCTACGGCTAGGTTTCTTCAGTGATGACACTCAACAACCACCACCTTTCTACAGGCCATCTATGTGGCTTCTGTATGCAGGGGCTTTGGGTGATGCTGTCAGCAGAGTTCAGCCTCACTCCTGACGTCCAGCCTCCCTGGAGGCAGGGACTCCTGCCTTGCTGCCCTTCCTTCCCCTGGCAGTGCTTACCTGGGCGGCGCTGTGGGATGTCTGAGACCGAAGCACCTCATTCTGGGCACACTTGAGCTCCCTCTGCAACCGCTTCTGCTCCTCCTCACTGACCCGGCGATGATGCCGGAGCTCTTCCAACTCACAACACAAGTCCTTACACTATGTGGGGAATGGAATGGGGCTGATTTGTGGTAGATGACACATGTACATTAGGGACAGGGGAAGTATGTCATTCTTTTGATTTGGATATAGTCAAATATCACGAAACAATGTAGACTCATGCTGAGAAATTTGTCATTAAGCTACTGAATAATTGTGTGACCATTACAGAGTATATTGACACAAACAGTATGGCGTGCGTGAGTGCATGCGTGCGTGCGTGTGTGTGTGTGTGTGTGTGTGCATTGACCATGCTTTACTGTTCTTGGGGTACCAATGAACACCCTGAGATTGAATTAAGCACAAAAGAAAATGATGTCATTAACAGACACAACAAATACAAGATATTGAAGATGCTGTCAGTATAACAGAGCATCCTCAATGTTTTGTTGTTTTTGTTCTTGTTTTCTGAGACAAGGTTTCCCTGTGTAGCTCTGGCTATCCTGAAACTCACTCTGTAGACCAGGCTGGCCTTAAGCATACAGAGATCCACCTGCCTCTACCTCCCAAGTACTGGGATTAGAGGCGTGTGTCACCACATCCTGGCTGGCATCCTGTTCTATAATGAACTTTTTTTTTTTTTTTTTCCTGCTTTTTGTTTTTAAAGAGAAAGGCTTTTTAAAAAATATAATAATAAAAACATAATATGGTCAAAACATAAAATATTAGTAGTCATTTCTCATCAAGTTGTATAACTGTATGTGTTAGACTTTCACACAACTGGAAGTTTCACACACAGTAGGCTCATTTGCAGTAGCATCACCACACGCCTGCTCAGTAACTTGCTACACTAAAACATGAGTAGGGCTAAGAACTTTTCAGCACTACAATATATCTGGTCCAGTTTTTGACTGAAATGCCATCACATGATACATGACTCTATTCCTATCAGTCAGCCAAGGCCCAAGATACCATACCCTGCCATAGTGCATGGCTCTCTTGTTAGTGCTATTCCTACTACGGGCCAGGAAAAGACAGGAGGTGGCAGCAAGAGCCTCCACTCCACCCTCCAGCCTACCTTGGTCTGCATGCCCTGCATCTGTTCCTCAGCTCCTAGCAGCTGCTGTCGCAAAAGCTGCATCTCAGGATCAGGCTCTGGGAAATCCAGCTCTGAAGTCTGAGACTCTACTGACATCATGCTCCTCAGCATCTGGGATTCCAACCATTGTTCTGTTGCTCTTCGTGTCCTGTAATCCAGAACCCAGGGCTAAGTAGGGAGCAGCTCTGCCTGGCTCAGGCCCAGTGCTGACATTACTAAAGAGCCTTGTACTGTCTTCACCTCTCAAACAAATGTGTTTAGAAGACTACACAAAACCTCCAGCACCCCACTGTGTGGCCATTTTGACTTTGGGAAATCCTAGGATCTTGATTTCAAGAGTGGGCCTGATGCCAAACCACCTCTAACCCGGAGGCTCTATCCCAGTGGTTTTCAACCTGCAGGTCATGACCCCTCTGGGGGTCACATACCAGATATTCACATTACAATTCATAACAGTAGCAAAA
The DNA here is from genome assembly GCF_943737965.1 of Phodopus roborovskii. Taxonomy (NCBI): domain Eukaryota; kingdom Metazoa; phylum Chordata; class Mammalia; order Rodentia; family Cricetidae; genus Phodopus; species Phodopus roborovskii. The sequence goes on along the minus strand of NW_026125444.1, from coordinate 15,279,305 downwards.
TTATAGTTATGAAGTAGCAACAAAATAATTTTGCGGTTGGGGGCCACCACAACATGAGGAACTGTGTTAAAGGACTGCAGCATTAGGAAGGGTGAGAGCCACTGCTCTATGCCATTAGACTGAATCATATCTAGGGACAACAAAGGGATCTTGGCTGATCTAACATAAAGCAGAACCAGCTGGATTCCAATGCCAAGAATAGAGGACAACTACATTTTTGTAGCTCATTTAACTATAGTTCTGATAATACAGTTTAGTGGCATTCTGAGCCTGCTCCTGGGAGGTCTCTATACCCTTGGGATAACAAAGAAATGACTGCTTTCCAGGGGTAGAGGACCATTCAAGACCCCAGCCTCTGCCTTCTGGGAAGACCCAAGAGAGCCCAAGAGAGAATGTGCAGTGTGGCTGTACCTGTCGCTCTCCAGCTCAGCAAGTTGCCCTGTGAGGCTGCTGTTGCTCTCCTGCAAGGCCTGGTACTCCTCGTTCAGGAAGTGGTAGCGCTCCCGAAGCTGGTGTAGCTCGTCTGCAAAGAGAGGCACAGAGAGAGAGAGAGAGAGAGAGAGAGAGAGAGAGAGAGAGAGAGAGAGAGAGAGAACAGCCGAGCCTCAGTGCATAGAAGCCCTGATGACCAGCCCCAAGCTTTCCTGGATGGAAACTCAATGGCAAAGGGCTACATAGTCCCTAAGCACAGAAAACATTCACCCTTAAAGCCCCAACTGGAACACCATCTTGAACTTTCAGCAGCTTTTGAAGGCTTAAGTTAAATTCATTGTATCTAAGTTTCTAGTTAACTATTTATGATTACCTCCCCATTATCCTTTTTCCCCCCTTTTAGACAGAGCCTCAGGTAGCATAGGCTGGTCTCTAGCTAACCTTAACTTCAGATCTTCCTGTCTCTACCTCCTGAGTGCTGGGATTACAGGTATGAGCCACCAAGCCTGCTTTTTTTTTTTTTTTTTTTTAATGAGGTACCCTGGATCAGACACAGAGCGTCATGCATGCTAGGCAAGCACTTTAGCAACCGAGGTATAGCTACAGCCTCCATGATGCTTTTAACACAAACTCTTGAGAGATGTGAATTGCCAGAATTGCCTTTCAAAAACAGTCCACTCATTCCGAGTATCCTTTATTTCCTTTAGCATCACACTGAAGACACTGGCCTGGACAAAGTTCAAATACTCCTTGTTGTTGGGTTCTGTTTTTGTTTGTGGGTTTGTTTTTGCTTTTCTGGTGGAGAGGAACGGTGTACTAGCTGGTTTTGTGTGTCAACTTGACACAAGCTAGAGTCATCAGAGAGGAAGGAGCCTCAGTTGAGAAAATGCCTCTATGAGCATCAGCTGTAAGGCTGATCAATGGGGGGGGGGAGGGGAGGCCCAGCCCATTGTGGGTGGTGCCATCCCTGGGCTGATGGACATGGATTCTATAAGAAAGCAGACTGAACAAGCTATGTGAAGTACACCAGTAAGCAGCACTCCTCCACAGCCTCTGAATCAGCTCCTGCCTCCAGGTTCCTGCCTTGTTGTGGAGTTCCTGCCCTGCCCTACTTCAGTGGTGAACAGCAATGTGGAAATGTGAGTTGAATGAACCCTTTACAGCCATGGTGTTTTGTCACAGCAACAGAAGCACTAACTAACACAAAGGGTGCTTGGAATAAAATCTAGGGTCTCACCATGGGTGCCAGCAAGCACACTACCACCAAGCCACACTCAGGATTCTTCATCTGCTAACAGAAAAGTCCATTCCAATCTAAAATGCTTGTTTTCCTCAAGATTAGAAGACAGAAGAGGTCCTGTTGAAATTCCCCAGTTGCTACAAATACCCAAGTTGTATCTCTTTATGAGTAAGAACTATCAGAGCTATCGAGGAGGTTCAACCTCTAAAAGAGAATTCAGTTTCCAGCACCCATGTTGCCTGACTCATAACCACCTATAACACCAGCTCCAGAACTCCAATACTCTCTTTTGGACTCAGCTGTCAGTCACCCAAACATGTGAAAGACACAGACACATACGCATACAAATAAAAGTAAATAAACAAAGAAAAGAATAATATTACTTGGGCTGGGGAGATGGCTGAGTGGGTAAAGTGCTTGCTTATATAAACATGAGTTCTGATTCCCAGTATCCCCTTAAAAAGCCAGGAATGGCAGCTTGTACCTATATAAACCCAGAACTGAGGGTGTGGAGACCAGTGGGATACTGTGGGGCTCACTAATGAGCCAGTCTAGTCACGGTGGTAAACTTCAGTTCAGTGACAAATCCTGTCTCAAAAACATAAGGTGGACACTGAGAGGCAGACACACAACACCAGCCGCTGGCTTCTACAGTGCATGCAGAGGTGAGTGCTTCCCCAACACACATACACCACACACTCTAATACACAGAAAAGAATCACAGTGTGTAGGGCACTAATTCCACCACATTTAAGGTACACCAACTGGCCTTAATTACAATATTTTATTTGTCAGAAGATTCAACATCCCTGAACAACACTTCTAATGTTTCTTCTTTATTCCAGTCCAGGCATGGTGGCACATCCCTTAAAACCCAGAATTTGGGAGGCAGAAGCAGAGAGATCTCTGTGTGTTTGAGGCCAGCCTGGTCTACATAACAAGTTCCACAACAGCAAGGGCTATGTAGAGAGACTCTGTATTAATAAACAAATAAATAAATTTCAATTACGTAAATGGATAAATATTAAATTAATTAATTAATTAATTAAAGACAATTTCTGAAGATGACCATGGGAAGGAAGGAAACCTTTAATAAGAACTGTGCATGAAGCACTGGACTTGATGATTTCGACCTTCATTTAATCCTTGGAATAGCCCTGTGTAAGACCTCCCCCCATCCCTTACTTAAAAACAAACTAAAAACAAAAACAAAAACAAAAAACCAACTGATTTTAGAATAGGTTTAGACTTAAAAAAAGATAATGCACACACAAAGCCAGTTCAAATTTCCTTGGGAGAATTCTCACCCAGGTTCCTCAGCTATTAAGCATCTTACCTTACATTGCCTACTTGTCATGATTAAGAACCAACGACCATACATTAGGATTAACTCCACATGTCATTTAGATTTCTCTGTGTTTTCATTAAGCCCCTTTTCTGTCCTAGTATTTCATCCTGCTCTAAGACTTTATTAACCAAGCTGAGGTCCATATTCCAGGTATAGATGAAGCTTGGAGAGAGGTAATAAGTTGACTAAGTTGATCCTGCTACCCCAGCTGGAGCTGAGCTCCTGACTCAGGTTAGGTCCAATCTAGCTGCCTCCTTTCCCTTGGGCTGCCTCCCTCTCCTAGCATCACCCGTACAAAGGCACTTCTGAAAAGCTTAATACAGCTGGAGAAACTTGCAATGCTTTCATTTCCTTGTGACTGTCTCTGCTTGACCTGGCCAAATGTAGGGCCTCCATTATACCCAGATCATAAATCCAGGCTAAAATAAAGGCTAACCCACTGATGTCACGAATCCTAGCAACTAGCTGGGAGATGCCTGAAAACAGGGCTCGAAGCTTTTAAGTACCGCATGCTTACTAGAAATAACCTCTCTTTCTCTCCAGCTGTCTTGTGCTCTGATCTGCTGCCTCCCAAAGTGTCTACTCTGGGGAGGGCTAAATGAACCTAAGAATTAGCATTCTGGTTCTCAGACTCAGGACTAGAGGCCTAAACAGGGTCAGGCAAAGAGCCATGATGCCATAGCAGCAGGAAAAATTTTTTAAGGTGACAGGTCCTTCTGTATCTACCCCAGACTTTTCCCCCCCAGGGAGTACTTTCCCAGAGTCAAATCAACGAGTACCCAACAGTTCTGTGTTAATCTCCAGGGAGGCTAGCCTGATCTATAGAGCAAGTTCCAGAGCAGGCTCCAATGGAACTGGGAAATTCTGTCTCGAAAAACAAAAACAAAAAGTCTCCAGGGAACATCTCTATGGCACTAATTCTTATACCACCATGGTTATGTAACAGCTGAGTGAGTCTTTCCAGTCTCAAAGTAAACATGGGGGATATTTTTTTCTAGATGTTTCTAATGTATAAGGTAGTACTGTTCTTCCTCCATCTTCCTACCTATGATGTCTTCTCCTCTATTCAACTCTGTGAATGAATCAGAAAGTCTCATACCTTGTATCCCAGAGAAGTCTGAGATACTCAAATCAGATGGTTCAGAAGTCTTCAATTCCATTTCTGCACGGAGCGAGGCAATCTCCATCTCATAGTCCCCTCGAATGCGTTCCATGTCATCGAGTTCATTCTGCAGCCGGCAGAGATCATCCTGCAAGGACGCTATGTCGCTCTCATGTTCAGTTGCAGAGTCTGCTGCGGCTTGCCGTAGATTCTGGATCTCCGCCTGGGCCAGATGTAGCTCCTGCTCTATTTCTTTGAGTTCAGTTTCTTTCTCACGCTCTAACAGGGAAATCTCCTCCCGTAGATGTTGAAGCTCACCTGCAAAGCCCAAAGGTTCACAGTCAGGGCGAAAAGCGAATGAGTTAAAAACATGCTCTGGAAGCACAGAGCCCAAGACAGACTTAATTCTTGTCTGGAAATTACTGCCAACCCAGTTTTGACCCCACAAGAGAAGCAGAGCATCATAAGGTGTAGAATGGAAGAGTACTCAAGAAGGGATTAGACAGTGACTCTGGTAGTAAATGTGGTAGAAAGGCAGACTTTGAGGGCTTACGTTCTATGAGAACACAGTACAGTGACACATGCATGGGAATGTCATAAGAAAACTCATTACTTTGTGTGCTAGTCTAAAAGAACTAAAAAATATAGACAAACAGAATAGTATTAAATATGCCTGAAGAACCACTTGCCAGTTAAAAAACCAAGACCCCTAGGTGTGGTGACTCACACTGTCATTCCGAAACTTGAGAGATTCAAGGTCATTTTCAGCAACATTGTGAATCTGGGTCCAGCATGAGCTATGTAGTATTTTACCAGTGTCCTAAGTCTTTCTAAAAATCCCATCCTGGGAGCTTAGGAAATTCAGACTCACAGTCTCAGAGGCTGCCCCTTTCCCCAAATGCCTTGTAAAGCACAGAATGAAAGACAGCACATATCTAGAATTCAAGGTCAACTTAAAAAAGAAGCTCATCATTAAAACATTAACACATGGAATACTAACCTACATGGTGACTGATTGATAATGCCAAATGTTTGAGTCAATGGTGATATTCTCCAAGAGGGCCTTAGCAGAAGACAATCAGTTTCCCTTTAGACCACCAAAAACAGTAAGTCAAAACAAACCTTTTTACTAACTAAAAATAGGAAAGTGTTCCCATGCTATAGTGACTAGAAAGAAACCAAACCAGGCACTATATAACAAACATTTAAAGACACATGGAAAGATCTATGGCCCCAAACCATAGAGCAGTTGCTTCCAGGCTGGGGAAATGGCTTAGTTGGTAAAATGCTTGCCATGCAAACACAAGGGTCTGGGTTCAGGCCTTCAGCATCCACATAAAAACCCAGGCCTAGCTGACATGAGTCAACTATCCTAGCCCTTGGGACTGGGGCGGGGGTAGGAGGCAGAGAAGGATCACTAGAGCTGATTGATTAGCCTGTTTAGCTGAATCAGCGAGCTCTTGCCTCAGTGAGAGACCCCTGTCTCAAAAAATAAGGTGGACAATGACTGAGGAAGACACGAGACATGGAGGCCCCTTCTCCACACTCATATGCACATTCTCTCTCTCTCTCTCTCTCTCTCTCACACACACACACACACACACACACACACACACACAGAAAATACATTTAAAAAATAGCAATTGCCTCAGAGGAGTAAGATAACATGTGACAGGTATTTTAACCTCCATATCATACCTGTGTTGCTTGATTTTTACAAGTTTCTACATTTTTACATACAGTTATGCATATATTTTCATTTGCAAAACCAAGGTGTCAAACTCTGTGGAGCATCTGAGGTTCCTTTTGTTGTTTTTAAGACAGTGCCTCATTCTGGAGCACAGGCTGATCTCAAACTCCCTTGGCCTCAGCCTCCCAAGTGATGGGATTACAGACATGAGTCACCACCATGTCTAGTCTCCCCTCTCTGATTTCTAGATGCAGGTCACCCATTTGGAATGAGTGAAACTCTCAAAAGCAGAGAATTAAAGCCATGGATTCCAGTAAGAATCCAGAACGGGGGGTGGGGGGTGAGCAGGACTAGGGGGTCAAAGAGAATTGGACTTCATATGCCCCCTTGTCCTATGCCCTGCTCACTCTGCCAAACATCCAGATTTCATCTTTTCCTAGCATCTCCTCCACCTCCTCCATCAGAGGGATCCTCAAAGCTCTTACTTGCAGCATGTGTGCTGGTGTTCAGTTCCAGCCTCACTCAGGTATAAACTATGAAAACATGACTGTTTTGTTCACCATCACAGTTCCCATATCTGGTAACCGGCTTGGCAGAATGCAGCTCAATAAATATTTACTGAGGGGCTCCTCTGTTCAATTTTTTTTTTTTTAAACTGAGTTTCTTCTGTGTACGCAGAAGTACACACTTAAGAGAACCTAGGATTTAAGGGCATAGTTGTACACGCCTGTAGTCCCAGCAGCACTCTAGAGGCTGAGAATTAATTGCTTGAGCCTAGGAGTGTGAAGCCGGCCTCTGTCAAGCCGCCCGGGAGCGGGTTGGGGGCGGGGAGAAGGGAGAAAGGACCTGTTAGGATATATGGGAGGTATCACTGTTAAGTGGACAGGGCACCCCGGGGAGCAGAGGTCCCAGGCCTCCATCAAGCATGTGCACTAGGTTGCAAGACTTCCTGGGTTTTGTTTTAACTTTCTCTACTAGGGGCTGAACCCAGCACCTCAGGTGTGCAGGATGCTAGGGCACTGAATGAACTACATCCCCAAGCCAGGAAGGAAACAAAACCGGCCTGTTCCCTGCTTTCATGAAGTTCACAGCCAAGTGATGGGGGAGGCTTCTACAGCAGCCCACCCACGGCACAGCTCAGTCTGTTGGAGGGGGGACGCCTAGGGGTCAGCCGGCCGCTGCGACGAAGGGACACCCAGCTGGCCATTCCGGAGGGCAGGCTAGCCTCGTCTCCCTAGCTAGCCCTCAACCCTCACCGGGCGGCTCTTTGGAATCTGGCTCTGTAAACTGCCTCCTCGGATCCCGGGAGCCGGGGCAGGGGCGGGCGGCGCAGACAGGAGTTGAGAAGGCGGGACCAGGTTCCAAAGCGCCGGCGCCGGTTGACTGAGGGCTGGGGCCGTCGGGGCGCGGAGGAGGGTGCGGGCGCCAGCTCGCGGGGCAGGGAAGGCGGCTGGCACTTACTGCTTATGGCCTGCATCTCGCCGGCCCCCCACAAGCGGTCTCCGAGGGGGCCTCCCGCCTCCCCGCCGGTGCCGCCCCAGGGGGGGCTGTGGCGGCCGGAACCGCCTCTGAACACCAGGTACCTCTGAGGCCGCGAGCGCCCCCACTGGGCGGAAACGGGCAACGCGCGTGCGCAAGGGCCCACCTCAGGCTCCACCCGGGGGCGGGGCTCGGGGCGGGGCTCGGGGCGGGGCTGGGGTCCGCAGCCCCTCACCCGGGAATCATTGAAATCTAGCAACAACTCCTCTTCTAGCCTGGCCTTGCAGCTTTTCAGACTTCCGCCATACTGGGGAGAAAAGAATGTTCTTTTTGAAGCACAGACTAACACTTGGCCCAGCTGGACCTTTCTTTCATCGCATAAAGAAGATCAAGGGTTCCTTACCTTAAAAAAAAAAAAAAAAAAAAATCAAACCTTCTCCCTTGACCTCGCTACTCTACCCCTTCTCTCCAAAATGGTGATCGCCATGATCTGTACTCAGTTCTTCATCTGACCTCCTGTTTCCTCTCCAGTTCCAATCCAATCCGTACTATCTGCCTGGTCTCCATCTTGCCAACTCCAGAGGCCACTGCACCTGCCTTCGCAGCTTTCCACGCAGTGGAGCATCACTTCCATGAAGCATTTTCTGCTCTTGGTTTTCAGGGCAGAATGGACTTAGTGGTTCCTTCTATCGCCATTTCTTTTGTACGGTCCTCCTCCTGTTTTGGGCCTCTAGTTAGGAGAATGGAGCCTTTCTCTTCCCTCTGGTATTTCTTGATATAACTGAAAGCCCATCTCCCATAGACTATAACGCTGTCTGCACGTTAAAAATTACCGAATCAGGGGCTGGACAGATGGCTGCTCAGCAGTTAAGAGCACCGACTGGTCTTCTAGAGGTCTTGAGTTCAATTCCCAGCAACCACAGGGTGGCTCACCACCATCTATAGTGGGATCTGATGCCCTCTTCTGGCATAAAGGTGTACATGCAGTTAGGAGTATATATATATATATATATATATATATATATATATATATATATGTGTGTGTGTGTGTGTGTGTATGTATGTATATATGTATGTATGTATATATGTATTTGTATATATACATATATATGAGATATATATATAATATATACACACATATATACATATATGTATATACATACATACACACACACACATATATATATATAATATATATAGTTGAGGTTTGAAAAAAAATTACTGAATCTTATTTCCAGGCTTTGTTTCTCCCCCAGTTTTAGATTCACACATCCAAATGCTTTCTTTACACACTCATTGGACATCAAACTCATCCAGTAAAAAACTCTTAAATGGTTTCCCCAATCCCAAACTCATTTCTTGCCAACCTTTTCCATGCCTATTGGATATCACCATTTACCCATTTTCTCTGGGTCCACCTTCAAAATATATTCTGAACCATCTCCATTTCTCCTTAATTCAGTAAAAATAATTGGTTAAATGGGCCACTAGCATACTTGACTCCCTCCCCTCCTCCTGGATTCTAAAGGACTCTATTGGAGGGTTAGGGTTGTTGCTAGGTGGTAGGACCCTTGACACTGGAGGAAAAAGGCAAAGCTAAACTAAAAATGTAATCCATGCCAATCACTGCAGCATTGAAACATACCTCCTGTAGTGTCTACTTCACTTACAATGAAAGCCATCCCTGTCAGCTGACCTAGAGGGCCTCTTGTAACCAGACCTCTGCCTTCTCTTGGAGCTTTCTCGGACCAGAGTCCTTCAAGGACACTTCACAATGACCTTAGTTCTGTCCCCCAGCACATGACCTTTGCAGATTCAGTTCCTTCTGCCCAGGAGGTCCTGCCATCAGACCTTTGACTGTCTGGATCCTTCCCATTATTCAGCTTAAGTGTCATCTTCTTGAAGGCTTGTCAAAGTCATCTATGTAAAACTGACTCCTATGTCACCCCATCCACATATCACAGGTCTATACTGAGTTCATACATGCATAGCCTTTATTGCCAACCGAACTTGTTTATGTTTTCCTTTAGAATCTACTTTTTAAAAAAAAAAAAAAAATGAGACAGGATCTCATGAAGCCCAGATAGCCTTGAACTCACTATGAAGCCATGGATGGCATCAAATTCCTGATTCTCCTGCCTCTATTTCCCACATACTGAGTTTACAGACCTATGCCACCCTGCCCAGCTTTGGGATCTACTGTTTAGGGATTTGGTCAATTGTGGCCCTTTAAATATATAATGGCTCTCAACCAATAGTTGACAGACAAGTGAGTTAACCCCATTTTACAGACAAGAAACTGAGGCTCACAGGGATAAAAGTGACCTGCCCAAGTTTAACAAAATCTGGACACAATAAAGCTAAGCCCAAGAGCTCAGCTATTACGAAAACAACACCCAGGCTCCCTCTCTCCCTGCGCTGGCTGTCCGCCATTTTTCTTTTCTTTGACACTTTCCCTGCATCTCCCTTTGCTTATATCTTGTTCCCTTCTCTTATGTTCCTCCGCTAATACCTTCGCTTGCTCTCACCAGGACAGACCTTTTTTCCCTCCATTTATACTTTCCCTTTGGCTTGATCTCAGCTCTTGCTACAGAGTCCCTGCTGTTTTCTAGGGCAGATCCTCAAAACCTTCCGGAAGCCCACAGAAGTAACAAAAGCTCCCTCTTTATTTGGTAGTGCAGTGGAATGTGGGACACCTGCCTTACTGCTTTCTGAGACAAAGGGACGCGGGCTCTGGACGAGAGGATGGGGGGCACAAACTCATGTTCGTCCATGTCCATGTTTCCTTCAAAGTCACATGGAGTTTCCTCCTGCTGGCCCCTGCTCTCTCCTATGGCCCCCTTGGAGGAAGCAGAAAAAGGAATACAGCCTAGAACTCAATCTTGACCGTCCACCCGTGGCCCTGGGCTAGGAGAACCAAGAGAGCAGGGACGTGAGGAGGGAGAGGAGGTTGGGAAGAGAGAAAGGGGACAAGAGAGAGGCCAGGACTGCCATGAAGAAAGCTAAGATAGGAATCAAGGCAACAAGAGAAGGGGGAGGGCAAGGAGAAGAGGAAGTGGCAAGAAAAGAAAGAACAGAGAGGAGAGAGGTCAAGCATCTGTCTAGACTTGGGGGCAGTTACCTTGGAGCTGCTGAATCTGCTTGGTGAATACTTCTGCCTGCTGAGCACTGGCCAGCCGCTCATCCTCCAGGAGCCCTGAAGTGAGAGGGACATCTGGTTTGGAAGCAGGGAAACAAAGAGCCTTTGGGCCCAGGCTCCTTGCCCTGTCACAGGTACTCACCCTGAAGCTCCAGGGAGTCATCCTCATGCTGCCCAGCAAGCTCCCGGGTCTCCTCCAGCTCTGCCACCAGCTGGAGTACCTGAGCTCTCAGCTCCTCCAGCTCTGTCTCTGTGAGGCTCAGGCCACGGTGCTTGCTCATGGACAGGGAACCCAAACTGCCTGCTTTCTGCACTGGATCTTCTTCGACCTCTTCCTCTTCTTCCTCCTCCTCTTCCTCCTCATACAGAGCTGGAAGTAACACCTCTCCTAGGAGAGACAACCATCCCCATGGACAGTCAGGCCCATTTCCCTCAAGAGTCCTTCCAGAGTCCTGCACCTTACGTCCCCAGGTACTAGATAGCAGAACAGTGCCACCTGGTGTCCTCCCAAGTTCCCCTGGGCAGGACCTAACTCATGACGAGTCTCTGATGGCCAGGCTCTGGTGGGTCAAATTTGGAAGTACCTTTTCCCCCTTCCAAGCTCCTAATATTGAATGTCCACTGCCTTTACAGCTCCATGCTGGCTCATCTACAAGAAGCTAGCATGGGGACCCCTGGCACTTCTAATATGATCACTGGGTAGTGGGACAGGGAGTTAAGAAAGGATTCAGACGTTCAGACGCAGCTGCGTATTTAGGCCAAATCCGGCAAGGTTGGAACAATAACAACAAAACCCACATCCAGGTGGCTTGCAAAATATTGGCCTTTTCATAATAGAAAAGCACTGTCTTGGCTTGTAGGTAGAGAATGAAAACATTCAAGGAAATGGCTCTGAGCTGTTTACTGGACAAATGTGGGAACCCTTTCAAATGTATGTTACCAGATACCTTTTTGAAATTTGCTACACTTGTTATTTTTCTGTTGGGTGCCATGAGGTCTACCTCTTTCCTGCTGACCTGAGTTGGTTTTCAGGGTAAGTCTGAAGCTGAACTCATGTATAAGAGAAAACCTGCCATCTGAACACATGTTTAAAAATTTATTTATTTTATGCATATGGGTGTTGTCCCTGCTTGTGTGTCTATCGGGTGTATGCAGTACCTTGGGGATCAGTAGAGGGCACTAAATCCCCTGGAACTGGAGTTATAGGATGGTTGTGATCTGCCATGTGGGTGCTGGGAATCAAACCCTGGATGACTGCTAAGCCATCTCTCCAATACTGTTAACATATTTTAAAAACTGAATTGGAAGGGCTGGAGAGATGGCTCAGTGGTTAAGAGCACTGACTACTGTCCAGTGGACCTGGGTTCAATTCCCAGCACCCACAAGGCAGCTCACAACTGTCTGTAACTCCAGTTCTAGGGGACCTGACACCCTCACACAAACATGTATGCAAGCAAAACACCAATACATAAAGTAAAAATAAAATTATTTAAAAAAAACAAACCAAACACTGAATTGGAGCCAGGTGTGGTCCTAATACTTGGGAGGCAGAAGCAAGCAGATCTTTGTGAGTTCAAGGTCAGCCTGGTCTACAGGACCAGTCCCAGGACAACCTGGGCTACACACAGAAACTCTGTCTTGGAAAACAAACAAAAAACCCAAATCAAAACAAAATCTCCACTTGGTACTGGTCCCATTTTGGGATGGTGAGCACTCTTTTTTAGTGCAGTGCAGTTCCTGTAAATAGCAATCTTGTCTTGGTGGAGACTGCTTTGTTTTTAAATTCGGAATCTCTCTGGTCTTCCTTTTCTAAAACCAACAGCATATGGGTCATCTGAAACCCCTTATGCCATGGAGTGAGTGTCTAGGCGAGGCCTGTACTGAACTGTAAAAGGGCCTGGGGTCACTTCCTAGGAAGTCCTGGGTAATGTGCTGATCCTCCCTGCTCTGATGCGTGGGTGTGGGGTTGGGAAGTTGGCTTCACCTAGCTCTCTCCCGAGCCTTTCTATTACTAAAGCTGCAAGGCCCCGTTCAAAGTTGAGAGTGGTGGTCCCAGAACGACAGTTCACACGCCCTCCCAAGTCCTGGCTCTTAAAAATAAGAGACAGCTTGGGATCCAGGTCAGCGGGCAGTGAGAACAAGCACCCCGCTGCTGGGCTCTCTTCAGCAGGGCTTCTCTCTCTGTCTGGCAGCTCCCCCAGGACACACAACCTGGTTAGCTGGGTGACTGGAACCCAAAGGGATATGCCCAAACTTCCATCAATGCCTGAGCCCAGGGAGGCTTGGACCTCTGCCACCAGGGAGGAGGGGCCTGAGATGAAGTCAGGGAAGGGCCTTGTCCTGGCTCAGAGCTCTGGGGTCAGGGAAGGAAGGGAATTGGGGAACAGGGTGATGGAAGATGGAAAGCCTTTTTTTTTTTTTACCCCTACAAAACTCACCCTCCATAGCTTGCATCCCACGGCGTTCCAGGGACCCCCAGCGTTGGCCTTTCTTCCTTTCACAACCCTCAGATACCTCATAAGAGCCTAAAGTGGTTACTGTGGGTCCTGTGAGCAGGAGAAAGTAGTCACTGTAGGATTCGAAAGAGGCTGAGGGGCTGAGGGAAGCCAAAGGGACGCGGGTTCTCGTCTGGGAGCCCTAAATTTGTAATCCCATCGGAAGAGCCTGACTCACTCTGTCCAGCTCTGTAACTACTCCCTTCGCCACCTCTCACGCTCCACCTGAGGACCCCAGCCCGGCGCTGCCAAACCTCAACACCCCTGTTCTGAGATGTTGCCGGCTCCTCTCCCTCGCCCAGACAGAAAGAGGGTGAGTGTTTAGCTTGGGGCACAAGGAGAAGAGGGGTAGGATGGGAACTAAGAAAGAAGGGTTTGGGAAGATGCCGTGGCGCAAGGCAGAAAAGGGAGGGGCAGCCGGACCTGGAGGGAAGGGGCTCCAACCCAGGCCTCTCCTCTCCTCTCCCCTCCCCTCCCTCACTAGACCTCGCCCACCCCACCCCACCCTCATCCCGTGCTCAAGAGCTTTTATGAACTGGAAGGGTGCAGGATCGAGGTCCCCCCCTTCCCACCGCCCCTCCAGTGCTTGAAGCACTGCCGGGCTGGAGAGACGAGGCGGGGAGCACTCCGGGAGTGACCGCTAGGGAGGGGACGCCCCAGATCGAAAGATGGAGAGCTGTCGCAGGTGGAGGCCAGGGTGGAGGCGCCCTCCACCTCGGTACCCGGAGCACCTGGGGGGCCAGGAGGAAGGAGAGCCGAGGGGGAAGGAGCGTGGGGAGCTGAGGGAGGGGCGGCTCTGACCTGGGCTGGGGCAGCTCCAGCCCGCGGCTCCCGCGCCGGCCCCGCCGCCTGCCTCCATGGCCGCTCCCGCCGCCGCCGCCGCCACCTCCCGAGCAGAAGCCGCAGCCGCGGGGCCGGGGACCCGGAGCCCGGTGCGCAGGGAGGAGAGAGGGCGGGCCGAGGGGGCGGGGCCTGGCCTGGCCACCTGACGCGGGTGCCCGCCCGCTGCCGCCCGGAAACCCTCCCTGTCCCCGCGGCTCGGGACCGGGTAGGGACCAGCACAGGCGGCTCAGTGCTCGTTAACCAAGTGCCCAAGCCTCACCCGAGGCTGCTCTGGGTCTGCTGCGCCCGCACAGCGGACGTGAGCTGCCGGGTCTTAAGGATGCTCCCAAGGACTGACAAGATGGGTTGGTTCTGGCGGCAGAACCCATCCCGGGTCAGCCGCTTGTAGGGAATCTCTCAGCTCTGGGTTTCAGGGCCTGGTCCTGCCTGGTGACTGAGGGCGAAAAGAAAACAAGAATGGACTCTTTGCTGCAAATGCGCAGACAAGCGCGCACTTTCTTGGTCTCCACGTTAGGGCGGGCGTCTCAATGACCTCAGTTCACGGAGCCCATCCCCTCCCGGTGGCCTCACGTGCCACTGCAGGGCTGGAGAGAGTAGGGAAGCTGAGACCTGGATGTGCCAACTATAAGGCAGTAATCGCTGCTTTTCCCGCATTCCCACCAAGCCAGAGTCAAGGACTGACTTAGAAAGAGCCCTCCCTAGTCCAACCCTGCTGTCTCAGTGCACCAAGACCTGTCCTCTCCCCTGTCCTTTGAGTCATGCCCCCTAAGGCCTATGAGCACTGCTGATGTTCCCTTTAACCACAGGAAAACCACAGGGCTTATTTCACTTTTTCAACTATTCACTCAAGAGATGATGTTGATCTTGAGGCAGACCTGACATCTCAGCAGGTTTCATGCACAGGAACCGGCTCCTGTGCATCAAAATTGTGGGGGCGATTTCTAAGCTGCGTACACACACCGGTCCTTCCTCTTGTAATCTCTTTCCTAGGGTCTGGACGTGGATTGGCCATGTTCACCTTCTCAGGATGCCGGGCTCGAAAGCTCTCCGTGTGCCCAGGAGTGAAGTACTTCTTTGCCTGCATTTATCCCCTGCTTATCAGGCACTTCAGCCCTGGGTTGAGGGTCTCCAGATACTCCATCCCTTCCTCATGAGATACCCCTGGTTAGACATCCCTGCTGTGCTCTTCTGACCTTGCTGTTAAGGTTGGGAAGTACCCTAGTCATCTTTGTATCTTCAGCTTCCAGCAAAGATTCTGGCCCACAGAACAAAATGAGTACAGGTGAATCTCCCAACTACATTAATCTGCAGGTCATCCAGCCAGACCTGGGCAGCACCGTAATTGTTAGAGATTATGGAAAGTGGCTGCCTTGGGGGAACTAAAGGAGACTGATTCTGGAAGCTCAGTGGTTCTGCTCTTTGCGCCTCCTTCTGGTCCTGTCTTGGCAGCAGGTCATTCTAGCAGTCGGTAGTGGGTGAATGGAAAGAAATAAGTTGTCAGCTGTGACATCCAGGAGTCCAAGCTCTCTTTAGGGGAGCCTGGGTCTTGAGCATGGGGACTAATCTCTCCCTGGTTCCTGGGGTGCAGATCATCACTCACTGTTGATCTGGGGAGACATTCAAGGAGGACCTGAACCAGTCTATTAGTAGCAGGCAAACCCTATTCAGACCAGTATGGGGTTCAGATGAGGATGAAGTTAGGGTGCAGAAGGAGAGTGCTCAGCAGGTCTGGGGAGGGAGATTGTGCTCCAGGGGTATGTCTCTGAAAGGACAGGCATTCTGGGTATGTCAGCCAGGTGATCAGCTTAGAGGGTTGATCTGGATTAATCCTAATAATCACAGAGCATTAGGACTCAGCCTCACCCCAATCCCATCCCAGGGGATCAGCCTCCCTGAGGCCTGATGCAGCCATTTATCCCCCTTTACCCTATTTCTAAATGCTCAGAGCAGCCATTAAAACATTTTTAAGATGAGTATTTGCAACATGCAGAGAAGTAAAGTTCAAAGACTAATGTGACAAATGTGTGCACACCAGCCTGACTGAACCTTGGACCTTGTGCATGATAGACAACTGTCCCACTACCCAGCTGCACCCCTAGCCATTTTTAAGTTTTACTTTGAAACAGATTTTATATTTTTATTAATTCTTTGAGAATTCCATGCAATGCATTTTGACTCTATTTACCTTCCCCCACTCCTCCCCGTGGGAGCAGGGCCTGCCCTGAAGGCCCTGAAGTGTGGTCAACCAACCTACCATGTGTGTGTGTGTGTGTGTGTGTGTGTGTGTCATCATTAAGGAAAACTGACTTTCCTCCCAGAAGCAATTTTACTTTTTACACCTGTATTTTTAAAACTTACTTATTTGAAGGTGTATGAGCATTTTGGCCTGCATGTATATCCGTGCACCACATGTGTGACATGCCCAAGGAGCCCAGAAGAGGTCATGGGACTTCTGGGAGTGGGGTTACATCTGGTTGTGAGATGCCATGTAGGGCTGAGAATCGAACCCAGGTCTTCTGGAAGAGCAGCCAGTGCTCTTATTCACTGAGCCACCTCTCCAGGACGATTAATATCTTGCCAAATTTGATTCTGAGGTAGGTAAGCACAGGGAATACTGTAGCAACTTGGGATCCTGTTTGGGTTTAGTTATGTACACTCCCATCCTCTTGTAATGTGCTTGGCAGCCTAGTTACTTCACCTGCATGTACTGTGTATATACAACCCTCTTCAAACAATTCACCTAGCGGCCATGGGCCCCTACCTACATCAGAATACACATACACCACTCTTTGGACAACAGTTTAAGTTTCTCCATCCCTAACAACTAGCAAGTTTTTTTTTTAATTTATTTATTCGAATGTATTCCCAACAGGGTTGGAGAGATGTCTTAGCTGTTAAAGGCTAGTCTTAACAACAACAGCAACAACAATGATAAAACACTAATATATTCCCAATGCATCTGAGTAGGAAGAATAGAAAGGCAATCTGACCTGAACTGGATTTTGAGTGTGTGCCCACAGAAAGGTAAAAGTGTGTCCTTGAGTAAACGTTTAGGGAGAATCCCCTATTTGTCATCTTATGCCTAATGTATAACTGGGTGCCTCTATAATTAAAATCAGATGCATTATGGAAAGGGATTTGTGGAAAATAATTACATGATCTAACCTATTAATCAAAACAGAGAGCTACTCTGATTATGCACTTTAATAACCAAACTTCTTCTCTGAACCCCATAAAGGGAAACCTCAAGTCAAAGTGGGGGTCCTTGAACAGTTTCTCACTCTGTAGGCCACTGATCCCATGGATTTCTTTCTGTTTGCTTTGCTTCTAAACAGTTCTCTCGGCACTTTTCAGATCTATGTCAGCCCTCACTTGAATTGGAAGCCCAGAACCTGGAAAAACCCACCCCGGACTATCCTTGGTTTGAAAGTTGTTCTTTAGTCAGGCATGGAGGTGCACACCTTTACTCACACCATGTGGGAAGCAGAGGTTGGCACATCCCTGTGAGTTTGAGGCCAGTCTGGTCTACAGAGCGAGTTCCAGGACAGCTAGGGCTGTTACACAAAGAAACCCTGTCTCAAAAAAAAAAAAAAAAAATGCAAGAAAGTTAGTTGTACATAAATATTCACAAAAAATACATAATATGATTTGTGTGGTTTAGACATCTGTCTAAATAATATTACATTATCCACCTTCATCTACAAACCTTAAAATTGTAGGTATCCATGGCATATCCATATAGTTCTCTTCAACCTCTAGTGGGCATTCGGAATGCTTGCAGTTTTCCATAATAAAGTAAATGCTGCAATCAGCAATTCTATATATGCCTTCTTGGCACATGTGTGTCTCTGTCCCAAGGGCAGATACCTAGAAGGGAATTTCTGGGTCATGGAATAGGTGCCTCTAAATTTTACTAATTGTTGCCAAATTGCTCTGTAAAGTAGTTGGGCCAACTTAAAGGCCACAATTTGTGTATTTACTTGTTTCTTTATTTCCCAGCTGCCAATTGTTAAAAGTTCCTCATCCTAGTCTTCTTGTACATTTTTTTTTACAATTCTTTTCCTTCCTTCTTTCTTCTTATTTTTTGTTGTTGTTGAGACAAGGGCTCATTGTGTAGCCTTGGCTAGCCTAGGACTTGCTATGTAGAACAAGCTGGTCTCATACTTACAGAAACCTGACTACCTCTGCTGGGATTAAAGGTATGTGCATCCACACCCAGACATATCCCTAGGTCTTTAAGTCTGCAAACAGAAATGGCTTAGCACATACCAACACTCTTTCCCAGTCCCCATATTTCAAAAATATTATGGTTTCAACTTGTCTTTAACCCCAGTAAGATCCATCCCTACCCTCATTATCTGTAGCCTACCATCATCACCCTCTGAGCACGATTTGTTTAGGTACACTCTTTTCCCTTTTCCTTTCTGTTCTTTGTTTTGTTTTGTTGCTGTTTGTTTGTGTTAGGACTGGAACCCTAAGAACAACCATGAACTTCTGATCCTCCTGTCTCCCTCTCCCAAGTGCTGGGTTACAGATGTGTACCACCACACCCAGTTTATTCAATAGAACCTGGGCTTCCTGAAACTAGGACCATAATCTTTTCCCTTTAAATCTTTAACAACCAAGCCAAAGTATCTCCAGCCTTGCTAGCGTATTTATAAATTCCTCTATTCGCCATTTCTACTTGAATTCCATTCTTTCTTTCTTGTTTCTGTTTCCTTTTTTATGAAATATGTCTATTTGTAGCTTGTCAGTGAAATCGTTGACTGACAATTATTCTGTTTTTGTTTTTTGTTTTTTTTTTCCTTAAAATGAAAGTTAGGTAGGCAGACTTTTTTTCTTTTTCTTGGACTTTTTGTCCACTCTGTAGCCCACACTGGCCTGAAACTTGCTAGATAGCCCAGGCTGACCTTCAATTCCAGAGCTGGCTCTGTGAGTGAAATACTGTGTAAGCAAAAGACCTGAGTTTGGATCCCCAGCAACCACTTACAAAGCCAGGCATGGCAGCATACATAACTCTAGGACTGGGAGGTGGAGATGTGAAACCCAGGGGTCTGCTGCCCAGTCAGTCCAGCCAAAAGGGCAAGCGCCAGGTTCAGGGGAAGACCCTGTCTTAAAAAATAAGATGACGAGGAATAAAAAAAGATATCTGACAACAAATGACCTCTGGTTTTCATGGCATACATGCCACACACATACCACACACTACACATACATACACCACATATATATATATACCACACACACATACTACATACACATATCACACACACACAGAGCTACCAGCAAGAGCTAGG
This sequence comes from Phodopus roborovskii, assembly GCF_943737965.1. Lineage (NCBI taxonomy): Eukaryota > Metazoa > Chordata > Mammalia > Rodentia > Cricetidae > Phodopus > Phodopus roborovskii. The sequence continues at coordinate 15,260,240 of NW_026125444.1, read as the reverse complement.
TACTTCCCTTTCTGGATGATTTTTTAAAATTAATGTTTATTTAAATTAAAAACATTCTTATTTTACATGCCCGTCCCAGTTCCCTCTTCCTCCCATCCTCCCATCCCCCCTCCCAACCCCTCATCTACTCCTCAGGGAGGGTGAGGCCTTCTTCCATGGGGGAATCATCAAACTCTAGGTTGAAAGAGTATCACTCCATATGGAACGGCCTCCCAAAGTGCACTAGGGATAAAAACTGGTTCCACTGCCAGAGGCCCCATAAACTGCCCAGGCATCCCAAGGGACAGCATGTTCAGGGAGCCTGGTTAAGTCCTATGCTGCTTCCCCAGCTGTCAGACTGGAGTCCATGAGCTCCTACTTGCTCAGGTCAGCAGTATCTGTGGGTTTCTCCAGCCTGGTCTTGACCCCTGTGCTCATCACTCCTCCCTCTCTACAGGAGTTCAGCTCAGTGCTTAGCTGTGGATCTCTGCTTCCATCAGCTACTGGATGAAGGCTCTAGGATGGCATTTAAGGTAGTCATCAATCTCATTATAGGGGAAGGACATTTAAAGTAGCCTCTCCACTATTGCTTAGATTCTTAGGTAGGGTCGTCCTTGTGGATCTCTGGATATTTCCCTAGTGCCAGATTTCTCCTTAAACCCATGATGACTCCCTCCAGTAAGACATCTCTTCCCCTGCTCTCCTCTGTCCTCAGCCTTCCTGATCCCTCATGTCCTCCTCCCCCTTCTCTCTCCTACCTCCCTCCTCTTCTAGCTGATTTTAAGATCTTCCTTTCTGCTTGTTTCTATAGATGATTTACCACCCCAGTGAGTTGAGGATTCTTCAGTGTGAGGATTTATGTCTGGCTTTGAGTCTGGAAAATTCTCATTTTTTTTTTTTACAATACTACATTTCTCTTACTTGTGCAGCCTCTTAGCATGCCTCATTCCCTCCCTTGTGTCTTTTAACTTTCTTTTCTGAATGATTCTTTGTTGTCTTTCTTCCTTCCTTCCTTCCTTCCTGTCTTTCTTTCTTTCTTTCTTTCTTTCTTTCTTTCTTTCTTTCTTGTTGTTTCCACTCTCCCTTCTCTGTGTTTCTTGACAGGGTTCTTGTATCCCAGGCTGGCCTGATACTCCTCATGTAGCTGATAATGACCTTGAATGCCTGCTTTTGTCTCTGCTTCTTGATGCCAAGATTACAGATGTGCACCCCTATGGCTTCCTGCATGTTAGGCAAGCAACTAACTGAGCTTCCTCCCCAGCCCTTTTTAAGATTCATTTTATGTGTATGTGTGTTTTGCCTACATGTGTGTTTGTGTAGCATGTGTGTGCCTAGTTCCTGTGGAAGCCAAAAGGAGGTGTCGAATCCCCTGGAACCAGGGTTACAGACAGTTGTAAGCTGCCATGTGGGTGCTGGGAATCAAACCAAGGTCCTCTAACCACTGAACCATTTCTCCAGCCCTCTGTTTTTCCCTCAACAATAAATATCCTTATCATCATTGTTATTCTCATTACAGTTCACTTTCTTGTCTTAACCTTTAATACTTGATGTCTACTTACTAAGTAATAGTTTTCATGTTGTAGCATCCCAGCTCTTGAGCACTCTTGTGTGCTATGGCCTTAGGAGGAATTACCTCATGGAAGAATTTCATTTCATCTGGGAGTCACCCCAGAGATGGTGACAGGGCCCTCTTAGTACAGCATGTACATGATGGACCAGTAGGGATCCTAACTAAAGAAAGCAGCTCTACATGGCAGGTGATGAGTCCAGCGTGTCGATTAGGGGGATACATGTGCACAGTAGGCTGCTGACTGCCTTCTGGAACACAGTGAGGGGAGGGATTCTGCCCCAGTGGGTCCACAATAAGGGTGGGGCACAGAGGGTACGGAGCGGCTTAAGGAATGGCTGCAGAGAGTGAGTTCGGTTATCTGACAAGTTTTTAATTTATTTTTGACACTGTCATACATGTCTGTCTCCAGTATGTCCTGATCATATGTACTCCCACCTCCCCTCCGGGAACTAGTGTTGGCAGGGTGTGAATGGGTGAGCCCCGCCCCATGGAGCATGGGAGGGGCTCCATGCCAGAGCAAAGCTGATTTTGCTTCCGCAGCAGCCACCAACTTCCAATAGCTACTCGCTGGGTGTGGGGTCAGGTGAGTCCCACCTACCCTGACTGGCACTGAGCAACCACTCAAACACTGTATCAGTGCCTGGGGGTGGTCGAGTCTGTAGGAAAAATACAGACTGTGTAACAGTTTTTTGGCTGCAAAACCTTTTTTTTTTTTTTTTTTAACGCAGTTTGTACTTCATGTTTAGAAAAAGTAGAAGAAACTGGGAAATCCTACACAAATCAAAGTATTTCATTGTGATCTCTTGAGCAGGTTTCTCTCTTGGGCTTATCCTCTCCATCCCCTTCTGTCTTTCTTCTTCTTTTCTTTTTTATGTTTCTTTTTTCTTTCCTTTCTTCTTGGTGAAATTCCCCCATATACCCCGCTTTATTGAACTCTGTCTTGCTTCAGTATGATTATGTAGTATTTCTAGGAATTTCAAGGGTCAGGAAAGAGGTTTCCATTTTGTCACACAGGACTCCTAGTGGATATCTGGAAACCACAGCCATGCTTGTCCAGTTTGACCACCTGGAAATAACAGGGTATATATTAGTGTGTTTGCTCTGGAATGAATGGGCAGTATATGTGGCAGCTGGCCAAGGGGGAACAGAAAAGAATAAACAGGGCTCGTCCGGGATTTGAACCCGGGACCTCTCGCACCCTAAGCGAGAATCATACCCCTAGACCAACGAGCCACTGGTAGTTGTTTCTGGCCAGATGTGTCCTCTCTACCACATCACCATCATTAGTAGCAGTAGTTGTGGTTCCTAGGAACAGTTTCTCTGCTACTCCATTCAGGCTGGCTCCCAGCCCGGGCGGGCAGTTCTCCAGCAGGCCTTGCTCCCGGGCTCCTCCCTCGGTCACACAGCCACTCCTCTGCCTGGGTTCCATACAGGCAGGGCTCATTCTTCCAAAAGCATTGGTGGAAGAAGGCCTGGTCCCAGCATGCAGAGAAGGCAGGTCCCGGCAGATGCCTCTTCTCTGGGTAACCCCAGGACTCCCAAGGCCTGTCTAGGAGTTCTTGCAGTCAATTAAGAGTTGTTCTTCATTCTTAGCTCCTGGCCAGACTATTAGGAAAAGTTTCTCCACATCCGGTAAACTCCAGGAGCCAGACCCAGCGCACCATTGCCTAGGCCACATTGGCTGACTTCCCTATCTCCTTCCACCTCCTGGGAAAGGCAACACCTGCCCTGTCTACCTTACAGGGTGATGGTAAGAACCAGGTGAGGGGACATGTAAGGAGCATTCCAACACACGTGGGTATAGTGGTGACCTAAGGCAGGGAAAGGGCCCAGTAGAAGAGTGGCCATTCACTGCAAAACATGTGCTCTGTGCTTTACCAACCTGCGAACTCTGGGGCGGGGGAGGGGGGCAGCCTGGTGAGGTCCACATTCCCTGCTGCAAGATAAGGACACTCGCCTGCACTTACCCAGTGTCACTGGTTGTTGGAATGCTTGCCTGGCTTCAGCTTCTACAACCTTCTGCATCTGAAGCAGCTTTAAATGCAGGACACACAGCTTCCCAGACCTCGGCTTTCCCTATACTAGCCAGCCCTGCTCAGTGGTCCAGGGAAGTTGCCAAGTGTCAACTCCCAAACAGCTCTCATCTCAGAGAGTTAGGAGCTAGTTTCTGAGGCCATGCAGTGGCACAGCCTTTAATCCAAGGCTCAGGAGGCCGATGCTAGCATGGATTACATAGCAAGTTTCAGGCCACCTCAGGCTACATGGTGAAACCCTGTCTCAAGAGCCAAATATGGGTGACCATGGCCCAGGTTGCCCCAAATACCATTTTCCAGAGTGGTGGCAGGTTCATGAAGTTGTTTTTGTTTTCTTTTTCAAGACAGGGTAACAGCCCTGGCTGTCCCCGGAACTCACTCCGTAGACCAGGCTGGCCTCAAAACTCACAGAGATCCATCTGCCTCTGCCTCCCGAGTGCTGGGATTAAAGATGTGAGCCACCACTGCCTGGCTACATGATGCTTTAATAGTTATAGAACAAGAGTGTTGCTGGGCAGTGGTGGCACACAGCTTCAGCACTCAGGAGGCAGAGGCAGGTGGATGTCTGTGAGTTCAAGGCCAGCCTGGTCTACAGAGAGATTCCAGGACAGCCATGATAACACAGAGAAAGCCTGTCTCAAAACAAAACAACAAAAAGACTTGTAAATTAGAGCCCTTTCAAATGCATCGGTGGGAATGTCACATAGGTGGATTAGAACAAAGAGGGGGGCGTCTCTGCTATGGTTTCAGCTGCAGTCTGATATTCTTTTTGGATGGTGGAAGCTAGTGGTTTGTTAAGACATTGCAAAATGCTTCACTAGGTCAGACACAGACGTGGGCAATGGCTATTAATATGGACAAAGAGAGCCCAAGATAATTTAGCCCAGATCTGCAACATTCCAACTCTCTGCCGGCATTAAATTCTTCAGTATAATGTTCTTCCCGCTGAGCTGCTTTGGCAGCCAGCACAATTATAAAATTCTCATCAGTTGATCAGTCTCACAGAACCTTTAACATAGGCTTAGCTTGTTTCTGAGAACTTCCATCCACACAAGGGTGACCCGCACACAGCCTAAGGGTGGTGTGGATGGGGACCCGGCAGGTGGGAAGGATCCCCAAAGAGGGTGAGGGGTACAGTCACGGCTCAGGTGCCAGGACTGTGTAGGAGATGCAATGGTCCCATTCCACATCTAACACATAGGGAACCCTCTCTTGCTTTTGGCTGGGGCTTTTGCAAGCGGTAGAGACTGGTTTTAGCAGTCTTCGAGTCTAACCCTGTGCCTGGCCTTTGGCAAGCCTGGCAGTGCCAATGGCTCTCAGCAGGTCTGCAGGCCTGATCCGCTTAAGCATGTGACAGGACCCTTGTCACTGAATTCTCTGTGTAATTGTGCCTGAACTCGTCACTCAGCAGAGGCTGTGGGAGGAATAAATGAGTGAATGAAAGTCTCAGGAATGCACACACACAAAAGAAATCACTAGGGGGAAGAGATGTGCAGGGGAGTTCTGAGTAGAACCCCACCCTGCGAAGCGATCCTTCCGAAGATCCTGCATGGGCCTCACTTCTGGGAACGGACTAGCCAGCATTCCTTTGCTCCTGGGCTGTTAAGCTTTATTACTGCCACTCAGGACTGTCTGTACCATATAGGCAACTCTGATGACCAGTCACAGGAGTGTGGGAGGGGGGAGGGAGCTGCTTATCTATTCTCAAACCAGAGAAGATTTTCCTGTAGCTGTTCCTATGCTTTCAACTGACTTATAAATAAAAGTACACACATGTCATTCCATGACCTTAGCGCACATTCTCCTTGATGGGTGCGTCAGGGGTGGGTGTTGCTCTTGAGGGGACTTTGCTGAAGATGTTTCAGAGCTGAAACTCCACCTAGGTCTGGGCCTGTGCTTTGGGGGTGGGGGAGGTTCTGAATTTGGGGCAGGGTTGTTCTCTGTGTGGTCTCAGGAGCACGATTCTGTATCCTGAATGCCAGCCATCTCATCTCTGGAGTTTGGGCCTGATGAACCATCCCTCCATACCTTCAGATGCTTCCTGCATGAGATGGAGGGCAGGGGGGTGGGGAGGGGGAACCCTGATGGAAATCCATCAGCACCTGCCTGCAGTTTAGTGCCAGACTACAACGGCTGTACCCTGGATCCATGCTGTAGGAGCCCAGATCCATCATTGTTCCGGTGTTTCTACATAGAAGCCACAGAGAGAATCCTCTAGAGAGACCCCATTGTAGCTCTGGGGCTCTCAAACTGTCTCCCAAGCAGGAGAATGGCTTTCAGTCTGGCAAATCCTCCCTCATATCTGCTAAAGCATGTCAGGCCTCCCTGAGTCCAGTCATGTATCTGGAGAACCCTGTGGGTCAACATCAGCAGAACTGTCACAAATGTGCCAAGCTCCTTGTCACCTCTGCATGAAAAGCACACAACGCTGCTGGTGAGATGGCCCATGGGTAGGGGTGACGACCTTGGGGCACAAGCTAACCCTATAGTTGTCTCTGAAAGCAGTGACCGAGTTCCTGGAGCCTGGGCAGAATGGAATGCCAGCGTATATTCTTTTGGTAATTTTTGAATTTTATAAATGCTAAGCAGAGGAGAAAATGATTAGAAGGAGAGACACATCTCAAGCCTCTGGATACAAGATATTCGCTGGACCAGAGGAGCCCATGGACTTGTGGGGTCCCACCTCACCTAGGACTTCCAGCTTAGGTGCTGCGAGCCCATCTTGGGAGCCAGCGATCTAGTGGTACGTTTCCTGTGTCTGCTTTTGAGGACCTTGTTTATTGTACCCCACCAATGTCTCCCCTGTGAAGTCCCCCTAGAGAGGCAGTCTTATCTATCATAACTACAAAAATAGTTGGTTTACATTGGTTTACACCAACTTTTGCATAGACCCTCCTGAACCTCAAACTATGTGAATGAGTAGCTTCTTTTTTATTTGATTTTTTAAAATGATTTTCCATTTTACATACCAACCCCAGTTCCCCCTCCTTCCCCTTCTTCTGTGCCCCCACATCCCCCCTTCCCAACCCCCATCCACTCCTCATAGTGGGTAAGGCCTTCCTTACGTACTTTGTACGTCAACAAAGTCTGGTGTACCAAGTTGAGGCAGGACCAAGTCTCCCCCTCCCCCCCTGCATCAAGGCTGAGCAAGGTATCCTACTATAGGGAATGGGCTCCAAAAAGCCAGTTCATGCCCCTGAGATAGGTCCTGGTGTCATTGCCAGCCACCACCCTCCTTATGTGACAGATAAAGTCACGTAACTGCCAGCCACATTCAGAAGGTCTAGTTTGGTCCCATGCAGGTCCCCCAGCCCTGAGTCCATAGTCCTTGAGCTCCCATTAGCTCAGGTCAGCTGTCTCTGTGGTCCCCCCCATTGTGTTCTTGATCTCCCCCCTTGTTCACACAATACTCCTCCTGCTCTTCAACTGGACTCCAGGAGCTCAGCGCAGTGCTTGGCTGAGGGTCACTCACTGCATCTGCTTCCATCAGTTACTGGATGTAGGTTCTATGATGACAATTAGGGCAGTCACTAATCTGATTAAAGAAGGCCCATTCCACTGTTGCTAGGAGTCTTAGCTGGAGTCAGCCTTGTAGACTCCTGAGATGAGTAGCTTCTAGAACAGCGGTTCTCAACTTTCCTAAAGCTGTGGCCCTTTAATACAGTTCCTCATGTTGTGGTGACCCCAACCATAAAATGATTTTCATTGCTATTTTATTGCTATCATTGTGCTATCATGAATCTAATGTAAATATTTGTTTTCCAATGATCTTAGGTGACCTCTGTGAAAGGATCATTCAATCCTCAAAGGGTTTATGACCCACGGGTATTTATGACCCACGGGTAGAGAACTGCTGTCTAGAATGATTGCAGTTAAGCCTGTGGCCCTGAATGGCAAGTTCACAGGGTGATCAGAGTTCACTTTCAGAGTTCTTACTTTTCTTCTGTTCCTGCTTTTGACTCATGGCTTCTTGTGGGGTCCCATATATTCCTAGACATCTACTTAGGAGTAAGAGTCTGTGAACCAGCTGGGCAGTGGTGGCACACACCTTTACTCCCACCACTCAGGAGGCAGAGGCAGGCAGCTCTGTGAGTTCGAGGTCAGCCTGATCTACGAAGCTACACAGAGAAACCCTGTCTGGAAAAAACAAAACAAAACAAACAAACAAACAAAGTGTCTGTGAACCCTTAAAAGAGAATAGAAGAAAAACCCCTGAGATGGTTGAGAAAATATCCCCCTTTCCTACACCAAGCATTTATAATGTACCAGTTACTCTCAAGTGGAGGGGAGGGGCTTCTTTTCTCCAGGGATGAGGACTTGTCCATGGAGGTCAGAGAAACTGAGAAAATGCGAGTGTCAGGGAAAGCATATTTAGAAATAGAAATGGAGACAGCTTTTCGAGAAAGGAAAAGTAGGGGCTCTGCAGTCTGAGTTTGCTGCTCCGGTAAAGGACCAGAGTTCGATCCTAGCACCTACATAGGGTAGCTCACATCTGGCTACCTGTAGCTCTAGCTCCAGGGGATCTGACACTCTCTTCTGCTGGCACCCATGTGTACATGTGCACACTTATACACGCTACAAACGATGTAAAAAAAAAAAAAAAAAAAGAAAGAGAAAGTATTCCCAAGAGTGAGGGCGTTCTAGAGAGCCCAGGAAGAGGCCAAAAGACGATGCTCCCAGTTTTGTATCATGACCTTCCTTCCTCCTTTGCCCCACAGCCTCTCCTTGGAATCTCCCATCTGTCCCTCAAGACATGTCTTCAGGGTCTCTGAAGAGGCATGCCTCTGCTTGGTGTTGGTGAGAATGTGTGCTTTCGTGGTAACTGTTTAGCTTAAGCCTCACTAGGTCATCTGTCACATCATAACTGGGTCTGGGTTCCTCCCAAACCCTCTGCCGTGGGAGGGGACTGTCTGAGCTGGTATTTGGATTTCAGAGAGGTCAAAGAGATGTCTACCATGTAGCTTTACATTAGAAGTAAGAGAGCCAAGGCTGTCTTGAACCCATGGCAGTCAGAAACTTATGCAGGCAGTAGAGGCTGACTTTCGGAATGCTAGTCCAGCAATTGCCATATGGCCTCTGGCTCGGTCCTCAGGTGGATTCTGGACCCTCAGATAGATTTTTCTAGTAATCTCTGCAGGGTCCTACCTGTGGGTGAGCATCTGTATGAGGTAAACGTGTGTGCACATGGGAATGTCAGTCTTTCCAAAATGGCTGTCTAGTCTCCTAGAGCTTTTGACTCAGGATTCAAGGGACTTCAACAAATATCCTGGCCAGGCTAGGATACGGTATTGAGTTTGGTTTAAAGAGGGTTTTTAATGTAATTTATTGTCTTAATTGTATTTAGGACTCGTGTTGTGTGTGTGTGTGTGTGTGTGTGTGTGTGTGCGTGCACGTGTGTATGTGCGTGCATGTGTGATCTCCTGAAGATGTGAATCACTCTATGTGGGTGCTGGGTCTTCTATAAGAGCAGTATGTACTCTTAAACACCGAGCCACCTCTCCAGCCCTACAACACACACACACACACACATACACACACACACACGCACGCACACACACACGCACACACACACGCACACACACACATACACACACACGCACGCACACACACGCATGCACGCACACACGCACACGCACACGCACACACACACGCACGCACACACGCACACGCACACACACACGCACGCACACACGCACACGCACACACACACGCACGCACACACACACGCATACACGCGCACACACACGCACGCACACACACACGCACGCACACACGCACACACACGCGCACACACACACACGCACACACATACACACACGCATACACACACACGCACGCACACACACGCACACACACGCACGCACACACACGCACACGCACACACGCACACACACGCACACGCACGCACACACACGCACACACACACCATATGTATTAGAATAGGCTAGTGGGCCTAGAGGAATGGAGAGGTGGAGGCTGGCCAATGCCGTAGGTTTCATCCTGGGTGACTGGTGTAGCAGGGCCTGTGAGAGCCACTTTCACACTTCTCCGAGTGTACAAGAAGGAAAAGATGGCTCTATGGGTGAATGGCTGCTGCCCCAGCATGAGGACCTGAATTCAGAGTCCCAGGACCCAACTCTCCTCTCCCACTCTCCCCAACACCCCTCAATATGTCTCCCTCCCACTTTCCTGCCCATTCCTTTTAGTTTTTGTGTTTTGTAACCCACAGGGCCCAACCAGTGCTGCCGGCTGCAGTGCTGATGCTCTCATTGGCTGGGGCTTGTGCAGGTAACCATAGCAGCGGTGACTGGGTGAGAGCAAAGGGCATGCCATGTCCAGAAGACCACGTTCCAGAACACTCCTCCACACCCCCTGCCTCTTCCGTTCTTCCTGATTTCTCTTCTGTGATGGTCCCTGAGCTTGTGTGTGTGTGTGTGTGTGTGTGTGTGTGTGTGTGTGTGTGTGTGTGTGTGAGAGAGAGAGAGAGAGAGAGAGAGAGAGAGAGAGGATATAGACACTCCAGTCATTTAGGCTGAGCACTCAACAGTCACTTACTCGGCCCCTTTGACCAGATGAGGCTCTTCATTAACTGCTCCCCATTGAGGAAGAAGCTTCCCAGGCTAAGGTTGAGAGCAGCTCTAACCTACGTGTATAAGTTTAACTATCTAAGAGGCAGTTTAACAACATGTACACCAACACCTCCCAAGCTTCGTGCTTTTTACAATCTTGTAAAAAGAGATTGACAGTACCAGGCACTGTACTGTAAATCTGTATTGTACTGCCTGTGTGCCAGGCCTAAAGTCCAATCATGAAGCGATTTGCTACCCGTGTAACCTTTGCCTGATACGTGGGTATCATAGCTTTTAGGGTTCACCCCTGTATAAATCTGGCGTGTACAGTACCTGCTGTCACTATAAAAGCCAGCCCGCAGAGAAGAAGTTTTCAGGTGAGTTCCGGCAGCTTGAGTTCTCTTACAACCAGAGTGTTCAGCAATAGGACCCTAACAACCTAGCTATGGTGAACAAGGGCAATGGCAATGGTTCGTGCTGTTTCCAGGGCCCATGGGAACTCCCTGACCAGTAACTTGTAGGTTTGGTATCTCATGCCTGGTATTGAGATGTTCACTTAATGACCCATATAGTCTGGGAGGAGCATTGTTCAGTGTGCAGGGTTCCTGTGTCTAAACTTCTTCTTTTTTTTCTTTTTTAAATCCTATTTTAGCTGGGCAGTGGTGGCACACGCCTTTAATCCCAGCACTGGGGAGGCAGAGGCAGGCAGATCTTGCTGAGCCCAGCCTCGTCTACAGAGCAAGTTCTAGGACAGGCTCCAAAGCTTCAGAGAAACCATGTTTCATTCATGTGTATGAATGTTGTGTGCATGATTGGTGCCTGTGGGAGCCAAAAGAGGGTGCTGGATCTCCTTGAACTGGAGTAAGTCGTAAGTCACCATGTGGGTGCTGAGAACCAAACCTAGAGTTTTTTTTTGTTTTGTAAGAGTAGCAAGTGTTCCTTCTTCACTGGGCCATCTTTCTAGCCCTCATATGTAGTGAGCTTTCTGGTCCGGCAGGTCCTGCCACCCTTCTGGGCCCCAAAGAAACACACGGACATCATATTAGTTATAAAGCTGTTGGCTTGGGTTTCTTATTGGCTAGCTGTCTTCATTATTAACCCATAACTACTAATCCATGTATTTCCAGGTGGTCTCATCTTACTGGGGAATGCCAGACCTGCCCGCAACTCTTTTGCCTGCTACATAATGACTGCTCAGCGTCTTTGCAGACAGCGATTTCCTGTTTGTCCCGGCTTACATCCTGATTCTGCCCAGCTACGTCACTTCCTGTCTGGCCAATCAGTGTTTTATTAACCAGTAAGTGAAACACATACAGAAGAGCATTTCCCAGCACTCACGTTTTAGTTTGCTGTTTCAATGAGAAATGGCCCCCACAGGCTCACCCCGTATTTGAACACTTGGTCTACAGGTGATGACGGCAGTGGCTGGAGGTGGGCTGGGGTGGCAATGGTGCTTCAAGACCCTTGCTGGAGGAAGTGTGTCACTGGAGGTGGGCTTTGGGAGACCGTGGCCCCACACATTTTCACTTCTCCGTTTTCTGTGTGAGGCTGACTCGGTGTCCATCACCTAACAGTGAACCCGATTTATCCAGAAGTCTCATTCTCTCCTGTTAGAAGCAGCCTGGAGGTCCAGGTAGGACCATCTCCCAGCAGAGGCTCAAGTGACACCGAAGTGGCTCAGGCACCCTGGACCCCAAGGCAGCTGGAATTTCACTAGTCCTTTGGAGCTGCTTCTGTAACGTTCCATGATGGATGTTTAAAATGCTTCCAAAGTGGACTACAGAGATGGCTCAGTGGCTAAGAGCATTAGCCCGGGCTCAATTCCCAGCACCCACATGGCGGCTCACAACTCTCTGTAACTCCAGTTCCAGGGAATTGCACACCCTCACACAGACACACATGCAGGCAAAACATCGATGCACATAAATTTTTTAAAAAACGCTCCCAAGAGTGCCCCCTCTCATTCCCTTCCTGTTTCCTGAGGCCAATTCCCAGCCTCTCTGGATAGGGACACTCAGACTGACACCATCCACAAAGGGTCAGGTGAGGTGCACAGGGGCCTGAAGCCAAAGTAGGTTCGTGGCAGCATTCACAGTGGATGTAGGTCAGCATCTTCCAGGCCACAGAAACCAATGGTGACCCACCTCAGCACCTAGCCTTACATATCCAGGTCCTCTGACCCCAATCTTTTATCCTCAGAAGGCCACAATGAGCTTTGGGATCACGAGAGGTTTAGGAGGGGACAGAGTGATCTCTAATCCTGGACTTCATCTTTTGGGAGGCTTAGGATCATTCAGTCCCTCTATGTCTTTAAAGGAGGGAGCCGTGGGGAGGGACACCAGCAGAAGACTCATCTCTGAGAGGGGCTGGAGGCGGTGGTGAGGGCATCCTAAGCACAGGATGTCAGGAGAGGACGAGTTCTATCTGTTTGAGAATATCTCCTCGGTGGGGCCCTGGGATGGGCCTCAGTACCACATTGCTCCTGTCTGGGCCTTCCGCCTCCAGGCAGCCTTCATGGGATTTGTCTTCTTTGCAGGGGTCCCACTCAACGCCACGGTGCTGGTGGCCACACTGCATTACAAAAAGTTGCGGCAGCCCCTCAACTACATTCTAGTCAATATATCCCTCGGGGGCTTCCTCTTCTGCAGCTTCTCCGTCTTCACTGTCTTCATCGCCAGCTGTCACGGATACTTCCTCTTTGGCCGCCATGTGTGTGCTCTGGAGGCCTTCTTGGGCTCTGTCGCAGGTACTGCAGGCAACAGGAGCCAGGGAGAGGCAAAGGATGTTGCTCTGGGATTGGAACTGGGAGCCAGACGTTTGGACTGGAGCGGGCCCTTAATTACCCTGAGTAGTTTGACCTAAGCAGGATGTGTGAGCATTAAACTCCATCCCAACTCTCTGGACTTGCTCAGTTACGTCTGTACTCCGCTCCAGGCTGGGGGAGGAGGCTGTCTACCCTATTTGTTTCACATTTGCCGCAGGTCTAGTGACAGGATGGTCGTTGGCTTTCCTGGCTTTTGAGCGCTATATTGTCATCTGTAAGCCCTTTGGCAACGTCCGCTTCAACTCCAAGCACGCACTGATAGTGGTCCTGGTCACGTGGGTCCTAGGTGTGGGCGTGTCCATCCCACCCTTCTTCGGCTGGAGCAGGTGAGAGTGTAGGGCAGTGGTCTGATGTGGGAAGAGAGATTGGGGATAACCTTTTCTAACCTTTTCTTTGATGTGAGCTGGGTACAGTCAGGAAAAAGGGCAGCTTTTTGTTTGTTTGTTTACTCTGCAGCTAGAATTACTATAGTCCTTTGGCATTCTTCCAGCTGGAGAGGCTAAGCCAGGAATCCCAGTTCCCACCCTGCTAGCTCTGACGGTGAGTCCAGTGTGAATGCTTGATCCTTTTCAGGTTCATCCCGGAGGGCCTGCAGTGCTCCTGTGGCCCGGACTGGTATACAGTAGGCACCAAGTATCGAAGCGAGTCCTACACCTGGTTCCTCTTCCTGTTCTGCTTCATCGTGCCTCTTTCCCTCATCTGCTTCTCCTACTCGCAGTTGCTGAGGACTCTCAGAGCTGTGAGTGGCTTCTGAGAGGGTCAGGGTAGGAGTAAACCAGGAGGCTCCAGGACAGGGAGCATGTGTATCTGCCCCAGGACATGTCTGGAATATCCATGGCAAGACAGGAGTATCAGGAGCTAGCAGGGGCGGGGAAGGGGACATGTAAAGGAATGGGAGACTGTGGAGTTAGCACTCAGAGGAACACTTGCATAGCAGGTGTGAGGCACTGGCTCCGTCCCCAGCACAAGAGCCAGTAGGGAAAGGAACACAAGAAGGGACTGAGGCTGTGATCTTTCCTAATGCCAAAAGAGCTGAGATCCACCTCCATGATGTCTCCCTCAAGGTAAAGCCAAACTCAGCCATAAGAGCCAGCGAGAGATTTTCCCCTACACAAAAGGGTTCAGAGATCTGAGAGTTGAGGCTGGAAGTGAGAGGGACACGACCCCTGTGCTCAATCCCAGGTGGCAGCTCAGCAGCAAGAGTCAGCTACGACCCAGAAGGCAGAACGGGAGGTGAGCCTCATGGTGGTGGTGATGGTGGCATCTTTCTGTCTCTGCTACGTGCCCTATGCTGCCCTGGCCATGTACATGGTCAACAATCGCAACCACGGGCTGGACTTAAGGCTCGTCACCATCCCTGCCTTCTTCTCCAAGAGCTCATGTGTCTACAATCCCATTATCTACTGCTACATGAATAAGCAGGTAAAGCTGTCATGGCATTCCTATGAGGTCCTGGTTCTCTTGACCCTACTGACGTTTTAACTCAGCACCCTGGACACTACACAGGCCTTAACGATGAGGAAAGCTACACAAAGTCCAAGCAAGCCAGGAAGTTCATGGTAGACACATGTATGGAGAATGTGATTTCTAAAATACTAGAAGCTAGGCTTGGCCTTGAGGCAGAAAAATGGAGTTGTTCTAAAGAGTGGGTTGGAAATCTTTTAGCAATGTTAGGGATTGAACACAGGGCACTTCACATGCTAGGCAAATACTCAGTACTGAGTTATACATCCTTAATTTCTGTTTTGGCGAAGAAGAAATAGCGCCAATAAGCAGACTTCTAGCTTTTTACATCCCCCCCCCTCCCTTTTAAGATAGGGTCAAACTGTGTAGCCCTAGCTGTCCTGGAACTCCTATGGGAACTAGGCTGACCTGCCTCTGTCCCCAAGCGCTGGAGTTAAAGGTGTGCAACGCCATGTATGTCTGGCCTTCTGCAAATTCTTAATCCAACCTTGCTGAAGTCTAGCCTGCGAGAGCAAGCAGTTAAAAGTGGAGTTGAAGTATTTTCAGGGCAAGGATGACACACACGCATCTTTCTTTCCAGTTCCGGGCCTGCATCCTGGAGATGGTGTGCAGGAAGCCCATGACAGATGAATCCAACATATCTGGCTCTCAGAAAACAGAAGTTTCTGCTGTCTCATCTAGAAAAGTTGGCCCCCACTAAGGACCTTCAATTGGCCCTGGCAGCAAGCAGAACGCCACATTAAAACCCAAACACCGGGCAAGGATGGGAGAGGAGTAATGGGACTCCTAGGAGTCTGTTTCCACATGGACCATTTCAACAGTCAGTTACTACTCCTAAGTGGCACCCTCATCCCCAGAGAACTGTAAGAGAAAGGACTGTTTTTGGTGTATGGGTAACACTTTCCTTTTCGGTCATTTTTCTTCTTCCTTTGCTAGATCTGAGATGATATATCCTGTGTTAGAATAAGTGACAGGAGAGAAATGGAGAGAAAAGGCAGCGAACACCCGCACCTATAGTGAACTTAAAAGAACTTCCCTATTCGGTCCCTGCCAGTCGCTGCAGCCTAGGTTGCTGCTATGGCCAGAGCTGCCTCAGCACACTCACCTCAAACCTAAGTATTCTAGGTGTTCTCCTCTTCACTTGGCTAAATGAATGTATCCACTTAAAGCTGTGCACTGATTAAAGTTAGTGGTTTAATCCCGTGAAATGAATTTGCATGTCTCAGTACCATTTATAAACCAAACCCAAGTGCTAAAAACATGTTACCTTACGCTCTCCCTACACCTGCTGCTCCTGGAAAATGAGCCCCTGTGAAATGAAAACCAAGACAAGCGTGTGATCAGGTATATTGGGAGCCAGTCTCAGGTAATGATGCACTGGAGGGCAGGAAGGTCACAGCTGTGAGAAGCAACCAGAAACCCCAGGAATAGGAAAGGACTAAGGGAGAAGGCAGCTCTCTCTCAGTCTGGCGGGGAGAGATGGCAGACCTTCTGGGAGAATTCCTTTTCTTTGACATTTTACAACACAGAACCCTAAGCCACGATCCCATTTCTTCCTTCCTGGTTTCCTTCCTTCTTTCTTATTCTACCTCATGTGCACTGGTGTGTGTTTCCCTGCATGTATGTCTGTGTGAAATGTGAGATCCCCTGCAAATAGAGCTACAGACAGTTGTGAGTCATTGTGTGGGCGCAGGGAATTTAACTTGGGTCGTCCCCTGGAAGAGCAGCCAGGGCTCTTCACCGTTGTGCCGTCTCTCCAGCCCCTTCATAGTTTCTTGAGACAGAGTCTCCCCACGTAGCCTTGGCTAGCCTGCAACACAATCCCATTTCCAAGACAATGAAAGACAGATACGCCCCTGATGAATGTAAACAGTTTTATTCAGAAACAGATAGGTACCTGTTTGCATTACAGAATATAAAACTTGGTTTACACTCTATAAAAAAGAATCAATACTCAAATTCAAGAGAGCTTAGCATTCACAGGGCACACCTTATGGACAATGCAGCCACAGCTCGCTGCTTCAGACTTGATTTAAACCAGAAACCCAAACCCAAACCCCAACACTATGTGGGGCACATGGAGATGAGAGCAATTCTTGCTGCTGAGCATCCCATGTCCAGAATATGCCATCACAGCACACTAAGCTTGCTGGTTAAGTGTGTGACATTCACATCAGTGTTAGGCTCTGTGCACCGAACGAGCTGTAAGGCTCTCTTGCCACACAGTGTATGATGCAGCACCCTTTCTAAGCCAGGGCTGGTGGCATTAATTATCTCTGGTCTCCTTAACAATAAAGAGTTGAGGATCTGGAAGGCAGAGAATGTTCATCACTCCTATCCTGGGGTTAAAACTTCGAGTGTATCTGCTATCAAGAGCTTGCTGCGATGGCTGGGGTGAAGTTACACCACACCTGGCTCTTTACCACACCAAGCAGCCTACCTCAACAGGATTGTGGAAGACCAAAGGGTAGGTCTAGGTTCAGATATGACCATCACCCAGCACCACCTGAATGTATTATTCAGATATAGGAAATAATAAAGATTATACATACATATATTTATCTTAGTAACCTGAGGGTTAAAGATTTGGAATACAATAATTCTTAAGAGGCCCGTAATAAGAGACCAAAATACTAGGTTGCACAAAATATGGGTAAATGGAGTTGGCAACAGATGGGGTTTTTGCTAAGGACGGCAACCTGGTGATCCACGGTCTTCCTACCTACCCCATCTTTTAGTGTCAGAGAGAAAGGCAGATGACAAAATGGGATGTGATGGGTTAAAGACAGAAAGGGTGAGCAGTGGTCCTCAAACCAAAGAGCCCCCTCTGTGTGTCCTTCCATCCTTAAGTCAGAGCTCAAGCCCTGGTAAGCAGAGGCCTGACAGAGAGTGGTTTGCGTTCTGAGGTATGAGGATCCCTGGTCAAATCAGCAGCACGAGGTCTTTATAGAAACCAGCCCCCAGATAGGAGCACTGCAACCGAGCTTGTAACTAATACTGCTATTTAGCCATTGTTCACAAGAGAGAAAGAAGGGAAAACTCCCCATTGCATCAGGAGGTTCAATGCTTTCATGGAAGGGTCCCAACCATTCATCCTGTCGCTTTTTAAACAAATTCTCATTCAGTAATTATTTTTCCTGTTAAAGGCACTTTCAGTGACATGATTGGAAAAAAGTCAACTTTAACTGCAGTAAAACCAAGATTAAATCCTAGGAAGGGGCTGAAGGGGCCTGACAGTGATTTTAATAGTACACAATCAGAATAAGATGCATGCCCCATACACACTTTTTTCCTTTCGTTTTTCCAGCTGTTTCTAGTTGGAGACAGCTCTATAAAGAGCTAGAAATAGCACTGTGAAGAGATCATACACACCACTCGATTCATTTTTCAAGACTGGCCCTAATTCTTCCCACCACAGCTGTGCTTGGCAAAATTAGCAAACAGCTAGTCTTAAAGGGGGGAAAGAATGAAGTCAAGTTGCGTCGAGCTGTCTTACAGCATCGGGATCTAACCTCGCCCAGACAACGGCAGGCTCAGTGGCTGGGTCTGAGACAACTGAACGGCCACTTGTAAAATGGAGCTTTTCAACAGGAAAGATAAAGCATTTTCTCTCTAAACATAAACCATGGAGTACATGTTTTCCTTTTTTTCTCTCTCCTGAACATTTCTTTTGATCTCAGGCTTTTAAAAAAATTAGTTAAGTGAGAATTATACAAAAAGAAGACTATGTGGTAAGGGGTTGAGAAAGAGTACAGGGCTAATGTTTGCCTACAAGTGTGGGTTGAGGATCTTGATCCTTCATGTTATACTCCCAACCAGAGAACAATACAAAAATAAACACACCACGTTATACATCATATAAAGTGTAAACCTACAAACACAAGTGTACTAATCAGGGCTGTCCCTCAGAAGCACGGGTCCCCTCCAGTCCCTCAGAGGGGAGGAGGAATGGGGACAGCATGGTTTTCATTACCTCAATATGCCTTTTCATGTCTTAAAAAGTTTGTAATAACAGTCTCAGTAGCGCAAACAATTTCATGTGAAACCAGAGCTGTAAAAATAAATTACTTTTGAAGAAATGTAGGTTCCTCTGTCTGCAGCTTAGAACTCATCATGTCGCACTAAGGCCTCCCCAAAATCTGTGGCCTGGCTGCCCACAAATAAATCGTACTTGTCGACAATTTCCTCCTTGGTAAGCTTGCCATCCTGAAATCACAGGAAACAGTGAATTGAGGCCATATATATACTTGCCATTCCAAATTCAGAAAAATTGCTATAAAATAAGAGTAACTTGAGACTATAGTAACTTAATATTCTAGTTCCCTCTACATGCAAACCCAACTGTTATTCCCCTATCCTTACTACACACACACACTCCAGCATCTTTTTTTCATCATCAAGAAAGTTACTCACAGTGAGCTGGGGATATAGCTTAGTGGTAAAATGCTTGCCTAATATGACTGAGGCCCTGGTCTGCCCTCTGTTCTTAGAAAGCAAGACAGAAGAGTTGTTCAAGGCTAGCCTGTTTAAGGCTAGCCTGAGCTACAGATGGGAAAAAAAAAAAAAAAAAAAAAAAAGAGTCCAAAGTGAAAAGAAATGCAAATCTGTTGCCTGGGTAGCAAACACTCCTTTTGGAGTTAACTATGGGGCAGTTGCTAGATATGGGTGGCAGATGGCCAGGAACCGATTGATGCTCCAGAAGGCACCATACAGAGGGCTAACAGGAACAGTGAACTCTCCAGGGCTGATCCTCAGCTCACCTCCTTCACTCTAACAAGATGAGCTGCATCCAAAACAGGCTCAGTCACTCATCTCCAACAGCACAAGCCTCCTCAAAGGAGACTGCTCTTATGTCTCACACTTCAGGACTCGACAGCTGGCTGCTGAAGTGAGGCTGAGCAGGAACCCTAATCAGCAGCATTGGAAGCCTAATGGATGTTCCACACAGAAGAGAAGGAAAACAAAAAACAAAAAACAAACAAACAAAAAAAAAAACAACAACAACCAACCAACCAACCAACCATGCTGTCTTTAAAATCCAGCTTTCAGAAAAAGACTACTGTGAGATGCTTAGTAAAAACCTGATTACCTAAGCACCTCAGACAATTTTCCACTTTAACAGGGTCCAGAGAAAAGCTGGCGTATAACCCCATGTAAAGAGTGTAAGTTTTAAGAATATATTTGATGCTGGGAGTGGCAGTGTACACCTTTAATCTCAGTAGGGACAGACATGCCAGTGTGTCTCTGTGAGCTGGAGGCAGAGCTGGTCTACACTGTGGTTTCAGGACAGCCAGTAAGGGCTTTGCATTCAGAGTCTCAGTCAGTCAGCTGTCAATGTGTCTGCCTCTCTTCCTCTAAAAAATTTCATATACATTTGTGTGTGTTTGATTTAGGATGGCAATGACTGGCTTGGAAAATAGGTAGAATGAGCCTGTAATAGGTAAAAGAACACAGGAAATAACAGCCAGAGCTGACACATGCTGGGTCAGCCTTTAAACCAACACTCTTTGCTGAAGCCCAGGTTTCTCCAATACCACAAACAAGTACAGAGCAAGAGCACTTCCCAAAATGCGATCAGATAGTAAGTGCTGCCCTAAAGATTTCTGGTCATTAAGTTTAGGTCCCTGACAGACTTAAGGTAATTAAGACCCTATATTTTGATGACATCTGTTTAAGGCCAGACTGCTTGGGCCTGGCACGACTTACCTTGTTTTGGTCTGACTCATAGACTAGATGCCTGGCTTCTGCTTCTGCATGGTCATAGTCTGAAGGGAGGATCCAGTCTTTGGTCTCCTCCTTGTCCATCTTCCCATCCCGGTTTTTATCTCGAAACTCAACAAACTGCTCTCGCTCTGTCTTCACCCATTCTGGCTCATCAGCATTTCCGTCATGACTGTACATGTCACCTGTGTGCACAGGTATCCACACAACAGAGTTAGCCTTGCTCCAAAGGCTGTCTCATGCTAACCTGGTTTAACCCTTTTTGTGCCCACACAGTCAGAGACTTCAGAAAGTTTTCCCAAGGCTTAACAAGAGTATTTCCAGAAACTGAGCAAGTGAAAGGGAAAAGCCTGTATCAAAAACAAAACAACAACAACAACAAAATGCAGAAGCTGGGCAGTGGGCGGTGGTGGTACATGCCTTTATCCCCCGCACTCAGGAGGCAGTTGATGTCTGTGAGTTTGAGTGAGTTCCAGGATAGCCAGGGTCACACAAAGAAACCCTGTCTTTGGGAGGGTGGGGGTGGGGAAGAGGCAGAAATAAGGAGGTGAAGCTGAACATGGTGGTACATGTTTGTAAACCCAGCACTTTGGGAAACTGAGGCAGGAGTTCAAAGCTGGCTTGGGCTACATGAAAACTCATCTCAAAATTAAAAAAAAAAAAAAAAAAAAAAAGAAAGTTGACTAATATCAAGTTAAGATTCAAGATTCTCTTGCTTACTGCATTGCATTTTACCAAGTGGCTAATTATGTTGGACCACTGATTTAAGGAGACAGAGTTCTAAATTCTGAAGGAAGCTATCTACTTACCAGTCAATACCTATCCTATGTAAATGCACTGTACTAGTGGTCTTCAGTCAAGACAAGTATGCCCTGCGCAAAGAGGAACACCCCTCAAGAATACACTGAGAAGGGATAATCAGGAAAGAATCAATTCCTGATTCTCAGCTCCACATATGTAATTTTTTTCTTAAAAATTCAACTGTGTGTGGGGCTGGAGAGATGGCTCAGTAGTTAAGAGCACCGGCTACTCTTTCACAGGTCCTGAGTTCAATGGTGGCTCACAACCATCTAGAATGAGCTCTAGTGCTCTCTTCTAGCCTGCAGGGAATACATGCAGGCCAGAATACTACATACACAATAAAAAATTCAACTGCATAAGAATGCGGTGACACACACCTTTAATCCCGGCTCTTGGGAGGCAGAGGCAGGCAGATCTCTGTGAGTTCAAGGCTAGCATGGTCTACACAGCCAGTTCCAGGACAGGCTCCAAAGCTACAAAGAGAAACCCTGTCGGGAGAGGGACATAAGAACATGGCATCGTTCTTATGGCTTCCACCCAGTTGTCCCTTCTACAATCTCCTCTTCACTTGTAATGAAACTTACTAAAGCATAAGAAGTGCCAGAGATAATTAAAAACATTGGCACTGGTCTCAAGAAAGCAGATGGCCAGGAAAATTGGAAACAAATGCTTTCACATGTCAAGAGGCTTCTAAATTTTTGTATGTAAAAAACAAAACCGGGTCTGAATTTCAGCTATGAGATCATTTAAAACAATTTTGACGATAGATTACATCATAAAATTTGGCATATAACTCAAAAGAAGCTAGAAGAACAAAGTAACGTGGCTGTCACAAATCTCTCCTCTCAGCTACACAGACAGGGCTTCAGTAACACATAGATACAGTTTTGTTTTATATTAAGGTAACATGTGTACAGGAAGTCACAGACAGTTGTGAGCTGCCACGTGGATGCTGGGAATTGAATCTGGGTCCTCTGGAAGAGCAGCCAATGCTCTTAACTGATGAGCCATCTTTCCAGCCCCTCTTTTTATTTATTCCTTGTGTCTTTTCTTCATGTACCTTGATCCCATTAATTCCCCTGTCCTTTTGTATCTGTCTTCTGCCCTTGCAACCCCACCCCCCAGCAAAATAAAATAAAATTCACGCATTTTTTCTTGCAAGTGTTCATTGCAAAGAGTCACTGGTCTGGTTCGAGGCGTCTGGTTTCTGCTACACTATCGATGCTGGGCCCTTGCTCGGATTCTTCTTGGATATCCTGTTGTTGCCCTGTGTCATGGAGACCCTGCAGCTTTGGGTCTGCAGAACTGGCCCCTTCTCACTTTTTCTTCATGATCTCTTTCTTAACAGGACAGAACACACACCCATAAACTGGACGCTGCTGGGGAGAGAATCTGGAGGTCTATAAATCCCAGCACACCAGCTGCACGACCCTGCAGTAGTCACTGACCCACAGAAGAAAGCTACACTCACTCCTGATTCTTTTGTGGCTTCACAATGGGATTCCTCTGTCCCCGAATCTGTACGATGCAGAAGAAAACCTGTATCTCCTTATTTGGTCTCAATGCTTGGCAAGTGATGTTACTTAACTGTGATGAGCCTGAATTTCTCTGCTTCAAAAGTTTAAATGGGGAACTTAGCTTTTACTGTATCAACAAAATGTCAAAACAAGAATAAAAAGATAAAATACTTAGAAGTAGGAAATCTGATAAATAAATGTGAACTTGTTAAGAAAATAAGACACTGTATCAGGACAAAGCTCAATCATGTCACAAAAACCTCTCTCACTGCTCATCCCAGTTTCATTAGCAAGGACGATGGAAGGGTATCTGAGGGAAGGAGAGACTCTCCTCAGTGCAGTTTAATTGCAGCAGCAGAGGTAGTGAGCTTTAAGACTCCCTTTCAGGGTTAACAGTTAATACCCGAGACCAGAGATCAAAAACAAAACAAAACAAAACACTAGAAAGTTCACTGGAAAAGTTACTATGAATGTGGAGTGCAGAACTGAGAACTCAGAAATAGATCTATATATCTGTAGCCACAAAGTTTTCAATAAAGAAAGGATAACCTTTCCAGCAAACGCTACTTGGGAAGCTGGATATCTATGTATAAAAGAGTGAAAAAAAAAAAAAAAAATCAGACATAAATGCAAAACTAAGCCATAAAGATCAGTAGAGGAATATGTAAGTACAGATAAGGATATTTTGTTTAAGGTGCCAAAACACAAAAGTAAAAACAGACACATGGAATCACTCAAAACTATAAAGTTCTGTACAGTAAAGGAAACAGTCAATAGAGGGAAGAGACGACCAGCAAAATGGGATGAAATAGCTGAACTACTCATCTGTTAAGGTATTAATACCGGGAACAGACATACAACAACTCAACAGTTACAAATTCAAGGCTAGCCTGAGTAACACTGTAAGAACCTGTCTCAATATACCATTAGATGTGTATTAAAATGCTGGGCAGTGGTGGCACATGCCTTTTATCCCAGCACTTGGGAGGCAGAGGCAGATGCAGATGGATCTTTGTGAGTTTGAGATCAGTCTGGTCTACAGAGCAAGTTCCAGGACGGACAGAGCTGTTACACAGAGGAAACCCTGTCTCAAAAACAACACAAAAAAAGGTATGCTCCAAAAGAGAATGCCATTTGTAACAAAGACACTGAGTAATTGTACAGCAATTTGCTAAATTAATTATTCTCAGGATAAGAAAAAGTTTATAATGTATTATGCACACATATAAAATTTTCAAAGAATAAAAACAGTATTTTCAACCCCCTCTCAAGTTTCATTTGTAGCCCTGCTCCTGCTCCTTCATAAAAACAAAACAAAAAAGGAGGTGTTTGTGTGTGGGGGAAATAAACACCCTAAGTAAAGTGGAAATTAACCAGAGACTCAGACAGAAAAACGTGTATGACAGTCAATGAACCCTTAGCTGGTCACCCATTCACTACGCCTTTTTGTTTCACACAGTGCAGACTGGCCTTGAACTCCTGATCTTCTTACAGTTACCCGCCAAGTGCTGAGATTCACGCCTGGCTTTTCCATCAATTTATTTGTTATACTTTCTTTTTAAATTATTATTTAACAACTATGTGTGCACATACGTATCTGTGTGTCTTTGTGAAGGTATGGCATGTGTGAATACAGGCAGCTAGGGAACCAGAAGAAGGCATCAGATTTTCTAGAGTGGAAATTATAGTCAGTGTGGGTACTGGGAACCAAACTTAGGACCTCTGGCCAAAACTGGGACGTGCCAATCTCTCCTGCCCAAGTTACACATTGGTCTGGCTTAACTATCTGTTAAGAGTTGACCCATGAGGTCAACTATTTCTATGGATGATTACAACTTCTCAAGCATTTCAGTATTTAAGGACACTAGAAACAGGAGACTTACCAATATACTCTTCTAGATCGATGAAACCATCAGCATTCTTGTCTATATCCTCCATTGTTTCCTAAACAGAAAAGAACAAAAAGACTGTTAGTTTCTAATTGAATTTTCCAAAAGACAATATGGTTTGTATGGTTAAGACCAGGGAAGATAGCACATACATGCAATCCCAGCTTTGTGGGAGCCAAAGACAGAAGAATCAGAGGATAGAATGCTCATCCCAAGTTGAAGGTCTATATACAGACCTACATAGCAAATCCCAGGCCAGGGATATGGAGTGATAGCCAATCTCCAAGCCAGCTAGCCAGCCAATCCCAAATCCAAACAAACAAAAAACAAAGGGAGGGAGGGAGACACATGTTCCTCTTGTTAGAAAATGGTTAACTATTAGCCATTACTTATGCTTCTACCTACAGTAACTATGAGTCCTTTGGAGGGCACTATCAAATGACAAAAGGTTGTTGGTCACACTGAGCTCTCACTAATCAGAGATGAGTCTGCACTGTTAGCAGACTGCCTTCTGTGAGAACGCTGGAGTGTTACAGAATTACCTGGCATCTGATCAACACTCAAGACAGCCTCTTATTCTCACTATATGAAACCACCAATGAGATAGGAAAATACGGTATCTGATGGGCAGTTTAAGATGAGCGGAGAACCTAGGGCACTTAAGCAGAATCAAACAACAGAAGGAGAGGCTGAGTTGCTACTGGAAACCCTTGGTCTCGCCTACCTGCACGACTATGTCTTTCATGTAGTCATACTCCTCAGGGTGCAGGAAAGCGGTAAATTCCTCCTTTGTGGCAATTAGGTCTCCATCCTTGTCTGCCATTTTAAACCTCCGCTCATCTCTAACCATCATCTGTTTATAATTGAATCCATCATCAGGGTCTGGATCGTCTAGAAAACAAAAATTTAGGCAAAGTCTTAAAAGGCTTCCAGAAAACACAAAAAGCTTTACCTTTACGGATCAGACTGATTTCAAACAAGATAAATCAAACAATGAACACACAGATAAATTTAAACCAATCATTAAGAAATGATTTTGATTTCAGAAGCAGCAGTAAGAAGACACTTGGTTTGAGCTTCAGTGACCACTCCTCCAAATCAGGTTCAACATGGAACTGGCCCCTGATTAGTTACTCAATCATGTGCTGTTTCATCATACTGGTGTAAGGTTAATAGAAGGCTTGGGTTTATTAGTTCTATCTGGGAGGCAGTGGAGGTTTTAAGTCATACTGTTTGGGTGCAAATTTATCACCTCTAGCTGTGTGGCCTTGGGTCAGCAACTTTTTTCTTTCGACTTTTTAATTACCTTATTGCAGGAGTTGCACTTCCATGTATGTCTGTGCACCATGTGGGAGCCTAGTGCGTGCAGAGGTCAGAAGACACTAGATCTCCTTCAGCTGGAGTTACAGATGGTTGGGAGTTACCATGTGGGCGCAGGGAATTGAACCCAGGGCCTCTGCAAGTGCTCCTAAATGCTAAAACATCTCTCCAGCTCTTGGGCAAGAAATTGAACTGTCTCATTCTCCTACTCTATAACACGAGACTGCGCCTGCCTTACAGGTGGTTATAAAAAATTTAATAAGAAACAAACAGCTATAATGGCACATGCCTTTAATCCCAGCACGTGGAAGGCAGAGGCAGGTGACCTGAGTTGTAGTCTGGTCTACATAGTTTGTATCAGCTGAACAGTATTTGGTATATATAGCTGGCAGCCAATGACCTTCAGCCGTCGTCATTTTTATTAAATGTTAGAACTTCCTTTAAGACTCTAGGTATCAAATGTCTTTGCCTCATTTCATTTTAATGTCACTTGGATTCAAGTAACAAGAACATCACCATTTTGAATGGTCCCACTGACCCTCACCCCAAAATCTACAGGTAAAAGATGCAGACTGCTCCAGAGGTAGATAAAGTAGGTTTCTGAGGGACAAGCAGAGGGAAAGGTACCGACCCAAGGACATTTTGGAGAGGGATAGATACATTCTAGATGTCAATTATTCTTTGGTCAAGCTTTTTTTTTTTTATCAGAAAATAATATTAAAATATGGAACTGGAGAGTTGGCTTAGTGGTTAAGAGCACTGGCTGCTCTCCCAGAGGCCCTAGGTTCAATTCCCAGAACCCATACAGCAGCTCACAACTACCTGTAACTTTAGTTCCAGGGGATGTGACACCTCTTCTGGTCTCCTCTCTCTCTCATAAAAAATCAAAATATGTAGACTGTTATGATTTTGAGCTGTATAAGCAACGGCTGGTTTCCATATAAGCATCTAGAAGACTTAAAATTTAATTTTTGTAAACTGCAAAAGTAAGAAACTGGGCTACAGTATGGACCAAAAGAGGTATGAAGATACTTTGAGAAAAAGAAGATACATTAAAGTGAAGAAACTACTGTTCCTACAACACACTAAATACAAAGGTCATGGTACTACTGGTCCCTTTTAACAATAATACCACATTGACGATGTTTGATATTAGAGGACTTAAAAAAACACCACCACCACCAACAACAAAAAAACAGCAACAGGCCAGGCATAGTGACTCGTGCCTTTCATTCCAGCACTCCAGGAGCTAAGAGGCTGAGACAGACAGGTCTGTAAATTCAAGGCCAGCTTCGTCTACAGAGCAGTTCTAGGTCATCCAAGCCTACACAGTGAGACCCTGTCTCAAAAAACCAAACCAGCCAAACAAAACACTTCCACACACAAACACCCAAGCAACCATACAAACAACACCCCCCCCAAAAAAAAAACCTTGCCCTGTTCTGAACATTAAGCAGCTTGAAGCTTCTTTGTTGATTATCAAGAAAAACAGTACTAAAATTGAATCACACAAGGCTGTGGGACTCTGCATATATAAAGTCAAAACCACAGTAAGTTAGAGATGAAGAATGGGAGGAAATAATATCTTTCTCAAATACTAAGCTGTCTTTTAAAAACAAATACTAAATTTCAGTAAAATAATGTAACAGCAGTCAACTTATGCGTTTAGACTAGATTCCTAAGAGGCCCTTGACTCCTTCCTTGGGGCAAAACATGGCAACTAGAATCAGGTAGCCCGACAACAAAACACACCTATAAAAGAACAGAAAGGGAAGGCAGACTACTTTAAGTGTGGCATCTGTCCCAAACAGCAGCTTACAGTGCTTGCTGGCCTTGCTTGCAGCCTCTGGTTCTGCTCTAAGTAAGTAGGGTCAATCTTAGTATCTTTTATTTTTACTTATGAGAGAGACAGTGTATACAGTACAAATGTTCCTTTTGTGGAAAATGGAATGACTAAATAGCCTTTAAAAGTAGAGATGATTTATACACAAACTCAAATTGAATCAAGAACACATTCTCAGAAAACTCCTCACACTTGTCTAAAGCCAGCTTGCTACCCCCTGAGGGCTGATCACCCTCAGCCCTCCTGGGAAAGAGGCCTTATAAAGACATTACATCTTCAGCCAGTGCAGTCGTAGGCAGTAGAAATACCCATTACATTGAATCATCAGCTCTCTGAGGCAAGAAAGCTCTCAACAGATTTCTATGCACGTAATTATACACAGTTGAAGCAGAATTCTGGACAGCAAGGGAGTACCAAAGCCTGAGCTGAGATTTATTAGCACACCATTTTGTTGAGATCACGGATAGTCTAGTCTATCCTTTGCTTCATATTTATAATTAATTTTGATTAACTCAGAAGGGAGTTGGGTCTCAGCCAGAGAGCATGAAACATGGAATGCTTCTCCATCTGTGCTAGGTTAACACACATGTTCTTAATTTGGTGGATATGCTTGGTTCTTGGCTCAATGTCAAGCCCAGAGAGACTGCCACTTTAGTCTTCGGAATGAGAGTCTCTTCACCAGAAAGGCATAAGTTCTGTAATCAACAGGACAGCTGGCTATCTGGTGGGGAGAGGAGGGACACACCTTTACACACTACTGTCAGTCACTGGTGGGAAATGTTTCTTCTAACCCTAATTTGCCTAATACCAGGATTAAAGTACAAAAAGTACCATTTATATTTGCATGCCTCACACTGAAACTATACACAGTGCAGAAATCTCTGAGTAAAAGCACCCCTGCTTATCAGCTCAGTAAGACTGCCACCTGGAGTTCAGCAGTAAGCAAGGGAGAACAGCATCAGAGTCAAAGATTTTCACCCAGTAGCCCCGATAAAAACAAAGGCCACCAAATCCACAACCAAAGCAGTCAAAGCAATGCTTGCCATGAAGCATTTGCAGAGCAGGCTGATATAAACTCATGTGCCAGAGAAAACAAATGGGAGATTTTCATTTCTCAACTTCAGTGACATGCTGAGCTGACAGCTATCTTATTGGAATTTATTCCATTCATTCCCAATAGTTTCTACCAGTTACAAAATAATCTAATTAGACTTGAATTTCAGGTCCAAAATTTGAATTGTACCATGGTATGAGACAGCTCAAAGCAAGGCCTCTCACTTTGCACTGCTGGAACAATACAGTCTTTTACATGAGATCTACTCTAAAAATCATCTTTATGTGAGAGAAAAAAGGAAAAAAATTGGCAAAATACATTTGCAGTGCTCAAGACATAAATGTCAAACTTCAGAGGACCAAAATCAAAACTTAAAATATACGATATACAAATTTTAAAATAATGAAACAAAGGGGAGTCGACTTAGAATCAAACTATTGAAGTCTGGCACAGTACTCTTTCCTGTCTGACCCATTTGTTTCTCTGACTCAAGACCACAGTCTCGGCCAGCCTGACATCTTGCCCCTTACCCAAGTAAGTGCCATAAGTCACGTTTCTGTACTCATCCCAGGAGATTAAGCCGTCTTGATTCATATCAAACTCCTGCCACTGGCTCTCAACATTGTCATATATGTATTTCTTCTGGGCGTGCTTAATCCAGGATTTCAGCTCCCCCTCCGTCACAAACCCATCTTTATCCGCGTCTATTTTATCTACAATCATTCTACAAGACAAAACAGTTGTGTTTCAAGGGCCAGGTCCACAAGGCTTTTTCCCCCAGATAGTAGGGACCTACCTAAAGCGTAGCCGTAGGTGGCATTTTTATACTCCTCCCAGGAAACGAGGCCATCCTCATTGAGGTCATGCCCCTTCCATTGCCGCTCTACATCCTCGTGAATCCAGCGCTTTTGTGCAAACTTAATCCAGCCTTTGAGTTCATCCACAGTGACAAACCCATCCTTGTCGCCATCTATTTTACTTACAATCTTTCTGTAGAAAATGCAGAGAAATCCAGCAAGAAGTTAAAAAACCACAAGTCTCTGGACATAGCCAGAAGTGTGCTGTGACCATAGGTGTTGCCCAAGACGAACACACAGGAAAAAAGAAAAAAAAAAGCTTCCAAAACAAAACTGTCAGACAGACATGGGAACACTTCTCTTTACTGACCTGTTCCTGGCTTGTAACAAGCCATCTGGAAAAGGTAACCAGATCGTGGTCAGTGCACTGGGTACTACGTCAACCCAGACAATCTCCAGTTAGCGCTGAGTCTGAGCTGAACACCCAAGTCACATGAGTTCTCACTTTTGCATCAAACATAATATAAATCTTTATATTTTTCTTCATTATGTTTATTACAGAAGGTATATCTCTTGGTAAATAATCACAAGCATTAACAATGTTTTCATCAGAATTCAAGATATCTAAATCAGACTTTTAAAAAAAAATTTAGTTGCTTTTAGAAAAAAAAAACCTAATCTCCTGTTATCTTTTGTTAAAAACATACTTTTTTTTAAAGCTCTCGGGGTAGACTCTGCCTCAAAAAATAAACAGATAAATAAATTCTCAGATCACATATATTTTAAGACAAGATAATTGTGAAAAACAAATGAATACAGGAGGCACCAATCTTAAAAATGCCACTAGTTCTTATATATGACACAGAATTAGATTTTTACATATAACCATGAACACAGAACTCTGAGGAAATGATATGGAAAGAATATGCAGTTCTGGCTATAAGATTGTTAGTAAGCTGAGAGGTTATTAGCAGGCAGATTATAAAGCAAAACACGGCTAAAGTACGGGCCCACTTCCTTTATAAGCTTCCTTCGGCTAGATGACATTTTAATGAAAGATTAACAGACAGGTCTATGGGTTTTGAGTGTGGCACAGGAGTACAGTGCTTGCCGTGTGTTTGTGATGACCTGAGTTTGATCTCTAACATCACTAAGTAAATGCTTATGACAAAGAACCCAAGAGATGTAAACTATTTCTGGAGGACTCAGGCAGTCTATGTAAAGCCACACAATAAGCAGCCCGATTTAAAATGGGAACTCTATATTTACAGCTTTCAGCAGAAGTGAACAATCAGCGCATTTGCCTCTGCCTGAATGAAAAAAACTATACATGTGGTAGCAAATGCTCTTTCTTAGTTCATGGTTGTTTCATGAGTAGAGCATGAAAAAGTGATTAAAAATCAGAGTTCTTACTAGCAAGAATATAAACAGACTCATACTGATACAGCATTAGCTCTAACTATTACTTAACTATAGACATAAACACTTTCACTCAGAGAATGTACAATCTTCTAACCTCCGCTCTAAAACACTGATAGAAAAAGGAATGCACCGATTTGCCATCTCTTAAAACACTTTCCTCCACCGGCAAGGACACAGGGTGAATTTTTCTCAGAGAATTTTAATAACATTAACCATTAAGAAAACTTCTGTATTGACTATAATGGGATTCAGTTTATGTTCAAATGGTACTTGCTACCAATGGTGCCACTACTAAGAAAAGTACCAGAACCTCTCCCAATCCCAGAAGGTATTTTTAAGCTATTATAAGTACCCTGAAATACTGCTCACTTAAAATAAGCACATGACAGACTGTTCAAGATGGGCTTCTCTTAACAAAAGTGGCTGGCTGAACAGCATTCTATTCCATATCAACCCCCGCTTAACCCAGGGGTTGGCAAACTCTTTTTGGAAAGAGTTAGCAAATGTTTTTACTTCATGAGTCATGTATAGCCTGATGTATATGCACACACACCTTCTGAGAGAAAATAAGGGCTGGAAACATGGCTCAGTGGTTAAGAGTACTTTTGTTCTTAAATAGGACTCAGGTTCAGTTCCCAAAACCCACATGGCGGCTCACAGCCATCTATAGCGCCAGTTCCAGAGATCTGATATTTTCTTCTGATCTCTGCAGACACCAGGCTTGCCTGTGGTGCGCATACATAAATGTAAGCACAACGTTCATACACATAAAAATAAAATAGATCTAATCTTTTTTAAAAGATTGGGACTGTGGCTCAGGTGGTAACAGTGCTCACCTAGCATGCATGGAGCTCTGGGTTCAATCCTAACACCACACACACCTAGTGCAGCGGCGCACCTAGAATCCCAGCACTGAGGAAGTAGGGTAGGAGCATCAGAAGTTCAAGTAATCCTCAGCTACATAGTATGTTCAAGGCTAGTCTGAGACGATCAAAATCCTATCACGCACGCACGCACGCACGTAGAAAAGAGCTGGGCATTCATAGCACATGCCTGAAATTCCAGCATTGAGCTATGCATGATGGAACACACCTTTGAACTCAGGGAGGCAGAGACAGGTCCTGGTGGCACTATTAGGTAGTATGGCCTTGGAGGAAGTGTGTCACCGTGGAGGCGGGCTTTGAGGCCTCTTGCTCAAGCTTCCCTTAGTGTGACTGTCAGTCTGCTTGCTGTAGTGCTCTCAGCTCAGCACCAGGTCTGCCTGCAGGCTGCCATGCTCCCCACCATGATGGACGTAACCTCTGAAATTGTGAGTCCCCTCAATTAAATGTTTCCTTCATAAGGGTTGCCACGGTCATAGTGTCTCTTTACAGCAATAAAAACTTAAAGACACAGGTGGATCTGTGAGTTCCAGACCAGATAGGGCTGTACTGCTAGCACCCAGGAGATATGCTTGCAATCTTAACATAGGGAGGCAAAAGTGGTCAAACAACTCCAAGATGGAGGCCATCTTGGCACATACAGTGAGAGCCTATCTCAAATGGCCACAAAGCCCGAGCCAGCCCAAGCTAACCCCAAAACGAAAAAGTTCTACTTACATTCTTTTCTTTTATTTCTCTCTCTCTTTCTTTTTTTCTTTTTTCTTCTTCTTCTTTTTTTTTTTTTTGGCTTTTGAGACAGGGTTTCTCTGTGCAGCCCTAGCTGTCCTGGAACTCTCTCTGTAGACCTGGCTGGTCTCAAACTCAGAGATCCGCCTGCCTCTGCCTCCCAAGCACCACTTCCCCGGGCTCTCTACTTACATTCTTAATAGAAAAAGATACTGGAAATTATCTACTAAACTTGTCCTGAAAATGCTTTCTGTGATCTTTTCCATATATTTGAAGATTTCAAAACTAGTATTAAATTTTAAAAACCTCACATAATGACAATGATTTTTTTCCCCTTAATAATAACTCTTAAAGAATGATGGGGGGGGGGGCTGAGATTTGCAAATTTGGATGAAGTTAGCTAACAAACCAATGTTTTAAAATGCCATTAAAAAAAAATAAAGTTTATTTGGGATTCTTCTCTCTAGGAGGGAAGAGACTCACTATGTTGACCAGGCTGGGCTTAAACTAACAAACATTTTGCTTTAGCTTCCCAAGCGCTGGTGTGTGCCACTGCGCCGGGCTTCCCCTGACATTCGTGTTTTCAAGGCAGTTACTGCATAAATGAAGGATGTCTGTCACTATCTCTAATATCTGAGGGAAGCAAACTACTTAGTTCATTTATACATTGCATAAAAAAGAGTCTTCATAATTTTTCTAACTATATATAGTCTGTTAACGTGCTGAACTACTGATGTTTACTGATTAAAAAAAAAAGAACACTTTTCTCTAGTGAAAACTGCTAGATAAGCTATGTGACCAGCCAGAAAGCCAGGAGGCTCACTAAAGTCCTATCTACGCTAAGTAAGCCTAAACCTAAGGGTCATACATCATTTGAGAGCAATTCTGCAGGGACTTGTTCAAACCAAGACGTAGGTTGGACATATACAATATTAGTAGATACGCCATAAAGGGCCAAGAGGACCCTCCTGTACCACTCTTTTTAGCCTAAAATGTTAGCACAGCTACAATGTTAAAACTTAACAGCAAGCATGGTCTCTCAGACAGAGAACAAGTAGACAGAAGAAAACCGGCTTTCTCATGTGTGTTTCTGAATCATCTCCAAATGTTGAGGTATAGTTCATTTGATGGCAAAATCTTTTTATTCTATCAGTACCAAAGAATAAAACTGCACACTTTAGTCAGCATATAACAAAGAATAAATTGCTCTTTGAGTTTTCATCAAAGAAAACTCCAGAAAAATATCTTACAATTATAGCATTGCACATGATGGCAAAACTTGCAGTGTGGTACAAGCTGCTACATAAACCTCTTGAAAACAGTCCACAAAGCTGCACCAATGATACGCACTCAGGAGAATATTTTCACAGGTTTGACCTGCATTCTCTTTAAAAAATAAGAGTTTTGAAGAGCCAAAAAAAAAAAGACATGTTTAGAACCCCAGAAACAGGCAGTTATCATTCTACTAAGTGAAGATTAAAAAACATTTTTTTTTTAGTGTACGTCTGTGTGTTTTACCTGCATGGGTATCTCTGTATCACATGTGTGCAGTATCTATGGGGACAGAGGGAGGCGTTGAATGCCCTGGAGTTCTATAGATGGTTGTGCGCTGCAGAATGGGTGATGGGAACCAAGCCCAGGTCCCACTGAGCCATCTCTCCAGCCTCACTACTGAAGTCCTTAGGCGAAGAGCTGCTTATGGGCACAAACACTTGCCTAGACCAGCATCACTGAAAGCCATTCCTATCCTGAAAGTAAGGCCATCATTTGGTACAGTCATTTTTGTCTTTATTACGGTTTTGTTTTTCGAGGTGCTAGGGATCAAGCACAGGACCTTGAACACACAGGACAATGCTTCCACTGAGCTGTCCTCCCAATCCTGGCTTTGTTGTAGATGACAACATCATATCACACCATCAAAGGCTGGACACCCCTGTTACAGGGCATGGTTGGTTTGACTTTCATTAAAGGGTGCCTAGGGAAATAATAAACTTTACAGAAATAGGGAACCCAATTTCTAGTTTATTAGGTACTTAAACATTACTTGGCCCCCACATAATGTTCTGGAATCAAGATGATGAAGCATGATTCCAATAGTAATGGTTACTTTAGGCAAAATATTTTATTAATTTTGAATTAAGTGTACTTGTGTCTGACTGTTGCCACGTGCATAAGAGATCAGGTATCTTTGGAGTCTAGAAGGCATCAGATACCCTGGAGCTAGATAGAGTTACAGATAAATAACTCTTGACAGGAGTGCTGGGTACCAAATCTGGGTCCTCCGCAAGAACAGTTTATGCTCTTAACCACTGAGCCATCTTTCCAGACCTACAGGGTACGTTCACGAAAATGATTTTACTTTGTAGAAGAATGAGGTGCATATTGTTATTCAGTGGAGAAGTATATGAAAGAAGGGATTTTATTAAAATTTTAGTGGTAGCAATTCTGTTATTAGTACTCAGAAAACAGAGCTCAGCACAGCTTTATTAGTAACCAAACTAGAAAAGAAAAGGAAAAAAATAATTAGCTGGTTTATAAATGGTGCCCCCCACCCCCAGAACAGAACAAGCATCTTACCCAAGCCTTTCCTTGCTCTCTTCTGGTGTCAGCTGATCAAAACTCTTGGCTTCTTCTGCACCCAAGAAGGCATCATGGTCATAGTCAAAATTCTGAGCATCATTGTGAACTTTGTCACTGAGCTGAGGCTCATGGTGTACTCGGTCCTTTTTCTCAGTAGGCTTGCTCAAAGCAAAGGCTGTACACAGGGTCAGGCACAGAAGAAACTGCCGCAGGTCCATGACAGCTCACCTTCAAGGAAAACGAGAGACAGTTAACACAGAAAGCAGTATGCTTGATAATAAGTCAAGACAAGTCTCAGTTAAACTGTTAACTTAATATGCGAGTCTGGAGGGGGCACTCAGGACTCTGTACACTGAATAGTACCTGGTGGCCTTTGTGTCTGGGCAAGTCTGGGAAGCACAGCTATGCAGATGAGTGGATAATGGTCTTACTTGTGAACAGACATCCAAATGGGTCGGTGACTCAAGGTTAGCCTGTGTGAGAGACCTGATGCTATGGAACAAGAAGGCCACTGAATGCCAGTGGTTCCTGCTCCGATGATCACAGTCACCAGAGAAGCTTTGAAAGCCACTATGCCTGGGTTCAACTTGGGGCACGAGTCATTTAAGTCTTCTAGGTAATTCTAATACTCAACTGTGTTTGAAGACTAGCTCACTAGTATAAGTATGAAAAGCAAAGGATTTAGAATAAGGATTTAAGCCCTTTGAGTTTTGACTGTTAGCATCTTGTATAAAAAGATTAAACTTTTGGTGTCCCTTGAAAAGAACTATTTACAAACACACTGTTTGAACTATAAATTCCTAATTAGCCTGCAGTCAGAAAGGAAGCTGGTGAAAATGTCCCACCATAGGAACCGGAGGTCAGAGAGCCTACTGCACTTATTTTATGGATTAAGTAATACTATCTTGGAACTCTACTGAAAAATGTGACAAAACAACAACAATTCCAGAGGAGCTATCGGTTAAAAACCTGTTTCACAACAGGCGCAGTGGTACAGATGTTTAAACCCAGACAGTCAGAGCTGTTACACAGAGAAACCCTATCTTAAAAAAAACAAAACAAAACAAAACAAAACCAAGCTGGACAGAGGTAGTGCACACCTTTAATACCAGCACTCAAGAGGCAGAGGCAGGTGGACCTCTGTGAGTTTGAGGCCAGCCCGGTCTCCAAAGCCAGTGCCAGGACAAGCTCCAAAGCTACACAGAGAAACCCTGTCTTGAAAAAACAAACAAACAATACAAAACAAAAAACTGTTTCATAAACTTTACAAATAACTTACTCTGTTATTAGAGAAGCTAAGGTCTCAAGAAACAACAAAATCATAAAATTAAATCAAAGTGAATAGTTTTCCTGGCCTTTCATATTGTAATTAATCTTTCATTGTGGAACATGAATGCTGAACATCTATGCCTCCATTCCATCAGTGAAAATAAATAAGTTCTTATTAATTTCACAGAACATCTTATTCCTCTCCTATTATGCTTAATCTCTTTGAATGTGCCTTATTTGGAAATATAGTCCTTACAGATGTAATCAAGTTAAAATGAAGTCATACTCATTTAGTGTGGGTCCAAAGATGGATGTCTTTATAAATGAAGGAAATTTGGGACACAGAATTAGAATGTTGTGCTATGACAGACACAGAGATCGAAGTAACACACATGTGAGTCAGGGGATACCAAAGACTGATGACAATTATCAGAAGTGAGGAGAGTAAGGGCAGAGCCTTGAAAGAGGATGGCCCAACCAACACCTGCACTTGAATTTTATTTTGCCTTTGCAACAGTTAGAGGACTAGGCCATCAACGTCAGAAAGGAAGGAAGGAAGGAAGGAAGGAAGGAAGGAAGGGAGGGAGGGAGGGAGGGAGGGAGGGAGGGAGGAAGGAAGGAAGGAAGGAAGGAAGGAAGGAAGGAAGGGAGGGAGAACCAGTCAAAGGCAGGTGAGATAGTTCAGGGGTAAAGAGCTTACTGGTCAACCCTAATGAGTAGAATCTGATCACAGAATCCATGTAAAGGTGGGAGAAAGAACTGGCCTCACACAAAGCTATCCTCTGACTTCCGCAAGTCCCACAACACACTGTCAAGTAGTAATTAAAACAAAACTAGCACTTAGTTTGTTGTAATTTGTTATAACATCCCCAAGAAATGAATACAAGGTTACAGTAGTCAGGGATGCCACATCTTCTGAAGCTAAATATACCACACTGCCCTAATCTGAAGATTAAACCCAGCTACAGTTGATGTTCCTTTCCTGGGGAAGTCACTAGTGAACTTATATGTAAACATTTACCCAATCAGAAAATTCTCTTAGCAAAGCATCTAATTTACAGGTCGTTAACCTAACTACACCACACAAACATCTCTAGCTGGTGGTATTACTTCAAAGTTTTGGAGACCAGAGCAAAGGAAGAAAGCTGTGTTAGGAAATAAATTAATTATCCCAACATATACATTCTTCGATATATCTATTTTCCCATAACCCTCAAATAGTGGCTTATGAATTTAAACTATTAAGTGAATTTATAGAGCCCTCTTGAGGACAAAAACTAAGAAAATGCTTAGCACAGCTAATGGTGAGCATGTTTATATAAAAGCCCTTAAGGTAAAAGAAGGAGCCAGTTACGGTGACACATGCTTCTAAATCCCAGCACTCGGGAGGCAGAGGCAGAAGGGTCTCTGTGAGCTGGAGGCCGGCGAGGTCTATATAGTGCGTTCCAGGACAGCCAGGGCCACACAGTTAGACCCTCTCTCAAAAAAACAAAACCAAATGAAAACGAAAAAGGAGAGGCAGTTCATCAGTTAAGAGCACTTGCTGCTCTTTAGAGAATCAGCATTTGATTTCCAGCACCCACGGGGTGGCTGTCACCTGTGTGTAACTCCAATTCCAGGGAATCCTGACACTCTTCTGACTTCCTCATGACACAAATCAGCCTTTCCCAGACAGCCATTACTTCAAGCTTACCTTCACCCACACTAGACTGCTGCTTGATTCCGCTTCCTCAACATCTACAGTCACTCTGAAATCTGGTTTTCTATCTTATCACTGAGTCAACTGCCAGTCAACAGGCAAAGCAAAGGACCCTACCCAGTCTTCATCTCTGCAAAAGACAACTGGAAATTTGTACTATGACTAAGGTTTATTAAAAAAATGTTTGATAAGGAAGATGGCTCAGTGGGTAAGAGTGCTGGCTGGGCAGGCATGTGGACTGGAGCACAAATCTCTAGCACATACTTAAGAAGCCCAGTACTGTGACGAGTGAAGCCATGAAGACAGTTGGGGCTTGCTGGCTGCTAGGCTAGCTCCAGGTTCAGTCTCAAAAGGAATAAGGCAGTGAAAGGATAGAACAGCGAGCGTGCGTGCACGCACACACACACACACACTCACAGTCTATGCCCACACATACAATTCCTATTAAAATCTGTGACAAAAGGCCTGTTTTTTATGAAGACACACAACCAAAACATACACTCCCAAATCTTGATAGCATTAGAGCCATATAAATCTATTTATAACAAGAAACAAAACAAAGCTTTTATTCAAGGCATTGAAAAATACATTTATGGAGTTCATTTGTGAAGCATCTTTGTCTTTATAATCAAATGACAGAAATTTCTCATTTTCCTCATTCCCTTCAACAAATATATATTAACATATGAAAAAATTATTTCCATGAATGAACTACATAGCTGTATGAGGACTTATCATGAGATCTACAAGGATAATCCAAAGGTTATGAAAGGCATTACCCCATCTCTCATTATCAAATGATTTTTAAACTTATATTTCAAATTCTGACCCTCTTCTATTAAATTCAGCATTTTTTTCCCTTTACACAGAGAGAAAAAAGGTCAAGTGTGGTGGTTAGTGCCTGTAATTCCAGTACTTGGGAGGCTGAGGCAAGAGGACCACTATGGGGCGGCAGGATGATTCAACAAGTGAAGTCACTTACTGTGCAAGCCTGACAACCTGAGTTCAATCCCTGAAACCCATAAAAGGCGGGAGGAGAAATCTCCATAGGCACACAGACACGTGGTGCATGCTGAAGCTTGTTCTCTGATGTGTGCTTGAGAGCTGCTTGATAGCTGTATACACACACACACACACACACACACACACACACACACACACAGAGAGAGAGAGAGAGAGAGAGAGAGAGAGAGAGAGAAAGAAGAGAGAGAGACTCTGAGAGTTTAAAAAAAAAAAAACAGCAGCAAGTTATACATTCCAGGCCAGGCTGGGCCACAGCTGAGATGCAGTCTCCAAACAAAAACAAAAGGTCTAGCTAGTATGGTGACCACTAGCCATATGGACAAATAAGCATTTAAAATGTGGTTAGTTGCAAAGACATGTTTAGAAGTGCTATATTTTACTTAAATTAATACATGCACCTTGTTTCAAAAAACAGTTTTCTTGAAAGTTGTAACCTTTTAGCACTAACCTCACCCATTCTTTCTGGCAGCTTAGATGTCTATATTAAATTCAGCCCTACAGAAACATTAATTCTGAGAGATTCCACAATTATTCTGGGCGGCCAAAGACCCATTGCTCAATGCTAGCAAGTGGGAGAAGTGGGTGTGGTGGTAAAATTCCAGTTCTCTGAGTTTGCACACTTAGCAGAAAAGGAACTTCTCCATCATGGAGGGGAGGACCCAGGGCTTAAGGGTCTACTTTACTGAACGGGGGGGACCAAGGGTAACAGCTTGATGGCACTATACTTAACTACATTAAGATCTGGGCTGTGAAATCTAGAAATAAAAACGACTCTGTTATCTGCCTTGTATCCATTACTTGCAGACTTTAGCATACTAAAGAACCACTGATATAGACTGTCACACAAAAACTAATCATCCTGTTATCTGGAAAGGCATGATAATGAAAGGCATTATACTTGACTACATTAAGACCTGGGCTGTGAAATCTAGAAATAAAAACGACCCTGTATCTGCCTTGTATTCATTACTTGCAGACTTTAGCATACTAAAGAACCACCAATATATAGACTGTCACACAAAAACTAATCATTCTGTTATCTGGAAAGGTATGACAATGATAAATCTTGCACTTGGCTAGTGACAGTCACTTTACATTAGTTTACCAATACATTCTGGTTAATCAAGTGCAAGAAATACAAGAGGGCTGAGCATATGAAAGTGCAAAAATTGGCTAGTGAAGCTCTGAGAATGACTGAAATTATTACCCAGGCTTAATTAGTTCTACATCCAAAGCAATCAAGCACAAACTGAAATTTTCCGGCCACATAACCAACTTACTTTTGAAGCTGGAGAGATGGTTCAGTGTTTAAATGTACTGACTGCACCTCCAGAGGGCCTGGGTTAGAGTCTCAGTACCCACATGGTGGCTACCAACTGTTGGTAACTCTAGTTGCAGATGATCCTACATCCTCTTCTGGCCTCTTTGGAAACTGCACACACCGTGCATAAACATATGCAGGCAAAATGACCATAAACATAAAATAAAAACAAATCTCAAGGAAAAAAAACCCCAAAACAACTTACTTATAAGAAAAAGGTTCTAGAAATTCTGGGGTGGGGGGAGGAGGTTCTCAGGGATGAAATTTTAATATATAACTCACAGTCCAAGTTATTCTAGCAAAATAGAGAAAAAAAAAGCTTTGGTGTCTAGTAGTTGATTCTCTTTGTATATGTTTAACATGCCTAAGTCTTTGAGAATTTCATAGTTATATTTGCTTAATCTTGCCTAAATAATTTTAAAACCTAAGATGGGGGGGAGGAATCAAACAAGTTCTTAGATGAATAGACCTAGCTACTACGGCTGATAATAACTCCAGTTGGAAGAAGTCTGCATTTCTTGTTTGAATTACTCCACAACAATGAGCACATACTGTTTTCCTTCAGTTTCCTCACTGGCTCCATTTTTTTGGCTTTTCAACATTTATTTATGCGTGTGTGCATGCATGTGGTCACATAAGGGCTGAGGCCAGAAAATGACTCGGGAAATTGGTTCTCACCTTGTGCGGTGTATGTATATATTGGATAGGAAACTCAGACAGCAAACACCTTCAGTGGCTGAGCCACCTCAATTCCACCCTTTTTTGGCGTGGGGTGTGTGTGGGATAAGAGGTTCTCACTGTGTCTCATACTAGCCTAGAACTCATATGCTGCCCAAGGTAGCTGCTTTCTTGAGGCCTCTCACATGGGCTTTCCAAAAGCTAGGGTTCCAGGCATGCACAGCCACCACACTCACCAGATTCTGCAACTTTGAAACAATTTCTGCATAAGTTAATATAAATTATCTCTACAGCTCCTAACAACATGTTGTATTTTTTTTTTTTTTAGAAACCAATAGATTTAATTGGATGAACTGGAAGATATTTAGCAATATGGTTTTGCTGTGTTTTCCAACTACCAATTTCCATATAGGCAAATATGTGATTTCAGGGGCTGGCAAGAGGGTTCAGCCAGTAAACACATTTGCCACCAAGCCCGACAACTTGAGTTGGACCCCAGAACCAACAGTGGAAGGCGAGAATGGACTCCCACATGTCATCTCTGACTTCCACAAGCATGCCATGGCATGTGTATGCCCATTCCCAAAAATAAACGTAATTTAAACAATTTGTGTTATTTCAAATGTGTAATCCTAATATATGTTACAGCATATGTTATACAATGGCATTTATATTTAGGAGTTCACAGAGAAGCTGGGAGTGGTGATGAGCTTCTTTAATCTCAGCCTTCAGGAGGCAAAGATGGGCAGATCGCTGTAAGTTCTAGGACAACCTGGTCTACATAGTGAGTTCCAGGCCAGCCAGAGCTACGCAGTGAGACCTTTTCTCTCTCACACAAACAACAAACCCACAAAGAAAAATTCATAGAAAGAGGCCAGGATCTTAATGATGCATTTGCCATGACTATTCCTGGCTATCCCTGAAACATCCCAGCATATCCATGTTAGGAAAAAAAACTGGGCTAATACTAACATACTAGTTTCCTGCACTGAGGCAATCATATAAAACTCCAGAGGTATACGTAACAATCACTGGATGGATGGCACCAGAGACAGAGGATGACATTGAGATGATTACCATTAACTCACACATAATTCAGCATTTTTGTGAGATCCTTAACTCCCACTTTTGATTCTATAAAATATCCTGTTAGAGACCCTTGAAACACTGTCAAACTCAGATTAGGACTACACAGACTTGCCTTTCATGCAAGTAGTTACAGGTTATCTCGGTCCCTCCTTTGGATTTCCACAAGTTCTTCAGTGGTGACTACGGCTTGATACTTAAGTCTAACTCAATGAGGTCAAACATCTATTTGTCTTGGGTCAGCTTTCAAGTATAGCAAAGAATTTATCAGCCATTCCAAGTTTCTCTCCTTTCATGCTCAATTAAATAAACTTGAGCGTCATTATTCCCAATTAATGCTGACGTGTTAGTCCATTACAGGAAGTGAATGCAATCCTCAAAAAATTCTGTGCAGGGCTTCGTACATTTAGGAATTTGATCAAAGACCCAAAAGTTGTAGCAGCAATACACTGATTTGTCCCACTTAAGCAAAAGAAACCTTACAAGATACAAATCACTCTTAATTACAGCAACTATAGGGAATTATGTTCACTTCTGAATACTGCACGCCAAAAATCAGAACTAGCACTTGGGAAAGACAAGCAAAAATATGATTATTTAAAGGTAATCAACTCCCTAATTAACGTGTGTAAACTTTCTATTAATGACTATATTCAGCCAAACTCAGAAAAGTGCGGCGTCCCTTTCTAACAAGACTTTTTTTTTTTTTGCTTTAAAAAAAAAAAAAGTAATGACATTGTTACCAGTCGTTTTGTTCCCCACCTTACTACACCCTGTAAGACAGCAAATACTTTCTTTCTTGGCACTTGCAACCCACTAATGGGATGTGGCCTTGGGGCGGGGTGGCAGCTCCCAGCAGGCCTGTGAAAGGTGGCAGGGAGCTGGTGCAAACTCTACCCAATTCTCTCCGACCTTCAGGAAACAAACAAAAGTGACCCTCAAGTCCTAGGGACACTGCGAGTGGAGGGAGCCGGGGCGGAGAACAAGGATGCACGAAGCCAGACACAAAACGGTGCCCAGGAGGCCGGAGGGCCCGGGAGTCAAAGTCTGCCGGGCCATAGCCCTGTGCACGGAGCTGCGGGACGGCGAGCCGGGAGTCTCAGGCCCGCCCGGGTACACTGAGGCCGGGGTGAGGAAGACCCACTGCGCAGGAGGAACCAGGCCGACGGACAGAATAAGGGTGACCGGGGACCCACCGAGCACCGCGGGGCTCACCTTTCTCCGGAGATCCACGCCGCAGGATACCGTGGCCGCAGCTCACCCAGCGGAGCAGCTCCCGCGCGCAAGCCCCGCCCCGCCGGAAGTGGCTCCTCGCCCCGCCCCCATCCGCCAGGTCGGCGGCCTGCGCACCAATCACCAGCAAGACCGCGGCTGATGCGCCGCTTTCCCGTGCGGCCATTGGTCCCACCGTCCCGCGGCCGTGATTGGCTTGAAAGCGCCACGTCCCCGCGAGCGCGCCGAGTTGCGTGGACCGGATTCCCGCCCAGCTCGGGTCGCCCATCCTGTGGGGACGCGGAGTCCCAGTTGTCTGCTCTCGGGCGTGTGGGCGCGGCCCGCTAACCAAGGCCCCCTGGCAGCCACGTCCGCATTCACGACGCGGAGTCTGACTCCTAGGGCCTCCAGCGTTACTCTGACAGCTTCCTTCCTGTGCTCAAGCCCCCCCCCCCCGGGGCCGGATTAATACTCCTGATCCGTCACCAGCCGCAGCGAACCAGCCCAGCCTCTGGCTCCTGAGGGTCCCGGTTGATCTTCTAGCTGATCTCCGGCCTGCTGACGTGTACCTTTCCGCTTCGTTTTCCACCCACCACGCTCCTTCGCACCTCTGCCCAATCCATCATGACCCGTGCCTTCCCCGAGAGCCTTACATTTCACATCCTTGTGGTCTTTGCTCACAAAGTGGCTTCATCTGCCCGAAAGAAGTTTCTCGATTTTTCCAGCTACTGAAAGCCGCTACCCATGAAACAGGTTGCCGTCCTGAAATGGTCTTAGTGGAAGCTGGGCAGGTAGTGAAGCTTCCAGGGCCTAGTTCAGGCGTCAGCTCTAGGCACCTTTCCTGGTCCCAAAAATGCAAACTAGGAAAGCAGTTTGCATTTTCAGTGCACAGCCAGATTTTGCTAAATAATGGTGCTTATCCTTTTGTAGACAGTTAGATCAAGTGTTGGAATAGGATCCGCTGAACTTATACATCAGGAGCTCCCAGCTTACAGACCAGGCCTAGATGCATTCAGTGATACTAAATGAACTGAATAGAAGAAATCCATTGAGCCGCAGGCCCGATTGAAACCATGCACAGGAAATTAGCAATCTTTTTTTTTTGGGGGGGGGGCGAGGGAGAGTTTGAATCTAGACTTTCCCCCAGGACTCTAGTCTACCACTGTTCTATAAAGGGTTG
Organism: Phodopus roborovskii; assembly: GCF_943737965.1. NCBI lineage: Eukaryota > Metazoa > Chordata > Mammalia > Rodentia > Cricetidae > Phodopus > Phodopus roborovskii. The sequence goes on along the minus strand of NW_026125444.1, from coordinate 15,215,782 downwards.
GGAAGACGGTTCAGTGGTAGGAGTATTTGCTGCCAAGTCTGATAACCTGAGTTCAATCCCTGGGACTCGCGTAGTAAAAGAAGAAAAACAGCACCTGGAAGTTGTTCTCTGAACCCTTCATACGTGATTTGATTTGTGCATATGCACAGAAAGGGTAAATAAGTAAATTGAAATAAGTTTTAGAGTTTGTAACTTGGATGACAGAAATTAAGGCAACATTCTTAAATGAAATGTTCAGTGGTAGAGTGCCTGCCTAGTACACACAAAGGTGTGAGTTCAATACCCAGATCAGTAAAATGAAATTTTTAAAGAATGGTCCCGATCCCTGGAAGGTGAGGGAAATGAGTAGAGTATGGCAGGCATGGTGAATAGAGGTTATGGAAAGAATTCAGAAGCTGGAGGAGTCTGTCCAGGAGGCAGAACCCTTCTGAGAGGCAAATTAAGGTCAACAAGAGCCTCGGAATTAGAAAGTAGCCAGTAGAAGAAAGGAATTTAGGAGTGACAAGCTAAGAAATGACACCACTAAGGCTGGAGAGATGTCTCAGAGGTTAAGAGCAACGGCTGCTCTTCCAGAGGTCCTGAGTTCAATTCCCGGCAACCACATGGTGGCTCAGCACCATCTGTAATGAGATCTTGTGCCCTCTGCTGGTGGGTAGGCATACATGCAGTACAGAACCCTGTATATGTAGTCTTAAAAAAAGAAAAGGCACAACCATCTATACTCAAGGCCCACTAGTCCATCTGGTCTCTGAAAACCATGCTTTTGACCGCAGAAGCTGATGCTGTCCTCTGAGCCTGCTTACTCTGCTCCCGTGGTGTGGCTGAACACATCACAAACGACTGAAGGGTTTCCTGTGTGCCAGGCACTGCTGTGGACACTGGGAATGCAGCACTAAACAAAAGGGAGTAAACCAGTGTTCCCGAGAAGCTAGTAAACCTAGTTAAGTTTGAACAAAAGGAAAACTTACCCGGCCTAACACTTCTAATCTTCTGGAAACATTGTTCCTAAAAGAGTTTGGTGATGTGATACAACTCATTCTGTGGAGTGCTTGCCTGGCATGTACAAGGCCGTGTTTGGTTCCCAGCACCAAATAAACTGGAAATTGTTGAAAATGCTTTTGATCCCAGCATCCTTGAGGTGGGATAGATGAGACCCTACTTCTTTCTTCTCTCTCTTCCCCCTCTCTCTTTCTCTCTTCTCTCCTCTCTTCTCCCTTCCTCTCCTCTCTCTCCCTTTGAGATAGGGTTTCTCTATATAGCCTTGACTGTCCTGGAACTCACATTGTAGACCAGGCTGACCTCACACTCACAGAGATCCACCTGCCTCTGCCTCCGAAGTGCTAAGGTTAAAGGCGTGCACCACCACTGCCTGGAAGAGACCCTACCTCAAAACCCAAACAAAAGATTGTTCCTCAGCTTCCAACCCAGGGACAGGTGAACAAGCCTGAATTGGGCAATAGGCAGAGGAAGAAGGATGAGGTTGTTCCAGAGTGTTCTGAGCAGAGAGGAAATCACACTTCTCGCCTTGGTTTATGGCTTTACTTTTTAAATTAGATAAATAGAGGCTTGGCGGGCATCTCTCAGAGATGTGCTTCTTGTCTAGTTCTCTTCAGTTTGTCTCCCGGGTCCTCTTCTGTTTGCTTGTGTTGCTACTTTTCTTCCTGCCTCTCTTCTCTGACTTCCTCCTGCCAGCTTCTGTGTCCTCTCCCGTTTGCTTGTGTCCACAGATCCTCTGGGCTGTCTTCCCTTGCATTGCTCTTCTCCTGGCTCGTCTTTTGGAGAATGCATCCCAATCTACCTGCTTGGGGCCCACGGGATGCAGGTTGCTGTACTCTCCGGCGGTGGAGAGGCTGACGATGAGGAGACCACTCCTGTCAGGGATGTGATAACTCAGGTTTGCTCCTAGTGGCAATCTCCTCCTCCCTTCTGTCCAGATAGAGCCCCTGAAACTGAACACTGAAGAGAAGTCTGGTGTGGGCTGCATAAAGTCTCCCCAATGGGAAAGCGTTCATCATATGGAATTTCCTGTGAGTGCCAGAGAGAAAAGTGGTCAGTATCATATAGGTTACCAGGAAAGCTCTTCCGACAAAAGTTATGTGACTGTGGTTTCTCTCTCGATAGTGAGTCTCCATTTTAATTTTTGGACTGCATTTGGTGTGGCTAACTCACACTATGGAAAGTGAGACCACAGGAGGGGGCAGTTGTTCTTATTTACATTTTAATTTAATTATGTGGATGGGGGATATGTGCAAGTGTAAGTGTCTGTGGAGGCCTAAGGTGTTAGATGTAGAGCTGGAGTTACAGGATCATCTGAATACTGGGAACTATATTCAGGTCCTCTGGAAAAGCAGTATACGTTCTTAACGCAGAGGACCCTCTAGCCCCTATTTACATTGAAAACTTTTGAGTTTCTTTTTCTTTCTTTTTTAAGATTTATTTATTGTGTATACAGTATTTTGTATGCATGTATGTCTGCATTCCAGAAGAGGGCACCAGATCTCATTACAGATGGTTGTGAGCCACCATGTGGTTGCTGGGAATTGAACTCAGGACCTCTGGAAGAACAGTCATTGCTCTTAACCTCTGAGCCATCTCTCCAGCCCAACTTTTCAGTTTCTAATAAATGGTCTTTTGGAAGAGTTTCATTGATGGTAGTTACTTCATATAACCATATTTCATATGATATTATTTCACTGATAATACCTAAAATTTTATTACATTTGTCTTGTGTGTATAATATATGTAGATCATGAAAGTAGGAAGGGGTCATGGGAGGGCAAGAAGACACCCTGAGGAGAGCAGAGGAAAGGTGGGACAATGGAATGCTGGTGACAGGAAAGTAGAAGGGGGCAATGGGAATAGGGGAGGACGGTAAGGGGGCAGGAGAGCAAAGTATAATGACACCTGCCTGTGACATGCCAATGAGAGCTGGCGCAGTGGCAGAATAGCTAAGGTTTATCTGAGGTGTGATTACTCCTAACTAAAAACAAAAACAAAAAAAAAATGCCTTTGTGTGTTCACTTTAAAAGTACTTTAAAAATAAAGGGTTTTTTTTTTTTACAAACACAAAAATAAGTATTTTATTTTTTATGAATTAGGAAAACATAAGTTAACCCACCTTCTTAAGGACTGTCAGACAGTGCATAGAAGGTACTTCGTAATGCTTGTGAGTAAATGTAGGCTAGATGGGGGCCTTGGAGCATGGAAAGGGAAAGGCTGGGACCCCAGGAAGTTTGTCCTCACCCAGCCCTGCAGTGTAGCTCCTTCTCCCTCTCGCTAGTCCACCACCACCCTTAGTTAAAAAGACACCAAGAGCTCTCGGGGAGAAGGAAGGGAAGAGCTCCAGTTACTGCTGAACTCTAGGAGAAGGCTCCTCTGTCTCCCCACACAGCAGAAAGAGAAGGCTCTAGCTCAAGAGCACCAGCCGAACAGCCTGCCCTTCGGTGCCACTTGTGGGGACTCTGGAGTTCCTGGAGATCCCACACTGCAGAATCCCATTCAATATCATTGGAGGCAAAGAGAAGAAGGCAGAAGGGCAGAGGGTAAGGTCCCTGTGGCCAGCAACCCATCCTCGGTGCACAGCATTTGGAATCACCCGAAGGACCCGAGGGCACGGTCCCATTTCTGAGCTTGAACTCCAGCCTGTCCCATGAAGATCACCAGATCAATCCCATCACCACCGTACCTCCAGGTAGGGACAGCCGTGGCCTGCTGGAGGCAGCCAGAGTGCCGAGGAGCGAGAGGGGCTGTGGCCCAGAGGGGTTTTCTCTCTCCCATTCTCCGTAAGTCAATGCGTCCCTCCAACTGAGATCGCGGGTACAGGGGATATTGTCTTCCCTGGGAGTAGCTTTCTCTAGTTAAGAAAAGGAATGCATTTGCACACTGGCTCACAGAGCACTCTGGAAGCTAGTAGCCAATAGTTGTGGGGAGAAGAAGCCATTATTATACACAGACACATCAGACAACTACACATTTCCTGCTTTTATCGTGGGTGGTAACTCTCCCACATTCCCCATTTTACGATGAGGACTCCGAGGTCCATAGAGGCTGATTAATTCACTAATGGCCACGTTATGACGTGGCAGAGTCAATATGCAAAGTCAACCGACCTCTCTCCAGAGTTTCTTAACCACTACATCACGTTGAGCAAAATAGCCTCAATAGATGGGGAGAAACACTGTGATTGGGACAGGTTAACTGAGTAAATCGCCCCAAACTGAAGCCAGAAGAGCAAAGCCAGAGCCTATTCTTAGATCCTTTGCCCCTGGCTAACCAAAACCATGGTATCAGTTGGGATCATATTAGAAATGCCTGGTTTCAGGGCCTTATGTCCAGGTCTAATGAATTAGAAATAGCATTTCAACAAGACCAAGGGTCGACTTGTGAGCCTGCTAATTAGGGGCACACAGGTGAATTGTGGGCCTCTGGTTGTCTAGACAGAGAATCGACCCCAATGCCTATCCACCTAAGCTCTGCACAGCCAAGGTTGGTCTTGAGCTCCTGATTCTTCCTCTCCTTGCCCCTCAAGGGCTGGGATTAAAGGCATACACCACAATGTCTAACTGTGAGTGTGTGCATGTGTCCCTGAGTGCCTCAGTGCGTGCGCGTATACCTGTGTGAGCAGGTACAAGTGAATGAAGGTTGTCAGAGACCAGAGGCATCCATCCGATCTCTCTCCTCCCTCTGGAGGTGGAGTTACAGATAGTTCTGAGCTACCCAAAGTAGATGCTAGGAACCAAACTCAGATCTGGAAGTCAAACTCAGGCCCTCATTCTTACAAGGCAAGTACTTTACTGACTGAGTTATTTCTCTGCCTTTCTTTTTATTTTATTTTTGAATCCAGAAGTTCCAGTAGAGGGTTTAGAGTGTGGTTCAGTAGGAGACAACCAGAGTCCCAAGAGCCTGGCATATAACTTCCCTTTTCTGCCGGGTACTTGAGCCAGCAAGAAAACAAGGTACAGAGAATGTAACATCCCAGAGTGGATCATTAATATCAGCCTAAGAATATCCCAACACCAGACACCCTGAATCCCTTCTGGTGTTGTTTGAGGCTCCAGTAAGACCCTCTGTAGCCCAGGCTATCCTGTAACTCGCCATATAGACCAGGTTGGCTTTAAACTTGAGGCATTTCTCCCAACTCAGTTTCCCAAGTACTGTGATGACAGGTACATGCCACCACATCCTGAAATTCTAAACCTTTTCCCTCCAGGCCTAGCACTCATTAGAAATATCCTTGAGTACTCTGTTTTCCTCGACTCTAACCTCATAGAATATTTTAAAGTGTATGTGTTTGTGAATGTGCTTGAATGTTATATCAAAACAGAAAAATGAGTTGGCATCGCATCAAAGGTCACAGATGCAGAGGAAGTAAGCTCTGCTCACCTGTCAGGACTTAGGAGCGGGCAGCTTCCATCTCCATCTTCAGTGCTGAATGCAACCTTCCCTTTAGCATATCTTTCTTGCCCACTGAGCTTTAATATACACTGCACTTCCTTCTTACAGAGTATAAAAATTCAAGCTGAAAGGTGGTGGTGCATGTCTTTAATCCCAGCGCTCAGGAGGCAGAGGCAGGTGGATCTCTGTGAGTTCGAGGCCAGCCTGGTCTACAGAGTGAGTTCCAGGACAGGCTCCAAAGCCACAGAAACACCCTGTTTTGAACCCCCTCCCTGCCAAAAAAATTCAGATTCTGGGCTTCTCCTGAAAAATAATCAAGAGTATCTGACAATACCAGGCTATGTGCCAGCAAGGCAACCGTCGATCAAGGTTTTAACTAAAAAACATTCGCTGCTTTGGTTGCCCTGTCTAGATCACTCTAGACTGTCTTCTTAATGTTGAAATCAGAGGGTCAGTTGCCACCAGTTGTTGTGTAGTTTTTAGATTTACTCATTACATTTTATGTGTTTGACTATTGTGTATGTATTGCCTACATATATATATGTCTGTGCACCACATACATGCCTGCTGCCCATGGAGGCCAGAAGAGGGTGTTAGGTCTCCCAGGAATGGAGTGACATTCAGTTTTGAGCTGGGAGTTGAACCTGGGTCCTCTGCAAGAGCAGAGAGTGTTCTTGACCACTGAGCCATCTCTCTAACTCTACCAGCAGTTGTTTTAAATGTCGTTAAGAGTCAACCACTCTTCCTGCCCATGCTCCCTCAGACCTTCATCCATTTATTCCACCTACAGATATATGAATGAGTATGTGAAAAGCTCTGATTTGGATCTGAGACCTACAATCTGGGACCTACAATCTCCTTTACATTTCAACACACAGTGTGATGTGGCTGGCTGTCTCTGAGCCAGCATGGAGAACTAATTTGTCAATGGTCTTAGGTCCTCATACTTATTGAGCTCCCATTGTGTCCCCAGCACTGTGCTCGCTGCTGTAGATGACTTAGAGGCATGGATGCAATTTAACATTCATTAAGAAATAAGCCTTACGCCTATAAGAGAACCAGAGAGTAGTGTGAGAGGTTACGAGGAGGAAAGTTAAGTCTTGGCAGGAATGTGTGGTATAGGGTTTAGGACAGACGGGGTTTAGAGTGGCTCCTCAGGGGAAGGAAGTGGGTGGGGTATGACTAAGTCATGAGGAAGCATGGCTGAAATGTGACTGCTTCTGGAATGTCACATTTTCTCACAGGGCCTCATCTGCTCCATCGCTCCTGACCCTATCACATATGGCAATGATATGAAAGGAGTAGAGACCTTTATGTACCTCTGGCACCCCAGCATGGACTCTGAATGTTGTCTAGCAAGGAGTTTCTATAATTTTGGTTTGCACCCGTGTGTCTTCATGCCCTTGAGAGAAGGCAGTGTGGCTTAAAGAGCCTCTGGTGCATGCATCTAAATAAACCAATGAATCAACAAATGGATACTGCAGATGTGAGGGGGGAAGGACTGGCTACGGTCATTTTGTGGAGCTGGAAATGAATATAGAAATGTCTCAAAGAAATAGACTAGTAGGACTTGATGCCAAATTGACTTTGGTGACCAAAAAGCCCAGAGAGATATCCATTATGGCATGGGGTATTATGGGACCTGAGTCCTACACAGCAGCTAGCTCTCCCTGGCATGCAACCCTGCATCCTTTCTTACCTGAGCTGGTCTTGTTGATCTGCATCTCGTTGCTCCTCCTAGAACTCCAGTCATTTCAGGGTCAAGGAAACGAAGATCAAAAGTTAAAGAGAAGAACATTGAACTCAAGTGGGTTTTGTTTGTTTGTTTTGTTTTGGTTTTGCAACAGGTCTCATGTATCTAAGGTTGGCCTCAAACTCACTATGTAACTGAGGATGACTCTGAACTCCTGACCCTTCTGCCTCCTGAGTTCTGGAATTACAGACATGCACCAGCATACCTGGTTTATGTAGCAGATCAAACCCAGGCTTTGTGTGTGCTGTGGCAAGCACTCTACAATCAGGTACATGCTCAGCCCTAAAGTCATATTTCAAAGCTTATCTCTAGGTAGACTTTTCCTGATGCAAAAGATTTAGAGACAGATATAAATATGGAAAAGGCCAGCTGTGGCTACACCGGGTGGGTGTGATGCATATTATGTTTCCAGAAGAGAAAGGAGAAAAAGGAGGGTGGGATGGAAAGAGGCAGGGACCAGAGCCCATGGCTCTGATTTGTCTGAGGGAGAGGGCTGTGACCCTATCTTGGATCTTGCATCTCAGCCATGTATGCTATTTACATGGTGGCATGTTGCTGCTAGTGAGCAAAAAACTGGTAATATGTGCAACCAGCTGGGAAAATGCCTGAATCTACAGCATCGTCACATGGGGCTTTGTTCTGGAAAATCAAGTAAGCTAAATATTTGTACATAACAGCTACTGACATAACGGAGGAAGGAGTGATACTCATCCACTCCTTTTCTCAAGTCTCCCTGGCCCATTTCACACTTGCCAGTTCAGATCAGTGTAGCTGCTTATCTGGTCTCTCTGGGTCTCTTCTTCCCATCCAGTGAACTGTCATGGCAACAGCTAGAGTGACCTTTTCCAAATGTAAATTAGATCAAAGTATGCCCACGTGTAAAATGCAGCTAAGACTCCCCTCCACTGAAAGTGCAAAATCCTTCACATGGCTTCTCGGGCCCTGCTTGGCAGGGTCCCTTGCCTGTTTCTCCATGTTCTCTGACCCAGCGACCTTCTTGTTCTTTCACTAAACCCACCAAGTTTCTTCAGCCATTTGTTTCTTCAACCTGCCTGGCTCTCCTACCCCCATCCTTCCCCCTTTTCTTTGTCTAGTGCCTATTTCTCTTTCAGGGCTTTGCTCCCTTCCAGAATTAAAGACTAGAGATCGGTGATAGGCCCCCTAGTAACCCACTTCCCTTTTCTTTTGTGGATATTGTTTTGAGACAGATTAGCCTAGGTAGACATCAAGCCCACAGGAATCTTCCTGCCCTAGCCTCCTGACTATTGGCATTACAGGCATGTACCACCATCTCAGCCTGAGAACACGCAATTTTTGTCTCAGCCTCCCTTGCAGCTAGTTCGGTTTATGGGACTGAGTTACAGGCAGTAACTCAGCATGAAATATATGCAAAAGGGTCTGGTGGTTTGAATGAGACACACACACACATATACACACTCAGAGGCTTGAGTGTCGGAACACTCAGTCCCCAGTTGATGGCCCTTTTTGGAGAGGTTTAGGTGGTATAGTCTTGTAGGAGGGAGTGTGTCACAGGGGGTGGGCTTTGGGATTAAAAGCCTTGTGCCAGCTTCCTGTTCATGCTGCCATGACTGCCAATAGCTGCTGTGTCTTCTAGCCATGACGGGCTCTTATTACTCTGCAACCACAAGCCCAAGTAAATCTCACTGTATGTAAGTTGCCTTGGTCATGGCATTTTATCATAACAATAGAAAAATAACTAATACAGTGTCCCATAAATATTAAGTTATCTGGGTATTGTGGTCATGTTTATACTCCAAGGCAGGAAGGCCCTGCATTCTGAGCCAGCATTGCCAATGTAGACCCTGCTTCAGAAAACAAACAAAAAAACAAAGAAGCCTGTTCAAGGTCATCTCACTAGTTACTTAACAAGTTTCAGGCTTGCTGTACTACAAAATCAGTGATTTAATAACTTGACACAGTTCAAAACTTGCTTCAGTATACCTTTGTTCTATTAGAATTCAGAATTAGTTCAGAATACAACATTCTTTTGTTTGTTTTTTACTTAGTGTCTTTTGAGACAGGGTTTCTCTGTGTAGCACTGGCTGTCCTGGAACTCACTCTGTAGCCCAGGCTGGCCTTGAACTCAAAGATATCTGCCTGCCTCTGCCTCCCAAGTGCTGGCATTAAAGGTGTAAGCCACCATGACCCAAAATATGATATTCTATATAAACACTTTAAATTATAGTTTTCTGTATGTTAATATGCAGTAACAATCTTCTGTACAAACTGTCCAGTCTAGTAGTAATACACATTTTTATTGAGCTCTCACTCACATCTGTTTCTCTGAAAAAGAGCATGCTAAGTGCTTGATGCTTATGAGCTCACTTAATCCCAATAGTATCCTGAGGTGGCTGTCTATTATGTTTTAGGTATTATAGAACAGAAAGCTGAGGCACTGGTCTATGAGCCTTCAAACAGTAAGAGAGTACACTTTCTCTGGACCCTCTTTGTTTTTGGCTTACCACCCTAGCACTATTTGGTTTGTCTCTGACCTACTCTAACTGTTTCCTATTATGGCAAAATCCCCTCCTCTTGGGTTAATAAATGAGTGTGGTAGCTTGAGGCCCCAAATTCACTCCCCAAGCTAGAGGGAGGGGGTATCTCTTCTATATGTCAGGAATGGTGGTACTGACTTTCTTATAATTCAAGTATTTGGGAAGTAGAGGCAGGAATTCAAGCTTATTCTTGATTGCATAGAGAATTTGAAGCCAACCTGGGCTATATGAGATCCTATCTTTAAAAGTGTTCCTTCCTTTTGACACTTCATTTTTCTCTCCTGGCGATATCTACTAATTCATTTGTGGTTTTCCTTCTCAGCTTGTAGCCCAAACTAGTCTGGGACTCAGCCTCTTTCTCAGTGCTGGAATGACAGATGCAGGCCACCACACCTGGCTTCCTGTCTCTCATATCACTCCAGACCATCTGCACGTGCAGGGACATCTTCAGGCATGGAGAAGATAGGCCTGTGCCCTGGACCATCCCAGGGGATGATACTGTAGGAACAACCTCAGGAGCTCTATAAAGTCCGAACAGAGGCCCAGTCAGTAGGGAAACTAACCCAGGGCACAGCGGAGTTTAAAGCAATGTGGTTATGTCACTATAAAATCAGATACTGGATCGGAATTTAGCTTTCGTTCTTCCGTGCCTGTTACTAACTCATTTTTATTGCTTTAGAAGTTCTATACGCACGGCTCCTCTGGAGTCAGGCCTACCTTGCTTGCTGTGTGAAGATAATGGGAACCCAAAATTGTTCAGAGACTAGGTAGGCATTGTGCGACAGTGTGTCACGTCCCTAACTGAACTCCTTTGCCAAGGATCTCACTGCTGGGATCTTCCAGCCTAGGGAAAAGGATGGCATGGGCTAGCCTGATTTAAATCATGTACCTGTACTGTTTCTGCTGATGCAAGTCGGCCAAGATCTTCGAGAGAGCCTCGCTCTCCCCCTGGGCCACCAGTTGCATGAGGCTCTCACTGGGCAGGGAACCTTGAGAGTTATTCGTCCCTAACTATATGGAGAAAGGACAAACAAACAAGGTTAAGCCTTGGGCTCTCTGCATTTTCTTAACACCAAGCTCTAGACTCAGAAACATCAGGACTCACCCTATCCCATATTAGGCAACCATATCAGCTGCTCAGGGCAGCACTTTTCCTTGTTGGTAGCTCTAAAGGTGAGGTCTTCATTGTACACTTGCCAACAGAGATTTAGTATCAAGATGAACTTTAATAGCTAGTACTACTTGTTTTTGTACTTAAATGCATATATTGTGAAAAGTTAATGTTTAAAAAAAAACTAACTCCTCTAAGGAAAGTCCTATATGCAGTTGCTTTGTGGATCTGTAGTGCATTTGTACCTGTTTATGTGTGTATGTATGTACATGTAGGTGCATGTACACACTCATGAGCACACATGTAGAGGCTACAGGTCAACACTGCATGTTTTCCTCTATCATTCTCCACCTGATAGTTAAGAAAGGCCTTTCACTGGACCTGGCTGTCACTGACTCTGCTGAGCTGGCTGGTCAGGGAGTTCCAAGGACCCTCCCCAAGGGGGCTGACCAGGAGACAACTCTCAGGAAACCTGATCCACCTAAAGCATACTGAGCAGAGGGGAAGAATACTTGTGCTATTAATGAAATGGTGTACTTTTACTTCCTAGAAGCCTCCCCACCTCACCCCGCAGCTGCTTGCAGACCTTCGCTGTTAAGCTCATTCACTTTTCTGTGATCTACCTCAGAAAGCACAACTTTTCCTGTTTATCTCTTTTTCATACACCACCAAAAGCCAAAACACAGAGCCAACACTCAGGGCTTTCCCACTGTTTTCTTTGAAGATCGGGGGAAGGGAAGGGAGGGGGGAGAGAGGGCACAAACACACACACACACACACACAGAGAGAGAGAGAGAGAGACGGAGGAGGAGAGACCACACAACCTGTTCTTCAGCTGTTTGCCAACTCCCATTGTTGAGCATGCCTGATATCTTGGACCATGACTGAAAAGGCATGAATAGATGACTGAGTGAGAGCCGGTCTCCAACAGGCACAAAACTCCCATAGTTCCAAGGCCATACATTATATTATAGCACAGGTCTGTCATCTAAGCACTTGGAGCCTAAAGCAGGAGGACCTGGAGTTGTAAGCCATCCTGGATTCTAGCGCAACAAAACTCCCACAATTACATTCACAAGAGCACCACCAACAAGGACTTATGTAGGGACACTTTTAACAAAAGTCTGGCGGGGTTGGGGATTGTGCTCCCTGGTAGAGTGCTTGCCTAGCAAGAGCAAGGTCCTGGGTTCAGTCCTCAGCCCTGGAGAAGAGAGAGAGAGAGAGAGAGAGAGAGAGAGAAGGAGAAAGGGAAAGGTAGCAAAAGGGATGTTAATGAGCAAAGAGCTTGATGTTCAGAATGCATGTAAAACCAGATGCCATAGCTCATCTGTGAAACCCCAGAGCGCCTATGATGAGATGGGAACCAGAGACAAGAGAATGAATCCACAGAAGGCCAAGGACCAGTTAGCCTGGAGTGCACAGAGGAGAACAAGGAACCCGGTCTTAGGTAAGGCAGAAGAGGAGGATCGACACCTGACGCTATCTTCTGACCTCTACATGTGTGCCAAGTCACATGTGCCCTCTCTCTCTCCTCTCTCTCTCTCTCTCTCTCTCTCTCTCACACACACACACACACACGGGGGAGGGAGTGAGGGAGGGACAGAGAAACAGAAGGGAGAGAGGAGGTAAGAATAGAGAATGAAAAAACTAAACAAACACCTCCCCCAAGGGCTATGGAGATGGCTCAGTGGGTAAAAGTGCTTGTGAAAGAATTAGGACCTGAGTTCGGATCCCTAGCATCCATGTAAAGAGCCATCCACGGCAGCACACACCTCTAACCCTAGCACTGGGGGTGAAGAGTTGGGGAGCAGAGACAGGAGAATTGCTGGGGTTTGTGGCCACCAGCCTAGCAAAAGTCCCTCAAGCTCCAGGTTCAGTGAAATACCCTATCTAAAAGGAATAAGGCAAAGAATAGAGGAATATACATGAAGTCTTCCTCTGGCCTCTGGCATGCCCCGCACAGTGTATACAGCCACCATACACACACACATACACACATGCACACACACACACCAGGAAAATCTCTTTTGGCCTGGCATGGTAGAACATGCCTATAATCCCAGTACTTGGGAGCTGGAGAAAGGAAGCTCAGGATTTCAAGGCCAGCATTGGCTAACCCAGGCTACATGAGACCTATCTCAAAAAGGCAACCCTCCCCTCCGAAAAAAAAGCCAAAAAACATAAAACAAAAGCAAACCCCTTCTGTTTTGTTCATTTTCACTGAGTTGTAGTGATGGTTGACGGTTGCATTACTGTGTACCTTTACTGAAAGCATATGTACTTAGACAGGGAATTCAGTGCTTGTAAATGCTACCATGTTGGGAAGAAAGTTAAAACTGAGGGCAACAACTCAGGGCACTCAGCAGCAGCTCAATTCTCCCTTTTCCGACTCTGGTCTTGGCCCAAGGCTGGCAAAGGGGATGTCTTACCTCAGACATTCCACATGGGCTGCAGAGGCTCTTGGGTACCAGGCAGTGAGTGACAAGGATGCTAGGGTCCTTGGTGGTGATGGACAGACCCTTCTGCAGAATTTGGACCAGGCGGATCCAAAAAAGGAAGACAGTCTCAGGATGGTCAGGGTGGAGCTTTAGGAAGTAGATTTTCTCGGTAACTGTCCTCAACCTCAGGATGCGTTCATGGTGGTCACAGATCTGGAGCTCCACAAACTTCAAAGGGAGAATGCTAAGGACACAGAAGAAGATACCCGGATGACCCCATCACTCGTGACGTGTCCCCTACAAAGGTGGAGGCTTTTAGAGAGCTCTTGGCCAGCAGCGCTAAACCCCGGGGAAAAGCAGAGTCCCCTGAAGCAGTTAAGATGCAGGCTGTCAGAGATTCAGATTCAACAGGTCTGGGCTGTGGCCCCTGGGACCTGCCTCTCTTCACTCTGCTATGATTCTCATGCCAGTGTTCCCTGGGTCCTGAGCCATAGCTGTAGCTCGGGAGTAAGGTAACCAGACACATGGATTTGCCATTTCCTTCTTGAAAATACAAAGGGGGCTGAGTGCCCTGCACAGCTTGTTGATTCTTTATAATACCTTCGTGGCCCCAAGACCGCCCAAGCGAGCTGACTCAGAGACCTGGCTTGTAGATCTAACACTAGTGTCCTGCGGTGGGCAGTCTTTGCTACAGGTATCCTCATCATATTGGAGAACTGTGGCACGAGGTAGCTTGGAGCCGGGAAGGGGTCTCCTGGACAGCTCTGCTAACATCCAGAGATTCTCTTGTGGTTTGAATGTCAAATGTCCCCAGAGGCTTATTTGTTTGAACACATGGTCCCCAGCTAATGGCGCCATTTTGGGAAGGTTATGGAACCTTGGCAAGGAGGGGCCTTGTTGGAGGGAGTGCTTTGAGGGGAGAGCTTTGAGGTTTTAGAGCCAGACCTTATTTCCTGTTCTCCGTTTCCTGTTTAGATGCAACAATCAACCCCGCTTTCTGCTCTTGCCACCCCTCCCCTGCCACGACAGGCTCTGTCCCCCTGGAACTGTAAGCCAAAGCGAACCCTTTCTCTCCTAAGCTACTTTTCACTGGGGTTTTTTTTTTTAAATCACAACAAAAGAAAGGAAGCTGGAACAAGGGTCAAGAAGGGCCCTTCTACCCCACACATCACGCTACTATACACTACAGCCCCAAGTGGGACTTAGGCATCTCACTTTACAGAGAAAAACTGCAGCCAGTGACTCATGATACAGAAATCGATACAGGACTGAAAAGGACATGCCTCTCCTGAGCAGCTCTCCCGCTGCCAGGACTCACTGCAGCTCAGAGATTCCCTGCTAAACCAGAAGAGTAAAGCAAGGGTGCTCGTAGACCAGCCTCCACTCCTGTCCACGCAAAGCTTCCTTTTCACCAATAGTCTGTCCGTCCAGGGAAAGGCCTGTCTGGTCTCACCTGACTTGTGTGTGTTATATGCAAGCATGTTTGTCAGGTGTGAGCTTGCCCGTGCGCTTGTTTTGTGTATGGAAGACAGGGGTCAATGCCACCGTCTTCCTCTATTGCTGCCCACTATTTAAAAAAAATGTTTGTGAAATGTAAAAAATAAATTAATGAAAAAAAGAGAAAACAATGGTCTCCTTTTAGTTTTGTTGTTTTTTTTTTTTTTGAGACAAGGTTTCACTGTGTAGCCCTGGCTGTCCAGGAACTCACTTTTTAGACCAGGCTGGCCTTGAACTCAGAGATTCGCCTGCCTATGCCTTCAGAGTGCTGGGATTAAAGGTGTGCGCTGCCAATGCCTGGCTCCAAAGGAGCAGTTTCTTAAGAAAGAAAAAGATAACTTGATCTTGCAGAGGACCTGGCAGTCATGGTCATTCATAACCACCTGTAACTCCTGTTCCAGGAGATCTGACACCCCCTTCTGGCCTCCACAGGCATGGGCACACACATGGCACACAGATGTACATGCAGGCAAAAATTCACGTGCATAAAACAAACTTAATAGATTTTTTTTTAAGGCACTCACAAGGAAGGAAGTGGGCTAGTGAGTTGGGAAGACAGTCACTCAAAAGCCTTCACCAAGATTATTAAGACATTTCTCACTGAACCCAGAGCTTATGGTTTTCTTTGGCTAGACTAGCTGGCTAGTCCCTAGGACCCACCTCTCTTCCTCCACCCCTTCATCCTAGTCCCGGGGACACAGGCATGCATCATACTTGGCTTTTTGCATGGATGCTGATGATCCAAACTCAGACGCTCATGCGCGTCATGCCATTTTCCCACGAGACATCTATCTCTCGTCCCCCACCTATCTGTGTGTGTGTTTTAGGGGATGCATGTGTATATGTGTGTACATGTGTATGCACAAACATGTAGAGGTCAGAGGTTAACCCCAAGTCTCATTTCTTGAGTGTTATCCAACTTGTTATCCAATTACTAACCCTGGAGCTTATTGGTTAGGCTAGTTGGGTGGCCAGCAAATGCTAAGGATCCACCATCGATACCTCACAGTGCTGGGATTACACATGTGTACCACTACACCCTTTCTTCCTCTTCCTCTTCCTCTTCCTCTCTTTACTGATTGAACTAACTCCCTAGCCCCCAGCCCTCCCCCTCCCCACTTCTCTCAGAGTTACTACAATCTAGAGCAGTTAGAAGCTGAGCACCACAGTGCATGTTTAGAACCCAGGCACTCAGGAGGAGGAGGCAGGTACATCAAGAGTTCAAGGACAGCCTTGACTGAATAGTGGGTTCGTGGCTAGCCTGGGCTATAAGGACTTTGTTTAAAAAAAATTTTCAATTAAGGTCACTGCAAAGGCTTCTCAGTCCCTCCCCGCCTCGCTTAGTATCAGGCAGCTTCCACCTCGGCCTGCCCTTTGCCCCCTCATCCCTCCCTCGCTCCCATCTGTGTTGCTTACCTCTTCAGGATGATGCTCGGGGCTGTGGATGGTCTGTTCCATGTCTGGCTCTGCCCGTGATGCCATTTGACTCTGGCCATAAGGAGGATGTTGGGAAGGGGTAGGCAAGGCACAGAGGAGGTCACCCCAAGGGCCATTGTGTTAGAGGCTTTGTAGATTTTTTTCCAATGTCTGCTCCTTCTGACCTGCAATGCAGCCCCCAGGCCCAGCCTGAGCATTTGGCAAAAGCCCCAAGATGTTTTAGCAAAGTTTCTTCACTCAGAACTAATCTTTTTTTTTTTTTCTCTTGATAGCTCTTTATGGTCTAGGACTTGCTAAGTAGATGAGAACCAGAGGACAAAGATCTGTCTGCCTCTGCCTCCTAAGTGCTGGGATTAGAACACTGTGCCAGCATTCTATGATAGCCACTTAGCTTCTCTGTGGGGGGGAGGCTATGCTGGGTTGTGGAGTATTTAACAGTGCCCTTGGCCTCTGTCCCCTACATGCCCATAGCAAACTCCCACCTAAATTCTGACAACTGAAATGTTCTCAGATTTTGCCACATGTTCCTTGGAAACGAGGGCTTGACTACTGCTTTTTGACAACCATTTTAACCTGTATCGGTTTTAAAAACTCCAGTGGGGCTTACGGGTGTTTTTTTTGTTTTTAAATTTCTTTGGCTATTTAAACAAGCAAAATGAAACAAAACAGGGTCTTACTCTATAGCCCAGGCTAGACTCCTTCTCAAGGGTATCCTCCTACCTCAACCTCCAGAGTGCTGGGATTACAGGCATGAGCTGCCATGCAGATTTCTCTAACAGTACTTAAAGGACCTACTATTAACACAAGAGCAGCAATGACCCAGCCTCTACTTCATGTCTATGGATCCTCCCTCAACAGCTTCCTGGCTTTGCTTTGAAAACATTTGGTCTTCATGGTCCTTCCATTTATTTTAGGTTCTGTCTGGCCCAAGGGGAGCCCAGGCAAGGCGATAAAAGCACACAGAGTACCCCCTAGACCGTGTACTTTCTTGCTGTGTCTAAATGGACTTGTACAGGTAGCATGTACAATGACCCCTCCCCACTAGGAATCAGAGACTGGTTTCTCTGAGTCCGAAGGTCCTATTTTTTGTCAACCAGTACTTCTGTTCTAGTCCACAAAGGCCATCTCCTTTCACTGCCTCAACTTGGTGTCAGGTAACAGGTCCGAAAGTGGCATAAATTAGGGGTTCCAGCGCCTAATCCTCCACTGAGCACAGGATGCCTGACCATCCTTGTTGGGTGTACACTTACCGAAGAAACCCCGGTCAGCCTTGTGTCTCAGGCCCTCTAGCTTTCCTGCCTCAGTTTATCTTCCTCTGCGGTTCTAAGGATAACTCTTTTGGTCCCATCTTGGGACAGGGAGTGCTTGCTGCTCGGAGGCACCCAAGAGTACCTGGACAAAGTTGCTCTCAAACACCACGGAGTTCGGAAACAGGTTGAATTCTGGAGAATGAACCATCTGGCAGAGCAGTCCTCCCTCCACGCCCAGGCCCACTCCAGGGTTCGGCTCCCCATCCACAGGCAAGAGGCCCCTGAATTTTTCCCAGGCGTTCAAGGAAGGGAAGGTTGGATAAGATCTTATAACTTTTACAGCCTTCTTCGAATTCCACCAAGGCTTTCTAGGTGGAACTGATGTCATCATGTCTGTACATGCTCAGGGGCCCTCTGCACAGTTGTCCTGGGGTCTGTTTCTTCCCTTCTGACCATGGGCAGCTGGCCAGGGCCTGGGGGGCAGCCAGTCAGCTCACAATGATGAATGGATGACATCATGAAAAACCACAGCAAGCCTGCAAGACAGGGAAGCAGGGGAGCCTCCCATTTCCCCCTGAGCCAGTGTTGTTCACTCAGGACATCCCAAGTCCTTCTCTGGGGTCTATGTGGAACAGTCACAGAACTTGCTGGGAAAGCCTGAGGCCGGCAGGAAGTTCCTGCTACTGCCCGAGGAGGAAGGCCCTTCCTGATTCTCACTTTCAACCTTCTCTTGTTTAGTGTGTGTGTGTGTGTGTGTGTGTGTGGTGTGTGTGTGGTGTGTGTGTGTGTGTATGTGTGTGGTGTGTGTGTGTGTGTGGTGTGTGGTGTGTGTGTGGTGTGTGTGTGGTGTGTGTGTGTGTGTGTGTGGTGTGTGTGTGGTGTGTGTGTGTATGTGTGTGGTGTGTGTGTGTGTGTGGTGTGTGTGTGTATGTGTGGTGTGTGTGGTGTGTATGTGGTGTGTGTGTGTGTATATGTGTGTGTGTGTGTGTGTGTGGTGTGTATGTGGTGTGTGTGTGTATATGTGTGTGTGTGTGTGTGTGGTGTGTATGTGGTGTGTGTGTGTGTGTGTGGTGTGTGTGTGTATGTGTGTGGTGTGTGTGTGTGTGGTGTGTGTGTGTGGTGTGTGTGTATGTGTGTGGTGTGTGTGTGTGTGGTGTGTGTGTGTATGTGTGGTGTGTGTGGTGTGTATGTGGTGTGTGTGTGTGTGTGTGTGTAAGACTGGGGATTGAACCACCAGACCCCCAATACATTCTGTAGGAGCTGCCCTACCACCAAGCTATATCCCCAGCTCATCCAGGACTTGAACTTGCCATATTTCTGCCTCGGCCTGCAGCTACACAGGCCTGCAGCATGAGGTTCAAGCTCCCCTCTTTACATTTGATTGATTGATTGATTGATTGGTGTATGTGTGTACACACAGGAGTTAGAGCATCGTAGAAAACAACTTATGGAAATCAATTCTCCCACCATACAGGCTCTATGGATCAAACTCAGGCCATCAGGCTTGGTGGTTAGGTACATGCCTTTATCTGCTGAGCCATCTTGCTCTTTTAGTGCAAATTATCCTAAACAATGTGAAGAGGTGATGTCTCTTCAGAACTAATTTTCAGAGCCTCACATGACATAATCCACCACCCCTGCCCCCCACACGTCTTGGCTTAGTATGACATCAGCTCACCTCCCACCCCCTGCTTAGCATGACGTGAGCTCACCTCCCACCCCTGTACCCTGACTTACGTCCAAGAACCATTTCTGCTTCCAGGGGAGCTGTTGGTACCTGCTCTCCGCCTGCTACGGCTGGCTGGTGGCAGCTGCAGGATTTCTTCCCCTTAGGAAGTCAAAACTGAAGGAGCAGGAGAAGTAATTAGTGTCTTATGATGAGGCTGACTGTGGGAGGGTACCGGTGGGAGGGACGGCACCGAATCCTCATCTCAGGGTACCTCCCCAAGAGTCAGAGGAGGAGAAACCATCTGAATCCTGAGCCTGGGGTGAGTCAAAGCACTAAGCAGGCTGACAACCATCCAAAGTCAATTTAAGGACAAATAATATTCTAACTTGAACAAAATTCTAGGATTTGTTGATGTGTCACCATCAAGGTCAAATGTGATAATTTTAGAAAAATGGTTTGGCAACCAGATATACAAGGGACAGGCCTAGATATTATTCCCGTATTTCATCATAAAGTCAGAAAGAGGCTGAGCATCATGAGACTCTCCTGGTCTGGTTCCATCAGCCCTTCCCTGGCCTCAAGGCTACCCCTACCCCCACCCCCAACCACCTGTTACAACTCCCTGGGTAGCAATGAGATGTCCAACTCACATAACTTTTTCTTTTGCTTACTATGTGGGGGAAATGCCCTCCTCCAATTAAGATTCTCTAAGGATGGGGTCATAGACCACACCCTGTGGTTTGCGTTCCCTTGGAAACTGAAAACATGGTACAAAAGTGATGGCTGTTAATAAGCTGTTCCTTTTCAGTTAGCACTTAACCACAGCACAGCCTGCTGAGCTACATACAGAGCTGTGTAAATGTACCCACGGAGACATCCCAGACTCAACTGCAAAGCTGACTTTGTTCTTTTCCATCTAGGACACTAAGCCGGCTTCTGTGGTGTCCCTTGACCTTCAGTGGAAGGAGAATTTAGCACTGGTCTAGAAAGTAAATTATGACAACACTTTTTGGCTGAACAATTGTATAAGTGATGTTTCAAGGTGTGTATCTACTCCTAGTCCCTGCTAGCTTCTGACACCGTGAAACATACCCCGATATTTCTTCCACTTCTTTCTGTTAAATACAACATTGTTTACAATTATGAAAAGGAACAAAGAAAGAGAGACCAAAGAAATAGCCTGGATTTAAGAAAAATTCTTTTAGACATAATATATATATATATATATATATATATATATATATATATATATAGTTGATGTCCAGTTCTGTAGTATGGAATTACTGGCATTTACTTGGACATCTGGAATAGAGAGAACATTGTGTGGCTTTCCTTGCAACTAGGTAAGGCTATGTGACTGATCTACTGAAAGACACATAAGCTCAAGTAAAATTTCTGTGAGGAATTATTTTAGGGAGAAGACATCTCTCTTCTTTACCCCCATTCCCATCTCCCTTCCTCCCCCCTCCCCCCGCCACACACACACACACACACACACACACACACACACACACTGGGATAAAACTTCCATTCCAATCCTGAATCGTGAATTATTATTTATGAGAAAAAACAAATTCGGATTTTTTTACATGTACTTACTATTTTGTATGTGGGTGTATCTATGGGGTGCTGTAGCACACCTGTGAAGGTTGGAGATAGCCTGCTCTCCCATCACCGTGGGGCCCAGGGACTGAGACCTTGCAGCAAACCAAACCATCTCCACAACCCAAATTTGGATTTTTAAAATTAGATATAGTCAAACCTAAAACTGGCTGATGCTACCAACATAAAACTCTTGTTCATCTTCAGGAACAATTTTACAGTAAATGATGGTGCTATTTATCAATAGTTCTAGGTGATAAGGAAAATGAAGTTAATTTGCAGGGCATCTGAACCTTAGTGTGACAAACTTATGGCTTCTGGAGAGTGTAACTGTTTCCTTCAACATCAGGAAACATTGCTTCTGTGTTCCTGCGTTAGGTGGTGTTACTGTTACCACAGTCACCATTTGAATATTTGATGTTGTAGCTGTGGTGACTTCTGGAGGGACATGTTCAAAATAACCAGAATTTCTGCGTGTCAGTCAGCGCTAAACCCAGGCTTTGTGCCGCTTACGGCATGCTATGTAAAGTTTTCTCTTCCTCCTTTCTGTCCTCCTTTCTGTCTGCTCTTTCTGTCTTCCTCTTTCTGTCTGCTCTGCTCTGCCTGCCTTCCTTTCTAATTTCTTTCCTTTTGTTTCAAGACAAAGTCTCACTAAGTAGCCCTGGCTGTCCTGGAACTTACTTTGTAGACCAGGTTGACCTCAAATTCACAAAGATCTACCTGCCTCCACCTTCCAAGTGCTGGGATTAAAGGCGTGTGTCACCAAGCCCTGAAAGAGTGTTTTAAGGTCGTATAGAGAGGAGCATGGAGTTAATATTTATCAGGTACAGAATTTCTGTTTAGGGTACATTGCAAGTGAGCCACTTCTGGAGAGGGATGATGGTTGATGGCTGCAGCACTGTGGATATGAGTAAATTTACCATGCTGTGCCAAAAAAGTTTAAGATGGTATCTACTGTTTGTATTATTATTTTAACTATAAAAAAGATACCTGGATTTTAAGAGATAAAGTAACTCCCTCCTCCATACAAAAGTATGACACAAAATCACCCCAGGCTGGTAGGTATGACTCCCAGTGAATAATTCTCCTAACAGATGTGATGCTTGGGTTTCATTTTCAGTACACAAAAGATTATTTGAACAATTTTCAGACAAGATTATACTCTAGCCAGGTTGCCCTGGAACTCATGTAGCAAACCGAGCTTGCACATTTGACAGTCTTTCTGCCTCAGTTTCCCAAGTTCTGAGATTACAGAAGTAAGATACGTCTAGCTCTCGTGTGTGTGTGTGTGTGTGTGTGTGTGTGTGTGTGTGTGTACATGCCTAGAGGTCCCAACGTGTCAATGAGAATAAGGAACTAACTTAAGCATCATTATATTGGGGTTAGCCTGTTCCCTTTAAACCTGTCACAATTTAAAACATCCTTTCTTTCACAAGTAGTACATAGGCTCTGTAGATTAGAAAATACAAAGCTCTTCATGTGTATGTGTGAGCGCGTAAGTGTGCAAGTGTGGTATTGGGAATTGAATTCAGGTCCTTGAAAATGATAGGTAAATGCTCTATTACTAAATTACATCTCCAGTCCTCAGACCAAAAAAAAAAAAAAAAAAAAAAAAAAAAAAAAACCCAGAATATGCCAATATGCCAATTTTTAAAGAACATTATAACAACTATGTACCGTGTGTGTGAGTATAGATTTGTGTAAAACTAAAATGCTGTATTGGGGTTTTGGTTTTGGTTTGAAATAAAGTCTTAGGTACTCAGACCAGCTTGAACTCACTCCGTTGAGGATGATCTTGAACTTTTGATTCTCTGCGCTCTGGCTCCTGCATATCTACCACTACTGATTTCATACTCTATTATAGTTTCCCAAACTTTTTTTTTTTTTTTAAAATCACTTGTTTCATTTCGTCAACACTATGTTTGTGATCATGTATTTTCATCTTATCTCACCTGAAGGTACGTTGCACTTTCCCAAAGCAACTAAAATGACCGTTTCACCTGGCTTATCAAAATCAGTATCCAACCCAAGAGTTCACCTTTCCCCTTCCTCTATTTTTATCTAGTAAAGTCTCTTTCTTAGGATACTGAATTTGGGAGGCAGAGGCAGGAGGATCTCTGAGAGTTCAAGGCCAGCCTGGTCTATAGAGCGGGTTCCAGGACAGCCAGGACTTTTACACAGAGAAACTCTGTCTCAAAAACCCGAAATAACAACAACAACAATAATAATAGAACCAGAATGAGATGGGAAGAGAAAAGGCAGAAAAAGAAGAAAGGAAAACTGAAGTTCTCAAAGTCACATCAGAAGCTGAAGTGAAAGAAAAATGAGTTGTTAATACGGATGACAGACTTTCAAACATCCCTCAGACGGCCACAGGAGGGTTGAAGAGACACAGGATGAGAGGAACATCACTTAGTGTGACAGTATGTCGACCCAGCATGGCTAACACTACTTTGAAGAGAAAAATGAATGCGAAAGTAGACAAAAATAGGAGCAACAAAAAGTTATTTCTGAAACTAAACAAAACCTACTCGATACGGCAACACAACAGGACTTACCATATGCCAAGGATACTGGGTAAATATACCGGAGAGGCAAGAATGGCTTTTGAGGAACTCTGAATTACTGGGATAAGAAGAGAAGCCCCCTACTGCAAACATCCAGAGAGGTGAACCGGCGCCCCACGAAGCAAAGGTAGGATGGCCTCGGACTTCTCAGCACTTTTAGATGACACAAGACAGTGCAACAGTGGAGAAAGAATGTTGAGGAGAAAAGAATGTGACCCCAGAATTCTAGGCAGCCTGAGGTTCATTCAGTGGTGGTGGCATCGCCTGAAACATTACACACACAAAAGTAAATGAGCACATCAGCTAACTGGGAAGATTAGTCGATCTATTTGTTAACAGTATAGTTGTGAAATGTGGCTATGAGAAATAAATTTGACATAAAGACATAAATATGTACTGGTAAAGAGGAATAAAGGTAGTGACATGAAATATTATACAGAATATGGCCAAAGCACACCCCCCCCAATCTGGTGATTAAATAAAACAGTTTTTAATTTTACTCTCACAAAGATAGTCCAAAGCAGGCGCATTGTTTCTGTCCTGTGGCTTCATCTCTGAGCCTCTAGGTGGCGTCTACACTGGCTCCTGTCATCACATTTGCATTGTGATTAGTAAAAGGCATTCCTTTTACACAGATGACCTGGAAATGGCATAATCACTTTCACTCACATTCTATTGGTCAGAATTCAGACACATGGCCACACCCACATCCAAGGAAGGCTAGGAATGGAGCTGATAGGCAGGTGGCCAGGAAACCTAGGACTGGGGGCAAATTATTTATGAATGAAAGATAACTGTGGGCAATTAGTCCCTGTGAAGAAAGCGTGTCACAGAATGACACCTGACACATACATTAAGAGCATAATAATGTTTAGTTTTGTTTCCTTGAGACAGGGTCTCACTATGTAGCTTAGGCTGGCCTTGAACCTGTGATCTGCCTGCCACAACCTCACCAGTGTTAGGATTATAGGTGCATATCACTATGCTTGATTAATAATTTCTTAAAAGATGTATTATTTTTATTTATATGTCTGTGTGTGCCTGTGTGTATTTATATATACCATGTGTGTGCTTTTATTGCTTGCTACATCGTATTATTCCTTTTTCCTCTGCAAGTCAGTAAAAGTTTCTGGAAGACATTCCTGGTTGCATGGATATCCAGATCTTATAATCCTAGCACTGCCAAGGTGGAGGAAGAAAAATCAGTTCTAGACTATCCTTGAGACTTGTCTTACCAACAAGGGGTTGAGTCAAAAGGGCTTTAATAAAAGGAGTATTCCATTGGGGGACTCAAACTTTGATGGCATTATTGGAAAGTGGTAGAAACTAGGAGGAGGGGCCTGTTGGAGGAAGTAGGTCATAGGTAGTATGAGGAGGGGAGGGATAATACTCTGAAAGACACACCTCCTCAATAGTCCTGCTTTGGTATACTTTGTCCACAATCACCTTCTGGTTCTCTTGGCCTGCTTTTTGTTTGGCTATTTTGTAGCAATGATGAAAAGGCTGACTAACATAATGTTTACATTTTCACAAAAAGCAGGGGGCTGGAAAGATTGCCTGGTGGTTAGAGCACTAGCTGATCTTCTAGTGTGCTCCGGCTCACAGCTATCTAGAATTCCAGCTCCAGGGGACCCACGGTCCTCTTCTGGCCTTCCTGGGCACTGCACACACATGGTGCACATAACAGGCAAAACATCCATTAATATAAAATCACCTTTAAAGATGTAATCAAACGTTAAAGGAACACAAAAATCTCAGAACATTCTTTTGGTTTAATCCAGATGGCATGTCATTAGCAGAGTGGAGTGAAGGATGCCTAGGCAAGCTTGACTTGGTTGCCCTGGAGTGTTGCAGTAATAACTACAGAAACAAAGACTTTGGGAGTGGGGTCCTTTAGAGCACTGCTTCTAACCTGTGGGTCTCTACCCCTTGACAAATATCTGTCTCCAAAATATAGCAAAATTATAGTGTGAAGTAGCAATGAAAATATTTTTGTGGTTGGGGCTCACCACAACAGGAGGAACTATCAAAGGGTCACAGCATTAGGAAGGTTGAGAACCACTGCTTTAGAAGATGTCCATCAATGCAGAAGACAGCCTTAATTATGCCTTGCTGCAAGAGAGTAAGCTGGGAGGACCCTAAGAGAGATATGCATGGTCCCTGGAGAAGGGGAAAGGGACAAAAATCTCCTTAGCAAATTGGGAGCATGGTGGGAGAGTGAGAGAGAGTTAGGAGAAAAAGAAGGGGAGAAGAGGAGGGGAGAGGAGAACACGAGGGAGCAGGAAGATTGAGCTGGGGGCAGAACAAAGGAGAGCAAGAAAAGAGATCCCATAATAGAGGGAGCCACTATAGGTTTAAAGAGAAATCTCACACTAGGGGAAAGTTCAAAGACCTACAAGGATGATCCCAACTAAGAATCTAAGTAATAGTGGAGAGGCTACCTTAAATGCCCTCCCTAATAATGAGATTGATGACTACCTTATATGCCATCCTAGAGCCTTCATCTAGTAACTGATGGAAACAGAAGCAGACACAGCTAAACACTAAGCCCAACTCCTGGAATCCAGTTGCAGAGAGGGAGGAGTGATGAGCAAAGGGATCAAGACCAGGCTGGACAAACCCACAGAAACAGCCGACCTGAACAAGGGGGAGTTCATGGACCCCAGTCTGATAGCTGGGAAATCAGCATAGGACCGACCCATGCCCCCTGAATGTGGTGTTAGGAGCACTGGGCAGTCTATGAGCCCAACCTTAAGCAACTAAAACCAACCCTATGTAGATGAATATTATCCCTTAATGCCAACAGTAGGGAAAGGGGGCCTTGTATTCTTAAGATTACTTCCTGTTAAAATGGGATGATGATGACTCCATGGGATCCTGTAGGAAAAAAGTTAAGGCATCAAAATTTCTCAAGGAGTCTAGCTGTAACATTTGTAGCTAGTCTCTGCCTGGCAGGACATGCTTAAATGAAGTTCTATCTGAAACTCTGGCCAGAATGTAATAAGAAGGTGTACCATTTCTGCTAGTTAGTGTGGAGTTGTCTCAAGCATTATAGTCCCAAACCAGTTTTAGGGTGATGTTTGTTGAATCAAGTGAAATCGATGAAATGGGGCCCCATCTTCTTTCCGGAGAGTTCAAAGATTGCTGTTAGGAATTGTTATTGTTCCTTGTGGAAAACTTAAACATTAATATCAACATAAAAATTACTACTTTTATAAGTATGCATATTGGGAAAGGCAACATTAAGCATAAAAATAAGTATGAGGGAAATTAGGATTTCAGAGAGAAAACCGAGTTTAGACAAACAACAGTCCCTAGATTTTGTTTTCTTCTGTCTTACACCAATTGGCCTCTTGATATAAGACAGAAACTCTGAAATTTGTTTTAACAACATGCTTGAATTTAGAGGAGGAAAGCCAAATCCAGCTCCAGCGCCAGCATTGGTTTACATGAATTGGGACTAAAGGAATACTAGGAAGTAAAGAGAAATAGATTTTTGTATAGAAATAGTTCACTAGAACTAGATATTGGTACCATATGTCAGATTTTTCTTTGTTTGATGGTTCTTTCTGGATAGCTGTCTTCTCTTCTTCAGGTACCTACCTGTGTCTTTTGGCTGTTTGGAGATGGATGGTTTCTGTTTTCCTGTAAAGACAAGAACAGAACACTTCCCCTACCTTTGAGAGGTCTCCATACAACTCATGGAAAATACTTATGCTCTGTTTTACCTGAGATAGAGTTCCAAGGGGCCATCTTAGAAGGATCCCCTTAACTGGTTATTTAGACATACCCTTCCTTTAGGCCTTTGATCATTTATAGAAGTTTGCCAAAATATATGGTTTTTTTTTGTTTCCTCCATTTACATTTGATTAATCTTCCATAGCTAATCCGTCATCCAGAGTGGTATGTTTTTTTACGATAGGCACTGGATTTTCTAATGGTACTGGGGAAGATTGTCCTCTGCAGCGACTGGGAATGTCTGGACCACCTTTGACACGGGGCCCTTCAAGAGGCCTCCCAAGGAGTTTCCCGATTGTAAAGGGTTTCCTTGCTTGTCTCTGGTTCTCTGGTTGATCTACATTCAATGGTCCAGTGTTGGTCTTTGCCACATCTTCTACATAAACCAGAAAGCTGAGGCCTTCTGTTTGATTCATTCCTAGAAGGAGTGTTATTTCTAGGAATGCTTTGCCTACATTTTTTCTTAGATGTCCTATTTTACCACAATTAAAACATCTAGTATTTTGATGTCTTTTCAAACCTTTGGAGATCGCTTCTCCTACCCAAGCTTACTTTTCACCACAGTTAAGACATCTGTTATCTTGATGTCTTCTCAGACCTTTGGATATGGCTTCTCTTACCCAAGCTTCAATGTCATGGTCATTATATTCAATGTTGAATGCATACAGGACCCATTCATTCAATGGTGCTGATCTGATTTTTAAGGGCCAAAGCACTTGTTTGCATTGTGGATTTGCATTCTCATAAGCTAATGATGTTATGAGTATTCACCTAGAATCTGTGTCTGCCACCTTTAGTTGTATTTCTCTAGACAATCTTTGTAGAAATATGCTAAAGCATTCTTTGTGTCCCTGCCTCACCTTGGTATAGGATTCTATCCACTCCCCTGGTTCATGAACCTTATCCCAAGCATTCAAAGCTGCTATGCTGCATAGAGGCAAGATGTGTTTATCATAGGCAGCTTGAGTTTCTGGATCAGCATAAAGACCCTCACCAAGGATTTTATCTTGGGGATCTTTGTTACTTTTCTTTAAACCCTGAAGTTCAAGAGCTTTTTGCTTCTCTCCAAAAAGCTCTCCATTCTAATTGAGAGGAGTTTTCAAAGGCAGCTTATATTAATTAATTCCAGTCCTTAGGAGTTAACTTATTATTCCTTGCCCATGACTCTGATTGCCTCACATAAGGTGAGTGCATGCCATAAGAGACCACTGCTTCCTTTATACCTTTTAAATCTGTCATACGTATTGGTTCCCACTGATATGCAGCAAAACCTTTTGGGTGTTTTTTCATTGCTGGTTTTTCAGTAACAGGTACAGGGAAAGCCATAGCAGATGACATAATCACCTTAGGCAGTTATCCCCTGACCCTGAAGGATGTAGGAAATTTTAAAGCTCTTTTATGCCCTGTTACCTGTATCTCTTCTTCTGGTGTATTAGATTGAAGGTTTTCTAAGGCCTGCAATCCATTCATTGTTTTTCTGAGTGTTTGAACTTCTTGAACCACAAAACTTTCCAAAGACTTCATTGAATCAGTCAGTTTCTTATTTTTTCCAACCACGAATGATTTTATGTATTTAATATTCTCTATTATCTGAATGGCATGTAAACTGCCTTCCAGAAACAATGTCATTAGACAAGGAATGAGCTGTTCCTGTTAGCGTATTAATGTGGTCATGTGTTTTTTCTATTTTGGTCATTGAAGCAGTGGACACAGAACAAATTTTGTCTTCTAGCTGGTTACTTTTATGTTCCATGTTTTGTATTCCCCCTGTCAGACTCCATTGCCATATTCAATATTGTGAACCTTTTTTCTAAGTGTTTTTTTCTAATGTTTTGCGTTCTGTTTTTCAGCTCTCCATTGTCATTTTCAATATTCTGAATCCTTGTCACTAAGTGTCCTATGGTTTGTATAAGTTCCTTATTCTTTGCTCTATTCTCAAACCACATCTTTAAGGATATTATATGGATTATGAAACTAATTGCCATTATCAAAACTATGAATATTCTGATTAAGTCATGGTCCTCTTCTAAGATCCCATCCATATAGGAAACAAAAAGATTCCTAACGTCCTGTATCGTAAGATTATCCGCATTGGCATGAAATAATTGATATCGGTTATTATTATCAGCTTAAATTGAGAAGGATTTTGTAATTACCTTAGATAATCCTGCTGTCCTGGAACTTTGATGCTTTCAGTTGTAGATCTCAACTTGTAATTATGCCTGTCCAGTAGGTGGCGCAGGTGTACCACCAAATAGCATCCCTCAGCAGACGAGGTCCCTGTATTATATCTCTTAACTAAAGCAAGCGAAATTTTGTTAAATGAAGCAATGAAACGAGCCTCATGGAAATTTCTGGGACCGCAGGACTAATAGGTGTCGCCTCCGCTAGTATTGGGAACTACTGGCGCTGGGCGGCCCGAGCACACAAGCAAGCTCGAATGCAATGGATGCAATGTGGGGGGATGGGCAGCGGCAGCAGTGGTGAGTGCAGTCTCAGGGCCGCTTCAGAGATAAAGGAGTTGCAGGGCAGACGCAAAAGTCCCACTAGCTGTGGTGTGTGCAGCTGGTTTAGTCAAGGGACCCTGCCTGTTCCGGGATGGTGGTGGCAGTGGCGGCGGCAGCAGATGGCAGCAGCGGGCACACGTGAGCACCAGCACCGCTGGAGCAGAGGTGTGAGAAGTAGACCCCGGGAGGCAGGGAAGTAGGGAAACTGTGAGAGATGATGAATAGCTGGGGTGGGGGCAGGGAGCAGCAGGGCACTGATGCCGCCTGGGTGAAACCTAATTCCCCAGGTCCCGTGAAAATCCCGATCCCACTTCTGACACCAGATAAAGCATGGTAAATAAGAATGTGGGAAATAATAGGCTGATGGGTGTGTATTCGGGGAGAAATCACTTACACCAGAAACAGATGATGTTCCAAGGATGCCTCCAGATGCGCTGTCTCCGACCAGGAAGTAAGAAAGCAAGCTGGGGTTCCGGAGCCCAGACCTAGTTCCCCTAGATAAAGCCCCAACCTGTCCCCACGGCCCAATGGGCGTGATCAGTGCAACAGGTGCGGGGGGGGGGGGCGTATCTCACTGCAGTTAACTTTATTAACAGTCTCGGAGTATCACAGTGCGATCACATATCCTGCAACATCTTTAGATGTAAAAATGCATAGGATAGGTTTGCAATTTACAGGAAGAGTTAGCAATCCCAGCAATCTCCTTATACTTGGTTCGTATTTCGTGGGCCTGATCTGGGAAGATGAACAGGGAGAGTGAGGTCTAAAGGGGGTGGGCTTCTGCCTTTTTCACTGGCGCGGCTTTTCAGGGAGGCTCTGGGGTTAGCAAGGGCAGTATCAGAGCCTTGTCTGTATGTGCTAGTCAGAGGCTGACTGCAACTGAGTCACCTGGGTGAAGGGTAGACATGACCAGGGACCAGGATCCCTGTCCCCACCAGTGCTGACTCTGCTCACCCCCAGCTGAAGACTGGCTCCCATGTTTCACCTGTCTCTCTCATGCATTAGAGCTGAGCAGAGCAGAGTTGTAACACTTTTCACCAGGGAAACCTTCTTGTGACCTGTGGTGTTTCTTGGCTCCTGAGTGCCAGAATACCTTTCTATCCCATCCCCCGAAATGCTTATACTGAGTGTTGTCTAAACTACGTGGAAAGTGGACATCATGAACCCTCCTGTGTAGTCTACACAGGTCTTCCAGGAAACAGGCAGAAACTCAAGTTCTCAAGTCCAGAACTTCCATCCATGGAAGAGGCTTTCCTCTTCACCTTCCTCCCCTTCCCCTCATACTTAACCGTCACTAATCCTCCAAGCGGATCTTGGTACCTTTGGTTAAGTCTTTAATAGTTTGCAGTGCTTTACAAATACAACACATCCATGAACTATATTTTTCTACATTTTTTTTTCTCCTTACAGTTTTTCGTCTGCTTGGGGTGTTTTTTGTTTTGTTTTGTTGTTGTTGTTTTTGTGGCCTAACAGCAATGTCCTACTTCAGTTGAGAAGCAGTTACATCACCCCTTATCATTAATGAAAGGCAGATCTCTGTGAGTTTGAGGCCAGACTGGTCTACAAAGCGAGTTCATGGCAGCCAAGGCTATACAGAGGAAAAGCAAAACAACTCCCCTGAATTCTTCCCTCAACCCCTTCTCAAAGTAATCCCAAATGTGGCTCAGAGATTGCCATCCTGTTAGCAGTAATCAATAAACCTTTTAATTATAATTGGGTTGAGTCTATGGTCTTTTCCCAGGGGTCACAAACTCCATAACAGTTTTGGGAGCCAACCCACATCATTCTGATGAATTCCTTTGGTTTGAGTGAAAGCTGGCTTCTCTTTTGAGTCTCTAATTGATTCAAAAATAGCATGTTCTTAGAGTTCATAGTTCCTCTAAAGAGACAGACATGGAAGAAATAACTATAATATGGTTAGGAATACTACAATCCAATGTAAATGTGAACCACAATAGTAGACTAGAACTCCATCACAAGTATCTTGGGAAGTATAGGAAAAGCAAGGAAATGAATATCGGATGGAGTAAACATGTATGAAATGCCCAGGTAGTATTTATTTAAAAAACGATACAAAATTAGGAATCCACCCACAAGGAACTTAGCATGATGGATACACAAGACTCCAGGGGGACCCGGCAAACAGAGAGCCTGTGGTTATTAGTGGGAGGTCAGTCATTTCATGTCAGAGTTTCGTTTTGTGAAGAAGGAAACCCTGGCAGGTATGTACATAATGCTTCAGGAAGGTTGCTCTTTTGGACATGTGTAAAAGGAATGGATAGGGCAAAGATCACAGGCTCATCCAGAGGGTAGACTGCGGCCAGGCATGCCGCACATGCCTGTAATCCCAGAACCTGGGAGCCAGCAACAGTTTGAAGCCAGATCTGTCTTTACAGCAAGTTTCAAGACAACTAGCATTACACAGAGAGGCTCTGTCAGAAACAAACATACACACAAATGTTGTAAGTCTTAGAATTAAACAGACTGAGTTAAAATGCTGGCTACGTACTCCGTGTGTGACCGCAAATAATCTCTCTGTGGCTTCATCATTCACAAAACGAGTATCTGCCTCCGAGTGGGCTGTGGTGTGAACTGAGTGAAAGATCTTTGGAAAACCACAGCAGAGTATTTGCATGCAGCGAGTGTCCAATGATGTCATCTGTTAATGTTACGGTGATAGTAGAGTTTGACCAATGGGACTTCCACAACAGGTCAAGTGAGAACTGAAAGAAACATAAACCCAGATAATAGACGAGGGGATGCAAGCTGGGTGTGGTGGCACATACTTGTAATCCTAGCTCTTGGGAAGTGGAGACAGGAGAATTGCTGTGAGCTCAAGCTAGAGTGAGACTTTGTGTTAAAAAAAAAAAAAACGGAGTGAAGACAGTCATTCTTTAAGTGTTGAAAAGTGCAGGGTGCCATATGCTCTATCCCCACAAGAACGATTTTGAGTGTTAAATATATATTATATATTAACAATGATACTAGAACAGGCATACATTGGGAAGTATGGTCACTCTTCATCATTAATCTCCCATGGGTCAGCTTCTAGATGTCCTTCACCAGCTTGCTTGATAGCAACTATGTCTGCTCTAGCTTACTTCCTATTGCTGTGATAAATGCCATGACCAAAAGCAATTCAGGAAGAACACAGTTCATCTCAGTGTACACTTTATAGTCTACCTGCCAACAGGCAGGGAATGAAGCAGAGACTATGGGGAAATGCTCCTTTCCGGCTTACTCCCTAGGGCTTACTCAGCCTGCTTTCTTATACAACCTGCTAAAGGGTGGCACTACCCACAGTAGGCTAGGCCCTCCCGAATCAATCATTAATCAATGGCCCCACAGGGGGAAAAAAAAACCCAAACCCTAGGCCTATCTGATGGAGACATTGTCTCAGCTTGTGTCAAGTTGACAAGAAACTAACTAGCACAATGTCCAAAGGAAATTTGGTTTGCTCGTGTCTTCCGTGGAGAGAGGAAGAAAGCCCCAGACTTTAGATATCGGCTCAGTATCTTGGATAACACAATCTTGCCAAGATTTACTCCTCAGATTAACCAAGTCTTCCTGGGAAGGGAGCGATCTTGTTCTTCCTCCTGGTATCACACACAATGTGACAAACAAGCAGGTAGGCCCTCCAACTTTTATTTAGGGGCTAAGAGGCATAAATGTCACGTCAACACTCATGGCCTTCCTTTGTCTTCAAAACAGAGTTCAGTAGCTGCCCCAAGCTGTCTCCAAGTACAGGAAACATGTCTTTTTCTCTTGTTCTCTCTGATGCACTCAACATCACACACAAAACAGGGTACCAAACAGAGGCATCATAAACACTTGATTTTTGTTGTTGTTGTTGTTGCTGTTGGCTTAGCAGCTGCACATAAATCCACTGATATTTTAATTACTGTCTGTATCCCATGGCCCTGAATTCAGCACCTGGCCTGGCCCAGCTCTGCCACAGCCACCATAGGTTTAAACATCATCATTGTTCTATTTACCAACAAAGACTTGGAAGTTAGATGTTGGGGTGGAAAGCTGCTAGATCACAGAAGCCAAGAAGCAACCAGCTGACTTTGCTTTTTTGATCAGAGATGATGCAAGTGGCGAGTCTCTTCCCTTGTCCCAGAACCAAAGGAAGCTCAAATTTCAGCCCCTGCCCTTTCCTTCCTGTGTTTCTTCTCTATCCAGATCCCTTGCTTCTCTATGGCTAACTCCATTCAGCTAGTCACTGGCTCTGCCCTCTGATTCAAGGCAAACTTTATTGATGTCTGGAATGTCACAGTGTGATCAAAATATCTCATGAAACGTACCGGAAATTATGGTGGTATATTCCAGGTAAATTGTCCTAATTGTCCAGGAAGTGGGAGCGGCTTTGATTATCCCCTACACAACTAAGGATGTTTGCTCAGAAACCTTCAAGATACAAGGTCTCCCGGCTTGCTTTCACTAGGCCCCAGGAGGGAACAGTCAAGGCCTTCAGAACTCCTTTGATAGGGAGTCACCAGCACTCTTACCAGCAGCCACGTTTCCATAGTAACCCACTTGTTCATGGTCAAGGGCGTGCTGTTGGGCTTTTACCCCAACACAGGGAGTTGAGAGATGAACCCCATCAAATTCTTACTTGAAATGCACGAGGCTATCTCCTAGCTGGTTGTCATCATGCTCAGGATTTCTGTATACCAAAGCCCTGTCTCTGCTTCCCACCATCTCTTTGATTAAGGAAGCTAGAGCTCTTTGCACTGGATGTCTCGGCTTGGCTTAGTTAGACGCTTGGGCTTCCAGCTGGGCAGGCGATCTCTTCCTTCACTCTAGTGGTGGTTTCCAGCCAGCCTTTAGCCGGCTGTCCAGATGCCCTCTCCCCGCCACCCCCCACCCCAAAACACAACCTGCAACAACAGGCACTCCTTTGGAGGTTTATTCGTGGAAGTAGAGGAGCATCTCGGCATAAGTACCATCTCTTCTCTCCCATGGTTACTTGGCCCACCGTGGGAAGCAGCATTAAACGAGGCAGAGCAAACCAACAGGTGACAGGGCTGGCACCCATCCTGGCTCGGCGTTAGGGTCCCAGAAAGTTCTCTCCTAGGGAGCTGGCTACGGGAACCTGGAGGAAGTTCTCATTTGGGTCCTCTTGTTCCCAGAGGCTGTGGGTCAGAGTAGCTCTCATGGGCATGTTAACTGTCGATACCACCAGT
The DNA here is from genome assembly GCF_943737965.1 of Phodopus roborovskii. Lineage (NCBI taxonomy): Eukaryota > Metazoa > Chordata > Mammalia > Rodentia > Cricetidae > Phodopus > Phodopus roborovskii. The sequence continues at coordinate 15,181,114 of NW_026125444.1, read as the reverse complement.
GGGGGTGTCTTGCAGCTGTTGGAGTTGTCTATTTCTGGGGTAGTATCAGGGTGTCTGTGAGAGTCCAAAGGTTCCCAGGTCATACATAGAAAGCAACAGAAGAGAAAGAAAACACAGTTAGACTCCACTTAAAGGCCCCAACAAGCGGCCCGGCACTTAAGAATACTTGCTACTCTTCCGGAGGACCCAAGCCTGGTTTTAGTCCCTATGTGGCATCTTACAATTGTCTATGACTCCAGCTCTAGGGGAGCTGATGCCCTCTCCTGGGCCCCACAAGCACTACAGGCAAAACATCCATACACATTAAAGGAAGGAAGGAAGGAAGGAAGGAAGGAAGGAAGGAAGGAAGAAAGGAAGAAAAAAAGAAACTCGGGCTGGAGAGATGGCTCAGAGGTTAAGAGCACTGACTGTTCTTCCATACCAGGAACCACATGGTGGCTCACAACCACCTACAATGAGATCTGGTGCCCTCTTCTGGGCTGCAGGCATGCATGCAGGCAGAACATTATATATGCATACATATACATACATACATATACATAATCTTTAAAAAGATCTACTTAAACAAACTATTTTTAAACATTGGAGAGAGATTCACTAGTTAAAAACACATACTTCTCTGCCAGAGGCCAGCCCAAGCTGGTCTTTGTCTCAGAAAAAAAAGAAAACAAACAAAAACAAACCACAAAGGGCCTGATGGTGCATGGCTTTAATCCCAGCACTGAAGAGGCAGAGGCAAGCAGATCTTTGTGAGTTCAAGGCTAACCTGGTCTACAAAGTGAGTCCTAACCCAGCCAACACTGTCTCAAAACCAACAAACAAAAATCTAAAACCATACAGGAATCAGTTAATCCTTGGAAAGTGGAGGTGGGAGGTATCAGTAGTTCAAGGTCACCTCCTGTCTTTAAAAAGACAAAAACAAAAACTACAAAATAACCCAAGAAAGCTCCTAAGAGGAAAAAAATCAACTAAAACCATTAGGAAATGGAAAGAGAAGATGATAACCCCACCTCCCACTAGGAAAAAGAATGAAATATTTTTATTATCCTATGTGTATGGGTATTTTGTTTTCATTTATGTCCGTTCCCCACTTGTGTGGCTGGTGAAGGTGGAGACCAGGAGAGTGCATTGGATCCCTTGAAACTAGAGTTACAGACAGATGTGAACTTCCACATAGGTGCTGGGAATTGAGTCTGAATCCTCCGGAAAAGCAGTAAGGCTCTTAAAGGGTGAGGCGTCCCTCCATCTTCAAAGAAAGGAATTGTTTTGGAGGTTGAGGCAGGGGGATTATAACAAGCTCAAGTCTATTCAGAGTTCTAGAGTGAAACCCTTAGTCAAACAAAATGAAGCAGAGGCATGACTGGTTCAGTGGACAGTCTTTGGCTGGCACACATGAAATCCTAGGTTCCAACACTAGCATTTGAGAGGTGGAGGCAGGAGGGTCAGGAGTTTGAGGTCCTCCTTAGCATACAGTGAGTTTGAGGTCACCCAGGATGACAGAAGCTCATGGAGGAGAGAAGAGGAAGAGGAGAGGGAATAGGTTGAGGGTCTCAAGAAGGTATGTACGATCAGGCACCGGGCATTTTAACTTCAAAAGTGAGGATGTATTTTGCAATCTGAAAGGACCAACCAGCTTTTTTATTCTAAAAGGACACCATGTTCTATAGGGACTGTCCAGAGAGGCAGCTTTTAAATCGAGACAACAACAACAACAAAAACTCCTCCTGCTGGAAAAAAAATCACAAAGAAATTAAGAAAACAAGTTATGTTGATGGCAGCATATGCCTTATACTTGCCTTGCACATGGCGGTTCACTCTGTGGCTGCTTGTAGGGGAATTGGTTGAAACTTGGAGTTAGGAGTTGTCTTTGGTCACTGTTCATTTTACACAAGAAGACAAAGCAGAGGCTCATCCAAGAGGCTTTTTGTGAGCTGGCATTATTGAGTCAGTACCTAACTGACTTTTTTGTTGTTGTTTGGTTGTCTTTTTTTGAGACAGGGTTTCTCTGATGTAGCTTTAGAGCCTGTCCTGACATTGGCTCTGTAGACCAGGCTGACCTGGAACTCACAGAGATCGGCTTGCCTGCCTCCTGGGTGCTGGGATTAAAGGTGTGCGCCACCACCAGCTGGCTGCTGGTTTATTTACTAACTCACATTTCTTGGAGTTCATTTGCCCATTTTTAATTATTTTTATTGTGTTTCTGCCATTTGAAAACAGTGGAGTTACCTATGGAATGAACATTCAGATATCTGAATGCCACAGAACCTGTTTTCAAGGATAAGTTAAGTTCAGGGACAAAGTCTTGTGGCTGGCTATCTAGAATAAAAAGGACTAGAACTGGCTGGATAGAGGGTGGCATAGCCCCATGAAACCAGGCTGGGGCAAGGGATACTGGTGCTGACGACATAGGACTCACCCATCTCCCATGAGCTGGTGTCTTTTTGAGAGTCCTAAGAGACTGCCGCTGGTCCGCTCAGCTGCCAGCAGCATTATGGTCTCGCTGGCCTGGGAGGATGACGGCAGGCTGCTTTCAGGCTGTGTGAGGAAATGCAGGTCAGAGGGTTCTGTCGCTAACTGAGCAATCTGTGGGACTGACCTGTGTTTCACAGAACAGGCCTAAGGACATTAAGTCAAGATATCGCTGGGCCGGTAATGGGGTCCTCTAGCAACAGCACCCTTCTATAAGTGGACCCTAGAGCAGCTGGTCTCTAAAAGCAGTGATTACCAAAACACCAAAACACACACCTTCATGAAAACAGGAAAAGACGGCAGCTTTCACATTTGGAGCAATCTACTGCCAAGCTTTCTGCCCGTGATTCTACACTGAGCAAGTCTGGGAAGACCTCATGCCCCAAGCGAGCTCGGCACAGTGGTATATGCTTGGAAGCCCAGTGTTCGGGAAGCTAAGACAGGAGGCAATCGAATTCCCGTCTAGCCTAAGCTACAGAGGGAGGACCTGTGTCAACAATAGCACACACACACTAAATAAGTAAATAATAAGTAAATACAAAAAGACGACAGCTTGCAGGGCTTTGGTAGAGCATGCCTTTACTCCCAGCACTCAGGAGGCAGAGGCATGAGGATCTCTGTGAGTTCGAGGCCAGCCTGGTTTACAGAGTGAGTTCCAGGACAGGCGCCAAAGCAATACAGAGAAACCTTGAAAAACCAAAACAGAAAAAAAAGACAATAGCTCAGTGATAGAGCAAATAGAACACTTGTCTAGCACTGAGCATGCTGGAGGCCCTGCTTCTACCCACAAGAGGGGAAGTTGTGGGAGTCGAGGCAGGAAGATGTTGAGTTTGAGGCCAGCCTGGGCTAAATAGTGGATTGCATCTTTACAAAGGTACAAAAAGGATAAGTCTATAAATACACAGGTAACTATGTTCAAATTTACCAAAAATTAGAAACATCCTTTACCTCTCATATTAAGAGTCATTCAAATGTATTCCACTGTGGTAATGCAATGACTTCTTAATGAGGGGAAGTGCCCATGATAGAATATAATTTTTTTAAATATCAACATTGTTTTCAGTAACATACAGTGTTGTCCCTAAGACCCATGGGGATTGGTTCCGGAATCTACCATCCAATATCAAAATCCACCGTACTCAAGTCCCTTATTCAAAAGGCATAGCTTTTGCACATGCCTCACAAACCACAACACTAGGCAAATAGCTGCTCCACTGTATTGGTTAGGGAACAACGTTTCCTGACTATTTCTGATCCAAGGTGTTGCGTGAATTCATGGACGCGGGACCTGCATGTATGAAAGGCCAAGTGTCCCCTTGCATATGTGAACATTCTATGTGTGTGAGCATGTACAGGAAAACATGCACGCATCTCTGTTTATTTCCCTGCAGATGTTGGGAGTGAGGGGCATCCCTACTTACTGTTATTTCAGTGGAGGAGTTGGGTATCTTGGGCACCAGGCAGTGAGTGAACTGGATCCTCGGGTCTTTGGTGGTGATTGACAGACCCTTCTGCAAAATTTTCACCAGGCGGATCCAGAACTGAAACACAGCCTGTGGATGTTTCTCGTGGAGCCTCAGGTAGTAGATCTTCTCAGTCACTGTCCTAACCCGAAGGATGCGTTGGGTCCGGTCATAGATTTGTAGTTCTACATACTTCAGGGGCAGGATCCTAGGCACAATCAGGAAGTCTGTGTGTTGGTGCCTCCTGCTCTGCCTAGAGGGTGCTGGCAGGAGGTCTCCTGCTCTGAGGGTGGGAACTGATTCCCCTCTGATTATTTGCAGGATCTTTGTTCCTTAGTAAAGACTTGCATGGCCATGTGCACTTAAATCCCAACACTTGGGAACTGATGGCCTGAGCTACGCAACTTTGCCTCAAAAAATATTAAATAAAAAATAGTTTGCCCACATCAATCACTGCTATTGCTATTGTGCATATCTCAATTCTCATATGCCCTTTGACGAGGGAAAGATAAATTTTATAAATTATGCATTTCAGACTTTGAGACAGAGGCTTGGGGAAGTTTGGTGAGTGGGTGGGGAGGTGACTCAGTAGACAAAAGCACTTGTTGTGCAAGCATGAGGACCTGAGTTTGAAGAATCCCCAGCATTCATGTTTAGAAAGAAAAAAGGCAGGCATCGTCACACGTGCCTATAACTGCAGGGCCAGATGCTGAAGCAGGTAGATCCTGGGAGCTCAGTGCCAGCCAGCCTAGCCAAGCCAGTGAATTACAGCTGCATGGGATATGGTATATAATATGACAGAATGGGACACCCAACATGTCCTCTGTTCTTGCACTCTGACACGAATACACACATGCTTGCACCTATCCAACATCTCTCTCTCTCTCTCACACACACACACACACACAGTAAGAAGGGCACAGTGATGATCTTAGCACTTGGGAGGCTAGGGCAGGAGGATAAGGCATTTAAAGTCATCCTCAGCCACCCAGTGAGAGGCAAGCATAAAATGCAGAGGAACATGTTTTCAAAAACAAAACCCAAATTGAAAAAAAGCTTAAGGTTTGCTCAAGTTGAAATCTTTGTAAGTAGGGATTGGAGCAAAGATTTGTTAACTCATTTCTAAGCCTTCCCTGGGTCTATGAGGGACAAAGGTGGAAGTCTTGTATGTATCGAGGCCTTGCGGTTTTCTGTTCTTTTGACCCTCCATCTCCATCTCCCAAGTTCTGGGATGAAAGGTTTGTGCCATCGTGCTCAGTTCATGCAGTGCTGGGGACCAAACCAAGGGCTGTGTGTGTGCTAGGCATGTATGATACCGACTGAGATGCATCAGCAATCTTTCCTTTTTCTTTTTTAAAAAGTGTGTGTGTGTGACTGCCCCATACATGTAGGTATCTTTGGAAGCTAGAAGTTACAGGTGGTTGTAAGCTACCTGACATAGGTAGCTGCTGGGAACTGAACTCAGGACTTCTGGGAGAGCAAGTCCCTTACCCACTGAGTCTCCCAATGCCCCCCCACTCTTTTTTGAGATAGGCTCACCATGCTGGGATTTGAAATATCTCTTTTCAATCTCAATACCCCATAGCCTTATTTGATTTTAATATCTCCATCTTTGGGCTGGAGAGATGGCTCCAAGGGTAGAGGTTGTTGTGGTTAATGCTAATGAGATAAGATCAATCCACAGAACCCACATAGTAGAAGGAGAGAAGCAACTCCTAAAACACACACACACACACACACACACACACACACACACACACACACACACGGAAAGAGAGGAAAGAAAAAAAAAGGAAAAAAACAGCGAACATTAGCTGTCTTTAAAAGGAAAATCTTCTCTTTAAAAATCCTCCACACCTACACTGACAAAATACAAGGAAGCCAAGACTGGCATTCTGTGAATTCTAGGACAACCCGGTCTATAGAATGGCTCGAGGCAAGCCAGGGTTACACAGGGAGACCGTTGCACAGTCGGCAGACCCTGAGGTGGAGACAGGAGCTGTGCTGCACCCTGCTCTGAAACCCTTGTTGCCAAAAGACGCTAAGTAAACATGCATCACGTCAACATGTGGACGAACTCCACAACGCTTACAAAGAGCATTGCCCTTTCTTCCAATCTAAAGCCCACCGCACTGTATACATATATCTGTCAATCACCCAGCCCCGCCCCCCAGCCGTTACCTGCTGAGAGTGATGACTGGGGTACCAGGTGTGCTGCAGGAGGAAAATGAACCATGAGGCCAGGTGACATTGGCCATCAGGAGGACATTGGGGAGCGGCAAGGAGGGCACTGAAGAGGTCACCCCAATGATCATAGTGGCGGATCTTTCATAGACATCCATCCAGTTTCCTTGCTTATTGACCTGGAAGCCAACCCCAGACACATGGGTCAGAGAGAGACAGCAGATGGGTGGAAGGACGCAGACAGGGCCACTTGGGCTCGGGGAGCTAGACCAGTTCCCGCTCCAAGGATCCACACCCAGGCCGCTCTCTGTGACCCGACCTGAAGCAAGACAGAGCAAGCCTGTCCCCGACCCCAGACCAAACAGGCGTGGCCAGTGGCACAGGTGCCACTGGGTGGGTCTCTCACTATAATTTCCTGCTACTGGCCCCTTTCCTTGGTCTCCCCAGACATAGTCTGGGGACAACAACAGCCCTGTGCAGTTCTGCATTGCATAGAGAAACACACCTAATTTTGAAAAGAGACACCAGTCGCTTGGGCAGGAGTTAGAACTGACAGGAGAATGAGGACTTCAAGGCTGGGCCTTTCCACTCTACTCTCTTCCTCTTGTAGAACTATCTTCCCTTCCAGGCCATGAGAAAGCTGTGCAGGTCTCTCTGACCCAGGGAGGGAAGTATACAATTCCCAGCGCCACTCAGTTTCTGTTCTTACAAGTCTCTTTCTCATTTTGGTTTGTTGTTTTGAGACAGAGTCTCATGTAGCAGGCTGCCTTCTCACTCCTTATGAAACCAAGAGTGGCCTTGAAGTCCTCATTCTCCTGTCAGAACAAAATCAATGCAGAACAAAATGATGGGACAAATCCACTGCCAAGATAACACACATAAAGACGGATGACTAGAAATTGAAATGGTCTGGATCCCACATTACTGCTCCCCCCACAGGCTTGCTAGCTCATCCCCCAGGAACACAGGTATCCACCTGGAGCAGCACAGGACAGGAAAATGGAGTATCAGGAACCATGAATATAGTTTTCCCAAACTGGAGCATGGAGGGAAGTAGCTCACTGCAGTGAGAGCCTCAATTTTAATCCCTAGACCCACCATCTCCCCTACAGCTCCTGCCCGCTCTTTCTCGCTTCCTGTTTTGGTGGGGTTCCGACATCAGATCCTTGATTCTGACCAGTTTACCTGGGTACTTTCAAGTCCCTCTGCCTGCCCTTTCTCTTACCTAAACCCCAGCAATACCCACAAAGAGTGGATGAGGATCCCCTGCTGTCTGGCACACCGTTCTCAACTGCCAAAGTCCAGGAGCATGCCCTGGGCGTCTGTAATCATGCCCTGCTGGTCTAAATGGTCTTGGATAAAGCTTGCTTAGACAGTTACCATTGATTACGGTTGGATGGATCTCCTTGTACACCATGAGGCTCCTTTCAGGGCTAACAAGATAACTCGGCCATTAAGAGAGTTTACTGCTCTTACACAGGACCTGGAGCTCAGTTCCCAGAACCCAATCAGGCAGTTGACAATCATCTGAGCTCCAGGGGATCTGCTGCCACCTTCTGACCTCCCAGGGCACTGCACTCAAGTGCACAGATACACATAATTAAAATTTAAATAAATAAATCTGCACCCCCCCCAAAAAAAACCCCACAATGTTTATAAAAATGCTTAAATTGGGCGTGGTGATGCACACCTTTAATCCCAGCACCCTGGAGGTAGAGGCTGGAGGGTCTCTAAGAGTTTGAGGCCATTGTGATCTTCATAGCTCTGGGCCAGCCAAGGCTACACAGTGAGACCCTGTGTCAAAACAAATGAACAACAACAACAAAAACCAAACCAAAATAAATAAATAATAACCTCCTTTCTTGTGCCATAGCTACTCTTTGATGTGGTCTGCAGGGAACTCCCTCACACTACAGGTCACAAAGGGAAGTGACCTTGGAACCTAGGCCCTCTGGTTTCCTCTGGCTTTGGTGCCCCCCCCCCCCCACCGTCAGGACTTTTAGCATCCATCTTCTAACCAACCAGTGGGAGCAGGCTGTGGAAAGGGGACCACTCTCATCCCTGAGATGCAGGCGGTACCTGGATAAAGGTGCTCTCAAACACCACTGAGTCAGAGAACAAGTTGAATTCTGGAGAATGAATTAGTTGACAAAGAAGGCCATCTTCTACTCCAAGTTCCACTCCAGGGCCCTGGTCCCTGACCGCAGGAGGGAGGCCCCTAATTTTACTCATTGGTTCTTAAAAAGAATGGGCTGGGGAACATCTCTGGGGCTCCACACAGACCCAGCCCAACTCCAAGGTGTTGGTGGGACCGCTGCTCCCCCTACTGGATCCCCCCAGATCCAGTTCCCCACTTGCTTATGGTTGACCATGTCCACCAGAGCAAGGAGGGCCTGTCAGCTCACAATGGCAGAATGACATCAGGGAATGCAATGGCTAACAACAGGAAAGGGAGGAGAGGACCGGAAGAGGATGTATGGGACTCTGTGTTGACGGCAAACCAGAAGTGAAATCCCAGATTCTCCCAAGCAGAGAATGACCTTCCCAAGAGTCTGCCAAGACAGTGAGCTGGCCAGGCAAAACTGGGAAAATCAGAGGCTCTGATCGTCTCTCGTCCCTGGAAGCCACACACAAAAGCTCTTTGTAAATTCAAATTGTTTACCTAAAGTCAGGCGTTGGGGACCTGCCGGTTGGCTCAGCAGGTAAAAGGGTTTTTGCCAAACCTGAGGGTCAGCATTTGATCTCTGAGATCCACACAGCAGAAGGAAAGAGCTGGCTGCATCAAGTTGTCCTCCGACCTGTGCATGCAATTTCATATACGTGTTTTCTCTCTCTCTCTCTCCTCTTTCTCTCTCCATCTCTCTTACACACACATACACTCACACACACACACACACACTAAAAACAACTAAATGTGATAAAAATAAAATCAGTCCCTGACCCGACAGGGAGAATGGAAGGGTAGGAGAAAGGGAATTAATTTTCTCTGCCTCATCTTATGGGGGAAAGGAGTTTTAAAATAATAAAAACAATAACCAGGTTGTTATTTATAGTGGGCCACCAAAAGAGCTAGGTGGAAAATGTGCCCCTGTGGTGTGAGATACTCGGGAGGCTGAGGCAGGAGGATTGCTTGCATCCAGGAGTTTGAGACCAGCTTAAATCGTATTTAGAAAAGCTTAATGAAAAAGTACGGACCATTTCATGAATCTGTCAGGGACCATCTGGCCTTTTTTTCCCAACCGTGATGCTGAAGTGAAAAACTCTAGAAAAAAAAAATGGGGGGGGGGGGGAACTTCAAAGTATTTATAAACACTTTTTCTTTTTATCATATTATTGAGACAGGGTCTTACTATGTAGCCCTGGCTGTCCTGGAATTGAGCATGCTGGGACTAAAGGCATGCACCACCACCACCCAGCTCTCTGTGTGTGTGTGTGTGTGTTCTTAAGTGGGGCATCCATGGAGCTCAGAGGACAGCCCTCAGTGTTGGTCCTTGCCCTTTCATCTTGAGACCAGGTCTCTCTGCACTGTGTACCCCAGGTTAGGAAGGACAGCAAGTTTCTTTCAGTTCTTCTGGGTCTCGGGGTCACAGAAGCACCTACTACTGCTGTGGGTTTTTATGTGTGTTCTGAGATCAGAATTTAGGTTGTCATACTTGCCAGGCTGAGCCACTCCCCAGCCCCTGGATCTTATCTGAACTGTCTATTCACAGGCTAGCCTTACGCTATTCTAAATGTTGGAGTTTTACACAACTGATCAGATTAATTTGAAAATAAATTTGTTCTTTCTTCCTTCTCCCCCACCCCTCCCTTCCTCTCTTTCTATTGTGTATGGTGCAATATCCCCTTCCTCCTCAGCTGCCACTAGATGGCAATAGAGTTCAGGCCTCCAGTTAACATTTAAAACTTGGGAGTTAAGAGTTTCCTTTTTTGTTGTTGTTTTTCGAGGCAGAGTTTCTCTGTGGCTTTGGAGGCTGTCCTGGAACTAGCTCTTGTAGACCAGGCCGGTCTCAAACTCACAGAGATCCCTTTGCTTCTGCCTCCCTAGTGCTGGGACTGAAGGCGCGCACCACCACCACCTGGCTGAGTTGGAGTTCCCTAAAGGTGCTGTGCCTTGGCTCACCACTGACACATTTTTTCCAAACTCAGCAGGTCCCCAAATCTCTTCATTTTAGCTGGTCCCCGTGCACACTGGTGACCCTACTACTCAAGAGGCAGAGGCAAGGGGATCACAAATTTATGGCCTACGTTAGCTACACAGACAAGGCTGCATTGTGCAATGGTCCTCTGACAGCCACACAAGGCATGTGCATGCCACACCCCACACATGAACACACACAGATACACTTATCACACACATGAAACTACAGGGAAAAAAATCAGAACGGCACCTCCTAATAGCTTCTATGTCTCTGTCCTATATACATAATTCTGTCACTGACTTATGAATTTTTCTTTCCTCTCTAATATCTTATGCGATTGGAGGAGGTCAGTGAGGATGGGGTCAGAATTCTGCAGGTGCACAGATCCGCCTAGGCTGCCACATTGCAGTAGCGATGCTGCCTCTATCACTTTGCACAATAAAGGTTGATTTTGCTTTCTCTAGGGGTCAGTTGAGACTTCTCCGTGGCATCTTCACTCCAGGGCCTACAACAACAGGGAAGTTCCACACAGATCAATTCTAGTCCCCGAAGCATGGGGCGGGGAGGGGGGTGGAGGGAGAACATCCAGGCAGAGATTCTACTAAGGGAATCAGGCCTTAAATGTTTCAATGTAGAACAGGTGTGTTACTTCTACTCAGAACTAATTGAGCAGAATAAGTTACGTGGCCTCATTGAACCACAAGGGGTCAGCAGTGAGCTTCTAGCCAGGAGTGGTAGCATTCACCTGCAATCCCAGTGCAAGAGGCTGAGGCCAGATTGCTGGCCATTCTGGACCACACGGTGAGACGCTGTCTCAAAACAAACAAAGTAACGCAGGAATATTTGGAGAATACAATGACTAGCAGTGGCTTTCCTGGTAGATAATTACTCAACTCACATCTCTTCTTCAGGTAGAACAGAATTATTTTATCTTCCCTCAAAGGAAAAAAAAAAATTCCATCACCCACCATATCAAGTTCAAACTTAAGGAACTCTGGGCGAGGTACAAGTTTCTCTAGCATTGTGGCGGATCTGTCTGTCTGTCTGTCTATCTGCTATGCTTCCACACATCTAACACATGGTAACAGGAGGCCAGGTTAACAGCAGCCTGCAGATAAGGAGGAATGGGGTGGAGCAGCGCAGCCTGATGATTGTGTGAAGTGAAGTCGCGATTTAAATTAGTCCACCAAGACAAATGATAAATAGGTATTTGTTAGGGAAGCACTTATACAAATAACAGTGAATAATCACCACAGTCTCCCTGCTCCAGAAGACCCAGTCTCTGCCCTTTAGAGGCTCTCATAGCAAGCCAAAGGAGCAAGCTAGTCCCTCTTCTACCTTATAAGGGGTTAACTATGCACACGTGAAGCCATGCCCATAGTATATGGCCACCATGGAAAGTTCATTGGCTAAGCCAGATGCCCCTGGAAGAAAGGTGTGCACTGTTTAGGCAACTGTTTCCTTTTGAGAACTCAGGTCTTCCTACAATATAACCTAATAAGAAAAAAAAATGTAATTATCTGGGCACCATAGTACTTACCTGTAATCCCACCAGTTAGAATAAAGCAGGGGGGTCAATACAGACTATATAGCAAAACCCTGTCTCTAAATTAATGTGCATGTGTGCACACAAACAAAGCCAAAAAACACTGGCATGTGTGACATTAGCTTACATGGAGAGCAGCTGTGTGCCGCCATGCTTGGCTTCTAGTTATATTTTTTACTTGTACATACTTATTTACGGGAGGGGGGCACATTTGTGACCGTCAAAGAACAAATTACAGGAGTTAGTTCTTACCTTCCATCATGTGGGGGTCCTCCTGGGGTTCGAATTCAAGTCATCAATCAGGCTAGGCAGCAAGGCCTTTTACTCACTGAGCTATCTTTCCAGACCACCAATTCCATTTTTTAAATTTCTTTTTTGTATGTGTGGAGGGTGGGAGGGTTGCCAGCATGCACAGTACACGTGTAAACTTCAGAGAACAACCTGTGGGAGTCAGTTCCCTCTCTCTACTCTGTAGGCTTCAGAGACCAAAGTCAGGTCATCTAACCTTACCTGCTAAGGCACCACACCAGTCCTCCAAACACAGACAGGATTATACTAATGAAATCAACTCTGGAATCTCAATGCCTAGTTTATCTTGTGCACAGAAGCAGATATGACAACTTATTTTAAGCCCCAACAACTGAATCACAAGTTTGAGGCCAGCCTGGGCTACCCAGTAAGACCCAATAAATCACTTCTTAGCCCCGTGGCTAAGAAAAATTCACCACATACTCTGGAATGGGGAGTTTGGCAACACACTGACTACCACACAGCAACAGACAAAACCAATCCCTAAGCCCGGTTTATCACTTAGTTGCATGAAGGGCACCCAGGAAGTAGGGCTGGTTGAACAGGTTCCTGTGTTCCATTCCTTTCTTTTGGCAAAAGTAAATCAAATTCATAAAGTAATGTACACAGAGATGGGAGAAGTAGATTCGTAGCTTGAGGCCAAGTGAGCACTTTCATACGCAGGGCAGGGAATGGAGTGGAGGGATGGGGAAGGAAGCCTCTTTGTCTGTCATAACGGCACTCATCTTTAATGCTAGCACTAGAGTCGGGTCACCTGTCCAGCTCTCCCAATGCATACTGCAGTGTGTAGACCTTCAGCAGCTGGCACACATTGACAACAAACAGCCACACGGGTAGATAAGACAATGAAGAGAACAGAATAGTCAAGGCCCGAGGAAATGCTTGTCCTCTTTTAGACTCAAGGGAGGGCTGGGAGCAGGCATTTTTCTTAGAGATGGATCAGTCCCAAGAAGACCAAATGGTCATGGGGGATTAATGTAACAACTATGTCAAGTCTCTGAGGTAAAATTGCATACTATCTAGAAAGGACCCAAGGATATCCTAACATATACTTACTCTGAATTACTTATCATACCTAATATATAAATACTATAGTTGTTCTATCGTATTGTTTAGAGAGAAATGACAAGAAAAAAATGTCTTATCATGGACAAAAATAGTTCATCATGGGCATAATTAAAATAAAAATATCTTCAGGCCAGCCACCTTTAATCCCAGCACACAGGAGGCAGAGGCAGGCCAATCTGTGAATTCAAGTCCAGCCTGGTCTACAGAGCTAATTCTAAGACAGCCAGGCTTTTTGACAGAGAACCCCAGTCTTGAAGGGAAAAAAAAGGTCATGTGGGAAGGCACACACCTTTAATCCCAGCACCAGGGAGGCAGAGGTATCTATGTGGACAGCGTGGTCTACACAGTGACCTCCAGGATAGCCTGGGCTGTATAGTGAAACCCTGTCTCATAAATAAATAGATAGCTAAATAAGTAAATAAATAAATAAAGGTTTACTCAAAGATCTAGGATTTAAACTTTTCCTACTAATTTCAAGGACAGCCATATCAACATGACACATATTACAAATATGTATATATTCACATTTATTGCATTAGAAAAATTCATTTAAGCCACACAGTGGCTGGATCTCCCACACCCGGAGCAGGTCTTATCTTCCCACAGCCCTCTTTAGACATTATATACAAACACATTCAAACTAGACTGGACGAAGAGCTTAATGTACAACAGAGACCTGGACACTGGATATTCCAACCTCCCTTCTCCTTACAGCCAACCCACAACCTCTTACTGCTGTCCAAACAGCTCTCACGGAAGACTCAGTATCAAACCAACTATGGATACTTATGTCCAAGAGTCCCTTAGGACATAGGGCTGACAGAGGATGGTATCTTCCAATAGCTGAAGCTGGTACACCTCCATCTCAGAGCCACACCCAGAGGGCAGCAAAGCCTACGGCAAACGTCAGAGATCGAGATTCCACCCCACAACCCACTCACACCTCTACATTAAATAGGCCCCTTTCCAGGGCAAGGAGCATCCAAAACAGGCCCTTCCAGGCCTAGTAACAGTTCTTGGGAGACACGGATGCTGCCTCTTCAGAAATGGGACACTTGGTTGGACATGCTGAAGTTAGTGTACCAAAGTCCGGCTGATGCCTCAAGGGAGATTTTACTGCACTCCTCTAGATGGATGGTCTGGAAGGCCTTTGGGAGGCTCGGTGTTGGCTAGCTGACCTCTGGTGACCCAGGGGCTCCCAGGCAATGGGCTCTCCAATAAGCCCCCCAGTGACTCCATCAGTCTAACAAAGATGGACAGCAGGGTCAATACAATCCCCAGCAGATAGAGGTTCAACATATACTTCATGGCTGTGATGCCCAGCTTCTTTGCAGGGAAGTAGAGCTGTCTTTTGCTTAGAGATCCTGTGAAGAGAGAGGAAGAGTCTATAATCTGGACTCTAGGAATGTGTACACATCCTTCAACCCATTTTCCTGGTAGCAAGAAAGGCCCCAAGAATATTTGCACTGCACACTCCACAGGTGAAGAACAAATTTCAGGAGCACTGTTTAGAACTGTTTGTCTTTCCTTCTTTTTGCCCTCTCCAGAATCCTGCTCTGTAGCCCAGGCTACCCTCATACTTGAAGCAATGCTCTTGTCCATGCCTCAAGTGCTGGGATTAGAGGTCCGGCCCACACATCTGGCTACTTTTACTTGTCCTGAAGACCATTACTACCAAGAGTGATGTATAAATCCTATGTTACAGTGCCAGTACTTACCTTTACATAGGGGCAGATGGAAATATAAGAAAATCATGCTGGAGAGATGGGGCTCATGGCTGATCTTGCAGGTGACAGGGGTTCGATTCCCAGCAGCCACATGGCAGCTCACACTCATCTCTAACTCCCAGAGAATATGACACCATCTCTGGCCTCTACAGGCACCACACACTCATGCACAGCAAACATGCAGGCAAACACACACACACACACACACTAAAGGAAATGCTAAATGAGGCTGGTGGTGCATGCCTAGGGCCACACATCGAGTTAAAACCCAGCCTGGGCAACTTAGTGAGTCCCTGACTCAAAAAGTGTAAAAAAGAGAACTGAGCCAGGCAGCGGTGGTACACTCCTTTAATTTGAACACTCAGGGGCAGAGGCAGGCAGATTTCTAAGGCCAGCCTGGTCTACAGAGCGAGTTCTAAGGCATCCAGGGTAACAAAGACAAACCCTGTCTGGGGGTTGAGGGGAAGAGGTTGACAATATAACTCAAGTATAGAGAGCTTGCCTAGCATGCTGTAACACCTCAAGAATAGAAAGAGCATGCCCTAGATAAAGCAAGCAACCTGTATATTATTCTCTACTGCATCCCTTATAAAATTCTTACAAGTTCAATATAAATAATAAATATAAGTAAGGATGGCAAAGGCCTGTAATCCCAGCAATGAAGGAGGCCGAGGCAGAAGGAATGCATGTTTAAGTTCGGCCACAGCTACAGAGAGAATCAGAAGCTACTTTGGGGGATTTAGTGAAGCCTTGTCTCAAAGTAGTCCTAAGGGCTGGTAATACAGACTGGTGGTTTAAGCAGACTGGTGGTTTAAGTCTTAGCATACACAAAATTCTAGGTTCAACCCCTACTACCTCAAAACAAAAAGCAGCAACTAACTAAAAAGTAACTTAACGTTAAATCAAGTTAATTTGTTCAAACATACTCGAAGGCTTTCAAGTAACTCAGGCATTCTGGAAGGTTCTTAGGGCCACGCGGCCGCCCTACAGACAGGAGGGGCAGTTAGGACACAACAGTCTAATAGATACTTTAGAAAGGGAAGATAAAGGTGCTTTGGGCACACATGGCGTGCGAACATAGGCGGCCCATGGGGTTCCTAGATCCGGCCCAGCAGAGAGAGCAAGGGGAGGGAGGCACAGCCCTGAAGGGAGCGCAGGCAGCCCGACCGATGGATGGGGCGAGGGATCCCGCACTCGGCCTCCAGCCCGAGGGGACCCTGGGTCAGTTACCTCAGGAGGAAGAGTCGGGAGACGGCTGCTCGCTGTCACAGCAGGTCGTGCAGGCGTTAGGAGGAAATCCGCCGAGTCGCGGCGCGGAAGCTCCACGCAGGCACTGCTCGGGAAACAAATAAGTAGCAAAGAGAAACCGACCTCCTCAGGCCCCGCCCACTACGGCCGAGGCCCCGCCCACGAGGACGGCGCATGCGTCCCGGGTCCTCGGGCTCCCTTCCGCGGTGCACGTCCCCCGCTTCGCCCTGCCTGCGTCAGCTGCACCCGTCACCGCCGACTTCGCAGGAGTCGCGGGAAGCACGCGGCTTGCGGTTGACTCACTGCTGTCCGGAATGGGTCTGCTGTGAGGATCAATTCCGCCGGCCTTCTTCTAGAAAACCAGGGGCCAAAAGGCGCCTTTACCCCACCCTCCTCGTCACCATACTTGAAGTGACACCACTCGGGGCGGGAAGTAGGTGAAAGCCCGGCAGGGACTCTCTTTTTACAGCTGCGTAGCCCGGCTGGCCTCGAACCCTCCCGAGTGAAAGTGAAGTATTCTCCTGGCATTGCTCTTGGCTCATAACGGCGTTTGCACAGATTGCCTTGCCCTCGGTGGCTCCGGTCCCCGGGGAGGGCTTTGGCTCCTGGATATTTTCTGTTTTCTTTCCTTTAAAATAAACCACTTGCTTTTTAAAGTGCCTTCAGTTTGAACTACAGAGGAAGGGTGTCATGGTCCAGGCTTCATACCTGGCAACTGACCTGCCTTGCTAGTCATCTGCCCTAACCAAGACGATGCAGACGGGTTGTCCCTAAAGAGGAAATCTCAGAAAAGATCCCCGGGGAGGCCGAGAGTGGGAAAGTACCCCCGCCCCGAATTACGGAGAGTAACAACAGTGAACATCCACACATGGAAGGTCTGTGGGTGGCTCCTATGCCTTTTCGGGGTGAAGATCGGGGATCCCTTGATCTCTAGGACTGGGGAATCAGCGTGCCCGGGCAAGACCAACTCTGTGTGGGGGAGAAGCCCTCATCTCTAAGTTTAAACAGACTCGAAGGGAGGAAGCAAATTCTCTCCGTGACCTTTCCCCTACTTTCCAGGATGTCTAGTCTGTCTCAGAGGGGGCGGGGATACCCGGAAGAAGAGAGACGTGCTGGTCGGCAGGCAGAGGTCGGTGGAATCAACTTTCCTGAGCAGCCCATCAATTTTGGTTGATCATCATACACAGTGTCTGTGCCCCTTTACCCAGAATTCCTCCTCTGGGAATTATCCCTCAGGTAAACTCTCACCCGTGGGGAGTGGAGAATGGAATTACACAGTATTATACCCAGCCCACCAATAGAGGCATTAATACAGGGATTGCTGTAAGCCAGGAAAAGTAAGGGCGGTCTGCATACACTTACACAGTCTTCACAGTATGTTGTTAAGAAAAAAGTTAAGTATAGGATGGATCTGGGGATGTAGTGTGCTTACCTTACCCATCAAGTACCATGTAAACCACCCATAAACCCAGCACTTGGGAGGAGGGTGCAGGACGGCCAGGACAAATGCAAGGTCTTCCAGGACCCAGGGATTTGGATACTGGGCCGCGAGCAACATTGTCTCAAAACAACTGGGCTTTAATCCCAGACCTTGGGCTGGGCAGGTCCATCTCTAAATTCAAGTCCCTCCTGGTCTACAGAGCTGAGGACTTTCGGGATAGCAGGGCTACACACAGAAAAACTAAAGTAAATAAGACGACAGAAGCCACCGGTATATGCCATAATGTCGGTGAAACTTGAAAACCTTGTGCTAATTAAAAGAAACCAGACTCGAGGCTGGAGAGGTGGCTCAGTAGTTAAGAGCACTGGCTCAGTTCCCAGCACGTTGAGGCTCATAACTAGCAGGGTCTGGCCTCACCAGGTACTGCACGCATGCAGTAAAACAGACATACATATGCAGGTGAAACTTCATACACATAAAATAAAGCATACGTGTGTGATGCCATTTAGGTGACATGTCAGAATAGACCATTCCAAAAATGGAACTACACTAAAAGGTAGGAGGTTTCTCTCTCCTCTGGTTTTTGATAAAAGGTCTTGCTGTATAAAATATACATTAGGCTAGCCTGGAGGTCTACCTGCTTCTGCCTGATGAGTGTTGGGGACACTACACCCAGCAAGAGGTTTCTTTTTTATTTTCTTTTCCCACGGGTGATGAAATGTTCTGAAATTAGTGGTGATAGTTGCACAAATTTGTGAATGCACTCAAAACTGCTGAATATGCCTCATGCTGAAATTTAGACTGGGAATGTATAACTTTGTTTGTTGAGTGCTTGTCTTTCATGCTCAAGTCCTAGGTTCAATCCCCAGCACTTTATAAATTGACTGTGATGGTACATGCCTATAATTCCCACACTTGGGAGGTGGAGGATCAAATCTTCAGGGACATTTTTCTGATATACAAGAAGTCTGAAAGCAACTTGGGAGATATGGGACCTTATTACACACACACACACACACACACACACACACACACACACACGCACACACACACACACCAGAAACTGCAATTTGTTACATGGATTATGTCTGAATAAAGTCGGATTTTTAATTTTCGAGTCAGGGTTTGCTGGCCTTAAACTCTCCATCTCTTCTTCACTCTCCCAAATGTTGTGATTATAGGCGAAAGTCACCCATGCCTGACAAGAACGTTATTTGTTTTTAAAAGAGGTTAAGGAAATCTTCAGATAAACAAAAACAGAGAACCACAATAGGCCTTTACAAGGGGACACTTCTGGTGTAATTAAAGAAGAAAAAAACTAAGGTCAAAAGGAAATGGGGTGCCACAAGAGAAGTAGATATTTAGAAAACACATGGTTCTATCTAAATAAATTATGGTGAGTCCAAACTATTTTTTAATAATAATGATTAGTGTGGGAAAGTAAAAATAAGATGAACTAAGAAAACCCTGGTACACAGTTAAGATGGGAACAGGAAACTGGGTGTGGTGTTGAATATCTCCCACCCTTCCACTGGAGAGATAAGGCCAGAGGGCCAGTTGGGTGTCAGCTTCAACTGTGTAATGAGTTCAGAGCCACTGGAGCCTTCTGTCTTAGTTAATCTTGATCATCAGCTTGCTGGCATTTAGAATCACCATGGAAACAACTCCTGTGAAAGTCTGCCAGGGCGTTTCTAGATTAGGTTAATTATAGCGGGGGTCCTAGACTCTGAGAAAGAGAACTGAGCACTGGCATCCATGCAATGTTCCCAGCTGCCTTGCGTGGCTGCTGCCAGCCTTTCCCATCCTGCCTTGATGGCCTGGTAACCTCAAATTCTACACCAAAACAAGCCCTTCCAGTTGCCTTTGTCGGGATACTTTATTACAGTAATAGAAAAGTAACTATGGGCACTCTATTTCACAATGGCTTTTGTCAGTAATAGGAAAGTAACTACTACATTGTATTCCTCAGTGGGCAGGGGGAAGGCCTCCGGGAACAGAGATAAGTTCTCTGTTGAGTCGTTGAGTCGGTCTTTTTATTTGGGAGGAAAGTAGATATTTGCTTTAGACTTTCTTATATTTTCAAATGAAAATACTCACCACCATGCTCAGTGGCACTTGCACTCACCAGCACTTGAGAGGCAGAGGCAGGCTGACCTCTGTGAGTTTGAGGCCAGCCTGGTCTGCGTAATGAGTTCCAGGACAGCCAGAGCTACTTAGAGATTGTCTCTCAAAAAGAAAAGTACCAAGGGTAGCTCTCCTTCTTGTTCCCTACCTGGAAGTCTTCAGCTTTCAAACCCTTAAGTAGGACAGAGTAGTTTCCACTGTGCACACTCCTGTAGCTCTTGTGACCTGAGAGGCTGAGGCAGTCTGTCACATGAAGCTGGGTGTGGAGCTAGATGTGGTGGTCACATCCTAACCCCAACATTTATGAGGCTGAGATAGCAGAGAGTTTGGGGCCAACTCCAGCTGCTTAGCCAGCAGGGATTGGGGGAGGAAGAAAAGAAGGAAGGAAGGAAGGAAATAAAAGAGGGAGGAAAACCCAAAACTAAACAAAACAATCCCCCCAGCAGCCCTGAAAAGGAGGGTGTGTGACCCAGGACGTAAAGGTCTTCTGCTTACTGCTGGATCCTCAGCATCAGACATGTCCAGTCAATCATAAGTGAGTGTATGGATGATTGGTTCGCTTACTTCTGTGCCCTAAATGTCATTTCTCCCAGTAGCCTTCCGAAACAGCCCTTACATGTCAGTACCAGAAACCCTCTCCATCTCCCTTACTCGGCTTCGCTTTGTCTTGGCAGTGCCCAGCACCACCAGACCCATCTCACATTGGTTTGTCAATTGTTTTCTTCAAGATGGTAGCTCCGTGAGAATGAGGATTTGGATTGTTCTGAAAATTGCTTCATACCTAAACCCAGAACAATGCATACAGCAGGTGCTTTTATATTTGCTGAATGAATCATTTTGTATAAAAGACGAGCCGCTAAAATACTGCCAGTGTTTTGTTTTGTTTTGGTGTGGATCTTGTTATTGTTGCTGTTATGGTTTTTGCTGTTGTTTATGTTTTTCAAGACAGAGCCTCACTCTACAGCCCAGAGCAGCCTGAAATTCACCATGTAGTGTAGCCTGGCCTTGAACTCATATCAGTTCTCCTGCTTCAGCCTCCCAAGTGCTGGGGTTATAGATGTACACCCAACTTTTTCAGTATTTGTTATACATTTTAACAGTGGTCCTCTCGGGGCCATATGATAATTTATCTTCCAATTTTTTCCCTACTGGTGTTTGTTACACTTATAATCTTGGAAAAAAATTTAAAGTTTACAAATATTTTGTAAGTTTTCTGCCTGAGCTCGTTATCCCTGCCCCCCACCCCACGCCTTTGATATTGTAGGTATTGGACCAAGGCCTTGCACAGGCTGGGCTAACGTTCTACCCCTGAGTTCTACCCTTATGTCAGCCTTAAGTCTTGACCCAGTTTTTCCATCCCAACTCATGTGCGCTTTTCTTTCACTGCATGAATAGTGAGACGCTAGAAGGGGTGAGAGGAAGGAAGGGCCTTGGCAAGGTGTGGAGAACCAGGGGAAAGGGGACCCAGAGGGATAGCCGAAAGATGGGCAGAGGGCACCCAATACAAACAGTGACTTCTCTAGGCTATCTGGGTCAGTGGCCTCAATCCACAATCTGGTGCTTTTGCAACTAAACACAGGGCTGAGGCAAGTCTCTCCTCCAGGCCTGTTTCCTCATCAGAGCAGCTTGTTGTGAAGTTAGGTCACCTTGTAGCGCAACAGGCCCCCACTGCTCAGGTCCGTTGGGGAAAATTGGTGAACAGTGCAGTGTAGGAGGGAGTCTAGGGGTTAAAACTACACCAGGATCTGGTGAAATGGCTCCACAGGCAAAACGGTGTCACAAAACCTGATGACCCGTATTCAGTCCTTGGGACATGGAATGGAGAGAGAAAACTGTTTCGCTCAAGTTGCCTTCTGACCCCCACATGCTCACTTGGCACACATGTGGCCCCACACATACACATGTGTGCAAACATAATAAAGAATTCAAAATGTAATTTAAGGAAACCACACTAGTCATCCCAGTACACAGGAGGCCATTCTGTAAATATGCTTCTCTTATTGGTTAATGAATAAAGCACTGTTGGCCTATAGGGAAGCAAGATAGGTGGGACTAGGAGACAAGGAGGATTCTGGGAGATGTAGTAGAGGGAAGTCGAAATGTAGAAGCAAGAGGAGTAGCAGGTCTTGACCCTCTCTCCGGTAAGATAAGACCACGTGGAAACACTTAAATTTATAGAAATGAGTTAGTATTTAAGACAGAGATAGCCAATAAGAAACGCTAGTAACAGGCCAACAGTTTCATGCATGTCTCTGTGTGTTATTTGGGGCTGATGCGGCTGTGGAACCAGGCTGGCGGGAAAGTGCTCGTAACACTAGACCCTGTTTATAAAACAATACAAAGAAGAAAAGAAAGCAAGCAATTCAACACAGTAACAATTTCTTCCAACTGCCTCCTCTTTTCCCTCCTCTTCCAAGATAGAGTCTCCTGTGTAGCTCAGGCTGACTTCAAGGTTTCTGTGTGGCTGAGGCTGTCCTTGAACTCAGGTTCCTCCTGCTTCCACTTCTGAATGCCAGGATCACAGGCTTTAGCTACTATGCCCAGAGTTTCTATTTGTTTGTTTGGTTTTTGAAATAGGGTTGTCCTCTGTAGCCCAAGTTGGCCTGGAACTATGTGGCCCAGATTGGCTTTGGTCTTCTGCTTCAGCTTCCTGAGTGCTGAGATTACAGACCTGACAGCTGTGCAGAAGTTTGGAAAGTGAGAATGGGTGGAGTTGGCAAGTTTATAGTCTCCTGAATTTCCAGTGTTCGACTTTGAAAGATGCTGTCACCTCTTGGTATCCATGGACAGCTGGTTTCAAGACACCACAGCTAGCAGAAACTACAGGTTCTCAAGTCCCTTAAGTAACATGTCCTGGGGTTTGCATGTGACATTTGCATATTCTTCTGAATACTTTCATTTATATTAGTTATGAGACCTGTCCTCCACACAGATTTCACCTGTATCATGTAAGACGATGAGACTGCTATGTAGTAATAGTGGCTATACTGTATTGCTTTTAGAGAATAATATATAATTGCTTTTAGAGAATATAGAAACTACTTTGGAAGTATTTTCAATCCAAGGTGGCTTGAATCAAGGCTACAGCAGGTTGATGGCACAGTAGAAAGCAGAAAAAGAAATCAATGGATGTTTGAAAACAACAGATTAATGAACGGCTTTGGAGGAATCCCATTTCTTCATATCAGTGGAGGCTCCTCCGTGTAAGTAATAAAAATCAAGAAGAAAAGTCTATGCAGCTAGAAGAGAGCTTGCTGTGAGCTGCCTCAAAGCACAGCCAGTCAGCAACCACGGATGAACGGATGTGTAGAACTTTCATATGCTTCTTGTCCCGGATCGCCAACATGGACCGGGAGCTTTCCTCTTTCCTTGGCATCCACAGTGAGCTCTGAGCATGGGGGAACCCAGGCAGCTGCCAGTGGGCCAGGCCTGGAGGGAGCTACACTGCTTGGCAAGTGCGTGCAGAACTACTAGGGAAAGTGAGCATCTTGCTGCCCAAGCTGGGAGGTGGAAGATGTGGGTAGATGTATTGGGATGCAGCAGGGAGTTCCTGTTTTCTGTGCTATTTTCATTCATAAGGACCACACCATGTCCTCTTCACACATACGTCCTGCATGGACACACGCTTGGATTTAACTGCTTTTTCTCTTGCTAGCTGGCTGGCCAAGCTCTCCCAGACAGATGCCCAGACATTTCTCCTGCCAGCTGGCTACCTCTGTGACTCTGCTCCAAGTTGGCTGGTGGAGGGCAGAGGGTTGTCCTGCTGCCTCTTGACCCAGCTAAGAAGGGCAGAAGCTGCTGCTGGGAGAGGCATGAAGAGAGAAGAAGGGCCAGAGAGAGGCAACTGTTTTTCTAGACTGAATCTTCCCATCCCACCTAAGTCACTAAATTCTAGCTCAGCCACTCCCCAGCCTGCAGCATTGAGCAAATCAAGTCTCTTCAAAACCTGGAGACCCCAGCTTGAAAATCTGACTGAGCAGAACCATGGACTAACCCTCCTTTTGGCTGATTAAATCATATCAGTATGGTTTTTGTTTTGTTATGTTGTTGTTGAGTCAGGGTTTCTCTATGGCTTGAACTAACTCTTGTAGACCAGGCTGGTTTCAAACTCACAGAGATCTGCCTGCCCCTGCCTCCCAAGTGCTGGGATTAAAGGCGTGCGCTACCACCGTCTGGCTCAATATGTGGTTTTAAGCAGAGGGATTTTCTTCTTCCAGCTTCTGAAATAAGCTCACATTGTCCCCAAAATCTTCTCTGCAAAAGTCAAGGAACAATTTGGAGCAGGTGGTCATCCTATCATCTTGGCACAGTACTCCAGAAGCTAAGAGTTGGGGTTAGAGGCCAACCTGGGCTACAGAGCCCCGGGCCAGCTTGACTACCGAGTGAAAGTAAGACTGTCTCAAACAAATCAAAACAACAACAAAAGCCAGAGTTTTAGACTTGGAGACTCTAGGGTGGGAGCCCTTTCGAAAATAATGAACTTTTGCTTGATGAACAATGGTCCCGTCCAGCCCAGGAGGCTACGGTTTGTATGTTAGGACAGGTGTGTGTATACTGCAAACTTTGTCACCGGCATGGTTCAGAGCTGTTGACATTCTCATTGTGACTCCTTGTGTCCTGTAATGTCTGGGCTAGGTCAAATGGCTTTCACAGCTCATGGTGCAGGTCTCTGAGTCAATAGCATATGACTGTCGGTTGTTTTTGCACCTGAGACCAGGTGTAGCCTGGTTCTGGGTAGATTTAGGTTCTGGGCTGGGGTTGGTTGCTCAGAAGTGCGGTCTTTACCTTATGGGTTTCCTGAGCACCTCCTCTTTTTTTCAGCCAGACAAGAAGGCAGGCCCCCCACTTTTCCTCATTCCCAAACTCCAACACACCGTCCTATAAACGGGGTGCACTGTGAAAGTCACAAGTATCTCCTGCGGATGGGACTTAATTTATGAGGCTCTTTGGAGGAAAAGACAGAAAGTCAAAGTCTTTCCAACATCTAAAAGCAAGTCAAGGACCCGTAGCCAAGTGCATTAACCAATCCCAGAGCAGCCAGTCCCCAGAGTCACACCACCAGACTGACCAAGGGCGAATATTTTTAGGTGCCAGACAGGGCAAAAAGAAAACTGTCAATACCATCAGAGCCCAAGGCTTGTACTCAGCCTGCTCTTGAAGCTGGGCCACCTTGACCTGCTAGGGTCAGACAGACAAAGGAGCCTGCTCTGGTTAGAGGGTGACTTCCTGGTTCTGTCTCTCCCCGGCATCATGGATTTTGTCTCCCAGGAGGACTTACTGCCCACCCCTTCCCCAGTAAAAGCAGGGAGGTCCCCCGTGTGAGCTTCCTGAGTTTTCTGTCTTATTCCTCAAGTAGGCACCTGTGGCTGCCCATCAGTTGGCCCTCTCCTGGCCTCCTCCTCATCCAAAGCAGGCTTAACCCAGTTCTGCAGTTGAGCACTATTGACGCAGGGCAGGTGGGAGTCTAAAAAGCTAGCTATTTTAGAGGAGTTTGGGATATGAGATGAGAAATGGCCTCACTTCCCAACATTTCACCTAAACTTCTTCTTCTTCTTCTTCTTTTTTTTTTTTTTTGTAACATAGGCTGGCCTTGAGTCTCTGATGTCATGCTCCAACACCCCAATTATTGGGATTACAGACATTGCTACCATGCTCACCCTGGATCCTAGTCTTTTACTTACATGGGGGGGGGCGGATTTTTGTTTAGACTGAGTTTCTGATCCTCCTGCCTCCAGCCCTTAAGTGCTGGGGTTACAGGAGTAGTGTGCCTGGCTTAATGAAGTGCTGGGAGGTGACCCATCCCCCTCCATTCCCTTCCCAGTCCTTCCCCTAAGACCCACACTATTCACCAGTACTCTGCACTGATTATCTAAAAAGAAAATCCAGGCCTGGCGTGGGCATGGTGACACTTGCTGTAATCCTAGCATTACAGAGGTTGAGGCAGGAGGATCTCAGGTTCAAAGCCAACCCGGCTTACACAGGAAGATCCTGTCTCAATCAAACAAGCAAATGAAACAGTCTTGGCACTGATGGCTGGCCTAACACACTTGACTATCTTAATGACTTTTCCTATAGAGCTTAGGATTCCTGCCACAGACATCTGGTGACCAGACATCTGGTTACAACGATGATAGCAGAAGCTTTGTCAGGCTGGATCACTGCAGCTGGGGAGACTTTCCGAGGCTGAACCACTTGCCCTGTAGGATTCCGCTTCCTTCATCTTCCCAGTTGTTTACAGCTCTAGAGGCCTGATAATATCATTACCCCTAGGTGATAAAGCTGTGTGTCTTATCATTTAAATTGATACATGATTCACTTATAGAAAAAAAAAACCTCATGTATTGTTATAACTCATTTAGAATTAGTAAGACAGGCAAAATTGACACATTATCTTAAATTTTTTATTTTATTTATTTATTTATGACTATTTTGCCTATATGTGTGTATGTGCACCATGCCCATGCCTAGTGTCCTTGAAGGTCAGAAGAAGATATCAGATCATCTGAAACTAGAGTTATGGGTGGTTATGAGCCACCAGTTGGATGCTAGGAACTAAAGCTGGTCCCTGAGTCTTCTCCAAGACCAACAAGTGCTCTTAAGAGCTGAGTCATGTCTCTGGCCCCCTCCCCACCCCCATCTGTTAACTGCCACTATTCCAAAGAGAAATCAGCCTGCCAGGCACATGCTGATTGCTCAGCGGTTTGTTTGGTTTTTCTTGTATCCAAAAGTCCACTCGGAATTCAGTAGATGACAGCAGACAGCAGGGGGAGGGGGGATGGGGGGGAGGGGGTGGGAGGGTGGGGGGGTGGGGGGGCGGAGCAGAAGAGTCAGAACTGGGACAACTAGTTAGGGGACTGCAAAGGTGTGAGGTACCAACTTTTACTGCCTGCCGCCATCACCATCCCTACAAGGAGACAGCCATTAGCAGTACTGAATTTCTCAGTGTCAGTGCATTATTGACAGTAGGGGTTTCCAGACAGCCTGATCTGGGTGATGCTCAGCCCCTTATTACTGACCAGGTGACCTTCTCTTCCTGAGACTCAGTTTCTCTTAATGAGGATGATAGTGTCACCATGGAAATGGCTGTCTTGTTTTAAGGTTTTCTTCCTTCCTTCCCTCCTTCTTTTCTCTCTTTCTTTTTTGTTTTTTGCTTTTTGCTTTTCAAAAGAGGGTTTCTCTGTGTATCCCTGGCTGTCAGGGAACTCATTATCTAGACCAGGTTGGC
Organism: Phodopus roborovskii; assembly: GCF_943737965.1. Taxonomy (NCBI): domain Eukaryota; kingdom Metazoa; phylum Chordata; class Mammalia; order Rodentia; family Cricetidae; genus Phodopus; species Phodopus roborovskii. The sequence goes on along the minus strand of NW_026125444.1, from coordinate 15,154,171 downwards.
CTTGAACTTGGAGATCTGACTGCTTCTGCCTCCTAAAGGAGTGTGCCACCACAGCCTGGTTTAAGATTTTCCTTAAAGACCAGGTCTCTCTATGTAGTCCAGGCCTGCTTGGAACATGCTGGGTGGACCAGGCTGGCCTTGAACTCACAAAACTCACAAAGATCCTCCTGATCCTGTTCTGGGGTTAGAGGTATGCACCACTGCATCTGGCCAAGATTATATATATGATTTTTCTGTATAGCTCCAGAAATCCCACCTCAGACTTTCAAGATATAATTACACCATGCCTAACTATAAAGTCATTTTATTCCTTTGCTTTGAACAAAGCAAATGTGGATTATTTTAAGGAAAGGTCTGAAGAGTAGAAGAAGTTCAAAGGGAAGACTACCCTAAAATCACTCTAAATTGTAAGAAAAAAAGTCACTGATTTTATTTTATGTGTATGAATATTTTTCTACCATGTATGTATATGTGTTTGCCTGGTCCCAATGGGATCAGAAGAGGGCATTGGGTTCCCCGGAATTGAAGTTAAGGTTGATTGTGAGCCACCATGTGGGTGCTGGAATCCAAACCCGTTCTCTGCAAGACAGAACTGCTCTTTACCACTGAGACATCTCTCCAGCCCCATCCACGGAAATCTTAAGATCACAAGGCTGGCTGTGTTGCTATAGCTGTAATCCCAGAACTTCGGTGCTAGAGGCTGCAGAGTCAGAACTAGAGATACAGCTTATGCACTGTGTATCCACAGCCATGCAAAAACGTCTTGGGTACAAAGAGAGGAAGAATAAGAAGGCTGAGTTGGAGGAACAGGTGGCATTAATGGTCACCATGTGACATCCTCTAGGGTCTTTTAGGGGCGGAGGCTTCCCTGGGAAGACTGAAGTGACCTCCAGCTCCACTCCAAAGGACCAGAGGAAACAGAACCTCAAAAGGGAAGTTCTGTTTCAGCAAGGAGTAACTCAGGACAGGCCAAGCTCCCGGTCCTCCAGAGTCAAGTTTCCTGTTCTCACAAAAACTTCTCTAATTAGCCCTCATCCATGGATCCATATTTGGAGTTTCTTCCACTTTGTTTATTTCATTTTCCCAGTTTTAGGCAATCACTTTACCTCTAAGCTACATCCCCAGTCCCCATGTTCTGATTCTTTTTTTTTTTTTTTTTTCTAGACAGGGTCTCTCTCTAGACAGAGATCTGCCTCTTGAGTGCTGGAACTAAAGGTATGTGTCACCACTATCTGACTAAAGTACATCTTGTAAAAATAGTAAAATAAAAAATACTGAAGGTAGCCTTGGGGATCTTTATCATGTATATAAGGTTGGTTCCCTAATTCTGATGGACATCACATGGCATATAAGCTCCCACACATATCACAGGCCAAACAGCCCAAGAATTAAAGGTACTTCCGACCTTCAGACCCAGAAGCAATTAGAAGTGTGGACAAGGATGTTGAGAAGTTGGAATCCTCCTACTTGCAGTGGAATACAAATGATGCAATTACTTTGGGAAAATGTTTGCTAGTTCCTCCAAAAGTTAAACACACCATATGACCCTGAAACTATATGCTGTTTTCTTAAGGGGTACATTTATTGTCTAAATTACATCTCAATAATAACCTTTGCAATTGTTGCTGTGCCTCAGCCATTCATTTCCCATCCCAGCAGGAAATCTATTTTGATTTCTTTTTGTATCTCCAGCGCAAAGAAACCACTTGCAGCAATCCTGATACATTCTAGGAAGGGAAGGGGACACTTAAACACTCACAGGTTCAGATGCACACAATTAAATTATAAAAATTCCTGTGGAGCTGGGCTGTGGTGGCGCACACCTTTAGTCCCAGCACTTGGGAGGCAGAGGCAGGCGGATCTCAGTAAGTTCGAGACCTGTTCTACAAAGAGAGTTCCAGGCCAGCCAGAGTTACACGCAGAGAAACCCTGTTTTGAAAAACATAAACAAACAAACAAATAACAATAAAAATTCCTATGGAAAGATTGGTTGAGACAGGGTTGCTGTTTGTTCGGGTTGGTTTTAAAAATTGTTTCGCTATTTTATTTTTTGTAGATTTACTTATTTCTTTTTATGTGCATGAGTGTTTTGTTTGCATGTTTTTGTGTGTACCACAAGCCTATCCGGTGGCCACTGAGAGCCGAAGAGGGCGTCAGATTCCTTGGAAGTTGAGACATGATGCTTGTGAACTGATCCAGCGTGTCTGCAAGAGCGGCACGTGCTCTCAACTCCTGGGGCATCTCTAGCCCTGTTTTGTTGCTGTTGTTTACAAATAAACAACACGGGAACCATTGTCTCCCTATGTAGCCCTGGAGAGATAGTTAGGCTTTTTGGTCAACTTGCCACCAGCTACCATCACCTGGTAAGATGGAACATCAATTGAAAACATGCTTCTCAGATAAGTGCTGTTTTGGTCAATGGACAGGCAGAATTTCTCTAGACAAGGGAGAGACACCATGTAGCCTCTAGGGAGGTAGAACATCTGGGCATTCTCTAGTGAGGCAAGGCCATGTGGAGATACACAGATTAATAATAATGGGTTAATAATTCAGAGAGAGCTAGCCAGTAAAAAGCCTAAGCCTTTGGGCAGTTTATAATTAATATAAGCCTCTGTGTGTTTATTTGGGACTAAACAGCTGTGGGACCGGGCAGGATAGGAACTTCCATCCATACACATCCCTCTCCAAACAATGCACCTCTCACCCTCAGAGCCTGCCACATAACCAGTCCTCACATACAGCTTTCAATGGACAACGGGGTAATTACCTCCTTCCCACGTAGTCTATGTGAAGAACAGAACAGCCTGAGCTGTTCTGGATGTATGTGCAGGTAGACAAAACTGTGTCAAGGGAACTGTTGGGGAGAACCCCATGCTATCTTATGCCTGTGGATACTTTGATATGCATACAATCAAAATCAGATGCTTTATACGAAGGGACATATGAAGTAGAACAATTTTTGTATTACCAAGTCTATCAGTCAGAGAATGACCTAAACTATAACCCTAAGCAACCAAACTCACCCTTTTCTTTCTTTTTGTTTTTGTTTTGTTTTGTTTGTTTGTTTGTTTCCAAGACAGGGTTTCTCTGTGTAGCTCTGTAGACCAGGCTGGCCTCAAACTCACAGAGATCCTTCTGCTTCTCGAGTGCTGGGACTAAAGGCGTGTGCCACCAACACCCGGCTCTATCCATTTTCTTTAATTATCTAATATGCAAAGCCAAAAACCAAACCGTTTAGTTTGAAATCATTGTCTTCACTGCGTGCCTGTCATTGACCCCACCAGCCTCAGTCTTGGAGGTGCTATCTTTGTCGTTTCTGTTAACTCTTGGGTGATCATGGCTTTTACTTGCCCACCTTTGTTCATTTCGCTAATTATGGCTGCCTGGAATTAAACCCATAATAGCCTGGCACACTAGCACACACGGCCAGAACACACACGCTTTGAAATCTGAAGCTTTTTAGTCTATCGATTTTGTCTTTTGTTTATCTGGTCTGTCATTTGTTCACGGTTTTTTATTGTTGTTTATTTGTTTTGGGGTTGGAGATTGAGCCCTAAACCTTGTACATGTTGTACATGCTAGGCATGTATCCTACCACCAAGTCACACCTCAGACCGCACCTCCACTGATGGTGTGTGTGTCTGTGTGTGTGTATGTGTGTGTGTGTATGTGTGTGTACATACAGGTTTGTTTGGAGGCCAGAGGTTCACATATACGACGCCTGCCTCTATCACCGGCTACCTTTGTTTTTTTTTTTTTTTTTTTTTTTTTTTGAAGCAATGTCTCTGTAGGTAACTGGAGCTCACAGACTATCAGGCCAGTGAGCTCTAGGGAGATACTTGTCTCTGTATTCCCCCTACTATTCCAGAGCTGGATTACAGATATATTTCCACTGTACCAGATTTTTTTTCCTCAGAATATTTTTACTGATTATTTGGGAATTTCACATCATGAACCCTGATCACACTCACTTCCCAGTCCTCCCAGATCTGCCCCTCACCTTTATGCCCCCCCAAAAGGAGAAAAAACCAAGGCCAGTTTGTGTTGTTCATATACTCACTGGAGCATGATCAAACTCCCAGTAGCCAGTCCCTTAAAGAACACCGAGTCTTCCCACCTGCATCCCCACCAGAGACCATCAATTGTGGAGCGCTACACGGCAGCATCCTTGTCACAATTTTTAAGAGTTCTCATCTATCGATGGCTTTCTGTTTAGTCTGTTACTTTTTTGGGGTGGGATGGGGTGGAGGGCAGAGGTTGTCGCCGAAGGCTCCTATTCTATGTCCCTCTTTCTCACATGTGTGTCTGCAGTCAACTGATACCACTGCAAAAGTAGCTTCCTTGCCCTTACAGGCATCCAGAGCACGGACCGCACACCCACATGGACTCCAGAGTCGGCAGGTGCCATGGACCTCACAGCATCAGTATGGCCCTCTACCATAGCACAGGCCAAGGACACCATCACAACACTCAAGGCGGCACGGGACATCAGCATGGCCTCGGGTGTCAGCACGGCACACAGACACCAACATGACTTTAGGCGCACTATGCCAGATTTTACGTGGGTGCTGGGATCAGAACTCAGGTCCTCATGCTTGCACGGCAAGAACTTTAACTCTCTGACCCTCATCTTCATTTCTTTGCTTGTGTGTTTATTATCTCTGTATTTGTTCTTTCAGGGTGTGTGTGTGTGGTGTGTGTGGGTAGTGTGTGTGTGTGTGTATAGTTAGTGTGTATATATGTGGCTAGTGTGTGTGTGTCTGTAGCTGTGTGGTATGTGTGTATGTGGTTAGTATGTGGTGTGTTTGTGTGCACGCTCTAGTGCACATGGGCGTCTAGGGTCCAATTTGGCTATATTCTACCATGCCCCACCTTATCCTGCTGTACTGTGGCAAATGTTCTGGAGAGCTCCTGTCTTCTTAAAGGAATGAATTTGGTCAAGAGACACAGTTTGAGCGTGGCATTTATTTATTTACTTATATTTAACAAAGCAGCACTCCACAGGAGTTGGGGAGTAACCTAGAAAGCTAAGCAGGTACTTTAAACAGAGATTGAAGGGGGCTGCTCAGAGGTATGGGAGGGGTGGGGGAGGGGTGGGGGTGGGAGCCTAAAAGCATAGTAGGGTCCATAGCCACGAATTTTAAAGAAGTTTTTATGAATATTCATGAGATGAGTGGCATAGTCATAGAGTAAGGTGATCCTTTTTGTGTCCCAAATCATTATGGGCTGGTTCTTCCTTCTAAGACATTTCCTCCCATGATCTGCACAAAAGGGACCCACATCAAAACCACAGAGCAAGTGATGCTATAGTGACATCTTGAGGATTCAGACCGTTCACTGAGCACACGTGTGGGCCGATGTCTTGAAGCCTTAGTTTCTGACAGTGGGAACAACTTAACCGAAGCTACAAGGATGTCTAAAGTTGAGGGGCATTCTGACCTTCACAAGACACAACTCCCAAGATGCAGCTGCAAGTTCCCTGGCTACCTCCTATCTAAGTCCTTGTCTGAAGGGCACTATCCACCATGCCTGACAACCTGCGTTCCATCCCCGGATCCTCAAGGGAGGAAGAGAGAGCCAACTCCTGAAAGTTGACCTCTGACCCCCACTCACATGCTGTGGCATGTGCTCTTACATGTTCAAGTGCATGCACACACAAACACAGGAAGGAAGGAGGGACGGACGGAGGGAGGGAGGGAGGTGAGCTTTGTTTACTTTCCCCAGCTGCCTTAACCCTAACTTAAAACCTTTTAAAGTTTGTATTTATTACTTATTTACGAATTTGTGTTTGTGTATGTGGATCAGAAAGTCAAGTTCATCCATATACATGACAGCCTGTCTAAAAACAGAAAAACGCTTGCTGGTCTTGCAGAGAACCTGGGTTCAGTTCTCAGCAACCAACCACATGCTGGTGACTCCAGTTCCAGGGGTCAGGCACCATGTCTGATCTCCTTGGACATCTTGTATGTACATGTTGCACAGACATACATGCAGGCAAAACAGCCACACATAAAATACAATCTAAGTTTAATTTTTAAGAAAATATGGTTATCGTGCTGTAGGTATTTTGCATTGGGGAAATCTTTCTATTCCCTGGCCTCTGTGTCACCTGAAATGCAATGCCCCATGAGTGGGAAGAACAAACAGTCAAGCAAGCAATTTCTAGTGTTCAAATCCCCCTGGGGCCCTTTATGAGCCCACATACTTCAGAAGATGAGGGTCAGGCAGTCAAATTCCTGTGCTGTTAGATACCTTAATGTGGCCTCTAGGGGAAGCCTTACCGAGCTGGGCGTGGCCGCACATACCTGGAATCCCAACACTTTCTAGGTAGGGGGAAGAAGATTGAGAATCACTATGTCGAGTAGGTACATAGGGAGCTCAAGGTCAGCCTGGGATGGAAGGTGAGAACTTGTCTGAAAAAGAATATTTTTATAGACCCTTGATTCATATAAGATCATATCACCCTTAGGGGATGTTTGGAGCCAGGCGTGGTGGCTATGGAATTCCTTTAATCCTGGCAGGTGGGTGTTCTCTGAGTTCCATGACAGACTGGGCTACACAGGGAGATGCTGTCTCAGTAAAATAAAAAGAGATGCTTGAGGACAGGAAGTCAGTCTTTCAAATAGAGAAATTTCAGGGAGAGAGATACTAGAGACCCTTAGGTCAGTCACCTTCTACCTAATTCTCCGTACATGGTGAAGTCTTGTGGAGAATGGTGCCTGACCCATGCTGGGCAAACGTTGACTGCATTGTGAGTCAATCAGTCACAAGACAACTCCTTGAATTCCTGTGGTACACTTCCCACCCGGTGTTGGGGACAGAGTCACTCAGAACACTGATGTAGGGAGGCTGGGGGTGGTGGCTCATTGTACAGTCCTGTGACTCCAGAGGCTGAGGTAGGAGGATTACCAGGGATTTGAAGGCAGCCTGGGCTCAGAGTGAGGCCCTGTTTCAAACCATCAACAGGCAATTGGTGAGTGAGATGGAGCAGGAGGTAAAGGTCCCTGCCAACCTGAGTTTGACCCCCCAGGACTCGCAACATAGAGAATGAGAATACCCCCAAATTTGTGCTGTGACACATGTGTGCCCCTCCAATAAAGGAATAAAATGTAATACTAACAAAAACAATTACCAGAAAGGAGCCTGGCTCAGTGGCTCAGTGACTAAAGGCACTGACCACCATGTCTGGCCACTTGACTTCCAGCCATGGGCCACTGGAAGGGAAAACTGACTCCTAAAGGCTGTTCTCTGACCCCCACACACGCAAGGTGGCATGCACCCTCACTCCTCACTTGTGCAAACACACACATGCACACTCAGTTTCCAGTACCTTCATGGTGGCTCACAATCATCTGTAACTCCCTTTCCAGGGGATTCAACACCTGGCCTCTGGCATACAAGTGATGCACAGACAGACAGACAGACATGTAGGCAGAATACCCATACTCATAAAGTAAAAAATAAATTTAAAAGAGATCATTTTGTATTGTTTTTTATTTTCAAAGTAATAATCTAAGAAATTGGCACAGTATTAATCATTACACATTTTACAATGAGCAAGTTGACCTCTGACAAAAGGAAGCTAGCTAGCTCTTGTAAATGCCCAAAGCAGGTTTGTCACCCTTTATGACATTACAATTTATGCTCCTGTTTCTCCCACTGCATGTGATAACTTGATACCCATGTCTGCTATAACCTTCCCAGGGTCTGCTGTAGCCTTCCCACTGGGAAGAATTCTCCTGAAAAGCATCACTATACCATGTAAATGCCTAGGGTCTAGGAAGCAAGGAGATCTCAGCAGGCCCCCAACCTGCTGGGTTTTAGTTAAGGTGCCTTGGCCTCTGGAACTGCTTGGCACCTCCGTGTGGTGTGTGTGTGTGTGTGTGTGTGTGTGTGTACGTGCGTGCGTGCGTGCGTGCGTGCGTGCGTGCGTGCGTGCGTGCGTGTGTGTGTGTGTGTGTGTGTGTGTGTGTGTGTGAGAACAGGTGGGTCCGCAAGGTTAGTGTCACCTGCTGAGTAGTGCTCTCGGGGAAGGCTGACTCAGAAGGAAACTGCTGTGAGTGGCTGGTCCTCCTCCTTACTCCCCAGTGAGACATGGAGGCAGGCAGGGGTTGAACCACACAGCTAGCAGAACCCTGGGGTGGGGCAGAGAGAGGTGAGCTGACTGTGAGGAGGTCATTTTCAGGTAATTTGGAGGTGTGTGGTCTGAAATCACCCTCTTCTCAGGTCAGGAAGCAGACTGCAGGGCTCCCTTACATATTGTCCCCGATTGGAAGACTCTGCATCCATCTCAACATTCAGGGACACAGCTGCTCTGCTTTCCCCGAGGACAGCCACATGTAACCCAGAGGCCAGATGCAACCCATAGAGTCTCCAAAGCCAACCACGCCTCCTAGAGCATAGTAGAGTCCAGTCTAATGCCCCCAGGCCAACAAGGAGGCAGTCTGTGTGACAAGACTCTGTTTGCAGGGTAGGGACTTGTGCCGGCCACAGGGAAATGAGTGGGCAGGAAGCAGGTGAAAGGTCCCTGGGTAGCTTAGCCTCCACCTGAACCCATGAGGTCAGCGAGCTTGGGCTAGGCAGGCAGGGGTCACAGTGACTGAGTCTTTCCCAAAAACTGTGGGGGCAGAGGTCTTGCCCTGGTCACAAATGAGTCAGGGCTGAGTCTCCAGCTCCCAGGCTTCTGTGAAGTGTCCCCAAGTGTCCCTAAGGGGCTGGGGCTGGCAATTTCTGTCTTCACAAATTTTACCTTTATTTTTTATGTCCTTTCCTCCATTCATTTCTTTGTTCTGTGTGGGGTGTGAGGGTGCCACCACACCAGGCTATCAATTTTGCTTTTCAACAGTTTTTTGTTTATGTTTCAAGGAAGGGTTTGCTTTGGCCTACAGTTCCACAGGGATAGAGCGAGTCCATCGCGGTGGAGAGGGTATGAAAAAGTCAGAGAACGCATGGCAGCAGAAATAGGAAGCTGGCTGATCAGATTTTCATCCACAAAGGAAGTAGAGCTTTGTGTTTAAAAGGCAGCGACGTCGATGTGTTGTATTAGGAAACCGGAGGTCATGTGTTATGAGATGAGGAAGGGGGTGAGCGGCAGGAATGGCCTGGGACATCGTGATCTGATATCATGTCACCACGTGGACGTTAGATAGCAAGCATGTTAAGAGTGACTTTCTAATACTTCCTACAGCAACCTCCTATCTTTCACAATCTGGGTATTCAAATATTTAAACAGAACAGGCCAAAACCTGCCCTTTGGTGTGGTCACAGTTCCAGGGGCTGTACTTCAGGTACAAAGCAAATATCCTCCTGCCATCTCTCTCTAACCCCACACTACTGATAGGATCGGGGAGATGTCTCCAGAACTCTCAGACACAGGACGGGTGCAACAGCTGAGCTATGTGGACTAACCTCTGACCCATTGCCTTTGGTGGCTGAAGGGTTATCTGAACCCCACCCGTGAGTGGGACTTTCTCATTAGGGCCACTGGAATCCAAAGCATGTCGTTGTGAGGACGTTTGACAACTTCAACTCAAACTAGTACTTCCATCTCGATAGGATGGATGTTTGCTGGGATCACCGGATTGCTGAGAAGGTTTATCTGGGTGTGTCCGGTGCAGAGATTAGTGCAGAGATTGCCCCTGAGTGCAGGTGTCCTTAATTAAACACGAACTACAGAAAAGCAGAGGGTCGAGGCACACAGGAGTTCGGTTGCTAAGTTTGGAGTTCTGTTTTGTTTTTACTTGCCAGGCTTAGCGTTGCATACCTGTAATGGCCAGCATTGAGAAGTTGAGGCCAAGTGGGATTGGAAAAAGTTCAAGGACAATCTCATAAAATCCTGAAAACAGGGAGCAGTTTTAAAAGAAAAAAAAAATTAAGCCATTAAAGTAAATAAAAATTTTCACTATATCTGGACTTAAAAACAAAAAACAAAAACAGCCATCAGCTGGGCGGTGGTGGCACATGCCTTTAATCCAGTATGTGGGTGGCAGAGGCAGGCCGATCTCTTTGATTTCAAGGCCAGTCTGGTCTGCAGAGCCAGTTCCGGGACAGGCTCCAAAGCTACACAGAAAAATTTTGTCTTGAGCCCCTCCCCTCCCCCGAAAAAAAAAAAAAAAAAAAAAAAAGAAAAAACCCGAAAAGCAAAACCCATCATAACCATGGCCAACACTTTGCAAATGTAGTCCTGTGCTGTCCTGTTCTTCCTCTTACCACCTTACAAGTACACACACACACACACACACACACACACACACACACACACGCACACGCACACACACACACGCGCACACACACGCACACACACAAGTGTGTCCCTATCACTTGCCCTGTTAGTCCTTTGAGACAGGATCTCTCTCAACCTCAAGTTTTTCAGGGAGGCAGGAAGCTAGGGACAAGCCCCATATACCTTCCTGTCTCTCTCCCTACAGAGCTGAGACCACAAGCCTGATGAGACCTCGCCTCCTTTGCTGCCTGTGAGCTGGGATCTGAACTCACAGCCTCGCATGACCCATGACCCATCTCCAGCCTCCTATTGTTTGATTTTTTTTTTTTTTTTGAGGTAGGGTCTAAAGTAGCCCAGCCTAGCACTGAAGTGTGTATGTGGTCAAAGATCATCTTGAACATCTCATCCTCCTGCTTCTACTTCCCAAGTGCTGGAATTAGAGGTGTCCGCCATTGCATTCCGTTTATAAGGTGCAGACTAAGCAAGCACTCTGCCAACTGGGTGACATCCTCACTTCCAAGTCCCCATTTCTCTCCTAGCAATCTTTTTGTTTGTTTTGGTTTTTGGAGACAGGGTTTCTCTGTAGCTTTGGAAGCTGTTCTGGAACTCCCTCTGTAGACCAGGCTGGCCTTAAACTCACAGAGATCCTCCTGACTCTGCCGCTTGATTTCTGGGCTGAAAGGTGTCACCACCAAAGCCTGGCAATGCTTTTATGTTGTCTCGTTTTGTGGCTTTTTGTTGTTTTAAAACTGTGTGTGTGTGTGTGTGTGTGTGTGTGTGTGTGTGTGTGTGTGTGTGTTACACAGAACTCATGGAAGTCAGAGGACACCACAACTTTCCTTCTACCATGTAGGACCTGAGAATAGAACACAGGTTGTCAGCCTTGGCAGAAAGTGCCTTTACCTACTGAGCCATTTTAAATCCCCCCCACCTTGGGGGGAATTTTTGAGACAGAGTTTGTCTGTGTAACTTCTCTGTGTCCCGGAACTCACTCTGTAGCCTAGACTGGCCTCAAACTCAAGAGATCCTCCTGCCTCTGCCTCCGAGTGCTGGGATTAAAGGTGTGCACCACCACCCGACAACCACCCCCTTTTGTGTTATTAAAGACAGGGTCTTATTTTGTGGCCGTAGATGATCTGATTGCCTCAGCCTCTCAAGTTCTGGGATCACAGGCATGAGCCACTATGCCCTGTCTTCCTCCTCCCCTGAATTTCAGAATAAATAGCAAATGCCTGTCATTCTTTCCAGGAAGTCTTTGCTGACCCTGAGCAGGGGTTGGCTGTTCCTCGTGTGGTAGCATGTATCCCAAGGGATGTGTAATGTCTGCTTCCTGGCCTGACTCCTTGTTAGACCACACGCCCAGAGGGCAGCGATTGGGTCTTGCTGTGGGCTTGCCCTCCTGCCCTGCCTGCCCTGCACACGTTGGATGCTCACTGGATGCTCACGGGGCGAATGTTAGGAACATGACTGCTCCTTCCAATTGCTCCTTAATAGCGGTTCCAAACCCCTCGCCATGTTAGACATACGATTGCCCGAGGGCTAGAGATACAGCTCGGGTACAGTGCTTATCTGGCTTTTACAAAGCTGTAAATTCTCGCACCAGGAATGGGGAGAGGTTGCCTCTTGCAGAGAAAAGTTTGCCCTTTCAACGCCTTAAAGCCCAATGAGGATCTTGGGGATGGCACCATGGGGGAAGCAAGCTGAGCTGAGTCCATGTGACCCCATGTAGAAGCCTATGAAACCAGGAAAGGTAAGCACAGTCCCGAGTTCTGTGCTTAGAGCGGATCTACCACGGAGAGGGGGCAGGCGGTAAGTTCAGGACGCCATCATACGCTGTTTCTTGTTTTGTCACTTTGTCCTGTGCTGAGTTAACCAGCCATAGTTCTGTGTTTTTGTTTCAATTTGTTTGTTTGTTTGTTTTTGAGACAGGGTTTCTCTGTGTGTATCCCTGGCTATCCTGGAACTTTCTCTGTAGCCTAGAACTCACAGAGATCCTCCAGCCTCCAGGGGCTGAGATTAAAGGTGTGTGCCACCCTGCCGGCTGCTCTGGAGTTTTATGTAAGTGAATGCATAGAAATGATGTGCTGGAGGTTGAGGACAAGTTAGAGGCTCGCATGCCCTCCCGCATCTGGACATGTCCCTGTGTTTTAGGTGTCTCCTGTGAAATGAGGAAGGACAAGAGGGATGAGCAAATACAGAGCACCTGTTGTATACCAGACCCTGTGGTTATTGTCTGGTCCAGTCCTCATGACAAATCTTCAGTGTTTTTATATATTACTCTCATCTCACAGATGCAGGGACCCAAGGACATAACGCACCTTGCCAGGAGACAGTGCAGTCATTTGTGGTCCTGGTTTTTGTTTTGTTTTGAGGTAGGGTGGCGGTTTCCAGACAGAGTTTCTTTGTGTAACAGCCCTAGCTGTCCTGGATCTAGCTCTGTAGACCAGGCTAGCCTTGAACTCACAAAGATCTGCCTGTCTCTGCCTCCCTAATGCTGGGGTGAAGGGCGTGGGTCACCACCACCTGGCTTGTGGTCCTGTTTTATTTCTAAGTTGAATTAAATTTATGTGTTTATTTTACTGAGGCAGAACCTCACTGCCTTGAATCTTGAACTCAGAGTCCTCCTGCCTCAGCCGCCCCAGGTGAGCTGTCACAACCCCCCCCCCCCCGTGGTCCTGCCTGTGTCATTTCAGGTGGATCCAGAAAGTTCGTGCTTACAGTTTGGCTGGCACACAGGGTCAGGACAACGGCTGGGCCTGTTCTGAGGAATAAGTGTTTACCCCAGAATCACACTGACTTTCCTACAAGTCTTTCCTCTGCCCGTTTATTCTATGGCTGTGGCATGAGATGGTGTCTCTATGGTATCTGTGCCTTGCTTAAAAAACAAAACATGCAGTTGTTACGAGTACTTTCCCCGCCAGCCTGGTCCCACTGCCGCATCAGCCCCAAATAACACAGAGACGCTGTATTAGATATAAAGCTGTTGGCCTGTTACTAGCGTTTCTTATTGGCTAGCTCTGTTTTAAAAATTAACTCATTTCTATCAATCTACATGTTTTCACGTGGTCTTATCTTACCGGAGAGAGTCCAGACCTCTTACTCCTCTCATGGCCTACATCTTGACCCTCTTCTACTACATCTCCCAGAATCCTCCTTGTCTCCTAGTCCCACCTATCTTGCTTTCCTATTGGTCAACAGGGCTTTATTTATTAACCAATAAGAGAAACATATTTACACAATGACACCTCCCATCATGTGGTGGTGGCGCTCACCTTTAATCCCAGCACTCAGGAGACAGAGGCAGGTGGATCTCTGTGAGTTCGTGGTCAGCCTGGTGTACAGAGTGATTTCCAGGACAGCCAGGGCTACACAGAGAAACCCTGTCTGAAAAAACAAAAATTAAATTACTTAATATAAAAATAAAAAAAAAACTTACCTTGATTAGGTAGTTAGGGGCAAACAACTTAAGTATGTGTGTCCTAACAACTCAGCTTTTAAAAAATTATATTTTTATTTTTAAAAACATTCGGAGCAGAGTGTGGAACTTAGATTATCAGGCACAGTGACAAACACCTTCTCCTGCTGAGCTTCTTGCCAGCCCAGTTGTTTTTAATTTTTTAAAATTTAAAAATAGAATGTTTTTATTTTTAAAAACACATTCTGCTGCATTGCTAAGGATGGTCTCGATCACCTGAAATCAAGGCCTCCTCCAGCCTCACTCAACGGTCTGAGTAAAGTGAGCTCACACACTTGGCTAAATTTTTCTATTTTATTCTTTCGTTTGTTTGCTCTCACTACGTAGCACAGGCTGGCCTGGAACTCACAGAGGTCTGCCTGCCTTTGCCTTCTGAGTGCGACCACACTTGACCTTTATTTTATTCTGAAGTTATCTCAGTGACTTACAGGGCAGTGTCTGAAACTGTCGGGCTCTACACATTTCTTGGGCTTTGGAATCAGATTGGAGGACCCTACCACACTCATTTCCTGTTCCATGATGATTTTCTAGAAGAAAAAAATAAAAAAAGTAACAATAACAATGACGTCACTGGAAGGGCTGTAGCGCCATCTACTGTAGAAATGGTGAATACTGCAGAATAGTTCACACAGAAGCCAGCAGGAATGTAGGTAACATGGAGCTTTAGTCGAGTTTGGAAGTCTCTCTGTCTCTGTCTCTGTCTCTCTCTCTCTCCTCCCTCCCTCCTTCCTTCCTTGCTTGCTTTCCTATTTCTTTTATCTTGAGACAAGGTCTGGTATATCCCAGGCTAGCCTTGATGACCGAACTACACAGGCTTAGGCAGAAAGAGTAAAAGCCAGTGGTGTCTTATGGTCAGAATTCCAAGCTTCCGTGTAGAATGAGAGAAGCCATTTGTACCTGGCTTCACCATAGGATTGTTGTACCGTTTTGAAATACTGAGTGTGAACAATTATCATCATTAGTTTAAAAATGTTTATTATGTGTTTTATTTCCGGTGTATGGGTGTTTTGCCCACATTTATGTTAGTGTTCTGCGTGTGTTTCTAATGAATAGAATCAAGCCTGGGTTCTCCGGAAGAGCAGTCAATGCTCATGACTGCTGAGCCGTCTCTCCAGTCTCGTTTTAATTAACTTTAAAAAAAGTTTTCAGATGTAGTCTTACTATGTAACCCTGGAACATAGTTAGATCATGCTGGCCTCGAACTCACAGAGATCTATCTGCCTGCCTCTGCCTCTTAAATGCTTAGATCAACAGCATGTGTCACGACATCCAGCTTATTTATTTATTGTGTGTGTGTGTGTGCACACATCTGACACATGTGTAGAGCACAAAGAACCACTTGGAAGAGAAGTTCTTTTCTTCCATTATGTGAATCCCAGGAATCAAGTTTAGGTCATCAGGCTTGGTGGCAAATGCCTTCACTCACTAAGCCATCTTTCTGGTCCTTACTATGGGTTTTCTTCCTTCCTTCCTTCCTTCCTTCCTTCCTTCCTTCCTTTCTTTTTTCTTTTTCTTTTTTGAGGCAGGGTCTTACTCTAGTTTGAATTCAAGTTATTCTGTGTGAGTATTGGAAGTTATAGGCATGTAAGTGTAACAACACACTGTGTTTTCTCTTTTTAGTCCCTCCCTCCCCCCCTTTTAAAAAAAGCATATTTGCTTGTTTTTGTTGTTTTTGTCCTGAAACTATCTCTGTAGGCCAGGCTGGACTCGAACTCATGGAGATCCACCTGCTTCTGCCTCCCAAGTGCTGGAATTAAAGGCATGCTACCAATGCCCAGCTTTTTTTAAAGTTTTTTGAGACAGGGTTTCTCTGTGTAGCCCTGGCTGTCCTGAAATTCACTCTGTAGACCAGGCTGGCCTCAAACTCCACAGAGACCCACCTGCCTCTGCTTCCTGAGTGTTGGGACTAAAGTCATGTGCCACCACTGCCTGATCCTGTTTTAAAGATTTTATTATAATGTATTAATTATATATAATGAAGTATTAAGTTTTATAGTCTCCCATTTGCTGATCTCCATACTATTCCCTTCCTACCTGAGCACGTGTATGACCCTGTGTGTGTGTGATTCTGTGTGTGTGTGTGAGAGAGAGATTCTGTGTATGTGTGTCAGATCCTGTGTATGTGTGGTCCTATGAGCATGTGATCTGATGTATGTGTGATCCTCTGTGTGTGTGTGATCCTGTGAGTGTGTTGTGATCCTGTGTGTATGTTGTAGTGACATATTATTTATGATTTATTAAAGCTTGCTCGAGGATTCAGAAAGCAGTCAGCCACAAGCTGTAGAAGCCAGGCACACACCTTTAATCCAAACAGCCTGAAGCTATGAGGTGGTGGTACATACCTTTAATCCTAGGACTCAGGATTAAGAGGTAGATGGATCTCTGAGTCCAAGCCCATCCAGATCTACACAAGAGTAAATCAGTCTAAAAGAGAATTACAGCTCACACCTGTTAGGAGCAGTTTGCCTGCCAGCCTGGTCTCAGAGCCATGTCAGCTCCAAATAACACACAGAGACACTGTATTAGATATGAAGCTGTTGGCCTGTTACTAGTGTTTCTTATTGGCTAGCTCTGTCTTAAATATTAACCAATTCTATTAATTTAAGTGTTTCCACGTGATCTTATCTTACTGAAGAGAGGGTCCCGACCTCTTCTCTCTCAAGTCTCTACATCTTGACTCTCCTCCTACCTCTCCTTGGTCTTTCCTAGTCCTGCCTATCTTGCTTTCATATTGGCCAAGAGTGCTTTATTCATTAACCAATAAGAGAAACATATTTACAGAATGACATCTCCCATCACACACCTTTAATCCCAACTTTAGGGAAGTGTATAAGACAGAAGCAAGGTCTCAGAGAGGCAATCATTCTCCAGCCATCCCGAGGAGAGGTCACAGTCTGAGACTTGGTGAGAGCTCATGGAGTCAGGAGCTAGTGGCCAGCTGCTTTGCTTTTTTAATATTCAGCTTGAAGCTCGAACCCTAATATCAGTCTCTGGGTCATTTATTTGTGTTACACTGTGTGATCCTCTCTGTGTGTGTGATGCTGTGTGAGTGAGATCCTGTGTGAGTGTGTGTGTGTGTGTGTGATCTTGTGTGTGTGAGAGAGAGGGAGGGAGAGGGAGGAAGAGAGATATCTTAGGACTGCTTACAGGAGCATGAATGAGAGGTTATTTACAGGACCATGGGCACTTTCTCTTATTTATTTATTTATTTATTTATTTGTTTGTTTGTTTGTTTGTTTATTTATCTGAGACAGGTTTGTCTGCAGCTTTGCTTTGGACCCTGTCCTGAAACTCACTCTGTAGACCAGACTGTCCTCAGATGCCTACCTGCCTCTACCTCCCTGGTGCTAGGATTAAAGGCTTGTACCACCCCTGCTCAGCTATCCCTCCCACTTCCCGCCACCCTCAAAACCTCCTTACTTCCTCCCACAGATGCCTTGAGATTGCTCTTTAAACTGTAGCAGCTGAGGCATTGACAGGCCCACATAGACCGTGTGGTCTAGCCAGTTTTCAAATGGCCAGGGCTCTTGAGGACCACTGTCCCGTAGTAGTCTGTACACCGCAGAAAAGCCCACTCACCCACAGCTGTGCAAAGGGAGACGAGGGGATTCACCCAGGGCCCCCACCCGTATCGTGGATAACAAATTGCCTGTTAGCAGAAGGAGTTTCTGCAGTACCGAGAAGTTCCAGAAGGGGGCAGCATAGTCTCAGCCCCAGCCATGAGTTTGCCTTTGGCTACTAAGCCAATTTGTTTCCTGGCCTCCCTTCCCCTCCTGATCGCTTCCTCCTCTTCCTCTTCCTCTTCCTCCTCTTTCGCTTCTTTCTCCCCTTCCCCCTCTTCTTCTTTCTCCTCTCCCTCTTTGGGCTAGATTCTCCTATGTGGCCCAGGCTGGCTTTGAACTTTTCACTTACAATATTCTATTTAAAACATTCATTTTTATTTTATGGGTGTGTTTGCCACTGTTACATGCATGTCTGGTGCCCTCCGAGGCAAGAAGAAGGCACCGGATCGCCTGGAACTGGAGTTACAGACAACTATGAGCTGTCATGGGGTGCTGGGAACCAAATTCAGGCCTGTAGAGGAGCATCAAGTGCTCTGTGTGAGTGAGTGTGTATTCATGTGTGTGTGTGTGTGTGTTTATTCATGTGTGTATGTATGTGTGTGTATTCGTGTGTGTGTTTATTCATGTGTGTATGTATGTGTGTGTATTCGTGTGTGTGTGTTTATTCATGTGTGTATGTATGTGTGTGTATTCGTGTGTGTATGTGTGTGTGTATTCGTGTGTGTGTGTGTGTGTATGTATGTATGTGTGTACCACAGGGCACAGGCAGGGCACAGGTGGAGGAAAGCTTGCAGAAATAAGTTCCCTCCTTTTACCCTGTGGGTCCTGGGGTGGAACTTAGGTCATCAGGCAGGTGGCAAGTGCTTTTACCCGCTGAGCCCTGCCTAGTGGCTGAGCCCTGCCCAGCAGCAAGTGCTCTTAACTAATGGGCCATGCTTCTTTTCAGTTTATTGCATCGAGTTATACTAATCAGAGTTAAAAGTGGATCCCAAATGATTACATTATGCAAGCAGTGAGGTTTTGGGTTTTTGTTGTTTGTTTTGTTTTTTTCCGAGATAGGGTTTCTCTGTGTGACTTTGGAGCCTGTCCTGGCACTTGATCTGTAGACCAGGGTGGCCTCGAACTCACAGAGATCCACTGCCTCTGCCTCTCCAATGCTGGGCTTAAAGGCGTGTGCCACCACTGCCTGGCCAAGTAACAAGGTTTTAGAACTTGTGACAAGGCACAGAAGGGGATTCACCGAAACTTCAGAGAGCCACAGGCATTTAAAAGTCCATGCACCTTCCGCTGACGGTTCTAGCCTGTCCAACCTCTTCCAGGAGCTGGCATGTTTTGGGCTGTTCTTCCTGTGGCTGAATTACTTCTTATACTGGATGCTCAACTGCAGCGTCATTGCCGGAAGAATTCCTCTTCAATGACATCACTGTAATTTTTACCCATTGGACACAATAAGAGTCCCCATTATTACTTTGTCAAGTCCTTACGTGGATATGACCCCCAGTGCCAGCAGGAGCTGTCTTCACTTCACTCGCATTGGTGAAGGAGTCAGAAGAGTGGAGGTTCTGAATAGTGGGCATCTGATACAATTCCTTTCCTCAGTGGAATTGGCCCTGGGAAGATGCATCCTGGAGGAGCAGGGCCGGGGGCAGGGTGGGGTGGGAAGGAGACAGCATTGAGTCCCAGGAAGTGAGGAAGCAGTAGGAGGCGGCTGAGTGCTTAAAAGTGGCTCAGCTGTTGCTTGGCCTCAAGCCCTTTAAATTTTAATTTTAAAATTTCATGTCTGTGTGCATGGGGGGGGCACACGTGAAAGTCAGAGTTCAATCTTTAGGAGTGGATTCTTTCCTCCACCCTGTGGGTCCCAGAGATCGAACTCAGATCCTCAGGCTTGGCAGCAAGTACCTTTGCCAATTAAGCCATCTTGCCAGCATGGGTCTTGAATTTCTGATCTTCCTGCTTCTGTCTCCCATGTGCTGACATTATAGGTACTTGTCAGACAATTAGCTACAATGTCAGACTGTTTCTTCTGAAAGTTAAAACATCCATGCTTGTATTTTATTTTCTAGAATCTATTTATTAATTATTATTTTTATTAGCGGGAGTGGGGATGTGTGTCACGTTACGTGTGCAAGAGGTCAAGGGACAGCTTTGTGGAGGAGTTGGTTCTCGCCTTTCGCCTTATGTGGGTTCTGGAGTTCAAACTCAGGTTATCAGGCTTGCCCGGCAAGCGTTTTACCTGCTGAGTGATCTTGTGCCAGGAGTTTCCTTTACAAATTGCTATTCCCTGTAGCTTGTTAACAAAGGTCTCTGTCACCTTCATTTCCCAGAAGAAATGCCTCAGAAAGCCTGTCCATGGTCACATGGTTGATAATGGGGAGAACTGAGGGCTTTGGCTGGGTCTTTTGTCTTCTGAGTTCACTACCCAGCTATTGGCGGAGAGACTCTAAGATCTAGTTTAATGGCCCTGGAAAGGCTTAGGTGCCTTTTACTACAGCGCTCAGGGGCACCCCACACGATCTACCCTATAGCTTCTTGACATCCTGAATTTTACTGTATTTACAAACCATATGGGCTCTTCCTGACTTTAGGGAAAGGGGCAGCTGCAGGGTAGTTGTTGGGATTCTGCATCCATTCAAGGCTTCCTATGGCAACTGAATTTTCCATTTTCTATGGAAAATCTTGAACAACATTCATTTTTGGAATAATGCTGTCTCAGACACCATGACCAAGGCAACTCTTACAAAAGAAAGCATTTAACTGGGGGCTTGCTTACAGTTTCAGAGGCTTAGTCTGTTTTCTTCATGGTGGGAACATGGTGGCATTCAGGCAGACATCATGCTGGAACAGCTGCTGAGGGCTTTACTTCCTGCACAGAGTGAAGAAATTCTGGGCCTGATGTGGGCCTTTTGAAGTCTCAAGCCCACCCCCATTGACACACTTAACTCCAACCAGACCTCATCCCCCTCATCCTTTTAATCCTTCTCAGATAGTGCTGCCCCCTGGTGACTAAGCGTGCAAATAGATGAGCCTATGAGGACCGATCTTATTCAAACTATTAACTTAGGGTTTCTATTGCTGTGAGGAGACACCATGACCACAGCAGCGACTCTTTTAAAGGGAAACATTTAATTGGGGCTGGCTTACAGTCTCTGAGGTTTAGTCCATTATCCTGGTGGGACATGGCGGCATGCAGGCAGACATGCCGCTGTACCTGAGAGTCTTAACACCTTTCACAGGCAATAGGAAATGGTCTGCTCACTGTGTGTAGCTTGAGCATAGGAGACTTCAAAGCCCACCCCCACAGTGACACACTTCCTCCAACAAGGCCACACCTCCCATTTCGTGCCACTCTCTTCTTTGGGAGCCATTTTCTTTCAGACCACCACCATTGCTCTTTATTTGGATTCCCTTTGCCTTAGTATTGCCCACCTCTTTAAATAATCAACCACGGACATGGAAGACATCAAAACTCTTCATCGAGCTGGGTGTGGGGGTAAATACCTGTAAAACTAACACTCAGGAGGCGGGGCTGGGAGGATTGCTTTATGTTACAGGCCAGCCTGGGCTACTGTAGTGCCTATCAAGACCCTGTCTCAAAGCAAAACAGACAAACAACGGAAACTATTTACCATGCCTTTCCTCCTTTCTTCCTTCTGGCCTATGCCGAGACTGCACTTGCTGGTCCTTGGTCTAGTGAAATGGAAGTAAGAGCTTCAGAATACTTTTCTTCGGTGTATGAAGGGCATGTCGTATTAACGAAGAACAGACCTGTGCTATTGAAAGTCACTGAGAGCCTGGGTCTTACTGCCCTCAGGACAGCACAACCCAGGGCACACACCAGAAGGAGCTCCCTGCTCCGTGCTAAGTGAAGGCAGAACAATGGGGTCATTTGAGAAGCACTGTGGTACAAAGAGAATGGGTTTTTTGGAGATGGATAAGCTACAATCAAACATCATCTACATCATCTCTGTCACTATAGGTATGGTTTTTAGCAAAAGTTTTGTTTATTTTTTTTATTATATATCCATTGTTCTGTCTACATGTTTGCCTACATACCAGAAGAGGGCATTGGATCTCATTATAGATAGTCGTGAGCCACTATGTGGCTGCTGGGAATTGAACTCAGGATCTCTGGAAGAGCAGTCAAGGCTCTCAACCTCTGAGCCATCACTCCAGACCCTTGTTTATGTTTTGAGACAGTCTGAAGTGGTTGGGCTGCTGGACCCCAAGATGCAGAAATGATATACAGCTTCTATAAAGCATTGGGAAACGGCTTAGTACGTTTACCGCATCCCTCCTCAATTCTTCTCTGAGCTAACCAAGAGAAACGATAACTTCATCCACACAAAAATATGTATGTGAGTGAATATAGCAGCTTTATTTATGACTGCCTCAAAACTGGAAGATCCTGCCTGTCCTGTGGTAGAGGGAATAAATGACCTGTGGTACTTATCCCTACACTGGATCAATACTCAACAAGATTCAGCAGGTGTATCATAAAATGTGAGCACACACACACACACACACACACACACACACACACACACACACACGGGAAAAAAGAAAAAAGAAAAAAACTTAGCCTTAGCCAGGCCTGGTGGCACATGCTAGTAACCCCAGCACTCAGGAGGCAGAGGCAGGCAGATCTCTGTGAGTTTGAGGCCAGCCTGGTCTACACAGTGAGTTCCAGGACAGCTAGGGTTACATAGAGAGACTTTATCTCAAACAGCAAACAGACAACAACAGAGATTGATTGGGTACTGTGGCTCAGACTTGTAACCCCAACAATTGGGAAGCTAAGGCAAGAGAATTGCTTTGCATTTTGGGGTATGAAATGAGACCTAGGGTTTTTTGTTTCCTTTTTTTTTTTTTTAATCCTTTGACAGTTTCTTCAGCTATAAAATTAATATGCCTTCATCATAGCAGTTGTGTGGGATGGATTTAGATGAAAGAGCACTGTATCCGTATTGGATTCTGGGTGAATAGTAGCTACCTCCTTGGATTCCTTCTCTGGCTTCACCGCTCTGCCTGGCTCCAGGATATCCTTTTATGTCTCCAAGTCTCACATTGCACCCCCCAAAAGAGCTGAGTTAGGTGAAACTCTCAGGTGTTTCCTGCTCTGCTGACAACCTCAACCGCTCTCCTGGCTTTGTGAAAACATAGCCTGCACGATTCTTGCTGTTTTTAAAGCCCTCTCAAAAACATGCTTCCTTCATTGGTTACCCCATTCAGCATTTAATATATCTATCACAATGAGAGCCAAACTTCAGAATAACGGACACAAACCACCAAGACAGCCGAGGCCACTGTCTGCCAGCACAGGGGGAGCCAACAGGTTTTACAGATGACCCGCATCCATCCGGTTGCTACAGGCTGCCTCCGTCTTCTCTCAAGGCCTGTCCTCCAGGCCAGGACATGTGTGTGTGTGTGTGGAGGGGCATACTTCCATGCCAGTCCTCAGGGGGATTGTGGCAGAGCCGTCAAGCCCTCAGTGGGCTTGCCACAGCTGAGTCCGGATGCTGGGGCCCACAGAGACCTCCTCTGCTGCAGGTGAGTGTGAGGGATTCTTTCCAAACCACTTCCTGAATCTGCTGTAGGTTTTGGGTAAGTTCTCGATTTCTTTGGTTGGAACACAATGATGACATCCGAGTTTCCACACTGCAGATACAATGTCCTTTTTTCCTTTTGCTCAGTGTGGCAGGGAGGACGGTCCCCACTCCTCCTTTCCCTCCCTTCGTCCTCACCCCTCCCTCCCTCCCTCTTCCCCCCTACCGAGTTTCTGACTTTTCTGTAAAGCAAGGAGGGGGTTGTATCCTGGGGTCCTGGCCTAGATTGTCAGCCTCACCTCACTTCAGTTTTATTTTTTATTTACGACAGGGTCTCACTATGTATGTATCCCAGGCTAAACTACAACTTACTTTGTAGCCCATGTTGCCCTGCAACTCGCTGCAATCCTCCTGCCTCAGCTTCCTGAATGCTGGGATTACAGGCATGAGAGGGTGACAGTGTTGCCTCCCCTAGACACGGTAGACCTTCCTGGTATTTGGTGCCAGAGCCTCCCCTGGGGGCCTCGAGGCTGAGTCCAGAGCTCCCAAGGGAAGGTAATGCCTTGGCTACAGCTCCAGGCTGTAGGCACCCAGGCAGAGGCCAGGCTGACACAAGGCCCCAGGATTGGCCAAGACGCCATACCTCAAGGCAGGAAACCCCAGGCTCTCACTCGCCCCTGAGAGTGAGGACTCGCCCCGAGGTCCGAGTGCACAGTGAGGACTGGGAACAGGTGACACCTTGGGGGACTGAGTGAGGAGGGCTGAATGGGGAGGTGAAACTTGCAGAAGTCTTGAGGTACCTCTGGACTGAGTAGGCAAGGATGCCCACAGGGCTTGGAGGAGGTTTGGAGAAGCCAGCCCAAGACTCTCTCTCTCTGGTGACTGAGGCCGATTTTCCCCTTTCTCCTCCTCCTCAGCATCCAGGCCTTTGTAGGGAGAAAACCCCACGGCACAGCAGGTTGCTTTGTACCCTGTGTCCCCACAGCAGGAGGGAAGGCCTGGATGTGGGGAGTGGAAGAGTAAAGTCCTTTACAAACCCGGGGGCAAATTACAGCTCCAGCCTTTTCTTCTTCTTTTTGATTTCTTTCTTTACCCTTTTGTTCCTTTTGTGGCAAGATCTCACTAAGTTACCATTTTATCCTTGAACTTCCTCTGTAGCCCAGGCAGGCATTGAACTCCTGAGTCCACTACTTCAGCCCCACAAGGAGCTGAGGTTACAGGTCTGTCCCGCCAGGCCTTGCTGGGGCTCCAATTACATATGGGAACCCCATGTTTCCATTGGAAGGCCTTCCCCTTCCTGCCTTCAGACACCCTTTTAACTATGAAGTCCCTACAGCAGCCTGTCCCCGGGGCCAGGCATGCATGGGGGGGGGCCTTCCTGGCACCCGGGTCTGCTCTACAGGAGCAGCACTCTGTGTTGCTGCTCCCGAGCTCTGAGCTAGAGGCAGAGCAGGGTGAAGGACAGGTTTTTTTTTTTTTTGTTTTGTTTTGTTTTTTTTTTTTTTTTTTTTTTTTTTTTTTTTTTTAGCTCTGTTAATGTCAGGGTCTCCCAGGCAGGAGAGACAAGTAATCTGCATATTGTTTTACATTTCTACCGTTTCTTATGAGGTCAGATTGGGAACAAAAGCAAGAGAATGTGGGCAGACTGTCCCCCTCTAAAAGAGTCCCCGATCCCGGTGCTTCTGGTGGTCCCGGAGAGAGGGCATCGCAGTGGGAACCCCAGGCAGAGCATGGTGAAGCAGCTGTGGCGGTCTTAGACCAGATTTATTCTGCACCGGTGGCCCCTGCCAGGGAACAGGCTTCACTGAGACCGTGCACTCATGCACAGCGGGGTGAGGCAGGGCACAGCTTGCAGACTGTCAGGGCGCGGCATGGAGTAGGAGAGAAGTCCAGGGGCTGGCGCCTGGGTCCTGTTGTTCCTGCAGAACAGAAGGCGGGAGGGAGACCCAGGTTTGGGGCTCTGCATAGCTATGTGAACCTCTGATCTGTGTCCCCGTTCCCCTCATCTGACCTTGCCCACCTCCTCAATGCCTGCTGCAAGCAGATAACTCCTTGACCTTGGGGTACTTGGGGAGAGGGTAGCCTATGGGAATCCACCCGTTGTTCCGTTGTTTTCGCTCACTCCTACCCCCACTGTCATATACTTTGTCCCAAAAGACCTCCAGTCACTCTTCCTTGCTTTTTCTTGTTTTCTTTTGCCTGACACGGGTTCGCATTTTGTAACCGAGGCTCTCCTGGAACTCACTAGGTAGCCCAGGCTAGCACTGAACTCGAGGTCTCTACTCTGTCTTCGCCTTCCAAGCATCAGGCTTGTGGGAGGTGAGCACCGTGCCTGGAGCTCTTTCTGTTTGTGCCTACTCTCTTCTGACAGTGCTCCAAGATGCCTCGCCTCAGGGTCCCTCCGTGAAGAAGGAAGCGAGCGACTCCATCCGTCCAACAGACCTGTAGTTGGGTAGCAGTTCCGTGGCGATCTTGGCTGTCTCCTGTTTCTCAGATCTGTGCCAGCCTTCTCCCCGAGCATCAGCGTGTGGAATGGAGAGCTCCTATGTTTCCCTCACTCTACGGGAGGAGGGTCTTCTCCCAGATCCCCCCAGCCCCTGCTCTGGTGAGGCCGCGCAGGGCACTTAGTCCCCTGCCTATACTTCCTGGCTTCTTCCTTCACCATTGCCTTGCTCTGTTGCTGCTGCCCTGGCTCTCCCTTCACTGTTTCTCCATCCTTTCTCCGTGGATGCTCCGCACCTTCCATGTCAGGGCACGTGGCACCGGGGCATCGCTTTTCCTGGGGGAAGGACTCGATCTGAGCAATAGGGGGACTGACTTCTGGTCTCAGCTCAGAAATGACCACAGGATCCTCTCCCAAGGTTTTAGCACTTTGGTTTTCTCCTGTTACAGAGACGTGACCTGCCTGACCCGCCCTGTGGACTGTGGAGTAGAGATGAATCTCACACACCAGGCCAGCTCCCAGCCCCTGCTTCCTCACTCATCCTTGGCTCTTTAGTGTGCTTTCCTCGGATCATCCAATCCACGCTGCTAACCCTTAACCAAATCCTGTCTCCTCTACAAACCCATCCCTGAGGATTGTAGCCTCTCCTTATATATTCTTTGAAGCTCATAGCTGGCCTTACCCAATAGGCATATGAATCTTTTTGTTTTGTTTTTCAAAACAGGGTCTCTCTGTAGTCTTGTTTGTCCTGGAACTCACTCTGTAGACCAGGCTGCCCTAGAACTTGGATATCCACCTGCCTCTGCTGGGATTAAAGGTGTACGCCACCACCACCACCCGGCTTCAAGGCAGGAGGAGGTAGTATCAAGTTTGCTATGTATCAGAGGATGGTCTTTAGCTTCGGGTCCTATTGGTAGAAGAATTGTCTCACAATAGGTGGTAAGGAAAGGGACCCATGGTAAAAACTATCAGTTCCTTACTTATGTTACAGTAGGAATGAATGTTAGCGTTACAAGGCAATCTTACCTCTGCGAATCTACCATGTGGTGGCGAGGGCAGGGAAAGATGGCTCCCTCTTGCCCCTACCAGTTGTGGTGGGTGAGGGAGATGACCTCTCCCCTCACCAGCTGCAGCACTCGGGAAAGTGGGCCCGGTAACTTGTCTGGGCAGCACAGGAGAGCTGGCCCTGATGGTGCAGCCATGGAAGAGCAGACCCTGGGTGGGGGGCACCTAGAGAACTGGCCCCACCCCTTGCAAGGGGTGAACTAGCCAAGGCAATGCTGGAGAGCTCGCCCTGGTGGTGAGAGCTGCTGGGCTGACCAACCCTGCAACTACCCAGGCTCAGAACCAGGGTTATGAGGTGGCCTACCCCAACATCCACCCCATCTATGATCTGTTGGGAGCACGCGAAGGGGCTGGTCCTCCAGACTCAAAGCTGCAGGATCTCCAGAACACAAGGATATCCAGGAGGAATTCCAGTGAGGGCCCAGCATCAATAGTGTGGCAAAAACCAGAGACCTCAAACTGGACCAATGACTCTCTGCAGTGAAGATACATGGATGAAGCATTTTCTGCGTGACCTACAGTTCCATATACTACAGCTTCCACAGCAAGATTGATTTTCCCTCCTTTTTCCTCTTATTTTATTGGGAGGGGGAGGTTGCAAAGGGAGAGGGCAGATAATGAAGGGATGGGGAAATGAATGGGATGGAGATGCATGATTGAAAGACACAAAGAATGGACAAAAAGAAAGGGTTTTCTTTGTTGTTTTTTGTTTGTTTCTGTTTTTTTTTTGGGGGGGGATGTTAAGGTTAAAACAATGAGGTCAGGAACCCTATGAATGAAAGACAAAGAAGCTTTTAGCTTGACATGAACTTAGCAGATCTGATGAGTGACGGGTAGGTGTTAAGAAAGCCCAGTTAGAGGGCTGGCTAGTAAGCTCCCATGAGACCTCTTCCCCTAGGGAAACATACTAGGCACTATCGCTTTATTAGACTGTCTTCCTCCTCTTCTTCCTCCTTTTCATCTTCTTGTGTGTATATGTGTGTGTGTGTGTGGTGGTGGTGGTACAGGGTCTCATGTAGCCCATGCTGGTCTTGAACTCCTTGTGTAGCTGAGATTGTCCTTGGACTCTGATCTCCCTGCCTCCACCTCACGACTGGTGAAATTGTAGGCATGTACCACCATGCCTGGCTCGAATATGATCAGGATTTCCAGACAGTACACCTCAGATTGCTAGTTTTTGTTGTGGTAGTTACCCTGTGTAGTTCTGGATACTTGTGGCCTTTACTCACTAGATGACAAAAACACGCCCCTTCCTCCTTAATCGTCACCATCAAAAACATCTGTAGGTACAGATCTAGTAGAGGGCCTTGTCTAGGATGCATGAAGGAGGCCTGAGTTCAGTTGTAGTTACCACACTAGGTACAGATAGTGGCACATGCCTGTACCCCCAGCATTTGAGAGGCGGAGGCAGGAGCACCAGAATTGCAGACTCATCCTTAGCTGCATAGGGCGTTTGACGTCAGTCTAGGCTGCATAAGGAGTTTGAAGTCAGTCTAGGCTACCTGGCATCCTGTCTCAAAAGAACGGGGGGGGGGGGTGTCTCCAGACTTTGTCAAGTATCCCACCGAGAACAGCTGGTCTAGGCATGACTGTGAAACTCTTTCCTATGAAATCTTCAGGCCCCCAGGCTAAGCCATCCGATGTGATTATTTTAATGAATAGTTTGATAGCAAATCACATTTGTAGCCTGCAGGCTCGAGATAAGACAGAAGCACTCCTCACTGAGCACTTAGTCACTGCTCCTGACCAATCACTGTGCACATGTATGTGCTGTTCATTCATTTCCCCCCCCCTTATATTGTGTCTACTTCAAGGTCCCAACTTATTTTTTTCTCAGAGAACCTTTCTACACAGCTGGCCATGCCCTTGCTGTCAGAGCCTGCCTTAACACTTCGTTCTGATTGCTAGTTTCTTCTCTGTCCTCTAGACTTGAAGGGCCATGGCTGCCCAGTTAAAAAGCCATTGCCTCTGTTGCGTTCCCAGCCTGTCTGGCACATGTGAGGTACTTAGTATACTGTGTTCAATGAATATGTAAGAGAAATGCTAACACATTGTGTTTCTTGTGGATCAGGGGTAGAGAATTGAGCCAAGCTGCTTTACTTTACAATAGCCTTTGTCTGGGTTTATTTAGAACGTACTCTACAGCCAGGGACTTTACACGTGTTCCATCATTCACCACAAAGTGACTTCATGAGGCAGAATGAACCCCTTTTTTAGAGATGGGGAAATTAAGGCTCCTCTCAGCAAGGAGGTGGGGGGGTAAGGGGACACCTCTTGAAGACTCGAATCTACCCTTCCCATCCCTCTTCCAAACCCAACATGCACTGTTTATACCCAGTGATGGGGGTGTTGATGTAGCAAGAAGCACATACACCCACACACTGCAGGCTCTGGCTCAGTCTTTCTGGCATTGCCTTTCTTCTTTACACTCAGAAACCTGTATGTTGCCTCTCTTCTATCTTTCTTTTCTTTTCTTTCCTTTTTTTTTTTTTTTTTTTTTTTTTTGATACAGGGCTTCTCTGTAGCTTTGTAGCCCATCCTGGAACTCTGTAGACTAGGCTGGCCTTGAATTTACAGAGATCCACCTGCCTCTGCCTCCCAAGTGCTGGGACTAAAGGCATGTGCTACCACAAACCTGGAAATCACTTTCTTTTTAAATGGTGTTGTTAGATTTATTTTATTTTTATGCGTTTGAGCATTTGCCTGCAAGCATGTATGCACACCATGTTTGTGCTTAGTACCTGTAGAGCTCAGAAGAAGGTTTCAGATGGTTGTGAACCACCATGTTGGTATGGGAACCAAACCCAAGTCCTCTACAAGAGCAACAAGTGCTCTTAACTGCTGAACCATCTTCTAGTCCTCCATAATGGTATTGTTTTTATTTTATTTTTATTAATTAATTTATTTTTGTGATAAAGTTTCTCTCTATATGGTTCTGGCTGTCCTGGAACCCACTATGTAGACCAAATAAACCTCAAGTCTCAGAGATTCCCCTGCCTCTGCCTCCCCAGTGCTGGGATTAAAAAACATATACCACCATACCCAGCCCATATGGTATTCTTGAGGGACAAGATTTATCATGTGGCTAGGAATCAGAAAAAAAATATTACAACAGAGTTTCATTCTATAGCTCAGACTGGCCTGGAATTTACTGTGTAGACACAGCTGGCCTTGAACTCAGAGTGATTTTCCTTCCTGGGCTTTCTGAACACTGAGATTAAAAGCATGAACCATATGGTGGTTTGAATGAGATTGACTCCTACTGACTCCTACATTTGAATGCTTGGTCTCCAGTTAGTGGGACTGTTTGGGAAGGATTAGGAGGTGTGGCCTTGTTGGGGGAGGTGTGTTACTGGAGATGGGCTTTGAGGTTTCAAAAGCCCATGCCAGGCCCAGTATCTTTCTCTCTCTGCCTGCTGCTAGCAGAGCAGGATGTAAAGCTGTCGGCTGCTGCTCCAGTGCCATGCCTGTCTGTTTCCTGCCACTATCGTCATGGGCTAACTGTCTAACTGTAATCAGGCCTCCCAGTGAAATGCTTTATGCTATATGAGTTGCTTTGGTGACGGTGTCTCTTTATAGCATTAGAACTAGGACAAATCACCACATCTGGCTGAGGGAAACCACCTTCTGATTCTGTGTGTGTGTTCCTGTGTGTGTGTGTATGTGTGTGTGTGTGTGAGTGCTCCTGTGTGTGTGTGTGCTCCTGTGTGTATATGAGTGTACGTGTAGAGAAGGTGCCAAGAAGAACTGGAACAACAAGATGGTTCAGCAGGTAAAAAAAGTTGCTGCTAAGCCTGATGACTTGAGTTTAGTCTCCAGAGCCTACATGGTAAAAAGGAGAGAACCAACTCCCCAAAGCAGTTCTCTGACCTCCACATGTGTTATGGTATGGACATGCATGAACACTCACACACACACAGACACACACACACACTAAACAAATAAACAAATGTAAAAAGGGGGAGTAAAGGAAAAAGTTGTTGTTTAAGAGGTGACTGGCTCAGTTGGTAGAGTGCTTGCTTAGCATGCTCAGCACCCTGGGTTTTGATCCCTATAGCACAAAAACCAAGCGGGATGGTGTAGACCTGCATCCTCAGCACTCAGGAGGCAGGAGGATCAGAAATTCAGGGTGATCCTTAACTACCTAGCATCCTTAACTGCAAGCCTAGGATACATGAGACCCTGTCTCAAAAACAACAACAAGGCTAGAGAGATGGCTCAGTGGTTAAGAACAACCATCTGTAATGAGATCTGGTGCCCTCTTCTGGCCTGCAGGGATACATTAAATCAGAACACTGCATACATAATAAATGCCTGCATACTGTTTTAATATGCAGATTCTAGGTTAAATTTATATTCGTGGGCTGGGTAGTGTTGGGATTAGAGGCTGTCCTGGTTAGGATTGCTATTGCTGTGATGAAAAACCATGACCAAAATCAAGTTGGGGAGGAAAGGGCTTATTTGGCTCCCACTTTCCCATCATAGTCCATCACTGAAGGAAGTCAGGACAGGAACTTAAACAGGGCGGGAACCTGGAGGCAAGAGCTGATGTAGAGGCCATGGAAGAATGCTGTTTACTAACTTGCTCCTTGAGATATTTTGTTTGTGATATAACAAATAAAGCTTGCCGGAAGATCAGAGTTCGGAGCTAGTCACACTAGTTAGCTATAAACTCCAGGCAGTGGTGGCACACAGCTTTAATCCCAGTATTTGGGAGTCACACACACACACACACACACACACACACACACACACACACACACTCACACGCCTTTAATCCCAGCTCTTGGGAGGCAGAGACAGGAGCGATACAGCTGGGCAGAGAGAGGAATATAAGGCCAGAGGGTATGGGAGCTCTTAGGGACAACATTGCCCATTTGGTCTGAGGATTCAGTAAAGGTAAGCGGTCCCTTGTGGCTGGCTCCTTTCATTCTCTGACCCAATGTGTCTACCCTGATATCTGACTCCAGGTTTTTATTATTAAGACTTATTAGAACTACAGCTCCCCATTTGAGGAAGTGCCTCTCTAAGATCAGGCTGTAGGACATTTCTCAATTAGTGATCGATGGGTCAAGACCCAGTCCATTGTGGGCGGTGCCGCAGCTGGGCTGGTGGTTCTGGGTTCTGTAAGAAAGCAGGCTGAGCAAGCCATGAGGAGCAAGTTAGTACTCGGGGATCACCCAGTGTTTACCATTTGTTCTTGAGATGTCAGATGTTTGAAAAAGTATTCAGTGTAAGAATTGTCAGCTGCTTGTTTTCTATCTATCTGGCCTCCTCAAACAAATTGCCCAAAGGCAATAGCTCTTTTCCTTGCCTTCCTGGAGAGTTGCTCTATGAAAGCTGACAATAATAACCGAGCTGAAATAGAAAGTGTTTTCTAGGCAGCAGATGAGCACATTTGAGAACCTTCTGTGCTCAGCCCTATTCCCCTGTAAGGGGTATCCCAAGCAGGACAAGATGAGGGTTTTTTCCTTCAGCAGCCAGTAGCCCGTTTGTCTTCTTCCGGTAGCGATAGAAAGAAATCTCTTTTGTGGTTGGGGCGGCTTCGATGGAGTGCCCCCACCTCTCTTGCCCAGGACTGCAGGCTGTGATGGGAAGTGCTCCAAGAGGCCATGTAACATGGTTCATAGAAGGTGTTTGCCCCCTTTTCCTCAGATGAGGCAAGAAGAAACTAGAAGGTCCAAGAGACAGGGTACAGAGGAGGTCTCCTCAATCGGGTCCTTGGAGAACACACTCCCTACTCCACTTAGCCATCTGCCCATCTACTCTGTGCTCTGTGGCAGCGCATTTGGGAGTGACGGAGTGTGGTGCGAAAGGCGGAGCCCAGTGGATTCCAGGACCCCCAACCGGCTCCGCCCTAGCCCCGCCCCCAAACAACCAGCCCCGCCTTTTGCAGCAGGCCCCGCCCCCTCCCTGGGCAGACTGGGTCTCTTATTGCCCCACCTGGCCCGGGAGCCTCCACGCGGAGAGGCTCCCGCCGCCCCGAGCTGCGGCCTCCGCATGGCATGGAGGAGCCGCTCTCACCCCCACCGGAATCCCGGTTGCTCTCGCCGCCGCTGCAAGGAGGCGGAGCCGCCGCTGCTCCGGAGCCGGGAGCCCGGCAACACCCGGGACATGAGACCGCGGCGCAGCGGTACAGCGCCCGCCTGCTGCAGGCCGGCTACGAGTCCGAGAGGTGACGCCCAGGGCAAAGCGCGCGGGCGCATCCGGGGCGGGCGGCAGCAGCTCCGGGAGACCGGGTGGCGCTGCAGGGGAATCCAGGGACAGGTTCCCCTCCACCGCCTGCACCTCTAACTTCCCCAGATGCAGTTAGACTGTCAGATCCCCGACTCTGGCTGGGGGGGGGGGGGTGCAGGCGGGCACTGTGCATACAGTCAGTGCCGCGTCGTTACTCCAGGGAGCGGGGGAGAGGGCGCAGGCTGTTAGGTCGCTCCCTAAAATTTTGTCCAGTGATCCGACTTAGACTACACTCTCAGCGACGCTTGGTGCAAGTGGCTCCGACCTCTGCGGTATAAGTAGTGCTTGTTGGAGTCCCGGCCCAACCTTGCTTCCTCCTCAGCTCTTTTCTTC
The DNA here is from genome assembly GCF_943737965.1 of Phodopus roborovskii. Taxonomy (NCBI): domain Eukaryota; kingdom Metazoa; phylum Chordata; class Mammalia; order Rodentia; family Cricetidae; genus Phodopus; species Phodopus roborovskii. The sequence continues at coordinate 15,121,290 of NW_026125444.1, read as the reverse complement.
TTCCTAGAACGGTCTTCAGTAGGTGTGGGTGTCCGGATTGAGTGTCTCCCTAGCACCAGGTGAAGGAACATGCTCTCCCCCACCAGGCACTGACATCGATGAGGCTGCAGTTGCTTGCTCCCTCAAAAGACTCCGGACCCCCATGCAGGGGCCTGGAAGGCAATGGATGAGGGTCGCAGGAGAGAGCGTGGGTGGGAGCTGTGAACTGGGCCTCGGGGGGACTAGCTGAAAAAAGAGACAGCGACTAATCTCTGGATTGTATCGCAGTTTTGAAATGCAATCCTACTGTCCTTCCGGTCCAGGGGATTTGGACTTCTTTCTCTACCCCATCTGCTGGTGCTCAGCAGCTTGGGGAGGTGACCTGGCAGCTGGGCTTTGGGGGGAGGGTGGTCTGGGGAATTAGCCAGGTAGCACTGCCCAGGGTCTGGCAGCTTTATGTAAGAACTTGTAATGGCTTTAGGGGCTACCAAGCCCAGCCTCTCTTGCCATTGCAGGCTGGCTCTTTAGAATTGACTTAGGCTTAGGCAAGCTCCATCCGTTTTTTCTAGAATAGAAATCTAGGTGGGAGGGCTTGAGGTTATAGAGAGGTGTCACTGTATGAGAGGAAACAGACCAAGGCATTTGTATGCTTCAGAGCATCCGTGCTAGAATTGTATAATGTTATTTCAGAGGTCAGATCTGGGCTCCAGGAGCATCCCTTTGAGGCCAGTACCAACCTCACACCCTCCTGCCTCCCCTTCACCTACTTAGGTCCAGTAGAGCCTATGTAAACCTAAAGGGCCTAGCCAGGCAACCTGGAGCTGTAGGAAGAGGCAGTGTTCCTATGACAACTTACCCCAGCTTAACAATGCTAATGTTGTCATTACCTTTTCTCCCCTAAACATGTTTTGAAATCTTGTTCCTCTAAACAGGCTCAGATCAGATAGAGTCCTGGGCTGCCCGCCTGAACTTCGGTGCCCTGCTGGACACTATTCCCCTATTCCCTTGAGCAGCTGCCTTGGGCCTGCCCCCTGCCCTTGAAACTGTGAGGTGGGGAGTCTCAAGGGACCAGCTGCCCTTCCTCTCGTTGAAGAGGCCCACTGGTTGCCTGGTGTCTCTTCCCCGTGGAGGAAGCAGCTGGGGAATTGCAGGAAGAGGGAGGAGGGAAGCCAGGGGGATGGATTAAGTCTCTAGAAAAGGACAGCCTAACCCAGCCTTGAGCCTGGCAGCTTAGAGTAATGAAGAGCCCTGACATGGGTCAAAGCAGGAGGGAGCATGGGGTACTGAGGTCTGTAATCACTGGGAAGGTGACCCTCCCCACTGCCTAGCCTGCCAGCCTCCTCTTCTGGGGCCCAAAGTTCTATGCTGGGGCAGGTGTCACATTAAAGTTACCTGAGATGGTGGAACCCAGCTGCTCTCCTGGGCCACAGCCTTGGCTGAATCCTGAATCAGAGCCAGTCTTGACTCATGCTATGGGGAATAGTGACCCCCAGCAGATTCCTTAGAAACCCAGAGAGACCACTGGGGCAGGCCATGCTCAGTGCCTATCCTATGACTGACATGGTGGCTATTCTTTTTATGGCCAGGAATGGTTTAGAATGACCAGGGTGCATCCTCTGGCTGACGGCACTATGCTGACTCTTGGAGTGAGAGGTTCTAGTGCTGGGTCCCTCTGGAGAATCAGGGCACCCCAGGCAAGTAGATACCAATACCTACTTTGCCAAGAACACTAGTCGCTTTTCCCAAGAGCCAAGAAAACATCTGCAAATCTTCTGTAATACTTTGAGCTCTCTGGGAGACTTTTCCTTTCCCTCTGCTCATGGATGGAACAGCCCGTGTTTTCCTAGCAGGGTCCCGGGGGCATCATTGGGGAGGTTGGGCACCCTAGAGAGCCTGGTGACTTGGAAGCCAATGCTCCCTTGGGCCAGGCTGTCAACACACTGTTGAGAAGCAAACAAACCCAGCCTTCCTGAATTGGAGAATAAAGGAGCCACACAGCTCTTAAGGCAGGGAGAAGAGTGTCTGTCCCCTTCCCACCCAGCGTTCTTCCCAAACTTGTGGGGACTTCAGGAGGGCTGGTGGATGCTATTGATCTGTGAGTGACAATGGCAGTTCTGGCCACTTTCACCCTCCTCCAAGTGACTGCATTTGCTACCTAATCTTATTGTCTCTCAGACTGAAGTCAGGCCCTTGTTGGCCACCCAGAACTGACTGCCAAAGTTCTCCTGTGGGGGGAAAATGTAAATTGCCTGCCTCTGTCCTTGTTTGTACGTATACTTGTTTATGCCAAGGCCCCAAACCTTTGAACTTCCCCGACATTCCCACCCCATATTAATTTCTATCTTAAATCAAAACAAACTTTCTTCTCTATACTAACATACCTGGTCTCTAGACCTTGCAGGAGCTGAGTGAGGATAAGTTCTCTCTCTCTTTCTCTCTCTCTCTCTCTCTCTCTCTCTCTCTCTCTCTCTCTCTCTCTGTGTGTGTGTGTGTGTGTGTGTGTGTAATCTGGGACCAGGAATAGAGCTCATCCCCTTCTGACCTTAAGGACTTGCACCTCTGTGTGAGGAGACCCAATAATTGTCAATTAATGGATTGTGGAGTATATGTGCTCATTTATGAAAAATACTTTGAAGACTGCAGAGGACTCCAAGGCCTCTCAAATGTCAAAAGTGTCATTGTTAAAAAAATGATTGCTCCTTAGGAATTGCGTGGGGTCAGAGCAAGGAGAGTGGCCCACAGCCCATCTATGTGTTGGGGAATTGTCAGTTCCGACTGATAATTCAGGGCGCTGGGATTTTATCAGCGTTGAGAGAATGACTATTGGGAAAGGACAGAACCATGCTAGAGTTACCCCTAGGGTAGTTGATGGGAAACTACGCTTGCTAAGGCTCTGTGGCCTGGGGGCCCAGACTAGGGGTGAACCCGGTGAGGTACACAGCTGGGGTTCTAACGCACACGTCGAATAGCAGCGAAGGGGGCGTGTCTCCGCTTGGCGTGCCGCCCCCTCTTTCTCTGGTCTTACATCCTGCCCGCAACCCCCGCCCTGGTCGCCATAGTCGAGGTGCCATTGCGGGTGATCGGGGCGTTAGTGCAGCAGCGGTGGTTGAGCGAGCCGGGCAGGGCCTTTGTGCGACGAGGGGCGGAGGCAGCGGTCCCCGAAGGAGGGGCTGGAGAAGAGGGCGGCGCCCAGGGCCTCCCTCCGCAGCCGCAGCCCCCGCCCCCGGCCCCGGCGGCAGCGTGGCCTCGGTGCGCGTCAGCGGCGGCGGCGGCGGAGGCAGTGGCAGCGGGGCGGCCCGCGCGGGTGTTTATGTCGGGTCGCGGTATCTCCCAGCAGCATGGCGGACTACCTGATCAGCGGCGGCACCGGCTACGTGCCCGAGGATGGGCTCACCGCGCAGCAGCTCTTCGCCAACGCCGATGGCCTCACCTACAAGTAAGCAAAGGGACTGGCCCCACCTGGGTGCGCGCACCGCCGCCCGGCGGTCCCTGGCCTCCGCCCCACACGTGCATGGCTGTCCCTCGCTCGCTGACGCCCTAATGCCCTCGCCCAATAAGAGTGACTTGGGGCTAGTGGGGGGCTGGGCAAGGGAAGGAAGGAGGCTCGCGCCAAGAATAGAGAGGGACGTGGCACAGCGACATCACTGCCCAGGGAGCCTTGGCCGATAACTGGCTAGATCCGAGGCCACCCTGCCCCTTGCTATTCTCCTGAGCGTCCTGGCCACCCTGGAGAGGCCTTGGGACCTGCGGCAAGACGGGAAGTGCCTTCCTACCCTAAGGCAAACTGTGAAAGCAGGGAGGTCCCAGGATCCCGTCTCAGGCAGCTGGTTGAATAGTGACCCCCCTCCCCCAGGAGGGGCTCCTTTGGGCAGTAGGATGGCCCTTTCTTTCCGTGTCCAGACCAGCCCAGTTGTGCTCCTCTCTGCCCACAGGTTGGGACTGGTGACCCTCCATGACGATTCCATGCCTACCCCTCAAGCCCACTCCACGTGGCATGTTGGAGAAAGATAGAGACTTACCTGTCTGCCTCAAGCTTAGTTTGCATTTTCCTGTGGGCCCCAGGCCAGTTCTCCCTGCGGGCCCGGCACTGACTACGCCTCCTGGCTGCAGGACAATGTCTCTGCCAGGAAGGAGCATCAGAGCCCTTGATTGGGGCAGAGTAGTGGTGCAGGAGAGCCAATAGTATGTGTGGCCTGTCACCTGTCATCTCTACCCTGGCTCATAAGCATTCCCGTTTTGGCAGGCACTTTCCCGATCACTCCCGGAAAGGGTACCCTCTTGTTTGCCCCACAGGTGAGGGATGGTTTTATCTAGGAAATGCCTGTAGGCCCCAGACTCCAGTGTTTCTTCTCTGGCCTCTTAAGCGAGCCACAGAGGGAAATGGGCTGCCAAGGGAGGTCGAGGTGGGATAAAAATCCTTTGCTGCTTTGGTGGTCTTTGATGATGATGGACGGGCTAGATCTTTGATAGGATTTTGGCTGGTCTTTTAGGGAAACTTGTGGGGGAACTCCATTTCTTTCTAGGCCTGGCAGCGAATTAATCACAGTACTCCTATCTGCCCTGTGACTTTCGTTTCCTGGACGGGAAGTGCCTCCTGCTTTGCTTAAACTGGGCGAGGAGTTTCTAAAGTGTCTGTCTGGGTTTGCTGTGACTTCAAGAAGGCTCTGCCCATAGCAGCATCGTTGGCCTGTGGCAGTGTGTCCCTAAAGTACCACCTAGGCCTGTGCTCTGACCGGTCCTAATTGTGTGTGGTTGCTCCTGCCCCAGCGCCTGCTGTCAGAACATGCCCCGAGCTCAGCTCGCTGGGGTCCCTCCAGATGCTTTGAACCTTGTGTGACTCAGCAGCCCCAGCCTTGTGGTGTGCTGCAATGTTTAGCTTGTGCTGTGTGCTGGGATGTGCTTGGGTCATGTTGCATTGCAAACTTAGGTCTAGAGTCTGTTTTTTGTTTGCTTGTTTTTCGAGGCAAGGTTTCTCTGTACTTTTGGAGCCTGTCCTGGAACTCATTCTGTAGACCAGGCTGGCCTGGAACTCACAGAGATCCACCCGCCTCTGCCTCCCCAGTGCTGGGATTAAAGGCTTGTCCCACCACACCTGGCCCACTTTTATCAAGGTCCTAGGCCTGGGAATCAGGCCTAGGACCTTGCACATAATGGGCAAATACTCTGTCACTAAGTTACACATCAACCCAGATTCTCAGTTTTTTTTTTTTTTTTTTTTTTAAATGTATCCCAGACTGGCCTCAACCATGATTCTTCTGCTTCTACCTCCCTAAATGCTGGGATTATAGGAATGAGCTATCACAGGCAGTGTAGGTTCTGTTTTCTGTATTATTGTTTGCTTCTGTCAGTACTGAGAAATCCTTTTTTGCTGGGTGTTGGTGCATTCATTTAATCCCAGCACTTGGGAGGTAGAGGCAGAGGCAGGTGGAGCTCTGTGAGTTCAAGATCAGCCTGGTTTACAGAGCTAGTTTTAGGACATCCAGAGCTGTTACACAGAGAAACCCTGTTTTGAAAAACGAAGGGGGAAAAAAAAAAAAAAAAAAAAAAAAAAAAAAAAAAAAGAACAGGGTCTCTTCATGACAACTGGCTGGCCTGGAACTTATTCTGTAGATTAGGCTGGACACAAACTCAAGAGCTCCGCTTCCTTTTCCTGAGCACTGAATGCTGGGATTGAAGGCATAGCATGCATCATGCATCACCACACCTGTCAAGACATCTCAAACCAGGCGTGACAGCACATACCTGTAATCCCAGCAGGCTGAGGCAAGAGGATCATACATTCAAGGTCATTTTAGACCACATAGTGAAGTACTGTTCCAAAAGGGGCAAAGGAAGCCAGGTATGGTGGCTCATGTCTGTAATTATATCACTAGGAGAAGAGGGTGAGCTTGGTGTTGTCTTTGGCTACATAGCAGAAAACCAGGCCGACCTTGTCTTTGAAAGCAAATTTTAAACAATATTTAAAAACAACAGATTAAGTGGTCTTCAAAGGTATGCATTCTGTGCACCGTGTGTGACCATATAGAGAACTTCTGTGTCCTTTCACAGACTCTGGGGGACCTCCACACCTCCACATCCATAGACCTTCTGCCATTTTTGGCTCTAGTTCTTGAGGTTGAAACCATCAGAACATTATGGGGGTGTGTCGAGGAAGGTTCCTGATGATGGGACAGCAGGGTCGGCTTCCAGCTTCTCTGCTCCTGTACCCATCTAGGATGACGGCGGACCCCGACCCCTTTGGGCATCCCATCGCACCCACCCATCTTTCTCATTCTGTCTTCACAGCGACTTCCTGATCCTCCCAGGATTCATAGACTTCGTAGCTGATGAAGTGGTAAGCCCCTCTTCCTTTGACTCAGGGAGGGGGCTGAATTCTTGTTCAATGGCAGGTTGTGGGAGAGGCTTTCCTGGGGAATGTGCTGTGGCTGTTACCCTTATTGTTGTGGGAGGAACTGGCTCACAGGGCAAAGGGTGTCAGGTCTGAATGGGGCAGAGGCATCTGGCCTGGGGTGGGGGTGGGGGATCCTGGAGAGAATTGAGTGGCAGCCTCACACGGGTTTAGAGGATGCTGTCACTGAAGAAGTTGGAGCATAGACTCAGCAGAGGCCCTGCAAGGAGGAGAGGGGTTGGGAGTGGCTGCTTTATTATACAGACAATGAGGATTGGCCGTTGTCTGAAATGCTGAGCAAGGACTATGCTCTGAAATTACGGGCACTTTGAATACAGTGTTCAGTGATTGGGCAATGACCCATAATGGACAAGAACTGGCAAGAGGGTTTGAAGGGGTAGGACTGGGGGGTGGGGTGGGCAGGGAGGACTCTGGACAGTTACAAGGAGACATAATGCTTTGCTTTCCATGAGGGGCTAGCAGGGAGCCATATCGATGAATAATTAGGCGTCTGAGAATTGTGATGGTGATGGTGTAAGCCAGGTTAGGAAAAGGTGCAGTGATCCTGCCTTGAATTCACACCCATTTAAAACAGCTGTTTCTGTATTTCCGTTCTCACGCAAGGCCCGAGAGCCTGCGTGTGCCTAGATCGTTCCTATATTGAGGACCCAGGCAGATTTTTGGAGGGGAAATTTGAGCTAATCTGGTTGTTCCCCTCTGATAGCAGTCAGGAGGGCCCTAGCTTCTTAGTTTAACCAAGTTTACTGAGCACTGTGGCTTTGTGCCAAACTCTGGTCTGGCCGCTAAGAAGAGCTAGAAAGATACCCTGCCTGGTCAGGAAGGATCAGGGAGATGGTGATTGCTTGTGGTAATGGAAGGAGAGACAGTGCGATTGTTTTCAAGGCATGGGTTCTGCTCACACTCTGTGATCTGTGTGCTGTAGGGGCCCATGAGTCTCAACATTTTTAAGTCAGAGTCTGTGTGGAGGGTTTGGGGGCTAGATCAGTATTTATTGGCCTGAATCTCAGAAGGGGTCATGACCTAGCTTTAGATTTAATTTTTTTGAACACGTGCATATATATATATATATATATATATATATATATATATATATATGTTGTGAATGGACCTAAATCTAAGCCAAAAGTCCTTATATTGTATTTACACCTTACGTGCTGCCTGAAGGTAATTTTGTACAGTACCTTTTCTTCATCTGAAGGTGACCTGCCATATGCGGTCAAGTGTAGAACATTGCACTTGTGATCATGTCACTACTCAAGACACTTGAGGTTTTTAAAGCATTTTGGATTAGGGATGTGCAGCCTATGTTAACTATCCTGACACTTGTCTTGAGCTCTAGATCCTTAGCCATTATGTTCCTACATGGCTAATAGTGGCCTTCCTGGTCCTCCCTTTGCCACCAGCCCGTGTCACCTAGAACCCACTTACTGTGCTCCTAGTGTCACTTGGCCTCGGCCTCGGCCTCCCCTCCCCTCTCTTCTCTCCTCCTTCCTCCCTCCTTCCCTTTCCTCTTTACTATTCTTTTTTGTTTCATATAATCCAGGCTGGCCTGGAATTCTGTATTGGTCAAGGCTAGCCTTGAACTCCTTGTCTTCCTGCCTCATTTTGGGATTATGGCCTGGTATTCCTTGTGGCTTTCATCTCAACTGAAATGACCTTGTCCACGTGCCTCATTCATGTCTTCTGTCTTTCCAAGTGGAATGCTCAGCTGCCTAATGCTCACTGCTGTATCCTACGCAGGATACAGATGCTGGCGAATGTCTGTTTGGGGCTGATAAAACCCTTCAATGGACCGTGCTTCCCTCCTTAGGACTTAACATCAGCCCTGACCCGGAAGATCACCCTGAAGACACCGCTGATCTCTTCTCCCATGGACACTGTGACAGAGGCGGACATGGCCATTGCGATGGCTGTGAGTCTCTTGCCTGGGTGGGGTCTCCAGGGCAGCAGGAGGGGCTGTGCAAAGGGCAGGACAGAGGAGGCTAGCCCTTGGCTTTTACCATACTTCCTTTCTATACCAGCTCATGGGAGGAATTGGTTTCATTCACCACAACTGCACCCCAGAGTTCCAGGCCAATGAAGTACGGAAGGTCAAGGCAAGTACTGGTCCCCTCCTTAAAAAGATGTGTCCGGCTTCATCCTTTAACTAGCTGCTGTGGATCCTAGGCGCCCTTCCTCATGATGGAATATGGGCTCAGCCCTCCTCTTCCCGTTGGTCCTCACCCTGTTGAGGGCTCTGGCTTCTCATTGGCATACCAGAGTCCCCTTTGTCCCTTGTGGCCAGGCTACATGCTGCCTCTGGATTTCTTGCAGCTTTTTTCTTCTGCCCACAGAAGTTTGAACAAGGCTTCATCACAGACCCTGTGGTCCTGAGCCCTTCGCACACCGTGGGTGACGTTCTGGAGGCCAAGATGCGACATGGCTTCTCTGGCATCCCTATCACCGCTACAGGCACCATGGGTAGCAAGCTGGTGGGCATCGTTACCTCCCGAGACATCGACTTCCTTGCTGAGAAGGACCACACCACCCTCCTCAGTGAGGTGCTTGCAGGGCAGGGAATGCAGAGCTGAAGCACAGAGGGAACTCCACCCTCAGGGGCCCCAGATTGGTACCTGTGACCAGGGACCATAGGGAGGCCTGGTCCTTCTTGCTCACCTGCCAACCTGCAGGCAAATGTTCCTGGCCCCACAGGTGATGACTCCACGGATCGAGCTGGTGGTGGCTCCAGCAGGTGTGACATTGAAAGAGGCAAATGAGATCTTGCAGCGAAGCAAGAAAGGTACCAGGGAGTAGACATCCCAGCCCCAGTTCCTGTGCAGTAGGATGGCCATCATTTCCCAGCCTTTCATGTTGGCGCAGTAACGACCCTAGGTCTTGGGGAAAACTTGAATAACCCTAGGCATCCTGGAGCAGGATCCCTGATACTCTGCTGCTGGCTTGCAGAAGCTCATTCCTAATTCAGTGACTTCCTGGTATGTTTTCACTACCAGTCCTGAGAGGTGCTTGTCATAGTAAAAGAGCTTTCTGTTCTTAAAAGTCTGGGGAAGCGCCGAGGTTGTGCTGCAGGGGCAGAGTTTGTATTTAACGTGGGAGGCGCTGGGTTCCATCCCTGGCAAAGCAAAAGTCTGGGCTGCTTTCTACGCCTCCTATGAACCAGCAAGCCGGATAGGTGCATCCGGGAGGGCACTTGCCCCCAAGCCGGATGACCTGAGTTCTATCCCAGGGGCCCATGTGCCAGAAAGAGGGGACCAACTCTGGCAAGTTGTCTCATCTCCGTGCGTGCAACATAGCATGCACACACAATAGCATCAAAAAGGATTGCAGGGCATGGGGGCTCATGCCTGTATTCCCGGGGCCTTCAGAAGGAGGAGCAGGATTTTAAGTTCCAGGCTACATAAGGCCTTGTCTCGAAAAATTAACCATGTAACCATGATGGCACATGCCTTTAATCCCAGCACTCAGGAGACAGAGGCAGGTGGATATCTCTGTGACTTGAGAACAGCCAGAGCTACATAGTGAGACCTTGTGTCAAAAACCAAGAAAAAAAAAAAAGTTACCAGTTGGCTTCTCAAAGTCCTTCAGTTAAATTTATTTGATATCTTTTGATATGTCCCTGGGGGCTGTTGCTTCCCAGGTCCCCAGGGGAGAGTTCTTTGTGGTTTGTAATAGGCAGGGAGGACCCACATTCTTCCCTCAGGGAGGTCTCCCATAGTGCCTTATCTGGGTACTTTGTGCTGTGACCTGGCCCACCAGGTGAAAGGCTGCCAGCCCTCAGGGGTCAGGACACTGTCCAGGCACCGGGACAGAGAGGAACTTGCTTGTTTGGGAAGGTTCTTTGCTTCCTGTCTCATGGGAAGCGGTCCAGAGGTGTGTGCTGTCACCTAGTGGCTGGTTTAGGTACTTCAGTAGTCTCTGGTTCCACTTTCATCCCAACACCTGCTCCTTTTTCCTCCTGGCCAGGGAAGCTGCCCATAGTCAACGATCAAGATGAGCTGGTAGCCATCATTGCACGCACAGACCTGAAGAAGAACAGAGACTACCCTCTGGCCTCCAAGGACTCCCACAAGCAGCTGTTGTGTGGAGCAGCTGTGGGCACCCGGGAAGATGACAAATACCGCCTGGACCTGCTCACTCAGGCTGGCGCTGACGTCATAGTACTAGTAAGGAGGCGGTGGGCTCCTGTGTCAGGTTTGGCTCCATACGGCCCTATTGAGCCTCTGCACCACCCCTCCCCCCCATCACCTTTCTATGGTGTCAGAATCAGACTAATCGTAGAGCCCAGAACAAACTGCTCGCCATCTCTCCAAGAGCTCTCCCCACATATAAATTTATTTACCCTATATAATTACAACTCACATCCACTGAGAGGCCTCCGCTTGCCAGGCACTGAGCTGGATTTTATATATATTCACTTGTAGTTCAGAACTTCACTGGGCTAGTGAGTTGGCAGGCTAATTAATAATATCTGTTTGTCATAGGAATGGACTTGTACAGAAAGTAGGAACAGGCTACGCCGCGAGTTAATACCAGTGGGTTTGCTAAACTTTATGACAGGCCCTTTTGAGAGAATCCGCTAAGAGTTATCAAGTAACTTTCCAGAAAAAGAATGAGCCCTCTGGTTCACAATTGGTATGATTTCAGGGGTTCACCCCTCTGCAGCCAGGGGACTTGCTATCTAGTCTGACCTCTTCTGTCCCCGTTCGCAGGATTCATCCCAGGGGAACTCAGTATATCAGATTGCCATGGTATACTACATCAAGCAGAAGTACCCTCACCTCCAGGTGATTGGGGGAAATGGTGAGTGCGGGCTGACCCTTCTCCATCCTCAGGACTCCTAGGCAGTGACATTGTCCCAGGCAAATGGGGCAAGGGGTAGGATGGGCTTGGCCTAGCGCTTAGGTTTGGGGAGGCACAGTATGATCCTAGGATGTTCCTCAGGGCGGGGACATTATCCTCACATCCCTCTGTCTGCTTCCTCCATTCCCAGTGGTGACAGCGGCCCAGGCCAAGAACCTGATTGATGCTGGTGTGGACGGGCTTCGTGTGGGCATGGGCTGTGGCTCCATCTGCATTACCCAGGAAGGTGGGTACCCACCGGGGAAGGAGGCAGGGCTGCCATTTAGGACCACCCTGGCCAAGATGGCCTCAGATCTCACTGTAGGTATATGAGCTCACTAGGCGTTCTCAAGGAGGTGGGTTCAGGATGGCCCATGCTCAGGCTCTACCCTGTCTTGGGAATAGTTAAGGAAGAGGCAAATGGTATGGACAGATGAGGGCATGTGAGTTGGGAAGTGGACCAATCTGCTTTTCAGACCTGGTTGTGGAGACTCTGGGTTGGTAGGACACTTTACTTACTATAAGGTGTGTGTTGAAAGACAGCTGAGGGCTTGCATGGCATTTGTGACCCATCATGCCTAAGGTATGAAGAGAACATGTCTCTGAACATCCAGGGATGTTAGAAAACCACATTGCCACGTGTAATAGTCGAGGGGACCTCCCCAAGGGAGAGGGAAAGAGAGAGAGAGGGAACGCGAGAGTAAAGCAAAGGAGGCTGTAAGAACCCAACTCTGGTATTAGCTGCTAATACAGAGGACTCCTTCACAGGGAGCTGTACCCAGCAGCGGATGCTAGAGACCACCAGTCTTGAGGTCCTGTTTTCTGGAGGCCGGCACTGGTCCCCTGATCCATTTCCCTTGTGATGCTGTTGGTGGTGGGTGACGTAGGGACCTAGAATCTCTTTCCCCCTGCTGTTGCTGTTGGGTCCTGCTTCAGGCCTCAGAAGGGCCATCTCTCCCCATCCCTTCTCCGTTAGTGCTGATAGACACAAGAAGGGGCCATTGACTCATGTCTGTCCTGTGCAACCCACTTTCCCCAGTGATGGCCTGCGGCCGGCCCCAGGGCACTGCCGTCTACAAGGTGGCGGAGTATGCCCGGCGCTTTGGGGTTCCGGTAATAGCTGATGGTGGCATCCAGACCGTGGGCCACGTGGTCAAGGCCCTGGCACTTGGAGCCTCCACAGGTGAGGGGAGCACTTTGGATTGGGCAGGTGGAGCTGGGATCCAGTGGGAATACTGTGGAGGAGGCGGCCGCGTTCATCCTCCACCTTGACCTCTGTAGTGATGATGGGCTCCCTCCTGGCTGCCACCACCGAGGCCCCCGGCGAATACTTCTTCTCAGATGGGGTGAGGCTTAAGAAATACCGGGGCATGGGTTCTCTGGACGCCATGGAGAAGAGCAGCAGCAGCCAGAAAAGATACTTCAGGTTCGTCTTCGTGTTCTTGAACTCTTGCGTGCCCTTGACCTCAGACGGCAGCCATCCCGGTACCCCAGTTTTAGGAACTCTCTCTCTCTCCCTCTCTGTCTCTCTGTCTCTGTCTCTGTCTCTCTCTCTCTCTCTCTCTCTCTCTCTCTCACACACACACACACACACACACACACACACACGGCAGAGAGAGCTTGGGATACTTGATCTGGAGGCCACGTGGTCTCTGCTGCTGCCGAGATGCTGCTGCGTGTACCCTTTCTGCCTGTACCCTGGAGAGGTGGGGTGGGGACTCTGAGCCTTGGGCTGCTGGGCTCAGCCTCCCCACTGTCCACGCAGTGAAGGGGATAAGGTGAAGATTGCACAGGGAGTCTCGGGCTCCATCCAGGATAAAGGCTCCATTCAGAAGTTTGTGCCCTACCTCATAGCGGGGATCCAGCATGGCTGCCAGGATATTGGGGCCCAAAGCCTGTCTGTCCTGCGGTGAGTGTCTTGGGAGCAGAGGGTTTTGGGAGGTTTCTCTCCTTTCTCCACTTTCTTGTTTTCTGGGATGCTCCTGACCTATTCGCCTGCCCACCTCCCAGATCCATGATGTACTCAGGGGAGCTCAAGTTTGAGAAGCGGACCATGTCGGCCCAGATAGAAGGCGGTGTGCACGGCCTACACTCGTAAGTCGGTAACCTGCTGGTGCCAGGCGGGGCAGGTTCAAAGCACAAAGGGTCCAGGGGCCACGTGGCCTCTCTGCCACCCCATTCACCCTGGAACCTTGTCGTGGATCCCTCCCAGGCTCCCTAAATCTTGCTTGCTCTAGAAGCTTGGTGGCTGGTGGCAGCGGCTGGTAGTACTGGGTTCTTGCTGGTGGTGGCACCAGGCAGGCAGGCAGGCAGGCAGGCAGAAAATGGGGGCATGAACCCTCTGGTGGGGAGACGGGCAGAGAGACAGATGCCAGGCCCATTGCTGGTGTGACTGTGGGTTGGGGGCCCAGCTAGTTGGCAGCAGTAGTTGTAGGCATGCAGTCCGCTCTGGTCAAGAGGACAAACCTCCCTAAGCATAGGCGGGCATCTAACTTGTCTCTCTTTCTGCCCTACCCTCCCATAGCTATGCCTTTCTGCCGTGTAAGTAACTGCGCTGCCGGCCGGGGCCAGGCGTAGAATAGAGCAGGGGCAGTTTGGGTGGGCCGTGGGCTGGGAGAATGGGAATTGGGTGGGAGGTAGTGCTGGAGTCTAATCATGGGACACAGACATCATTGGAACCTTCTAGTTCTAATCCCCATCACCATGGTGGGGGAGGCCAGCCACAGCGCCTCATCCAACCAAAACATAAATCTAATTTTGGGTACCAAGAGATACCTGTGATTACAGGCCTGGACTACCCCATTGTGAGGGTCCCGAGTCACCCATTCATGGGGGGGGGGGGACACAGTGCTAACGGGGCTAGTTGAAGTCTGCTCTGGGATGATAGCTCTGCTTTCCTGAGCTGTCTCTTCCTCCTGGGCAACAAGAACAGTCCACTCAGGTGTGGCAATGGCTGGAAGGAGCAAGGCTCTCGCTGGGACTGGTGTGGGTTTTCATGGAGGCCTGGCCAAAGGAAGACAGAGGTACAGGGCCACCTCTGCCTCTTCTAGGCCCCTGGCTGAGAGGCAAACTCTTCAGCCTCTCGCAAATGCGGGGGATCGTGGGCAAGAGGATGCTGGGAAGGGAGTAGGCCCCACTCACGTGCTCTTAGCTCCCTCTTACTTTGCCTTCGCAGTTACGAGAAGCGGCTGTACTGAGGCCGGCGGTGGAGGCAGCGAACCCCGGGGTCCCACTCCAGGGGCAGCCTCCCTCCACAACTGAGTGGTCCGTGGACTTGCACTATGGGTACCCCGGCTCCTTCCCAGGGAGAGGAGGAGAGTCTCTGAGCGGACTGTGGCTCCTCCCTGGTAGCTGCCCCCTGTGTCAGGCGGCCCCATGAGATCCTCTGGGTCCCCTCTTCAGCCCCCTGAGCCCAGCCAGCCTTGGCTCACAGGCCCTGTGCCTGCCTCAGGTCCTCCTCTCGCTGCAGCCTGCTCTGGCCGCTGGGGAAGGTGGCCCCTCCTGGCTTCTCCTATAGGGCACCTCTCTCGCTGCCCCCCCCCCAGGAAATGGTGCTCTCCTGACCCTGCCTCTGGCCCACCCCTGGACTTCTGTCCTCAGCCGTGTGGCACTGTGGGTTCTGGACCTAGGCCGGAGGGAGGTCTCTGCCCCCTTCCTCTGGCTTGAGGCTCCCATGGGCCCTGCTCCTCAGCCTACTACCCCCATCTCTGAACCTGGAGAGGGCCTGATTAGGGCCACCTGCCCTTCGTTCCTGAGTCACCATCGTCCCCAGGTGTACCGTTTCTGCCCTCTCCTCTCAGCTGCAGCTGAAGGCTTTAACTTTGCACACACTTTGGGGTCACAATTGCATCATTGTATATTAAATAATCCGAATACATCAAGCAGTCATCAATGCCTCTGTCATCCCGTTTCTGTCCTCCGACCACAGGGTGGCTGGCCCCTATCCTGGGAGTGACTGTCAAGTCCCATTAGGGCCTGGCCTCTACAGGAGATACTGATGCAGCTGGGCCATCTGAGAGGAAGTCTCCCAGGCCTGGGGCAGCTGCCCAGCATCTCCTGTACCTGGGAAGTATCGCAGAACGGTTCACTGTAGCTCCCGCTGCAACCTTGAACAGGTGGGAGTTAGGGTATGGAAGGGCCCTGACCACTCAACACCTAGGACCTCACCAGTGGAGCAAGGCGGATAGATGGGTGAGCTGCGGTGCTTACCGTGATGCAAAACCGCTTACGGCCTCTGACTCCTTGCTGAACTGATGTTGCTTTCCAAAATCTGAAAACACGTCTGGATGTTCTAGCCAGAGGTAGCTGCTTCCTCAGACAACCTAGACAGAAGACCAGGTCTCTAGAGCTGAGAGGTCTTGGGACAGTCACACTGTTTTTGCCACACTGCTGGTAGAGGCCGGCAGTGGTCGCAAAGCTGTCCTACCTTGGCATAAGCAGCACACAGGTGGGCGGGATGGAAGGTGTCCTGGAAATGCCCCCCTCCCCTGTGGCAGGGAAGATGGGAGGGTCCTGGTTTGTGACGATGATCCAGAATGCTCCTGTGACTACTCAGGTGGAGTCCCACAGGGCCCAGTTGACACCCTGAAGATGGCTACTCTTACCCAGGCCCCACTCACGGTAAGCCTTTTGGCTATGGGCCCGATACTGTTGAACACTAAGTCTGCACCAGGTTCTGCTATAACGTCTCCCAGCACTGTGGTGCTTTCAGGACTGGAAAGGAGATTTGGTACCTTTCAAGCTGCTGCAGGAACTTTCCAGAGAGTCCCTGGAGGCCTTGTGCCCCGGAGCCTGTGGCCCTGTAGGCCCCTAATAGTCAAAGGTGACCTAGCTGGTAGGAGGATGCTTGGATCCCATAAGGCGGCAAAAGATGAGGGATGGACTAAATGAGGTACCCTACAGGAGCAGCATGACTCTTCCATCATCCATTGAGGTGGGAAAGAGGTCCAGCCTTTTAGACAGATATCAGCAGACCAGGTCGCTCTGAATCAAGCTGTTGTGTGGATCAAAGGGGAACTCTCCCTTTGAATTAGCTCTCACTGACCAACAGCGCTAATACTAGGATAGGTTGCTTTGCAAGCCCCAATGGTCTGGAGTTTATTAGTGCTGGCTGACCTTTCTAGAGGAAGTCCTGGCTCAGTAGGTGTCTTAGTTTCTCTTCTTGCTGTGATAAAATACTCTAAACTTAAAGGAGAAAAGGTTTATTTTGGCTTACAGTCCCAGCTACAATCCATCACAGTAGGGAAGTCAAAGCAGCATGGTATTGAGGCCTTGGGTCATAATAAGGAAGAGTGATGAGCAACCTCAAGCCTACGGGATGGTGTCTCCCACAGTGGGCAGGTCTCGTCACCTCAATGACCTTAGTCCAGATAACCCCCCACAGACATGCCCAGAGCCCCGTCTCCCAAGGGATCCTAGATCTGTTCAAGTGGACAAATAGATTAAGCATCATAGTTGGATATGTTTCAGGTTATTCCAGAGAGCCAATAAAGACCCCAGAAGCTCAGGATCATTGAGCCCCCAGCTTCTGATGCTTAGTAAACTTTGAGAATCACTGACCCCCCTAGAGGGAAATGGCTTCCAAACGCATGATTTCTGAGACTCTTTCCAAAGCATGTGTTTTTGGGAACAATTTCAGATAACTCAACACTTATCCCGTGGGTTCATGACCCCATGGTAATAGGGTGACTAGGGCCTGGGGGATAACCCAGACAACATGCTCACTCTGGCTGTCAATTCAGCCACTGGTCAATACTCCGGTGGGACAGATGCCCTCTCTGGGGAGGAAGCGCAGTACAAGCAGATACCCAGAAGCAGCTGGGAACAGTGCCTGGTCAGCAGAACTCGGTGCAGGTGCCTCTCTCAGGCACTCTGGTACCATCACTTCGCTATCATCGACATGGTTTATCAGAGACTAGGCTGTGCCGTGGTAGCACCTCGGGTCCTCACTTTGTGGGCAAACAGCGTTAGTGTGAAGGTGCAGCCACTCAGAGGAGACCGTGCATCACTAGTGGGCAGCCAGCCAGTGCCCCAGTCCCCACAGTAACACCAGTCCCTGAGCAATCGGAACTAGGCATGGGCATGGGAAAGGCAGGCCAGGTAGACCTGCAGGTACTGAGCCTTGGCTGCTGGCCTCATCCCAAGCAAGGATAGGAAGATGAGCAGGGGTGGAGCCAGGGACCGTGGGAGGCTCAGTGTTCAGCAGAGGATGAGTGGAGCCGCAGAAGACTCACATTTCCGTCATCTCAGCCAGGAGCATTTTGGCCCTCTCTGGTGTACTATGGGGGCAGATGAAGGAGGTGTATTGAGCATTCCTTGCTTCTAGTCTCCCGTGGAGAGCTAAGAAGGAAGATTTCAAATGGCATGAGCCAGGAGTTCAGGAGAAGCCTGGGCTAGCTCTCCCCTCAGGGTCACTTCAACTTACATGGCTTTAGTGTCACTCAGGAAGTAGACAGCCCAGCCCTAGAAGGGAGGAGAGACAGCAACTCTTGTGAATGGACAGCTTTTCCCAGCCCTCCTCTCATCTGGGAAGGAGATCCAAAGAGGAAGAGGGACTCAGCCATGAAGGTGTAGGGACGTCTCCTTTCCCTGCCCTTAAACACTGCATCTTCGTTCTTTCAAATTCCTCTTTGACTTGTGGGGCCTGGAATCCGAGCCTAGCTCTACATGCAGACATGACTTAGGGCATTGGAAGACCAATCCTCCTTACTTCTTCACACCCATAGCGACCCTTTTGGCCTTTATCTGGAGAGTTTGACTGCAGAGTCTGGTCAAAAGAGTAGAAGCAACCGAGCACAGCTGTTGTACCTTAGCAGGGCCCTTCACCTGAGGTGCGAGGGGTCACCCTGCTAGACTTACCTTTCTTATAGCTCAGTTAGGAAGATGGGGTGCCTTGGTCCCCAGCCTTCTGCTCTGTCTTTCTAGCTTCTGGTACTCTATCTGCCACCTTTGCTCCCAGCCCAGCTAGAGGTGGCCAGGGGCATCTGGGCTGAAAGTAGTGTTTTGCTGCAACAGAGAGAAGCCAGGCTCTCCCTCGCTTCAGACCTAAGTTTCCTTACTGGTGACAGTGGCTGGGAAAGAGATGCACCTTCATCAGAGGCACAACAGCTTTCTGCCTTTTGACCCCGGATCTCAGATAAGCCACTTTGCCCTGTACCTTGCACACAGGCTTATCTCTGGGTGGGGAGAGGGTAGGGGCTTTCTCAGGCACGGATCACCTGGAATGCAAGCCAGCCCACCAGGTCTCTGCTGTTGTTTTCTCTTAGTCATGGGTGAGGCAGAATGAACTGAGCCCAGCATCTCATCAGGCAACTAACTGTCTTGTTGGGAAAAGAAGGTTCTCCACATAGAGGAAAGTGAAGTTAGTAGCACTAGGTCACCAGGAACCGAATGGCTTGGAAGGAGGAAGGGGAGTTTTATACATAAGGACCTTGCTGTGACCCCAACCGTCAGTCTCCAATCTCCAACTCTAGCTTCTTCATCCTGGCTGCACCCTCCTGGCAAACTCAGGCTACTTAAAAGCAAAATTCAAGTCTGCAATGCGGATTCCGCACTACAGAAAATCAATGAAGGGGAGGGACTTCCTCCAGACCCCCCACTCCGCGGGCCGGCTTCCTCTAGCTGTGGGGAAGGACATGGCTTCCACCCTCCCTGTAATCCACAGAGGCCCAGTTCGAGTCTCTGGGAGAAATCTGAAGGTAAAAGGAGTAAAGAACTTTTCTGGGGAGAGGTGATGGCGCAGAACCGGAGCGGTTCCTGTTCCGGGATGGGACGCCTAGGTCTGGGTGCTTCAGAAGCAGTGTGGCTCTCCATCCAGCAGATGGCGCCAGAACCCACCGACTGCTGGGAGACCAGGGAACCCAGCAAGGCGTTTCCAAGGCAACAGACAGCGTTCTAAAAGCCTGGCCCTTGACAACCATTCCCTGGTTGCAGACGTCCATAGTAAATTTGGCTTCTGAAGGACAGAAAGAGCACAGAGGACAAAATAACCCCGGAAAGAGGCTAGCTGGGGCAGCCCAGAAGAGTGAGAGAAAACCTCTATAATACCATTGTTTATTACTCCCCATCTGTGCCTGCTAGGCTGTCATATCCTCAGCTACGAGTCAGTAATGCATAGAGTCCATTATTAAGGCTGGCATGAATAAGACTCAGAGAGAGGAAGTAGCTTTCAGTCACCAGCTAGTCCGACCCTGGGCCTGCCTGGGGGTGGCTGCTCCCTTGTGCCTGTGAAGTATCCCGGCAGTGTTTTGCGCATGCTGAAATGAGTGGGGACCCTCTGCTCAGGGTCCCGCTTATATCAAATAGCCATAGAGGTAGGGGAGAGGGGGAGTTAGGCAGGGTCATGTGATGGTTTCCAAACAGTACAGCTCTCCAAGAAGGGCACAAAGCTGGAGACTACAACTGTTGTATAGAGAAGAGAGGAGGTTAAGGGTTAGGTCTTGGGGACCTAAGGAGAAAACCACTCAGTGAGTCAAGAGACAGATGTGGGGTCTTCAGGTCCATTCAGTCTGTACTCAACCAAGACCTCAGCTCAGGGCCTCTGCAGCTCACCTTGAACATGACTAGTACTGAACTTCTGACCCCATACATTACATGAGTTCTCCAGAGAAACACATCCAACGATCCACGTATCTGTGTCTGCCTGTCTACCCTCGAGATCTCTGTCCAGAGAGACAGAGATGGCGAGACAGAGGCAGAACCATCACGGGGGACCACTTTCCATGATGATAGGGATTGATGGAAAGTGCCAGGACTGCAGTCAGCACTGCAGAGACCCAGAGCACTCACTATTTCAAGCCCAAGCTCCTAAACAGGAGACCTCTGTCCTAGCTGGGAGACGGCAGGCTGAGAGAGTGAACTGTTACTCAGCCTTGGTGGTTGTGGCTTTATTTAGGTTCCTCTGGGATTAGGTGATGCCCACCCCGCCATCAGGTTGGCTCTGTCTGTGGATCCAAATGTTAACCTTGTCCAGAAACACCAGTACACACACAACTAGAAATGTTTTGCACAGACTAATCTGCCCCCCACCATGGACCAGCTATGCTGACATGTGTAATTCTCCACCACACTCCCCAGGCATCTGTTAGCAAGCCCTGTGGGCACTGCCTTCATAATACAGTTTATTGGGCCACTTGTAGTCTCTTCTACCACCCAAGCCATGACCACCTCTTCCCTGCGTGACAGCAATGAGCCTAGATTTTCCCCAGCTTCACTGTTGCCTCCTTCTAGAACCTTTTAAGCACAGCGATTGGCTGACCCTTTCAAGATGCAAGTTGCAGCTTTCGAAGGCCCTGTAATGTTTTCATTACAGTAAAAGCCAGGCTCTTTAGTGTGACCCTCAAGTCCCTTTGTGATCTGACCCCTACGTTGCAAACCCTGTTAACTGCCCTGCTTTCCTTGCCCTGTGATGCACCCATTAGGCTCTTTTTGTCTACTTCTTCCAGATAGCCCTCTTCTGCCTACTCCCTTCCCTTCCTACAGGCGTCTACACACACACACACACACACACACACACACACACACACACACACACGTAAGTTTAGCCACTCCCCTCCCTTCTTATCCCCGTTTTCTGCTTTATCGCTTTCCAAGCACACCACAAACACACTCTTTATATGCATGCTGTCTGCTTTCCTTGTGTGACTGTATCTCTAAAACACTGTCACTCATAAGTGAACGAGCCTATGAAGCACATTCCTCGGCTGATACGTGTCTAGGTATAGCAATGCTGAGGGCACAGAGATGGACAGGGCACTCATTCCTTTGAAGAACTCAGCACCTTGCAGGAGAGATCAGCTTTGATCTGTGTCGGCGGGCAATTCAGGACCATGTAAAGATAATGCAAATACTGGCAGTCCTGGCAGGGTGTGCTCAGTGCCAGGACCGCATACACGCATTATGACACTATAAAACCCTGTGAAGTGGAGAATAGACTTCCCTTCTAGAGGACAATACAGGCTCAAGAGAGGTAAAGTCATCTGCCCAAGGCCATCTAGCTGCTCAGCCACTAAGCTGAGGCTGTGTCCTCATTCCCAAAGTCCCTTTTCACTCTCCCAGGGGAAGCCAAGAGGGTGCAGAGAGAGAGAGAGAGAGAGAGAGAGAGAGAGAGAGAGAGAGAGAGAGAGAGAGTGAGAGAGTCTGCGATGCAGCAGAGAGAGCCTGTGTCCAGTTTCTGCCAGCTTCCTGCCTGCAGCCTGGGGTTGACTGAGCTCCCTCCTGGCCACCAGCCCACTTGCCACACCCCCCACCTTTGGCAAAGTATTGACTACACAAGGATCCCTTTTGGGCCCGGTCATGCATATAACCGCGGGTTGACAGGCGTCAGGGTGCCAGGGCAGCCAAGGGTGAGGTCACAGGCTGAGCACTCTGTAGCCAGCCTCCCCCATTCTGTCATCCCAGGCTCCGATTTTACTCTGCTGGCTGCAGAATTGCCCACAGCTCCAGCCCAGCAGGCACTGGTTTCTCCCTGTCAAGGTCTAAGCGCACCAGCTTCCCGTTGCTGTGGTAACAAGTTACAACTCTATAGTTTAAGACAACATAAATTTCCTATCTTACTGTGGTGGAACTCAGAGGTCTAGGATTCACCCTCCCAGTTGCCTTTCTCTGGAGGTTCTGGGGAGAAGCCATTCCTTTGCATTGAGAGTTTTTAAGACTATAAAGTCTATGGCTCATGGGCTTATCTTATTCCTTCATAGCCAGAACACAGCGTCTTCAGCTCCTCCTGTCTTTCTGACCTGCTTGGACATGAGTCTTGCTTCTTTTTCAAGAGCCCACTGTAGTCTTCCCATCTCCAGACTCACAGCCTAGTCATATCTGCCAATGCCCCCTTTGTCACATTGGGCACCACAATTCCAGGGGGTCAGGTTGGCTTACTTGGCCCTTACTTGCCTTGCCATAGCTGTCTAGGATGCTCACCTCCATAAAGATAGGGTATTTATAGGATGCTTAACAAAAACTAAACAACACAGACAACCATCTGTCTCATCATCTTTAGGAAGTTTTTGTGTGGATCCCCATTGTGCATATGAACCCAATTATCTCTAATACCACACCCCAAGGCCCCCTTCACAGATTGGAAACAAATCTTTTTCTCCTGAGGCATTCCCCAGAGCCTGTGTATTTGCCCCTTTGTGTAGCTTGTGAGCTCTCAAGGCGAGGCAGAAGCTATGTCTCAGTTCTAAGGCCCCTGACATAGGGCAGGCTGCAGGTTGGGGGCAGACAGGTTGGGCGCATGGGTGGCCTCTGTGAATCCACCCCCTTCAGTGAATGCAACTCCTTTGTGTATGTATCTTATTTTGGGGGGTGGGGAGGAAGAAGAGTAGAACCCCACCATTAGGAGTTCAGGAAGACCTGGCTTATTTAGCTGGGGATGTAGTTTAGTTGTTAGAGTGCACAAAGCTCTCGGTTTGATCCTAAGCACAAGATAGAACTGGTTACATGATGCCGGGCAGGAGGCTCAGAAGTTCAAGGTCATCCTTGGCTGCCTAGTAAGTTTGAGGCCAGCTTGGCATAAATGTGACCCTGCTTCAAAGAGAGGGGCAGAGGTTCGGGACAAGAGGAAGAGAGAAGAGATCCTGGTCTGAATGATCTTTCCTGGGAGGGGAACCCCCTCTCTAAGCCAGCCTGTCGCCTAGGTCACTCTGCGAGGGAGTAGGAAGGGTTTGGGCTCTCCCTACTGCCCCGTGCTCCTGTTCTTATGCATTCATTTGGCTTTGATTGGCCATAGGGCAGCAGAACTTTCTGCGATTGGCTGAAGACAGAGTTGGTCACCAACAGTGCCACCTGGCTCTAACCAACCCTGCTCACACAGGGCTGCGGCACAATCAGAGGCATCGCTTCCTGGCATGCACATCTGAATGCTCCACATCCACCTCTCTGCTGAACTTCCCAGTGATGAGGAGAACCCTGGGGTCCTCGGACCACACTTTGAACACAAAGACCCAGAGGACTCAGGCCATCTGCACCGAATCTTCCACCTCTGTGATTACGCAATGATGCAGTGTTTCTGGCACTGTTATTGGGCCGGATATGGCTCTGTACAATCCCTGGTCCCACCTTCACGGTGTAGCCCGGTCCCTAGGCATAGAAACGGGCTCTCCTTGTTTCTGGGTGTCCATGTTTGTGTCTACCCTGGATCTCTGTGTTGGTCCCAGCCTGCATGCCTTTCCTGCTACTGGCATGCAGAGCTCTGGCTTCACTCTCCTATCAGCTGTATCCAGCCTAACAGATGGGTGGGGTGCTCCACAGCATTGTCAGGGTGGGACCGGAAGCCAGCTCTTCCTCGTCCTACAAAAGTCAAACACATTGCTGGGATTTCAGAATTTGGGAGTTGGGTGGAAGACTGGTTTTGTTTTATAGTACAGGAGGTGCGCTTTGAGCCACTGGGAGGCACTTTTGTTTCTGGGAGGCTACTTCTGTTTTCTGCCTTGCTCTTTACCCTGAGCCCTGAGACTAGGATTTACAAAGGGCTTGCCCATAATCCCCTGCAGATACCTGATTTAGGCTACAAGTGTGGGGTGGGTGGTGTGGGCAGGTAGAGTTGCAGAGAGAAGGAGGACAAAAACACAGTGGGCTCTCTGTCTCTTCTGGGGAGGTAGAGAGGTGTCCCTTGCATCCATATCATTGGTAACAAAATTTTGTGTTATCTATATAATGAGGGTACCGGACCTGGTAGCTGCAGACCTGTAATCCCAGCTACTAGGAGGGTGAGGCAGGAGGGTGGCAAATTCAAGGCTTGCCTGGTCAACTTAGTGAGGCTCGGTCTCAAAAACTGAAAGAGAGGTAGGGTAGAGCACTTGGCCTAGCATGTAGGAGGGCCTAGGTTCAATCCCCCAGTTAGGAGGAGGCCCAACCAGCCATAATGAAGGCCTCGGGATCAGATGGAAAGGGAGAGAAGCAGAGACTAGAGATGACCACCAGGGCCAGCATTTTTGTACTTTATTTATGTCTCCTTCTTCCCTCCTCTCCCCTCCTCTCCGAGACCGAAGCAGAGCCTTGTACCTGTAACATGCTAAGCATGAACTCAAACACCGGCCTCAGCCCTTTACATACAGCCTTTCCATGTTCCAGGGCTGTCTAAGCTGTCTGCTACATATCGACTCATTTGACGGCCGCCACTTGGTTTGTGGGAGGGCTGCCATCATGCAAAAGAGAGATCTTACACACCACAACAACTGGAGACCGGCACTACAGACCCCGAAAGGAGGCACCGGGGACAACTGTCCTTGTCAAAAGAGCGGAACACTTGCTTTTTTGTACACTACAAAGTACACGTGTTTGGTAGAACGCCTACATTTGTCCTGTTCACACTTAATCGCTAAGAGGCAGAGACAGGGACACGAAGAGCAGGATTCTCTTGAGGGACCTCCGGCTGTTCTGTGATAGTTCTAGACCAGAAATCCCAGTAGGTTGGAAGAAGGGAGTGGAGATGAGGGGACCAGCCTCGATGCTTCAAGGCACCTCGATGCACATGACACTCAGCCCAGCTTTCTTCATCCTTCTTGATAATGAGCACTGGCACGAGGGAGCCTGGGAGGAGGCAGCCCCTGGAGCCCGGCCGAGGGGCCCCTGTCCTGCACCTGCCTGCTCTCCATCCTCTGGCCAGAAGCTCTCTCACCTTATCCTCACCCCCCCCCCACTTCCAGGACCAAGACAGGCTCCACCCAGCTAACAGGGGCATGGGTACCACAGGCCATTCATTCCCCAGAAGTAACTTAGCTCCAGTAGATTCCTAGAAGGTGGCCTTCCTCATTAAGGGGTGAGAATTCTGTGCTGGCTAGTTTTATGCCAACTAGACACAAGCTATAGTCCTTCGAGAGGAGGGAGCCTCAGCTGAGAAAATGCCTCCTTAAGATTGGGGTATAGGCGCCGGGCTGTGGTGGCACACACCTTTAAATCCCAGAGCTCTGGGGGCAGAGGCAGGCAGATCTCTGTGAGTTTGATGCCAGCTTGGTCTATAAGAGCGAGTTCCAGGACAGACTCCAAAGCTACAGAGAAACCTTGTCTTGAAACCCACCCAAAAAAGATAGGGGTATAGGCAATCCTGAAGGGCCTTTTCTTAGTGACTGTTGTGGGAGGGCCCAGCTCATTATGGGTGTGGCCACCCCTACACTAGTGGTCCTGGGTTCTATAAGAAAGCAGACTGAGCAAGCCATGAGGAGCAAGCCAGTAAGTAGCACCCTTCCATGGCCTCTGCATCAGCTCCTGCCTCCAGGTTCTAAACCTGCTTGAGTTCCTGACCACATTGCTTTTGATGATGAACTGTTGTATGGAAATACAAAGGGTGAAATACACCCTTTGCTCTCCAAGTTGCTTTGGGTTACAGTGTTTCAACACAGCAGTAGCAACCCTGACTGAGACAAATCCTAAGGGTGACCTCTGGCCACAGTGAATGCACACACCTTTGAACATGTGCAGCCCCCCCCCCAACTTGAGGGGAGGAAGGGGAGAGAAAAGAGAGGAGGCCACTTGTCCAGCACTATCCATGTACATTAGCACAGATATGATAGTGTTTCAGGATAGACAGATTATAATCTCGGGGCTGGAGAGACTACTCAGTGGTTAAGAGCCTTTGCTGCTCTTGCAGAGGACCCAGGATGGTTCCCAGCACTCATATGGCAGCTTACAGCCCCCAGTAACTCCTGTTCCAGGAGATCTAATGCCCTCTTCCGGCCTCTGTGGGCTCTGCATTCATGTAGTTCATACATGCAGGCTCACTCACACACATACACATAAATAAATCCTTTTTTAAAAAAAGATTATGTGTGGATCTTGGGGGGATGAAAAGTGAGTGTGATTGGGATGCATTTTGTGAAATTCCCAAATAATCAATAAAAATATTATGCTGAGAAACAAAAGATTATGTGTATGCCAGAACATTGGTAAAACAGAAAAATGCGAAGAAGTAAAAACTACCCATGATCTTAACAAGCTCAGATAATCACCTTTGTGACGATGGTATATTTTCATCTTACCCTGTCTCTAGGCACATACTATGCCTACATAGACAACTGCAGCAAAATTGTAATTCTTTTGTATATACTTTTATGTTTTCTCTCTGTTTTGCTTTTGTGTAACTTGAAAAATTAACACTGTAACAGGATTGTAATTTTTCCATTTCCTTAGGATGTTATTTGTAGCAATTGTATTAATTAGTCAGTTATTTCCCTATTGTTATACCTGCAACCGTATCCAGGGTCATGCTATTACAAACAGTGCTGTCATTAATATCCTTGTACACAGACTTTTCCAGCAGAGCTGCTGTTTGGTACCCAGCTAACATCCATCTAAAGAATTAATAGAGTATGAACCTGGGTGCATGATTGTAATGCCAGGATTCTGGAGAAGGTAAGAAGGTCATGAGTGTGGGACAAATCTGGGCTACGTAACATAGTGAGCTCCCATCTTTAAAAAGTATGAAATTTAAAACAGTTCCTAGTGTCTGTTGCAAAACGGTACATTTACATTGCACCATTTGAAACCTCCCCGGTCACATTCAGAAACACTCAATTCACCATGTGCTGTTGACTACTAATGAAAGCTGGTGAGTGGGTTGAGGGTGAGGTAGAAGTGGTATGGGCCTTTTGTTTGGTTTTAAACAGGCTCGCTCTGTGCATCCTAGGCTAGCCTAGAATTCTCTACATAGCTGAGAGTGGTCTTGAACTCCTGCTCCTATCATTACCTCACAGACACGTGGCCCCATGCCCAGATGAATATTACTTCTTTTTGTTCATTTGTTTGTTTAAAGTATTGGTATTTACTTTATGTTTAGTGTGCATGTGTGCTTGCATGCATGTGTGCGTGCATGCGTGTATATGTGTGTGTGTGTGTGTGTGTGTGTGTGCGCGTGTGCATGCATGCAAAGGTCACAGTGAGTCTGTGGAGTCAGTTCTCTCCTTCCACTTTTATGGTGGGTTCAGGGATTGAACTCAGATGGGAAGATGTCACAGCAGGCACTTTCACCTGTGGAAACCACCTCACTGGCCCTGCTTTTGAGAGCACACGGACTTCTGTTCATGCTCCTCCTGCCTCTGTCTCTGGACTGTGGCCACATGTTGGCTCTAGCTAGAGTCTTGTAATGAGTGTGCACATCTCTGTCTAGTATCTAAGTCTTCGGTTTTTGTCCGTCTCTGTTTCTTACCTTCTCTCCGAAATCGCTACCGTAGACACTCAGTTTCTGATTTCCCTTCTAGCATTCTATGCCCCGAAGCCAAAATATGTCTTTCTTAAAGATATGTTTATTTTTATTTTGTGTACTTGTGTGTGTGCCTGCTTGCCTATATATGTGCTGTGTGTGTTCAGGAGCCTGTTAAGGCCAGAAGAGGTGCAGGATCCCTCGGAAGTGGAATTAGTAAGTTAGTCAGTTGTCATTTGATCTGGGTGCTGGGAACTGAATCCAGAACCTCTACAAGAGCCTAAATGCTCTTAATTGCTGAGCCATCTTTCCAGCCCCAGAATGCTTTGCTGTTGTTGTTGCCTGCCTGTCCTCAAACTCTTGCCTTTATCACTTAAGTGCTGGAATTATAGGTATGTCCCACTATGCCTGACTCTCTCTCTCTCTCTCTCTCTCTCTCTCTCTCTCTCTCTCTCTCTCTCTCTCTCTTTCTCTTTCCTGTGTGTTTTCTTCTTCTACCATGTGGGATGGGATTCAGTTTGTCAGGCCTGGTGGCAGGCACCTTTATCTGCTGAGCCATCCTTCTGGTCCCTCAGAATGATTAGAACAATAACAACAGCAACAAATAAACAATCATAAATCAGCTTACATATTCCTGTTCAAGTCCTCCTGTTGCAACTGAGATACAAGTCAGTTGCTTATGATGCCTTCCAGTCTCAGGAGGAATTAATGGTTGCAATGGTTAATTTTACTTCTTGAATAAGCTAAAGCATGATAGCTGGTAACATGTTAATTTCTAGATATGCCTGTAACTTTGGATCTGGAAGAAGCAGCATTGAATTCAGACACTGAGTGAAGAAGATTGCCCTTGGGGCTGGGGAGATGGCTCAGCAGTTAAGAGCACTTACTGCTCTTCCAGATGATCTGGGATCTGGGTTCGATTCCCAGAACCCACATGGCAGCTCACAATTGGCTGCAACCATCTGTAATTCCAATACCACAGGATCTGATGTCCTCTTCTGGCCTTCCCAAACAAGACAGCCATACACATAAAATAAAAATAAGTAAACAATAAAAAAGCAGCCCCACTCCCAAGGAGACCTTAGCAAGGACAAGGAGGACAAAGAGGAGAGACGGCTCTCACTAATGGGTGGGGCAGTCTGATTCTTTGAGAGACACACTGCAAAGCTAGAAGAAGGTTGAATCTGCTCTTGTTCTGGGGCATGTATCCTTCCATCTTCTCGGACATCAGAGCCTCTCACTCCCTGGCCAGGAGTCAGTGGGATGTGAGAAAGTAGAAACGAGAGTAGACAAGTCTCTAGAAGACCAAAGAAGTATGTGGAAGTTGCTGAGTGTTTTTCCTCGTCCCTGGGATTTTCCTGTTAATTTTTTTAAAGATGTATTTATTTTTATTTTATGTATGTGAGTGTTTTGCCTGCAATGTAATATGTTGTGTGTAGCACATTCCTGCCTGTGGGGCCAGAAGTGGATGATGCCTGGGACTGGAGTAACAGACTGCTTTAGTCCCCATGTGGGTGCTGGGAACCAAACTGGGTCCTCTGGAAGAACAGCCAGTCCTCTTAATAGCTAAACCACCCATCTCTCTATCTCCTTTCCTACTGGCTTTTAAAATTGTTATAGATGTACTTGCCTTATTTTATGTATAAGAGTATTTTGCTTGCATGTATGGATGTGTAGTATGCACAAGTCTGGTCCTTCGGAGGTAAGAAGAAGGCTTGGATGGGTCCACTGGACCTGAAGTGACTGACAGTTGAGAAATACTATGTGGGTGCTGGGACGCGAACTTGGGCTCTTTGCAATAAGAAATGCTCTTAACCACTGAGCCATCTCTCCTGTCCCCAGCTCTCGCCCCTTTTCTTTTCTGAAACAGGGTCTCACTGTGTGTATTATATATGAGTTTCAGAAAAAAAATATTTCAAAAAATTATATCGAGGGCTGGCTGCTTTTCCAGAGGGTCTGGGTTTGATTCTCAGCATCCATATGGCAGCTCACTGCAGTCTGAAGCTCCGGTCCCAGGGGATCCAATGCCCTCTCCTGGCCTCCTCGGACCATGAATAATACACCTAGTACACAGACGTATGTGCAGGCTGTCTTTTCTTTCTTTCTTTCTATTGTGACAAAGCAACACGATCTAGGCAACTTATAAAATAAAGCTCTTTTATTCTTATTTTTGTTTTTTGAGTCAAGGTTTCTCTGTGGAGAAAAGCAAGCATTTAACTGAGGACTTGTTTACAATTTCAGAGGGTAAGTCCATGGACCACCATGGAGGGGAGCATGGCAGGAGGCGTGGCCTGCAGGAGTTTAGGCCTCACATGAGGAGGCAGCAACTGTGGAGGGCAGGGCTAACAGGGAATGCTGTAAGCATTTGAAACCTCAGAGCCCACCCCCCAGTGACACGGCGGTGGCTCCAACAAGGCCACACCTCCAAATCCTCCTCAGACAGTTCTACCAGCTGGGGACCCAACATTCTGTCATGTGAGCCTACAGGAACCATTCTCATTCAAGCAAACACGAGGCAAAGTAGTCATAAACGTGAAATCATACAGATGTTTTAATTAGGACAGTATTAGAATATTAATCAAATGTGAAAGAATTAATGATCTTATAAAATATTGAAGTGCTCTATTCAGAAACAAAAGTTGGTTTCTCCATTTATCAAGTTATCCCTCTCTCTCTTTTAGGGGGAACAGGGTGTATTAGTCAGGGTCCTCTAGAGGAACAGAATTTATGGGATGAACACATGCGCGCGCGCGCGCGCGCACACACACACACACACACACACACACAAGAGATTTATTAGACTGGCTTACAGGCTGTGGTCTAACAATGGCTATCTACCAACAGAAGTTCCAAGTACCCAGTAGGTGTTCAGTCCACAAGGCTGGATGTCTCTACTGGTCTTGAGTATGTGCTGGGTTCCTGAAGAAATAGGCTCTAATGGCAGTGAAGAGAAGGACTTCCCAGTGAGGGCAAGCAGGCAGAGAGAGCAGGCTTCCTTCTCCCAGGTCCTTTATACAGGCTGCCAGTAGAAGGGGCGGCCAGATTGAAGGTGGATCCTCCCACCTCATAGATCCAGATTAGAAGTTTCCACTTCAAATGATTTATTTAAGAAAAAAAAATCCCTTTTGATGTGTGCCCTGTTTTGGGTTTTAGTTAATTCCAGATGTAGTCAAGTTGACAACCAAAACTAGCTATCACACAGGGTCTCACTGTGTGGTCCTGGTTGAACTTGGAACTCCCTATGTAGACTAGGCTGGCCTTGAACTCAAAGATTTACCTACTTCTCCTTTCCAAGTGCTGAGATTAAAGGCATGCACCACCAGGTCTGGCTTTATCAAGTCCTATTTAATACCAATAAAATTTGTAGTTTTCTTTATATACATATTTCTTGGTATACTTATTTCTTTTTTTACAATTCATTTATATTTTATGTATACAGTTCTCTGTCTTCGTGTATGCCTGCACACCAAAACTCAATTGCAGATGGTTATGAACCACCCTGTGGTTGCTGAGAATTAAATGCAGGTCCTCTGGAAGATCAGTCAGTGCTCTTAATCTCTGAGCTATCTCTCCAGTCTAGATAAACTTATTTGTTTAATGCATTTGCCTATATTGAATGATATTTTTCTGCAAATTCTTGAGTAGCTTAAATTACCCTTTTCTTGTGATTTTCCAGTTGCTTCACAAAATTATGATATTTTGGTTCCTCTTTTCTCTGTGTGTAACACGTGTGAAGAGGCCAGTGGACAGCCTCAGGTGTGGAGAGGCCGGTGGACAGCCTCAGGTGTGGAGAGGCCGGTGGACAGCCTCAGGTGTGGAGAGGCCGGTGGACAGCCTCAGGTGTGGAGAGGCCGGTGGACAGCCTCAGGTGTGGAGAGGCCGGTGGACAGCCTCAGGTGTGGAGAGGCCGGTGGACAGCCTCAGGTGTGGAGAGGCCGGTGGACAGCCTCAGGAGCCATTCTGTTTCAATCTTTTCCTCCTCCACCTTCTCCTTGCCTTCCTGCTTCTTTGTGCTATTGTTTTGGCTACAACTTGCAATACAAAGTTAAATGTCATCATTGATAGTAACAGTGTCGCTTTCACTGAATGGGGAGCCCTCTTGCATTTAGCTGCTCAGTGTGGGGTTAGCTATTCTTTTAGAATGGAATGGCAGTTAAGGAAATATCTTCCATTATCAACTTTTAATATCTTGAATGTCTATTAAAATGACCAACTTCCTTATTGGCTAGTTGATATACTGTATTATGTTAATACATTTACATTTTTGTTGAGAATAATACTTTCAGAAGAGTACATACAAGTGTATGTAAAAAGGGAAAAGCATGTGTGCCTATTTTTATTTTAAAGGTTTCATATTTATTTATTTAAAATGTTATTTTATTTATATGTGTTACTAGTAGTTTCCCCTGCCAGCCTGGTCCCAGGGCCGCAACAACCCCAAATAACACACAGAGACACTGTATTATCTATAAAGCTATTGGCCAGTTATTAGCGTTTCTTATTGGCTAGCTTCATCTTAAATATTAACCCATTTCTATCAATCTAAGTATTTCCATGAGGTCTTATCTTACTGGAGAGAGGGTCCAAACCTCTTCTCTCAAGCCCCTACATGTTGACTCCTTTCCTACATCTCCCAGAATCCTCCTTGTCTCCTAGTCCCGCCTATCTTGCCTTCTTATTTGCCAACAGTGCTTTATTCATTAACCAATAAAAGAAACATATTTACAGAATGACATCTCCCATCATATATGCATTGGTGTCTTGTCTGTGTGAGTGTGTCAGATCTCCTGGAACTATAGATACAGACAATCATGAGCTGCATGTGGGAGCTGGGCTGGGAGTTGAACCTGGAGCCTTGGAAAGAACAGCCAATGCTCTTAACTGCTTACCACCTCTCCAGCTCCACATATTTATTTATTTTTGTGACAAGGTCTCATTATGTATTGGAATTCACCATGTGACTAGGCCTGCCTCTGCCTCCTGAGTGACGGGACTAAAAGCGTGCACTACCATACCCAGATATTTTTATTTCATGATTATGTGTGTCTAAGTGTGAACTTGTGCTGTGACTGCAGAGCCAAGCAGGTATCCTTCTGAAACTGGAGTTACAGGGGGTTGAGAGCCCACCATGGGTTCTCAGAGCAGAACTCCATCCTCTGCAAGAGTGGTGTGTGATCTTACCCACTGAGCTGTCTCTGATATGCTCATGAGAGAAGACAGGAGCAAGCACTCTGAAGCAGAATGAACAGAGCAGTCCACTGCCCCAACTATACTCCAGTCAGCTCCAGCTGGCCGAGTGGTGGTGCTGCAGCCTTTAATTCCAGCACCCGGGGGGCAGAGGCTGGTGGATCTCTGTGAGTTTGAGACCAGCCTGGTCTACAGAGCTAGATCTAGGATAGTTAGGGCTGTTAACAGAGAAGCCTTCTGATGATGGCTGAGCAAGACATTGATCTATATTTGAGTATAGCAGAATGTCATTAGGAGTCATTTTATTGCTGTGCTTTTTGTTGTTGCTTCCTTTTTTGTTTGTTTCGTGTTTTGTTTTTGTTTTAGAACAGTAGTATTTGATTTTTACCCTAGGTCCCTGGGATATATAGTCTCAGGTTCTTGGTCACCCAAGCAGTTTTGGGTGTGGTCTTCATCTCACGGAGTAGACCTTAAGTCAAATTATATATTGGTGGGTTACTCCTATAAGCTTTGTGCCATCATTACCTTGGCACATCCTGTGGCTGGGATGGTGTTTATGTTTCTCTTTTGGTAGCATTCAGAGTACCTTCTGAACATGCCAATACCTTCTGAACATGCCAATACCTTCTGAACATGCCAATGCCTTCTGAACATGCCAGCACATAGCAGTGAAGGCACCAGCTTACCCCCCCCCCTGTTCAGGGACTTGTGTAGGTATTGTCTTCAGCAACAGGACCTTGCCATCAATTTGTGGAGAGCAACCTGTAGTCTTGGCAAAAGCCTGGGTTGTTTGGGGATTCCCATGGCACCCATTTATCTGACAACTCAACTAGATGTAGCTCACTCCAGGTACTGGAAACTTCATTTGCTATCAAGAGATGACCAGGTGAGGCTTTTTGGAGGGGCAGGGAGGTTACAAGGCATGGTTTCTCTGTGTAATAACTCTGGCTGTCCTAGAACTTTCTTTGAAGACCAGGCTAGCCTTGAACTCACTGAGATACACCTGCCTCTGCCTCCCGAGGGCTGGGATGAAAGGTGTGCCCCACCACACCCACCTGTATTCAAGTTTTTATTACACAAATCTTTCACTTGCTTGATTAGCGTTACCCCAAGATGTTTTATGCTATTTGAGGCTATTGTGAAGTGTGTTGTTTCCCTGGTTTCTTTCTCTGTCTGTCATTTGTATCTAGGAGGGCTCTGATTTTTATGAGTTAATTTTATATCCTGCTGCTTCGCTGAAAGTGTTTATCAGCTGTAGGCATTTCCCCGTGTGATATTTAGGGTCATGTATGTATACTATCATATCATCTGCAAATAAAGATACTTTGACGTCTTCCTTTCCGATTTATATCCCCTTGATCTCTTTTGGTTGTCTTATTGTTCTAACCAAGACTTCAAGTACTATATTGGATAGGTATGAAAAGACAATCTTATCTTGCTCCTGAAAGAGAGAAAGAGAGAGACTTATTCTTTTTCTTTGGTCTTTACATTAGGGTTTGAGTATCAGGGCAACTGTAGCCTCATAAAATGAATTGGGCAATGTTTCTTCCATTTTTACTTTGTGGAATAATTTGAAGAGTATTGGTGTTAATCCTTTGAAAATCTGGTAGAACTCTTCATTAAAACTAGTTGGCCGTGGCATTTTTTTTTTTAAGTTGGGAGGCATTTAATGACTTCTATTTCACAGAGATTAAATGTTGCTGGAGTTTCTCTTGTCCTGCCAGATCCTGCTGCTGCTTCAGCCCCAAATGAACACACAGAGATGCTATATTAACTATTAAACTGTTGGCCAAAGGCTACGGCTTCTT
This sequence comes from Phodopus roborovskii, assembly GCF_943737965.1. NCBI lineage: Eukaryota > Metazoa > Chordata > Mammalia > Rodentia > Cricetidae > Phodopus > Phodopus roborovskii. The sequence goes on along the minus strand of NW_026125444.1, from coordinate 15,086,939 downwards.
TCTTATTAGCTAGCTCTGTCTTAATTATTAACCCACTTCTATTAATCTATGTATTTTCACATGGTCTTATCTTACTGGAGAACGGTCCAGACCTGTTACTTCTTTGTGGTCTACATGGCGACTGTTTTGTGGTCTTCCTTTGCCCGCCTTCCCCAGAATTCTTGTCATCTCCTAGTCCCCCCTATCTTCCTGCCTCTATTGGCCAGTGTTTTATTCATCAACCAATAAGAGTAACACATATACAGAAGGCCATCCCCATCAATATAGTTCTGTTTAAATTGCTTACCTAATCTTGATTTAACTTTGGTAAGTGGGATATTTACAGAAAATATCTATTTCTTTTAGATTTTCCAATTTGGTGGAGTGTAGGCTTTTATGTATGTCCTCATGATTCTATGGATTTCCTCTGTTTCTGTTGTTATGCCCCCCCCCTTTAGATTGTCTCTCTTCTCCTAGTTAATGTGGGTAAGGGTTTGTCAATTGTACTGATTTTCTCAAAGAACTCTTTTTTTCATTGATTTTTGTATTGGTTTTTGTTTGTGTGCTTTTATTTTATTGAGTTTGATTAGTTCTTACTGTCTACTTTTTTTTTTTTTTTTGTATGACTTTTTTTTGTCCTACAGCTTTCAGGAGTTAAGTACTAATTATGTTACTAGTTAAGTTACTAGTATGAGATCTTTCTTTTTCTTTCTTTCTTTCTTTCTTTCTTTCTTTCTTTCTTTCTTTCTTTCTTTCTGTAGGTACCTAGCTCTCTGAACTTGCCTCTTAGAACACTCTCATTGTGTCCCATAAGTTTATAGATGTTGTGTATTCACTTTTATTCAATTCTAGAAAGTCTTCAATTTCTTTCTTAGTTTCTGTCTTGAAAGAAAGAAATGAAATTAAAGAAAGACAACCATTTTTCATTCGTTAGTGAATTGTTCAGTTTCTACGAGTTTGTAAATTTCTGTTGTTGCTATCCAGCTGTAAGCTTGTGGTGGTCATATAGATGTAGGGTATTATTTCAACTTCCTGGTATCTGTTGAGACTTGCTTTGTGTCACAGTATGTATCGGTTTGGGAGAAGGTTCCGTGAGGTGCTGAGAAGAAGGTATACTATTTTATGTTTGGGTGAAATGTTCTGTAAATATCTGTCAGGTCCATTGGTTTATAACATCAGTTAGTTCCAAAATTTCTCTATTTAGTTTTTGTCTGGATGACCTGTCTATTAGCAATAATGGGGTATTGAAGTCTCCTACTATCAGTGTGTAGGGTCAATAGGTGATTTAAGGTACAGAAGTGTTTCTTTTACAAACTTAGTGCCCTTGTGTTTGTTGCAATATTAAGAATTGCAATGTCCTCTCTTGGTGGAGTTTTCCTTTGATGGGTGTGTAGTGTTCTTCCCTGTCTCTTCTGATTAGTTTTGGCTTGAAGTTTGTTTTCTCAGATATTTAAATGGCTACACCAACTCTGGAGGCAGAGACAGGCGAATCTCTGTGAGTTCAAGGCCAGCCTGGTCTACAACAGAGTGCGTTTTAGGACAGGCTCCAAAGCTACAGAGAAACCATGTTTCAAAAAACGAAAAAACAAACAAACACAAAAACAAGAGAGAGAGAGAGAGAGAGAGAGAGAGAGAGAGAGAGAGAGAGAGAGAGAGAGAGGAGAAGCAACAAGAAGAAATGAAATGGATACCTCAGTCAAAGAACATGTTAAATCTAAAAACAAAACAAAACCAATAAGCAAAAACCATAAAACTTTCTGGGATTATGGTGTTCTGGGATTAAAGGTGTATGTGCCCAGCCATTTCGTTTCTTCTGTGGTATCTTCCTCCCATCTCATCTCTTGCATTGGTGAAGCTTGCCTCTGAGGTTCCTGTTTGAGTTCCTAAACTTTTCATTGCCCAATTTTCCTTGGTTTGGGTTTTCTTTATTGATTCTATTTTTACTTTCAGGTCTTGAACTGTTTTTATTCATTTCCTTCCATGGTTTGTGTTTCATAGATTTCTTTAAGGGGTTTATTCATTTCCTCTTTAAGGACCTCTAGCATATTCATAAAGATACCAGGCAGTGGTGCATACCTTTAATCCCAGCAGTTGGGAGGCAAAGGCAGATGGATGGATCTCTGTGAGTTTGAGGCCAGCCTGGTCTACAAAGCTACACAGAGAAACCCTGTCTCAAAAAACAAAATGAAAAAATATCCATAGAGACTATTTTAAGATTTTTTAAAATGCTTAAGCCATGTTGCAATACCCAGGTATACTGTGGTATAGTAGTTGAGCTCTAGTGAAGTCATTGTCCTGTCTGTTATTAATTGTGTTTTTACAATGGTGTCTAGGCATCTGGGTTTGGGACGATTGTTATTCTAGGTGCTGATATCTAGTCTTGTCTTTGTTGGAAGGGCTATTTATTACTTGGTTTCTGTTACCCTCTTTACTTCTTAGAATGTGGTGGCTAGGTGTTGTCTGATAGAAAATTCTTCTGGGATCCTATAGGTGTGGTCACTGGGGTAAAATGTGCTTCTAGGTCCTGGAAGCTGACACTTAGGATTGGGGATGGGCTAGGATTCTGGGTGCTGAGGAGATCCTCTGGAGAGAGGAGAGCAGAGTGTTCCACCAGGATCTGCTCAGTCCCTCCTTGGGAATGGGGACAGAGAAGGAGCTGAGGCCACAGCAGGTGGTCTGTTGCAGAGCTGGGCATGTGTGATTGGATTTGGGAGGATGGAAGAAGAGGTGGAAATCTACAGGTAGCCTACCTGCTTCCCTGGCTAGAGTGGACAATAGCTTCCCAGGGAATGCCTGCAGGGGCTGGGAAGGAATAGGGAGAAGGGATTTTGGAGGGGAAGATCTGGGTGATGCTTGAAGAAGGAGGTCGGGGTGGCAGGAGGCTGAAGCAAGTGGTCTGCTACAGAGCTGGGGAAGCGGCTGGGCAGTGGTGGCCTTTAATCCCAGCACTCGGGAAGCGGGAGCAGGTGGATCTCTGTGAGTTCAAGGCCAGCCTGGTCTACAGAGCCAGTTCCCGGACAGGTTCCAAAACAATACAGAGAAACCCTGTCTGGTGAAACCAATAAGAGACTGGAGAGGGGTTGGAGGAACTGAGGGAGAGGGGAAGATCTGCATTAGCCTACCTGCCTCACTGTCTGAAGTCCTTTGGTCATTGTTAAAATTGGAATGTGGGGGTGAAGGGCTGGTCACAGACATGGTTAATCCCAGCACTTGGGAGGAAGAGGCAGATGGATCTCTGTGAGTTCCAGGCCGGCTGGTCCTACAGAGAGAGAGAGAGAGTTCCAGGGACAGCCAGAGCTGCATAGAGAGACCTTGTCTCTAAAACTCTGAACTCCCAGGCTGAGTTTGGTACTGTATGATGACTGACCTGGGCTGTCTTTGAAGAACTCCTACTATGTCCGCCTCATTGAGTTCTTCTTCTTGGCTTGTGGAATGCCTCAGAGTAGAGTTTTCCAGTCTCCAGCCTGATGAGCAAAAGGGATTGGTTGTATGAGAAGATTCAGAATTTCTGCATTCAGCAGTCCAATGACACCTTTGTTTTTGTATGGTGTCTCAGTTCAGAGGATGCCCAAGCTCTGCCAGTCCAGTGCGTCTTCTCAGAGGAAAACCCCACAGGCCCTACTGGCTATGGGAAGGGTGGATTGCTTCCTTATGCTTCAGAGTTAGGGAAGAAACCCAGGAATCTGATGGTGGTTCGATTGGTCTTTCCTTTAGCCTAGGCTCCCACAGCTCCTGCGGCCTTTGGATTGCTGTCTCTGTGCCTTCGTAGAACAATGTGCAAATCAACTTGACTCTCCATTTCCTTTCTGCCAGCGAGAGACAGCTTTTTGCTCAGGGCAGCCATGTCAGTAACTGCATGGCTGCCTGCCATGCTGCCTGCCTCACGAGGCCTGTAGCTTTTAGCTTTTGTCTCCTTTGTTGCTCTCTCCATCCTTGCAGAGTTACAAATCGACTTTAAAGTCTTCTTATCAAAGTTTTAATAGGGCTCTGGGAGGGAGTGAAATTAGAGGTATGAATTCAGTCACCATCTTCACCAATATCTTTGTAAAAATATAATTTTGGGGACTAGCCCTACTTGGTCATGGAGGATTGCAATGTGAATGTTCTGGGATATATTTATTTCTGTCTTTGCACTTAGAAGTCTTTAAGGGAACACGATTAGCAAGAAATGAGGCTTTCTATGAGGGAAGTTTAAAGAAAATGTCCCCAGTGGGACAACTGTTATCAAGCATCTAAAAAAAAAAAAAAAAAAAAAGAAAAGACAGAATCCTAGTATAGGCAGCCCCTAGTCGACTGAGGGAGTGGGGAACAGAGTAGGGACACATAGGGCATGTCTTTCCTGGTGTTTTGTTTGGGGGCATCACTTGCTACTGTGAAAATGTGTTTGGAGGCCTGATTCGGTCTTGTATCAGTTGATGGGGTAAGTTCTGTGATCAGGATATGAGTCTCAGATGCTTTTCTGAAATGCAACACATGGCTCCCTCCCTCACCCCTCCTGGGGCCAAATTACTATCTAGCTCTGCTTCCTGGGGCAGGACTAGATAATCTGTTTATTGAGGTTGGTTCTCAGGTAGCTTGGGCTAGCCTCAAAAATCCTTATGTAGCCAATCAAGTCTGGCCTTGAACTTGGATCGTCTTCCCTTTACCTCCTAAGGGCAGGGTAACAGAAAGGCCTTTATCATGCCTAGCAGAAAGGGGAATTCTTTTGTGGTTTTGTCTGTCTGTCTGATTGGTTAGTTGGTTTGTTGGTTGGTTTGGTTTTTTTGAGAGATTCTCAATCTGTAGATATGACTGATCTCAAACTTTCAATCTTTCTGCCTCCCAAGTGATGGAATAACAGGCATTTGCTCTCAGGTCTGTCTGCCTGTTTCTCTCTTTCACTGTGTGTGTGTGTGTGTGTGTGTGTGTGTGTGTGTGTGTGTGTTGTCTGGATTGGTCTTGAACTTGGAGTCCTCCTTCTTTCACCCTCTTGAGAAGCTAGAATCACTTACTGTCCATGCAAATTCTCCTTGCTGCCGAGGTAATTCCTTAAACACCTCACCCAGCCTACCTTCTAAAGCAGTGAGGAGCAAAAGAAAGGAGGTTTGGGGGTTATACTCAAGGTTGAAACCCCATAATATTTTTTTTTTCCCTCGGTGGCTTGTGATTCCTGATAAGGGGAGAGACTTAGCAGTCTGCAGTTCTCGGGGAAGCTTTGCATAGTGCGTGCAGTCTAGGCTGGCCTTGAACTTCTAATCTTCTGCCTCTACCTCCAAAAGGGTAGATTCACAGGCACGTGCTCAGTTTCCTGACACTATGAAATACAGCACCCTGGAGGAAGGAAAACATGAGGGGATTTAGAGACTCCAGACAAATAAACGAGCCACAACCGTTTAGTCAGTCAGTGCCTCAGTCCTTAGGCAGTGCAGCAGCCGTAGTAACTGCTCCATGTTGTTGGTCCCCACGCTGAGCTAGCCTTGGCTCGGCTTCTGCATTCCTGTGAGGCTGGGTGCTTTCTTTGATTTTACCTTCTCCTCTCATGTTTTAGCGGATCCACCTCGCTCAGCCACTTGTCTCACTATTCTTTCTCACAGACATTTCTGAAGCTGAGGATTTTGGAGAGGTTTTAGTTTATAAAAGAGATGTTATGAATGGGAATTGACATTTGGCAGTTGGTCTGCAAAGCGTAGGAGGCCCTCCTCGGCGGTTGTATAATGTTTGCAAACCACCAGGTGGTGGAGAAGACAAGCACAGAGCTGAGCAATCTTGAGCAATTTGGTAATTCCTGGGACTCACTTTAGCTGTCTCTAAAATGGGAACATAGTGATGCGACGCAGTGTCTTCACTCATCTTTAAGGCTTAACAGTGGAATGGATCGCCTGGGATGCTATCCTACGCAAAGCTACCTTTGCATGTGTGCATGCACACGTATGCATGTGTGTGTGTGTGTGTGTGTGTGTGTGTAAGAGTGCCCGCGGGCGCGCCCAGTGCCCTCACTGGAGGGTGTTTCCTGGGAATGGCGTGCTTGTGGGTGTGTGCTCTGGGCGGCCCTCGGAGCGTGTGGTTGCCAGCGCCAGGCTGAGAACGAGGCGACGGCTCTCCAGCCGCTGATTGGCAGCGCTGGGTGAATGAGTGCGCGCGTGGGGCCGGGGCAGAAGGCGGCTGTGGCTCCGCGCTGCTGTGCGCGCCCGCCTGCCGACCCGGGTAGGGGCGGACCGCCGGCGGGCGACGGGCGTCAGGCGAGCTGGGAGGAGGGAGAGGAGGGCCGGTGCGGGAGGCGGCGGGGAGGGCTGTGAGAGCCCGGCTGCCGCGGGGCCCCGGCGCGGGTGCTGGGCCGGGGAGCCGGGCTCACAGCCAGGAGGCGGCGCCGCGAGGAGGGAGCGGAGTGCGAGCGCGAGCGGAGCCCGGCCGCCCTCCGCCTGCGGAGAGCGCTGCGGGTCGTAGACCCGGCTGGGGACAGACCCGGAGCTTCGGGTCGGCTAAGCTGCGATCGCCCGGCAAGCAGAGGGGAGTCGGGGGTTCGGAGCTTGAGTCCCCGCATCGGGCGCAGCGGAGATCAGGCTAGACTTACAAAGCCTTGCCCAGCTGGGGCCCGCTGAGACAGGACGCCCCTTCTCTTGGGAGCTGGCCCCCCAGGACCCGCCGGAGGGAGAGGAGCAGGTCCGTCAGTCCAGGCTGGGGGACCGGAGTGTGATGTGCGCACGCGCGTGTGCATGTGTGCCTGCAAGGGGTGGGTGTGTAAGGGGCGTGGGGGATGATGGAGATGATGGTGTGCGGTGCGTCTGTACTGTGTGTTAGGGTTGTTTGTGCTTCTGACTGCAGGAAGAGAGAGAGAGAGAGAGAGAGACAGAGAGAGAGAGAGAGAGAGAGAGAGAGAGAGAGAGGGAGGGAGGGAGGGAGGGGGAACTAGAATCTACGTAGGAGGGAGAGGGGCTCAGCAGGGGGAGTGTGTGTGTGTAGGAGTGTGTGAAGGGTGCGTGGGTGAGTGTGTCACGGGTGGTAGGTGCGGCTGTGTGTGATGTAAAGGTACTGGGTGCACGTGTGTCCCCGGTTCAGCCTCCCTTCCCCCACCAGATGTGTTCTGGGGAGGGGGTGTAGCTTCCTGCAGCTGCCCCTTGCCCAGCTTGTCTGCCTGACCTCCTCTCTCGGGGAGCCAGAAGGCGTTAACTCCCCCCCACACACACACACTCCTAGGGTCAAGGGAGAGAGTAGCCCCAGGCCAAGCACCCAGAAAGAGGGGAAAGGCTCCGGAGAGCCTGGGCCAGGTCAGGGACCTTGCTTGTGTAGCACAGCCTGGGTAGCCTTCCAGCTCAGATCACCCAGGCTTGTGTTCTACTCTTCCTAAGGGCCTCGTGCTCCAGTGGATTCCCTCGCCCGGGGCTGGAGGTGGGGGATTCAACCCGGAGGGTTTGCTTTTTTGCCGCTGTATTGCTTGGAACACAGTGGGCCTCTGTGGATATTTGAGGAAGGAAGCTGCTGGAGGGGGTGGGGGGTGGGGGGACCTGCATCTGGGAGGCCAAGTCGATTCTCTCTGCTCTGGTTAAGGATGAGGGTGTTACTTGTAGTCAGACCTCAGTTCCCCTTGTGGGAGGGTTGGGTGCGCGTGTGGGGGGTGTGGATGCAGGAAAGAGCGAGCCTGCAGGTAGCAGAAGCGGCTGGCAAGAAGAGCTGTCATGACTCTCTCGGGCAGAACATTTTGCCCCTTGCTCCTACACCTGCTTCTCTGGGACTAGCGCTTCTGCCCAGGGTATCTGACCCTGGGAAAGAGAAGAGGGTGGTAGAAGCCCGGACTCACAGGACTACTCCTCCCTCTAGGGCCCTTGAGCTCATCAGGTGCGGAAGAAGTGGACCTCCGGCCCAGCCAGGCTGCTGAGCCAGGTGGGGCCATGGCAGGCCTAGGCTGCCTGGAGCTGGGACTGTTCTGCTGGGTTCTGCTTGCTGTCCCTGTGGGTCCCCAGCCTGCTTCCTCTGCGCCAGGTGCCCCTATCACCACTCTGACCCCACCACCTCAGAGCGAGGCCTCTATGCTGTCTCTCAACCTGGGACTAAACTTCAAATTCCATCTTCGGGGACCTGCTGCTGTCTGGGGGAGCCCTGTCACAGAGACCCACCCTCTCTCTCCTGGGCTAGGCCAGGAGTCCGGCAAAGAGGTGGAAAGGGATCTCAGGGCTGATCCTCTTTGGGAACTGCTGGTGGGTTCCCCTGGGAACTACATCTCAGAATGGGGCTCTGCTGATGGCAGCTCTACGCCCTGGGCCTCCTCCCTGCCTCCTGAGTCCACACCCCCCCTCTCAGGGCCCGCTGCTCCGTCTCAGCCTAGGGTGGGCACTGTGACCTGGGCCACTGCTCTGACAGCCACAGCGCCTCCAACCAGTGCTCCCAGGCTTCATCAGAGTGAGCTGGAGCTGAAATTTGGTGTGGCATTGAGAGCGGGGGCAGCTCCCACCCTTGGTCATCGCGCGCTGCCCCTGCTGCCCAGCCTGCGGGCCAGCCTGGCAGAGATCGCTGGGCGCCTGGGACCCTTTGGTAAGTAGCCATCCTATTTGAGGAGAATCCCTACTGGACACCAGTTGATAAACATCCACTGTCCATTAGTAGAGAGGAGGCAGCTTCAGCCCAGGCTCCTTTTGCAGGGTTCTTTGGAACTACTCTGTCCCCACTCCGGAACTTCTCAGGCCAGAGCTCCCCAGGCACAACCGCACATCCAAGCTCTGCTTTGGGAGTGTCAGATTCTCCAGGTGAGAATTTTGCTACTGTTATGAATTGTGATGTAAATATCTGTGTTTTTCGATGGTCTTGGGCGATCCTTGCGGAAGGGTCCATCAAAAACCCAAAGGAGTCGAGACCCACAGGTTGAGAGCCACTACTCTCGGACAAGGGCTGGTGCTCCCAGGGGAAGCAGTCTCTTTGCTATATTGACTCTGATTTGGTGACTGTAGTTTAATTCATGGTGCACATGTGGCTACAGTTTGTGGGGCAGTGACCTCCTCGGGACAAGCTTCGGGGAGGATAGGATGGTAGGATGGCATTTGAGCCACATATGTTCCTATCACAGGGCTCTTTGGAACCATTCCGTCCCTACCTCCACCTCTCCTGGAGAGAAAGTTCTCAAGCTCAAGCCTGTTGGACTCCGTGGCTTCCCCAAGCTCTGCCTCAATCAAGACAACACCAACACAACATGGTAAGCATACATGTGATTTGAAATAGACGCGCTATATGACTTGGGATCTTTCTATGTCATTGTCTTCATAGCCCTATCACCTTTCACGTCACCATCACTTAGGAGAAATTATACTTTAATGATCTAACAAGTATTGCCCGGGAAAGCGCCACATGGCGCTAGGTAAGGGTTCTCTGAGATATTTGCTACCATAAGCAGAGTAGGATAGAAAGAGCTAAGAGCTAGGCCAGGGCCAACTTGTGAAAGAGGTTACTTCATGATTTCTACAGCGTTTCCACTCACCCCACCCGAGTCGCTTGGACCTCCTTCCTACCCACATTCCACCCAGCCTTGGGGTTTTCTCCTCTGCTGTTTGATCTGCCATGACATGCTGTCAGACCTGGGCAAGGCTGAGCCCATCACAGAGAAAGCATTAAAGAGGAGAACATGAACAGACAGACAGATGCCATCTTTGTTCAGGGAGCCTTTCAGAACATGCACCTCAACAGGTGGATGGTGCAGAGGGAACAATTGACCTCTTTGACCTCTTCTCGCTTATGTGGGGTCTGACAATGATGCACTTTTTTCTTTTCAGAAACCCTAATGTCTTAAGATTGTGTAAGCGCTTGCTGGACCCCAAGAAACTCACTGAACAGTAGCTTCTTAACCTTGCTTCGCTTCTTACTTGCACTGCACCCCGAATGCACATCCAGACTCAGCCTTGTAGACACCCTTGCCTCGGCCCCACCCGGTGATGCGATAATAGAGTTCCTAGGGCAGAGGGCACAGGTGCCCCAAGAGAGGTTTTGCTAAATGAAGCCATATTCACCATGCGGAGGGACTCCCAGCCCAACTTTGCTCTACTAAAGACTTCCTGTGTCTGTGAAGCATCTAAGCCACCCTGTACTAAGCTCAGCCATGGACACTCTGGCTTTTTCCAGCCTCAGGCCTGACAGGGCACTGTATTTTATGGCTTTCTTCGGGCATCATCATAGTGGCCCCTCTGTGGTATATAAGGAATGGCCACTGCCCTGTCCAGTCAGTGCGCAGCAGTGACAGGATCTGCTGTGGGTGGGGGGCAGTTCTGTGCCTCAGGGGATAGATGCTGGCTGGCATTCTGTCAGCCTGGGTGACAGTGCTGGCCAGGCAGGTTTAATGAGTCTGGACAGTATCAGAGGCAGCCCAGCCTCACAACCCCCTCTCCACCCCCACCCCCCCCCCCGCCTCACTGGTGGTTGCAGGAACCCAGACTCTTCTTGCTGTTTCTCTTACATAAATCCAGAAGCCTGGGACAATCCTGGAGAGAGAGAGGGAGAGAGAGATGGAGAGGGAGAGGGAGGTGGAGAGAGAGAGGGAGAGGGAGGTGGGGAGAGAGAGAGAGATCACGTTTGTAACAAATACATTTTTTTGGTTTGTTTGTTTTAAGATAGGGTCTCATGTAGCCCAGGCAGGCCTCAAGCTGGCTTCATAGCTGAAACTTCCTCCTGCCTCTACCTCATAAGTGCTGGTGTTTCAGGTGTGTCCTACCATACCAAGCATCCTAGGATCTTTCTAACTGAGTGTCATTTACATTGTGCCACAACATAGCTTGTGTTCAACCCACTTACACATCGACAGTTCTTGGGTATGGGTTCTACCATACCCAAGGATTTCAAGCCCATTGGTAAGTCCTCAATGCTCTCTCTCTGTTCCCTGACCGACCATACTGGCAGGCCTGGGCTATGAATGGCCAATACCTTGGCCATCTAGTTGTTAAATATTTCCAGTGCCACTGTTACATGCTGGAGTTGGGGGTAGGGAGAAGGATGTAGCCAAACCATTAAGTGGGCTGCAGCTTCCAGCATTCCGCGTTGATTCCTTGGCCCTTTGATCTTGGCGGCTGGTGGATAATCAGACCTGGCTTTTCCTGGACCTAGCTTATCCTTTCCCACCCCCCTCCCGCCAGCCCTGTCTCACCAATTACTCATGTTGACATCCCATCTTTTCTTTTCTCTCACCCCTGAGGTCAAGGGGTCAGGAGAACAGGGTAGAACTTCCCTGAAGTGGTGGCCTGCTCAGGATTCATCTCCTGGGCAGATGGGGAATATGGGACCGCTGTCTTTTAGGGGAAACTCTAGGTGGTTTACTTCTGAAGAAGTTACACATGGAGAGATGAGATGCGGCCTTCACAGGCAGCAGCTAGGCACTCTCTCCTCCCTGCCTCCATCCACGCTTGGCCCAGTGGGGCAAACTCTGGTCCTCAGGAACACTGTTCCGGGCTGAGAAGTCCGTCTCTGAGACTTGAGGTGTCCCTTACGCTTTGCTCACTTTTGGGCTGGATTTTAGAAATGTTGATATTTGCTCTATCAGCCATTGTACTTGGGGACAGAGATGAGAAGTAGGGTTTCTTATGGCCCATAAGTGAGGAGTGAATGTGGTCTCTGGGAGCACTTGTCTGTGTGGCCAAATGAAACCAAGGTGATCCAGTAACTTTGTAGCAGTAGGTTAGAGCAGGGCTTCAAAAGGGCTTGGAAAAGGAGGACAAGGGTATATTAGTTTGACACAAGGCTGGTGCCTCTCCTGACCAGCAGACTACCTGTTTCCAATTGAATAGGTGTTGGGGAGAGTTTAGGTCCATGACCTAGTGTCCTTCAGACAACTCAAACTGAGGTAGAAGGTTGATGTTCATCACTGGACTTCTTGTCTTTCTAAACAAGTTTAGGGTGTGCTAAGGGCTTTCCACACAGATCATAGCCTTAAGTAGGTAAACCAAGAACTAACCTATGGAGCTGGAGACACAACTTGGTGGTAGAAAAAACATACTGCTCTCGTAAAGGACCTAGGTTGGTTCCCAGCACCTACACTGGATAGCTTACAACTGTCCATCACTCTAGCTCTAACATCCTCTTCTTGCTTTTTTGGGCATCTGTACTCACCTATAAATACTCATCCCAAACACACACAATTACACATAAAATAGATCTCTAGAAAAGAACTAATTTGAAGCCAGAACTGGTGATTGATCAGCGGTGAGCATTAACTAGTCATGAAACTGGCCAGAATTATACATTGAATGATCTTTTTTTCCATATCAGGCACATAAAATCTCATTCATCTTCACAACTATTCTGTGTAATAGGTGTTCTTACCCAGTTCGGATTTGAGGCATGGAATGGAATGGGGACCAGAGTGCATGCTTCCTCTTGTAGCTGGCAGGGAGCTGTGTGTGTGTGTTTAATTTTCTGCTTGCTACTTCCATGCCTTTCCTAGTTGTCCAATTCTTCTTCCCTTCTCTCTCTCTCTCTGTCTCTCTCTGTCTCTCTCTCTCCTCTCTCTCTCTCTCTCTCTCTCTCTCTCTCTCTCTCTCTCGCTGCCCGAGACTACTCCTTTTTCTTCTGTTAGGTGTTTGAAGTTCCCAGCAAGAGGGAGAACTGCCTGGGGTGTTTCCTCTCTCATCCAGCTGGGGCCTGGCTGGGACAAGAGCATAGCCATCAGAAGTCCCTTACTCGCCAGCACACACCTGTCTCCTGTCCCCCCCACCCCCTGGCTGGCTCTGTCCATCACTGTCACCTTTTCTCCCTCTGTTTTTGCCACAGCTTACTGCTGAATCTTCAGGGGGCAGAGGTAGATCGACTTCTAGCACCCCTCCCCTTCTGTTTGGCTATGGGATAATCTCTGAGTCTTACTTTTTTTTTGAGTCCCTCTTGCTCCAGATTCTGCTCTCCTGGAGCAGAACCAAGGGTCTCAATCCTTTCCACTCTTCACTGACTTCACTTCCCCCAAGGGATGGGGGAGTTGTTGGGGGCAGAGAATGAGGCTAGAGCCTGCGTTAGCAGACCCCCGGCACACTCGAGGGGGTTCACTTATTTAGATAGTATGCCACCCCACTATGACCTCCCTGATTGTTTCTTTTGGGAAGTTCAAGGCTGCCCTCTGAGACCCGGGGAGTCCATCCCAGTTCTATCTTGTATAAAATGGGAGTGGGGTAAAGAGACGCACATGGATGTCACTCTGTGGTAGCGCATGGGGTCAAGGGAGACAGTATTTAGTGTTAGCTTGGCATAATAGCTTATACTATAGCCCTAGCACCTAGGTAGTGGAGGCAAAATGTTGTGAGTTAAGAGGGCAGCCTGGTCTACAAATTGGGACACCATCTCATAAACATAACAAAACAAACAACAAGAAGTCCTAGACTAATGTTTTTGTAGCTGAGTCAGGATGGGTGGGGGTCCCTGCCATTCACTGGCTAAGCGTTGGGGTGTAGCCTGTAGGAAGGGCACTTAACAAGAAGTTGTGTTCTCCTTAGAGTACTAGGGAAGGGGAATCTCACTTCTTTTCCTGTTCTTCCTGTGCATGCATGTGTTCATGCATGTTCTCTGAATAGGGACAGGAGAGTGTTGAAAAGGGGCAGGGAAAGACTATTCTAGTCCTGGATGTGGTTAGGAGCCAGGTGTACGTGTGTGCGTGCGTGTGTGTGTGTGCGTGCGTGCGTGCGTGCGTGCGTGTGTGTGTGTTGGGGGAAGAGAAGCATATTGGGACTGTGGTATTGTGGGAAAGGGATGCAGATTGGTGCTCAGATCTGGGTCCTGGTAGTACGACTATCTGTGACCTTGGGGAGGTCCTTTTGCGGAATCTCAACTTCTTCTTTGGTAAATAAGAGGATTCATTTGTACAGTGAAAACTACCCAGTGCCTCCCACATGCCACGAATCATTTAAACGTGGAGATTCATATGTGTGCAAAGGAAACGAAAATTTTGTTCTCATAAAACTTGTTTTCTAGTGTGGGGATTGGTTTGGAGGGGGCAGCCACACCGTTCCTTCCAGTTACAAAGTTCAGGAACTCCTTAAGAAAACCCCTCCCCCAACCCAGTAAAATCAAGGAGCGATGAGGGGCGGGGGGGCGGGGGGATGAACCACTGTGGATAAATGGGAGGAGAGAGGTCTCTGAAAGCTTCAGCCTGGAGGGTGGGGCTCTGGAAGGAGAAGGGGAGAGATGAAAAACAGGCTCCTCGTAGATGCGCTCAGATTTCTTGCTGAGGGCTGGGAGTGTATGTGGCTGGGGCGGCGTTGGGGGGACTGACTGCTAATGGCTTCAGCCAAATGTTTTCTGTCCACAGAGCCCTCTGTCTCCACTTCTGGTCCATACGAACCCTTTCCTGCCAGTTTCGGGAATCCTTCAGTACAGCCTGAATGTGAGCCAGATTCTTGTAGTGAGTCAGAGTTGCCCGATGACCTGGGGCAGCCTCCTGCCTCCCCACTGCCTCTCTTCTTCTTGACCCTGGAGGCCGACTGGGCAGAGGCCAAGGCTCGCTGGGGCCTGGCCTGGGAAGCCCACGTCTATGGGGCAGGAGCCCTTTTTGGCCTGGTGGCCCTGCTGGCTCTGTTGGCTCTGGCCCTCTTGCCCTGGCGTTGCCCTCCGGGCGCCCCCTGCCTGGCGTTGCTGGATCTGCTGCTGCTCTCGGCGGGGACCACTCGGGCCTTCCCGCTCTTCTACGACGCCTACGGGCACGGCGACCGGCTGCCGACGCTCGCCTGGCTGCTGCTGCAGGACCTTCCGCAGCCCTGCCTAGCTGCAGGCCTGGGGCTGGCTTGCCTGCTGCTGTCCCGGCCGCGCTCACCGCGGTGCCCCGCCGGCTTGGCTGCACTGCTGCTCCTGGCGCTGGGGCTGGCGGCCGCGGCCACCCTGGGGAGCGCAGTGCACCGGCCCCTGCGGCCGCTGCGGCTCGCCTCCCGCGGCCTTCACGCCTTCCTCGCGGCCTTCCTGTCGGCGCTCCTGCTGGCGCTCTCTTGCTGGGGCGGCCCGCGGCGGCGAGCCGGAGCACCCCTGGGAGGATCTGGCTTCAAGGGCGCCACGCCTGTCCCGCAAGTGCGCAGCCCCTTCGCCCCGCGCGAGTCCTGGAGGCGCGCGGCGCGCACAGCCCCGGTGGCCGGCACCTTTGGGCTGCTGAGCGGAGCCCTGCAGGGCTATGAGGTGCTTCACGCCCTGGGCTACGGCGCTCAAGTCGGCTTGGAGGGGCCCTGGCCCTGGTGGGCCTTCCAGCTAGGGCTGCGCCTGGGCGAGGTGGGTGTCGCGCTCCCCTTGGCGCTGCTGGGTCTCTACCCCGCGCTCTGCAGCCCACGTGTGCCGAGGCGCTGCTGGGCCAAGCTCTTCCGATTGTCGCCGGGACATGCTGCCCCGCTGCTGCCAGGAGGCTGGGTCCCTGGAACCCGGGACAAGGAGCCCCTGGGTGGCGCGATTGCGCGTGGGGACGCGGAGCTGCTGCAGCTGTGTGCTCTAGCTGGCCCGGGCCCCGACCTCCTACTCCAGGGTGGCGGCTGCCGGGGCTTCGAAGGTGCTGGAGGCAAACCTACGCGATCCACAGCCTCCTCCCCTAGCAGTGATTGCACGGTGGACTTCCGCCCGCCTTCACCCATCAACCTGCGGCGCAGCATCGAGGAGGCCCTCTGCAGTGAGGCGCTGCTGGCTCCTGGCCTTTTCCAGGGCTCTGCCATTGGGGAAGTCCTTCCCGGGCTCGGCCTCTGCCGCACGGTCTCACTGGGGAACAAGGCAGGGGCGGGACCCAGTGAGAGATCGGACAAGGTCCCCGGATCCCCAGCGCCTCCCGAGCTCCCTTCTCCTGGGGCCTGGCCCGCAGGTAGCAGCGCCTCATCTGGCTCTCTGTGTGGACTCTCACGGGACAGCTCGTCCATGCTTCTGTGTTCCAGTCCCGACAGGCCCCCGCGCTGTCCGCTAGTCTGCGTCCTCAGTCCCCCGCGGCCCTCAGAAAGCAGCCCCAGCCTCCCGGCCTCAGGATCCTACCAGGCCCTATCCCCACCCTCCCGCGACTCCCCTGAACATTCTTCTGAGCTGCAGGCTGAGGAGGCATTGCTACAAGAGCAATTCCTGGATGCCTGCCGACAGATTGACGAGCTGAGCGTGGGCAGCGACACCATAGACCTGTGAAGAGGCGGCCATCTCACAGCCAAACCGTGTGTCCCTTTCTGGCTTCTCATCTGCCCAAGACCTGCACACTGTAATCATTCCCCAATTCTGCCTGGCTCAGATACCTCTTTTTGATTCCTCCTCATCCAGGGGCCCCTGGGTGGGTGGGTCAGCAACCAGGCGCTGTGGATTGGGAATCAGTGCCAACTTCTCTGGAGCCGTGGGTGCTGATGCCCCCAGCTGCAATTTTAGGCTGGCAGGGTCTCGCTTTCCTTGGCCTTCACCAGCAATAAGCTCCAAGGTGCTCCGCTCCTGACCACCCCACCCTTACCCTGGTGCTGAGTGAGACGGCTGACTCCAGAAGACCTAGGGCCCTGGCTGGGTTCCATTTCCTTCATGGAACCATTCCCTGAAGATGGCTCTGTGGCCCATCCAAGAGACCTTACAGCAGCTGGGTGGGAAATGGGCGTTTTCAAAGTCAACGTTCCAATAAAATATTTTCTGAGGACAATGTTCCGACCTTCTTGGAAAAGCTTAAAGGGGGATACAACTTGAGCAGCTCCACCAGAAGAGGCAGCCGAGTGGGTCTGCCTCAGGCTCCCGGGGACCTTCACACCAAAGTGAGGAGTTCTGAGAGCAGCCCTGGAAGCTGCCCATCTGACTGCCTGGCAAGTGTCTTTTCCTAGAGGGGACACAGTCCTGAGAGGTAGGGGGTAGGACACTTTAGCCCTTGGTGAAATGCCTTTGCTCTCAGAGCCTGGCATCAGGTCTTGGGAGACAGCTTCCTAGGAGCTGGTTAATAACGAAGATCTTTATGGAAAAATGGACACATGCTAAAGAGACCAGTGGCCTCGGGTCGGGCTATTTATCCAACAACCTGCCTGCCAACTTCCCATAAGAATTTACAAAGAGGAAACTGCCTCTTCTCATCAACAGGGCTCCTTCGAACTGGGCTCACAAGGACCCCAGCCCCCTTCCCCACAGAGCTCTCATCTCAGGCCCTTCATGGAGAAAGTCTGTCTCTACTGCCCACCTCCTGCTATAGCCCCAGCTTAGTTGTCAAAGTAGTGATCACAACAGAGACCCATGAGTACATCCAGCCACCAGAAGGGAGGATCCTCCCCTCCCCTGGAGTATTCAGCCTCCAGTTGTATATACTCTGCAGTTGTCATTTGGCTAAAATGTAATAATGGTCCACGGTGATACAAAAGCAGGGTCTTGGATCAGGTCTGAAAATGAAAAGCTGGAAGTGTTTGGCAGATGTTCTCTGCACATCACGGAGAGACCTGCAGAGGTAGACACATCAGGTTCAAAGAGGAAAAGGCTAGGAATCTTAGTGATCTACGCAAATGTACCCTTGTGTGTGTGTGTGTGTGTGTGCGCACACACACACACACACGCACGCACGCACGCGCACACACACACACACCCTAAACTTGGATCATCAGCTAATGGGGATTGGAGAAAGGAGGCAAGGAGCCAAAAGAGAAACAGGAAGAGAGGTAATGAGGGGCCGAGGCCTTTGTTCTCTGCAGATGAAGATTTGTGTTGATTGAGGAGTATATCAGGGCCTCAGGCCTCAGAGGGAGGGAGGAAGACAGGGGCTTCTGAGGGAGAATAGAGTCCTGGTGGAGAAGAGAAATGGGAGGCAGTGGTGCAGGTGAGGCTGAGGGATGGACCCGGAGTGGTCCTGACTGTGCCTCCTCCATCACCTGGCTTAGCGTGGCTCAGACATTCTTGCCGCATCCTCACTCTGGGCTGAGGCCCAGGGAACTGCCAGCTTCCTAATTACAGGCATTTCTCACTGGTGTCATAGTGTCTGCAGTGGGCTCAGCATCGGCACTGCATTGTCTCATGCAAGGAATGCTTGCTGCTCTGGGAAACTTGTCTTTCTTACCCCATTTTCCCTTCCAGTTTCTGCTCATCTGCAACTGCTTGCTCCCAGCTCCCGTCACCTCTTCCTCTTCCTCACACTCATCCTCTCCAGCTGCTCTCTCTTGCGCATTCTTCTCACCAAACCCGACTGGCGTCCTGTACTCCCCTCCCCTGAGCTCAGCAGCCCAAATCTAGAGCTTCCTCATCCAGTCTGTCTCTGTTTATCTCTCACAGACTGTTTTCTGTCTGAAAGCTCTGAATGCAGCTGATGAGAAAGGAGGCCAAAGGAATGTTTCTCTTTACTCACCGGATCCAACACTTGGCTGATTTTCCTTCATAAGAATCACTTCTAGGGTTGGAGAGATGGCTCAGCAATTGAGAGAAATTTCTTTTATTCCAGAGGACCTGAGTTCAGTTCCCAGCACTCACTCTGGGCTGCTCTAGGGATCTGATGCTCTCATCTGTCCATCATGGGCACCTCTCCACCATACACATCGTGCAACACACCCCTGCACTCACATGAATAAAAATAAAAATAAATCCTAAAAAGATTACCCCTAGCCCTTTCCCTTATAAAGAAGCCAAGATTTTGGTTAGCCCCACCCTTTTATCTTGGGCATTATCTCTTACCCAAAGCAGGCTTCTCAGGAAGAATAAAGGTTGACCCTAATACATACATCCTGCATTTCCAACTCTTAGTACTGGGAGAGATTGAGAGACAAGCTTTCGCTTATTCATAAATTCATCCACTCTATTAAAAATATTTATCCAATGCTCATAATGTCAGGTGACGAGGATAAAAGATCAAACAAGGGCACAAGACAGGACTACGTGATACTTTAGGTCTTGTGGAGGAAAGGCAGGTACTAGTTACAGAGTCAGTAACAACACGAGCAATTATTACAGTTGTGAGAAGTGGGAGGAATAAGAACTATTTAAGAACGCTTACATTAGAGAAGGTTTGGCTTAGGGGAGACCAAGGAGTGGAGCCAGAGGGATGGGGCCTGGCTTCCTTCCTTTCCAGGCTTCACCACATTGATGGATGAGGGAGAGACCAGCAGTTTATTTCCCTTGGAAGCCACCTTGCAGGGTCCCGTGACTCCTGCTATTTAATAAAGAACACTGCATGTGTCCTGAGTAGATGGATGAACAAATATTCTTGACTGAAGAACCGTGTGCCCTCGCTGATGTGAGTGAATAGAAGGGGATGGGACAGGAAACAGATGGGGATCCACATCTGAATAAAGGGGAAGATAAAAGGGTCAGTTTTACTGTGTATTCATTCACCTAGGGACATAGAACCCTGCACTATGGATATTTGCTGCCCCCTGGTGGATGTAGGGAGGTTAGTCTTTGTTCTTTAAGGAAAAAAAAATGTATTTAGGGTATTTAAAACATTTTTTTGTGAGGGTTACAAATGGATATTAAACTCCCCCATATCTACTACAGCTATGACTAGGCTCCCAAGACTTACAATTTAGTATTTGAGGATGTAATTTTGATTTTTAAGGTGGTAGTGTGATAAGGGAAAAGAATATGGAATCCTAAATCAATTTTATTCTTTTTACCCATTTTACTTTTTATGCTGGATAGGACTAACTTAGTGGTAGCCTTGACAATCTGTTTTTGTATCTCCATGCCTTTTTTTTTTACCCTGACTTATCTATTTAAATATAGCTGTGGTATGGGTTTTTTCCAAAAGCACATATTATTTATTCGAAGCTAGCTAGAGCGTCATACATTTCACGCTTAGCACCCCTCCCCTCCATCACTACCAATAAGTCATGCATCCATCTATCCAAAAATACCCTGAAAGTGGATGGCTCTCGGAAATTTTCACTGTATCTTCTCTCCTTTGTGGTGTTTTCTACCTACCATGTGGCTGTAATGCAAAAAAGTAACGTTTAAAAAAAGTGCCCCAGGGACTTTTTGCAGCCAGGCATTTTGCAAGTGCAGCAGTCTTCCATGTAGGACAGACAGTGACCCCACTGGGTGTCAAACACTGTGGTTAGCTCAGAGTCGGTCTGATGAATACACACGAAAGAAGATGTTCTTTCTCTGGGCAGCAGTGTGTTCTAGATCTGTGCATATAGTTGGGTGTTAGGTTTGCCTTGGGTGTGTTGTGATGTGATCTTGTACACATTTTTTTTTTTTTTTTGTAAGAGTGGGGAAAAAAAAATCTGTCTTTGGCTCCAGACTATTTTATATGAAGGCAGGACCCTGTCTTTCTTCAGTCAACCAGTTTTTAATCCCCAATGCCTGGGAGCTCAATGACTAATTATTGAAAATATAATTTTATATGTCCTTAGATTAATGAAAATATACTTTTTATAGTATTTGTTCTGTTTTAGTAGATAAAGTTTGTCTCTGAGGCTAGGTGACATTGTGTCTCATGTTTTCTGAGGATATGAAAATTGTTCAAATAATGTATGTTACATCCTTGTGTCTATGACGTTTTGGCTGAGGTTTTGCGTGTAATTTGGGAATCTCTGGAGACCCTTCAGAAAAAATTTATTGAACACCCACCCACTCCATGTCACATGTGGGCAAGACTTCGAGGGAAAATGATTTTCTACCTGGTGTGGTGAATTTGGGGTCGATCTCCTGAATGAAAGATTTCAAGAGAGGGTAAACTGTTGACGTCAAGTTTCACTGAGTGGCGGGGACGGTGCTAGGACTACACCTAGACCGTCGCTCAAGAAGCTCCGTCCCCAAACGGCTTTTTTTTTTTTTTTTTTTTTCATTCCGGAACTTGTCTTTCCTTCCCCACTGCGCTTCCTCCCCGGACTCTTTTGAGCAAGGAGCACTTCCGGAGTCTCCCGGCAACTTGGGGTGGTCCTTCCTGCCAGGGCTCACCCGTGGGCTCGCTCGCGCCGGTGAGGCTCCCTCGTGGCCTCACACGCTCGTTCCCCGGTCTTATGGCCGGTCTGACTCTATTTGTGGGCCGTCTCCCGCCCTCGGCTCGCAGTGAGCAGCTGGAAGAGCTGTTCAGTCAGGTGGGTCCGGTGAAGCAGTGCTTCGTGGTGACCGAGAAAGGTAAGGTGTGGGATGGCGGAGAGGGCTGGGCGTGCGTGCTCCTGGGAGCTGGAACACGCTGCATTTCAGGGAGCGATGCAGTTACAGGTTGTTTTGAGACAAGGGTCACACTGTAGCCCAAGCTGGCCTCGAATTCGCTACCTGCCTCAGCCTTCTGAGCCACCCCGGCTGTAAGCATCCCGTTCTTACCCCTCTCCAAAGGCACGGGACCGGGGACTCCGTTTCTTTTCTAAACTGACTCTGCCGTGGGTTTGCCAGCAAGGTCTATGCACGAAAGGCAAAGCACCCACTTAGCGTTCCTGTTGCGTTTCCCTCTTTATTACGCGTGTTCCAGTGTTCAAAGGCCTGGCGAAATGGCGGGCATCCCTGCATTTGGTAGGCTGTGGCAGGAGGATTGCTGGGAATTCGAGGACAGCCTGGTTTAAATGGCAAATTCAGGCCAGCTTGGATACATAGTGAGACCCTGTCTCAAACGAGCAACCTAAACTAACATTTAATAAAGCACCTGTATGGCCTATTGAGAACGAGATGATTGCCGGGCAGGTAGGGTCTTTAGTTTGATATGTTAACTTATTTAATGTTTACAACAACCTTATATGGTAGAGAGTCTTAATCCCATTTTGTTGTTGTTGTTTTTCTGTATTTGTATTTTGAGACAGGGTTTCTCTGTGTAGCTTTGTAGACCAGGCTGGCCTCGAACTCACAGAGGTCCACCTGTCTGTGCCTTCCAAGTGCTGGGATTGAAGGCGTGCGCCACCACTCCCTGGCTTAATCCCATTTTTTTCCCCTTTAAAATACAGGAATAAAAGCTTTAAGGACATTTAGTGATTTGAAATTTGCATGGTAAGTAGAGGACTCAATTTGATCAGCATAGTGGAGCTCTTAGTATGTTTTCCACTCATCTGTTTATGTGGCAAATACTTCTTGAATGCCAACTATATTCCAGAACCCTGTTGACTGTCCTTGGAATTGAGTAAATGTGTGACACTAAATCAGAAATCCTGTTCTTGTATATTAATGGTTGGAAAGACAGCCAATAAGTAACCAAATTATATGTTGGTAATGGTGGTAAATGAGGAGAAGAATAAAAAGAATGGGATAGGGAGGTGTGTGTGTGTCTGTGTGTGTGTGTCTGTGTGTGTGTGTCTGTGTGTGTGTGTCTGTGTGTGTGTCTGTGTGTGTGTGTCTGTGTGTGTGTCTGTGTGTGTGTGTGTCTGTGTGTGTGTGTGTCTGTGTGTGTGTGTCTGTGTGTGTCTGTGTGTCTGTGTGTGTGTCTGTGTGTGTGTCTGTGTGTGTGTGTTTGTGTGTGTGTCTGTGTGTGTGTCTGTGTGTGTGTCTGTGTGTGTGTGTCTGTGTGTGTGTCTGTGTGTGTGTCTGTGTGTGTGTGTGTGTCTGTGTGTGTGTCTGTGTGTGTGTCTGTGTGTGTGTGTCTGTGTGTGTGTCTGTGTGTGTGTCTCTGTGTGTGTGTGTCTGTGTGTGTGTCTGTGTGTGTGTGTCTGTCTGCGTGTGTGTTGGCTAGGAAAGACCTGCCTGAGGAGAGAGTGAACTTAAGAATTTCTACGGGACAGAACAGTCTGAATTCAGGAAGCAGCAACCCTAATATTAAAACAGGTATGTCTTTGTATAGAAAGAGAGCAGAGTGGCCAGGGTGACAAGGAATGTGGATAAAGGGAGAGAATTAGAAAATGAGGACCAGAGTATCAGGTCATATAGGACCTTACCAACCATTACAGATTTTTATTCTCCAGAGCAGTTGTTGGTTTTAAGAGCAATGACTGATCTTCTAGACTTATGTTTTAAAGGACTTTCTGGCTGCTGTGGGTGTTGGATAGATGTTTATCCGTAGAAGAGAGGGGACCAGCTGGTAGGCTCTAAGAGTAATTTGGGGAGAAATAGTGGTATTGGACCAAGATAATAGCAATAGAAGTGGGGAGAATTGTTTTGTATGTGGACATTGTTAAGGTAAAATAGGATCTGCTGAAGCATTAGATATGGCATGTAAGCCACAGAGGAAGAAGGGAGTTGGGTCTGATTCCAGGGACTTTGGCGTCAGACACTGGAGAGATGGACTGGCTTGCTGTACGCTTCATGTTCCGTTTCATTAGATTATCTCATATGAAGACGTGGTGTGGAGCAGAGAGAAGGAATTTTAATGATTTTCGTGTAGAAACATTTCTTTCTCAACCAGCCTTTCCTGGGATACTTGGATATTTTGTTACCCAGAACATACATTTAGATCCTTTTGATCTCAGCAGGTAACTGTCTCTGCCTTTCACACCTTTAATCCCAGCACTCCTTGGCAGAGGTAGGTGGGTATCAGTGAGTTGGAGGCTAAGCCTTGTCTACAAAGTGAGTTCAGGACAGCCAGGACTATTACAGAGAGGAACCCTGTCTTGAAAAAAAAGAAAGACCATGAGGCTGGCAAGGAAGAATTAACATAGTTCTTTTTAAAATTCTTTTTTTTTTTTTTTTTTTTTAAAGATTTATTTATTATGTATAGTGTTCTGCCTGTATGTATGACTACAGGCCAACAGAGGGCACCACAGCTCATTATAGATGGTTATGAGCCACCATGTGGTGGCTGGGATTTGAACTGAGGACCTTTGGAAGAGCAGTCAGTGCCCTTAACCACTGAACCATCTCTCTGGCCCCTAGAATTATTTCTTATGTGCCTGGGTATGTATGCATGTATGTATGCATGTGCATCATGTGTCTGCCTGGTGTCCTGGTGCCCTTGGAGGCCTGAAGAGGGTATTGCATCCCCTGGGACTAGAGTTACAGATGGTTGTGGGCCACCATTTAGGTGCTGGGAATTGAACCCCACTTTTGTGGAAGAAGAGTCAGTACTCTTAACCACTGAGCCTTCTCTCCAGTCCCTTAGCTTAGTTTTTAATACTGTTTTGACATTCACTTCTCTCTCTGAAACTACTCTTTGGAAAGAAGGGGTGGGATTCATGTTACCTAGGTTGGAGTGTTCTGAAGCTAAAATGAGGCCAGGAATCTATACCTTCTTGGAAAGTATTTGAGTAGATACTGAAATGCTAAGGTCTTGACATAGTGGTTTTTTAGGGCCTTACTCATTTATTGTTAATATCTTCTAATCTGATTTTTCAAATTTACCATATATATTTTTCCTATTCTTTCTGGTGATCTTTCATAGTTTAAAATTGAATTCTTCATGGGCCCCTCGTATTCTTAGATTATAAGACTGGAGTAAGAAGAGGCAATAACATCAAGATAGCAAATTGGAAGAGAGAGGAAGCCTTATAGTCCTGAGTAGAATGGGGAAGGGTCCCAGCCTTGTTTCCTTTCCCTTGAGACTTGTGTCTTTGATTGCTCACAGGTCTTCACTTTCATTTCCTTTCTTCTTGCATTGTTCTAGGGACCAAGGCATGCCGAGGCTTTGGCTATGTCACTTTCTCCATGCTGGAAGATGTTCAGAGGGCGCTCAAGGAGATCACTACCTTTGAAGGTTGCAAGATCAATGTGACTGTTGCCAAGAAAAAACTAAAGAACAAGTCCAAGGAAAAGAGGAAAAATGGTGAGTTTCTAGTAATTCCCCAAGAGGAAAGAAGACACTGAAAACTTGAAAACTGAAAGTGATCAGAAAACTGGGAGATAGCCTCTAGAACTTGTGCTCCCTAGTTTTCTTTTTGTTGTCAAAACCCCTCTGGTATGCTATGGCAGTCAGACATTCACTTGCATCTTGGTCTGGGAAATCGCATATTCCTGGATATTGCACACTTGAACCCATGGCAGATGCTGTCTGTATGGGTACCTTTTTCACTTACGTCTAGCCTAGAAGTGGGTTTGCAGACTTATCCCTTGTCTCTCCTTTTAGAAAATTCAGAGTCCCCAAAGAAGGAGCCAAAGCCCAAAAAAGCCAAGGTGGCAGATAAGAAAGCCAGATTAATTATCCGAAACCTCAGCTTTAAGGTAGGTGATTAACTAAGTACATGTTTTGAAGGGTGCTTGAACCAAGGCATGCTCATTGGTGGGACTCCTCACCAAGATGGTAGTTATTACTGGGAAATAAACCTTAGCCTGTTGAATTGAAAAAGCTTTATGACCTGAGTTTGATCTCTGGGTACCACGTGATGGAGGAAGAAAACCAACTCTTGCAAGTTGTCCTCTGATTTGCACACATGAGCACACAATTGCCCTCCCCCCAAATAAAATAAATCAATACAATTTTAAAAGACCTTATCAATCCCTTTAGGAAGCTACTACCGAGAAAGAGGTCTGTGTGCTCAGCTTTTCTTTCCTTCCCTTTCTGAGACAGGGTCTCGTGTAGCACATGTGCACATCAAACTTTCTAGCTAAGGCTAGCCTTTCCTGATCCTCCTGACTCTGTCTGGCTTTTTTCTTTTTGGCCTTTTAGATACAAAGGAAGCTGTCAGTCTGTTTATGCTTGTTTGCTGTTCTGGTTTTGAAAGTTTAAAAAAAAAAAGTAGGAATAAAAGTATTCAGACTCTTTCTAGAAAATGAACTTAGTAGTTGATATTTCATATTTATTTGCTGTGCTAATACTTCTCGTTTTCCTTTTGGCCTTAGTGTTCAGAAGATGACTTGAAAACGATATTTACTCCCTATGGAACTGTTCTGGAAGTGAATATCCCAAGGAAGCCAGGTACTTGTGCACCTTCATTTGGTGTGGATTTGATGAAGACTAATGTGAATTTTTCAATACTACTGAAGCAAAAATAACCCTTTTGTTGTGTTCTCTGTGGCCCTAGGCAGTATGATATTTGCAGAGTACCTGGCGTAGTACTTGACAATAGTGAAGGCCAAGTGCTAGTGTTATTCCTTGAAGATGTTTTTAAGAAGCTCAGACTTAGTCAGTACCACTGCTATTGACTGCTTGCTCTCCCAAAGCTGGAATAATAGAGGATAACTATTGTTTTGGGCAGGGACCTGATTGATTGGCAGGCTGTGGACTGTCAGCCTACTGCTGTGATCTTCCTATTCTGTTGGCTACCCCCTGCTGCCTCTAACTTTTTTGTACATTTGTTCACAGATGGAAAGATGCGTGGTTTTGCTTTTGTTCAGTTCAAAAACCTCCTTGAAGCAGGAAAAGCTCTCAAAGGCATGAACATGAAAGAGATAAAAGGTGAGTCTTTTACGCTCATACCATGGCCCAGTTATTTCTGGCACTTGAGTGAATTAGCACAGTAACCTCCTTTTTTCTTTCTTTTGTATGTTCAAAAGATGTTCCTACTTCTTAGGATCACATTGCTAAAATGGTAGCTCATGTAGCCCAGAGTAGCCTTGAATTCCCAAGTTGCCAAGGAACATCTTATCTTTCTGGCTCAACTTCCTAGTTCTGGGATTACAAGCATGCTTCACCACACTTATAATTTTTGGTGAAAATTTTTTAGTATTTGATCCTGGGCTAAACTTGGAAGAACTCATGGCAGGAGCCTTTCCTTCATTTGGTTTGAATGTCATTTTGAAGTTCCTAATACTATCTTGGACAGAACTGCTGATACATGCACGTTGGTGCCTACATTCCTCTGTTTTGGTTGAACCACTCTTTTCTCAATACCCATGGGCTATTAAACTGATAGTCTACTCTTGGTACCATCAGGTACCAGGCTGATGGAAGAGATCAACTTAGTTCCTTCCTAACTTTTGAGCAGGATTTCCATTTTCCCAGAATGTCTGTTTTGCTTCTTGCCTGTGTAACTGGAAACATAATTCTTTGTTTACCTCATATTATCCAAGGTGTGATGGCTGTGTTAAAAAAGCTGAATTTTTTTGTTTAAAGATTAGGCTGGGTGGTGTTGGTGCATGCCTTAACCCAGCACTCGGGAGGCAGAGGCAGGAGGATCTCTGTGAGTTTGAGGCCAGCCTGGTCTATAGAGCTAGTTCAGGGTAGGCTCCAAAGCAATACAGAGAAACCCTGTCTCAAAAAAACAAAACAAAACAAAACAAAAAACAAACAAACAAAAGTTAAGGATTAAAAAGAGCTACTGTAGGTATTTTTGGTTGGGACCACCAGCTCCCCCAAAACCAGACTTATTAATTATAAATGCTTGGCTGATAGCTTAGGCTTGTTACTAATTAGCTCTTACAACTTAAATTAACCCATTTATATTAACGTAGGTACTGGTATATGGCTCATGGCTTGTTACTTCTTTTTCTATGTGTCCTGTTTCCTCTTCCTGGCTGGTGACTCCACCCTCCTCCTTCCCAGCTCTCTTTTCCACAAGTTCTGCTTAACCTCCAGCTGCCTAGCGACTGACCATTTAGGGTCTTCATTAGACCAATGAGAGCAACAAATATTCATAGTGTAAAAAGATTGCTCCACGGTGAGCTATTAGGGACATTTCTAGTTTTGTTTTTGTTTTGAAACAGTATCTTACAAGGTAGTCCAGGAATTCAAGATCTTCTTTCCTCTCTATCTTTAAGAACCAATAGTTAGCCAGTCAGTGTCGCATGCCTTGAAGGCAGAGGTAGGCAGATCTCTGTGAGTTCAAGGCCAACCTGGTCTTCAGAGTTTCAAGACAGGTTCCAAAGCTACACACAGAAACTCTGTCTTGAAAAAAACAAAACAAAAAACGTAATAGTCAGGTTGGAGAGATGGCTCAGCACTTAAAGGCTAGGCTCACAATAGTCTTAGAATTGGTTCCCTTTTGATGGGAGGGAAGTAGGGATATTAAAAGAAGAAAGTCTCTCTGATCCGTCCTCTTCTTTTTTTGACAGGACGGACTGTGGCTGTGGATTGGGCTGTAGCAAAGGACAAATACAAAGATACTCAGCCTGCTTCTACCCCAGGTAAGCTGTGTTAGCATTAGGTAGGAGGGTTATTTGGGGCAGGGAGGGGGGAGGGGGAGACATAACACAATTCTTGTGTTTTTTTTGTTTGTTTTGAAACAGGGTTTCTCTATGTAGTCCTGGGACTTGCTATATAGATCAGTCTGCCCTTGAACTCACAGAAATCTCCCTGCTTCTGCCTCTGAAGTGCCATCATGCACAACATGTATTGGGGCTTTTATGTAGAGTGGGAATATTGAGCATAATATTAACAACAACAACAAAAAAGATCAGGCAGTGGTGGCACACACCTTTAATCTCAACACCCAGGAGGCAGAGGCAGGCAGCCTGGTCTACAAAGTGAGTTCCAGTATAATCGGGTACACAGAGAAACCCTGTCTCAAAAAAACAAAACAAAACAAAAAAAACAAAAAACAAAAAAAAAAAAGCATCTCCAAATTCATGTGGGCTCAAGGCTGCTTGTGTGGTAAGCTGATCCCCAAACATTGGATCTTTTGAGTCTAAAGTCTCTTCTGAGATATGGGTATGAGTGAGGAGGGCCTGAGTTTGTTCATTCTTCCCTGTATTTTCTCTCTTTTCATCATCCCATACTGATGAATCATTAAGGAGAGAGTAGAGCCAGGCATTGGTGGTGCACACCTTTAATCCCAGTACTCAAGAGGCAGAGGCAGGAGGATCTTTGTGAGTTCGAGTTCAGCCTGGTCTACAGAGCTAGTTCCAGGACAGGCTCCAAAGCAATACAGAGAAACCCTGTCTCAAAAAAACCAAAAAAAAAAAAAAAAAAAAAACAGAGAGAGAGAGAGAGCATGGTTGGAGGGCTCATTGGAGCACTCACTGGTTTCTCTTCTAGGGGATCTGAGCATCCACATGGTAGCTCACAAACATCCAACTATAGTTCCAGGGGATCTGAGAGCATTGTATGCTCATGGTGCATAGACACATAAGCAGGCAGAACACTCTCATATGCATAAAATATTTTAATTAAAAGTTTTGAAAAATGAAAGAAAACTTTAAATGCTTTTAAGTCAGAGTATTACACATTGAAACTAAAGCTCATGGAGGGCCAGAATGAGCAATGTGTTTGTGTGGTGTTTAAGTGGCCTGTCTGAAGAGTTTTGCTTGCTGTTCCTCACTTTCTGGGGCAGGTTAACCTTCAGGCTTCTGATGAGAACAAGAAAAGGAGGAATCAAATCTAAGTGGTGACAGCTTTGCTTTTTGTCTTCATATTTGCTGTTACTGTATGCTGTCATTTTTGGGGTCTCTGAGGAATTGATTCACAGACTGTGCTCAGCAAATCCTTGGGTGCTCAAATCTCTTAGAGAATTAATGTAATCCTTCCATGCATTTGAGATCTTCTCTAGATTAGTTGTCAACCTAATATAATACACAGCTTTGTAATAGTTGTTATACTGAATTGTCCAGGCACTATTGACACGATGTTTTTAAAAAATCTTTTTGTCTGTGGTTGATTGGATCTGAGGATGGAAAACCGATAGAAATGAAAGCCTGACTGTATGGTAAGAAAATAAATAAATAAATAAAAATAGGAAACCCTGAAAAGTCAAAGGAACAAGGAGCTTGGGTTATTAGTTATTCCTGTTAAAATAACCTTATTTTAGATAGTAAATGAATTCCTCTTTTTAATCTTCTCTACAGATGGGAAAAGGAGCAGTGAGCATAAGCATAAGGAAGCAGGTAAAAAGAATGGCAGGGTGGAAGAGCAAGAAGACGACGATGATGATGATGATGAAGATGATGACGAAGGTGATGATGGCGATGAAGAGGAAAGTAGAGAATCAACAATGAAAATTCAGAAGAGGTAGGCCTGTTCTGAGACACTGGGGACGACGGCGTTTTTCCTGAGCTCAGTCACTTATGTGTCAGCCCAGATGATGAGATCTGAACTGTGCTGTTGCAGAGCAGTGAAGAGAGCAGCTCCTGAAGAAAGCGCTGAGGAAGACCTTTCTGATGAAGACGGTGATGTGGAGGGAGGAGGGAGTGATGGTGGTGAAGGAACCGTGCAGAGTGGGAGCAGTGCTGAAGAACAAGAGGATGAAGGTTTGCTGGGGTCTTCATAAATGCCTTTCAGCCTTGAATAAATTACTGAGACATGCACACCAGCTCTGCCCAGGCCTCTTTGCAAATACTTTTTCTATCAAATTCTTGTTAACTACTAAAAAGGAGACTTTTATTTTCATTTTCTCAAATGCTTTTCTCCCCATCCCCGTATCCCCCTTTCCCCTCCCCCTCTCCCTCTCTTTTGAGACAGAACCTCATAGCCCAGGCTGACTTTGACGATGCTGTGTAGTAGACGATGAGCTTGATTTCTGACCCTCTTGCCTCTATCTGCTGGCTGATGGGCTTGCACCACCACTCCTAGTTTATGTGGCTGGGGATCAAACACAGGACTGTGCATGCAAGGCAGACACTCTACTAACTGTGCTGTATTCCTACTCCCCTCTGCCCCCTTTTTGAGACAGGTCTCCTAAAGCCTAGGCTGGCCTCAACCTCAGTATGTAGATGAGAATACCTTGAGCCCTGTGACTTCACTGTAATGACCAATGATGGGAGGATTACAGGTGTGCACCACTGTATCTGGTTTATGTGATGTTAGGGTTTGAACCCAGGGCTTCATGCATGCTAGGTCAGTGTTTACCAGCTGAGCTACATTCTGAATTTGTTTCTTTATTGTTTGCTTTGTTTTAAAGATGTGTTTGTGAAGATATTTGAGAATTTAGAGTCTTACTAGGAAATTTAAATTAGAAGTGCTACCACTTCTAATTGTCTAAGTTGAATGATAAACAGGATATATTACATGTTTACACAGTGAATATATTTAAAAAAACTCTTTGAGTTGAGATGTAGATAAGTTTTACAAACACAATTCTGAGTTTGAGATGAGATGAAGAATTATAAATTCAACTTGGGCTTCCATAACAAATTCCACATACTTGTGGCTCAAATGAGATGGATTTATTTCCTTATAGTTCTGGAGGTTAGAAGTCCCCAGATCAAGGTGCCCTGTTTCTGCCTACAGACTTTCCCTGCTCAGGGTCTTCACATAGTTTTTCCCCAAGCGTTGGGTTATGGAGAATAAAACAAAACACCCAGAACTCTGGTCTTTCTTCCTCCTCTAATAAAGATACTAGTCCTCCTGCCCATATGACTCCACTTAGCCTTAATTACCTCTCTGAAGTCTCCGTCTCCAAGGATAATGATACTAGGAGTTAAGGCTTTATGTATGAATTTTGGAGAGGCACAGTTTAGTTCCTAACAAGGATTTCAGGGAGCATTTTGTAGAGCTATTACCAATCCATGTTGCTCCCTTTATGGAGGATCATTAGACAGTGAGAAATGGTCGATAACTACTTTGTCCAAGTGGCTGTTTTTACTCAGCTGTTTTGCTCCCATTTCTCTAAGTCTGGTGTTCTGGTTTGGCCACATAAGAGATAGAGGCAATAAAGTTTTTTGTTCATGCGGACAGAGTCAAGGCTTTTGTATTGAGTTCACAATGAGACCTACAATTTGGATTCATTTGCATCTGTCATTTTCTTTTTTGAATCTGAAAACCTAGTGGGACTCAAGACGTTAAAGAATACAGCACAAAGGAGCTTAATGTAGAAATCCAAAATTGTTCACCGGTCCAACAGTTCTCCAGAGCAATCAGTTTTCCAGAACTTTTGTCTATATGCACATAGCATATATGAGGTTTTCTTTTTCTTTTTGGGATAGGATCTCAGAGTGAGACCGTTCTCTCTCTCTCTCTCTCTCTCTCTCTCTCTCTCTCTCTCTCTCTCTCTCTTTCTCATTTGTTTTGCTTGATCTCTGCCCTCCTCTCTTGTGGCTGGGGATTGAACCTATGTACTTGTTTATGTTAAACACATACCCTACCACTGAGCTACACCCACGGTCCCTCTGCTTTGCTTTTCTTTACGTTTGAGCATCTTTTAATGTATTTAGTTGTTTAAATTAAAATGTAAAATAATTTATGTAAAATATTTAAAAAAGTTAGCCCTTTGTCATATGACTTGCATTGTCTTTTTGAGTTTTTTGGTTTTGTTTTTTGTGTTGTTGTTGTTGTTGTTATTTACATTAGATGTCCCAGTCTCAAAGAAAAAGAAGAGGAAGTTGCCCTCCGACGTGAGCGAAGGGAAAACTGTTTTCATCAGGTACGCCTTCCTTATGCAGAGCGTTGCACCATCTGCCCGGGCCTCTTTGCTTTCCTCCTTTCCTCCTTTCCTCTCCCCTTCCCTTCCTCTCTCTTCCCTTTACTTAGCACTAAAGGTGGATGCTATCAGACTGTTAGCACATCTCATCTGAGGGATGTACCAGTCAGAAATTTAAGAGCAAGAACTTAAAACAGGAGGTAACTAGTAGGTAGGGTTCTTGTCCTGTCTAGATTTTATGTTTTATGGTTGGGGTGGCAACTTTTGAAACATTTCAGCTCTTAACTGGTTGTGACCTTTACTGTAGAAGACATACTGAGTTGATACCATTTGCCCTGGATATTTTTTCTCTTCATGCTTAACTTTTCTAGCCTCCTTTTTTAATTTTAATTTTTTGGTTTTTTGAGACAGGGTTTCTCTATATGGTTTTGGAGCCTGTCCTGGAACTATAGACCAGGCTGGCCTCAGACTCACAGATTCTTCAAGTTGTCCTCTAATTGTCACATGTGTTTCCTGGTATAATCACACATACACGCTAAATTTTTAAAAATATGTAAAAAATATTTTAGCTTTTTAGATTAAAGCTATTCAGTGTATAGTTCCTGTTTTTCTCTTTCCTTCCTTTCATTTCACCTTTCTCCTGTCTCCTATATTTGCCTAGTCATCTTTACCATGTTTTTCTTTTCTATTGTTTTGAAGGATTTTCTTGGAACATTTTAACTGAAATCCAGATTTCATAATTAACATGGAGGGGATATGTCTAATTCAATAAACGAAAGATATGTTTCTTACTAGCCTGCTGTGAAAATTTCTGGGTGTAGTAAGAGAAGCTAATTTTAGCCACATCCCATGACAAGAGGATGGCTTGGGTGTATAGTATTTGCTCATAGAATTGGTGTTGTCAAGGTGCAGATCTCAAGTAGGGACTAAAATCTGGGCAGTTGTGAGACTTTGCTGCTGGAGGTTCTGGGTCTTTTCTCTATGATACTGTCATTAAAATAATGAAGGCACACGGTGTTTCTGTAAAATATATCACTGTAAGGGTACAGCTAAGCAAAGTCTGTATGTACACTCATAGTTACCAGGACACAATGCAGCATATCTGTATCACTCCAGTGTTTTAGCTGTGATGCTCTTAGCCTAAGGGAATCTGTATCTGTAACTTTGAGTCTTTTTATTTGTCTATTAAGTTTTAAATTCCCAGGCGAGAGAATGTGATATTGGAAGGTTAGGAAGTTAGGACAAAAGGACAGAATCATATAGCAGAGGCTTAGCCACTAGGGGCCACTCTTGTGTACTGGTGCTATTTTTGAACAAGGGAGAATGGTTGTAAACAGGGAGCCATCAGAGTTGATGTCTAATTCATGTCCCTCATATTGAAATGCAAGATCTTACTTTGTCATTGAAAATTTTGTGGCCTGGTTTTGTTCCACAGAAACCTTTCATTTGACTCAGAAGAAGAAGATCTTGGGGAGGTCCTCCAGCAATTTGGTGATCTTAAATATGTCCGAATTGTCTTGCATCCAGACACAGAGCATTCTAAAGGTATTTGCCCTCAGCTGACCAGGCCCAGCATTAGTAAAGAGCATGAATTATGCCCTTCTGGGTGTTACAGAGTCTGACCAACCAGTCTTTTGGTTTCCACAAAAGCCCAAGGACACCCTGAAATTGTCTTCCATGATCTGAAAGTCAGCAATTTAATGGCTTTGCCAGCTTTAATTTTGTCTCAGCCTTGAAAGCTCTTGCTTGTTTACTTTAAGATAATGAATTCCATTTGTTGTTCTCCTTTGCATTTCAAATGTGATAGCATCTCCTGGGTATTAATAGTCTACACTGCTCAAAATTAATGGGGAACTGTTTTTTTCTTTGACGCTTTTGTTAGAGATGAAAACTGACAGAAACTTTTTTGCATGGCAACAGTCAGAAGGAAAACTATGTAAAAGGAGTGAGATATTTTCCCCTAATTCTATTTATTTTGTACTCTGAAGGCTAAGCATTCATTCTAGCACACTGCTGTGTATTAGAATACGAATATAGACACATATAGCATCAATCTATTTATAATCTTTGACTTCATGGACTGCATTCATTCTGCTCAAGCTACCTAAAACTTAACTTTTCCATTATGGTGTCCAAAATACTTGACAGAAAGAAAACAGGATTTATTTTGTTTTGGCACATGGCAGAACAGCTCAGCTCTTTCATAGAGGGCCAGGAGGCAGAGGCAGGGTGAAGCCAAGGACCTGTTAGTCTCCCCCGTTTCTTTGATTTTACCCTGGCCCCTAGACCATGAAGTACCCACCTTCAGTCTCCTAGGTGATTCTACATCCAGTCAGGTTGGTGATGAAAGATAAGCCATTATAAACATTGAGTTCGATTGTTTGGATTCTTGATTCCTTTACACTCTAGCAAATGTTGTATGCCCTCTCCTCAGAAGAATGCTCTTTCTGACAGTTTGTGGGTTCTTAAGTTTATCCATGGTTAAGAACTACTTACTGAACAGCTTCCTGGAGATTAGGGATGAAACTCTCCTTAGTCACATACCAATTTGCCAAGTTATTTAATCACTGTGAGCTTGGGTTTTTACATGGAAAATTACTATAGTAGTAAAATGTCTTCAACACTAAACTTCTTGGACCTCTTTCATTTCTGGTTTGTTTTTCTAGAATGGCCAGCTAGTGATAATGTTTCACTTATGTTTCTTTTTGAGTATAACAGTGTATTTAATATTTTTACAATGTAGTCTACAATTGATTTGCTAGATTTCTTTCCTTTTTCTTTTTCTTTTGGTCTATTGATCTTACTAGTTTCTGATTTTAAAAGCATAATTAAAAATTATTTTTCCTCCCTGAGCAGGGTTTCTCTGTGTAGCTCTGGATGTCCTGAAACTCATTCTGTAGACCAGGCTGGCCTTGAACTCAGAGATCCCTACCTCTGCCTCCTGAGTGCTGGGACTAAAGGTGTACACCATCACCACTACCAGCAATACTTTAATTTTTTAAACTGTATTGTCATTTACTAGCTCCAATTTGCTAAGTAAAGTTTGACACCTTTTCTATGCTCCACTAATAGTTTGTTTCTCTTGGCAAGCCATTTTATTACCCAGAAGAGTTACATGTGGTGACAGTTTGTTTATCTTGGCAAGCCATTTTATTACCCAGAAGAGCTACATGTGGTGATCCACATACTTGAGGGAGATGCTAACCCTGAACCCAAATACTGACATTGCAAGTTTCAGTGATTAAATTCTTACTCTTCTTATACTTTTGATATTTTTTCTTTTTGAGACAGGGTATCACTATATAGACCAGACTGGCCTGGAACTTACAGAAATCTGCTTGCCTCTACTTCCTGAGTGTTGGGATTAAAGGTGTTTTATACTGTACTTGGTCTGATTTTTCTTGATATGAGATGACTAGGCTAATTTGCATATTAGACATTTTTACCTCCTCCATCTTGTATTACTTTCATTACACTTGTCCTGCATTACCAAGTTTTTCATTACACTTGTCCTGTATTACCAAGTCAGGAATTTGTTCTAGGACCATGGCAAATACCAAAATTTGTGAGTGCTCAAGTTCTTCATATAAAATGACACAGTGTTTGCATATAACCTATGTACTTCTTTCCATATATTTTTTGTTTTGGTTTTCAGGACAAGGTTTTTCTGTGTAGTCCTGTGTGTCCTGGAACTCCATTTATAGACCAGGCTGGCCTTAAACTCACGAGATCCTGCCTGCCTCTGCCTCCCACATACTGTGATTAAAGACCCCTTGGCTCTTTCCGTATACCTTAATCTCTAGATCACATATATGCATTAAGGAATGAAAATAAAGCAACTTCCTTTTGAATTAGTTTAGCTAAGAATAAGCCCAGTATGAGTTCTACATTTCTCTAGTGTCTGCTGTATGTCCCTAATAAAAGGCTTTGCCGCATATTTTTGAACAGCACAGAAAACATGGCATGGAGAAGTAATGGGGGATTCTTTATAGAAATCTTGACAGGGGAAGAAGTAACTTTGTTCCTTCCAACTGACCTAGTATAGCAACAAAACTGCAACAGATGTTATCAGCCTACATTTACATGTTCCTCTCAACATTTATGACGCATTGTTGTTTAAGGTTTTTAGCAAATGATTAGTACAGTGCACACACACACTTAAACACTGTTTTGGGTCGAGGCATGGAAGAGAATGTAACCTAAGGTTAAAGCTATACATTTAACTTAGATTGCAAAAGCTGTGTAGGAAATCCAAGGCACAGTAAGACTTGTTGCTTATTTTCTTCAAGGCAGTTAAGCTTAAAGAGGCTGAGTACACAGTAGGACATAGGGTAAGTGCATAGCCTTAGATGACCTCAAGGCACATTACTGACTTGATGGCGAGGCCTGGGAAAAGTTTCTTCTCCTTGGTCAAGAGATGCTTTCATAAAAATGTATCAGTACACACTCACTCCTAAAGAACAAGGTAAGTTGTTGTTAGGTGGTTTTTAGAGAATGGCAAGTTCTGTATAGACAGTTTTTTCCCCAAGTATGCTTGTGCTGTGCATGGCTGACTCAACTAATGCATAGCCCATGGTTCTGAGCTTAAACTGTTTGTTTCTTCTGACTGTCTCTGTGCTGTAGCAGAGCAGGTAGTCCAGATTTCTGAAGTACTTCTTATTTTGGGGAAGATGCTACCTGACCAGTGCCTAAAGAGATGTGGATAGAGGGTGGGAAGGTTTCTAACACAGAAGTGAGACACTTGGCCCTGTCTGGGAGAGTTAGAGATCTCTCTAGATGGTGACTCTTAGGTTAGCCTATTGTATGTGTGCTTTAGATTAATCTACCTAGATTCCTTCCAGTACACGGCAGAAGATAATAAATGCCCTATCTCTGGGAGACATGGTAGTGTTTTCATGTGAGAGAATTCTTTTTTGACTTTTGAAATACACTAATAACATATTTGAAACTTTTTTATTTTTTTATTTTGAGATTTACTGTGAGGTGAACTTGTGCAAAGTTGCTTTTAATCTATAGTAGACATTTATTTAGATGATTGGTCCTGCATCTGACCAGTGGAAGGCATGCTTTGTAAAGATTCTAGAGCAGAAGCCAACGGTTGAGGTCATGGCTGTCTTCCTGCCATATTTATATAATAGCCTCTTTTACCCCAAGAGGTGTATTATCTGCTGTTATTTGATGCCTCCCAGGTGACTCTTAAGACCATGAGGTGTAATATCAGAGTTAAATAGTTCTGCTTCATCTTTCACTGTACTACTAGGGACTCTGTGATGGTGAATTAAATGGTTAGCTGGATTTCTCTGTCATTTTATGTGGGTGTTATTAAGGAGATAGTTGATGAGACCAAATGCTAAGAACAGATGTGTATGCTATGGTGTCTGGCTCCGATCCTGCACCACTTAACATAGTACCTGTCCCATAGATACTGTGGATATTCTTAGGGTTTTTGCTTACTGTGGAATGAGAAGTGTCTCACTAAACTTTGTGTCTTGGTGCAGGTTGTGGATTCGCACAGTTCATGACTCAGGAAGCAGCTCAGAAATGCCTTGCAGCTGCCTCTCCAGAGGCTGAGGTAAGGAAAATATGTCCTTCCCCTATGCCTAGAACATAGTAGCTCTTAGATGCGAGATCTGATCCTTACACCAGGTTTTATTATTACTAATAAAGTGAAGGCTTGAGCACTTAGTATGTATTCAGCACTGAGCTTTGCATTTGCTGCCTTAATTATCCACTGAGAGTACAGTTACCCGTATTTCTTACCCATGTTACCCCATTCTAGGCTAATAAGGTATTAGCCTAGGTATTAATGCCATCTGGGAAACTAGATGCACATTTGATAGACAAAGTGTAGAGAATTTTTCTGTGCTTTTAAATGAAGTATATAGTTTTTGAGACGTTATCGTGTATTGTCATTGTCTCTTAAATACTCTGTTTCACTAGCTTTAGAATACTGAACATTTGTTCACAGTTTAGGCCTGTTTTAGAGCTACAACTGTAAAGTTAAATCCTTACTGCTGATTGCCTTAAGTATATGCACATGTGACCTTTTGTACAATTGTAAAAGTGAGTGTGAGTCTCAAGGGTCCACATGTAGTCAGCTAGGCCTGGCTTTCACAGCATAATTACAGCATACTAAATGATATTCCTTCTTATGTCCTTTCTGCTTTTAAGTATTTGAAGAGAAGGTAACAATATGTTTCAGGGTGGTGGGCTTAAGCTAGATGGCCGGCTGCTCAAGATTGACTTGGCTGTGACCCGTGATGAGGCAGCAAAGCTTCAGACAAAGAAGGTGAAGAAGCCGACTGGGACCCGGAACCTCTATCTGGCCCGAGAAGGCTGTGAGTAGTGGAAGATAGGAACCAATCATCTGAGTAGCTGGCTCTGGAACATGAGAGTGAGCCAGCGATTATATTTTGAGATGTGTTTCCCATGAAAACCCCAAATTTCCTCCTTGGAGTGTTGCATTGCTGTTTGATCCACTTCAGTAGATGTGGCTTTGTTAGGACCCTTCACCCAGTTTGCAGATTGCCCTCAGTCTCGTTCTTCCCTCTGTCTGGTCGCATTAGGTGTTTCCGCTGTAGGTTAGAAGCACGAAGCAGAAGAACTCAAATTACCTGCTTCTCATCTTCATTTCTTATGTATGAGGTTTTGTTTTGTTGCTTTTTTGTTAGATGTTGGAAAATACAACTGAAATTACTTGTGGGATTATTGATAGATTTAAATTTACCTAGTACCTTTCTTTTAATGTCAGAAAAGAATGAGAAATTAGCTTTAAGTTAAAAAGTTTCTGGCATTTATCAGCCTAACTCTGTGTAGATACATAGTAACAGCTGGTAATATTAGGCCATCAGCACTTGGCCCTAAGGCCTGTGAGACCATAACTCTCCTTTGTGGTGGCTCATCTAACTCTTGAGTGATTGGCCCCGAGTGCACGAGGAACGGCTGAGTTTCTGGGCAGATTGTTGGTGGGACACTTTGTGTTCCATCCAGATACCTGCACTATAGCTGCTTTCAGACTTCATCCATACCTTTCTGTCCAACTTGCAGCATGAATGTGATGCTGTTTTGCAGGCAGAAAGGAACAAAATCACAAAATGTTCAGAGCTTGTCTTTAGAGCAAATCTAAGTCTGGGACTTGGCCCTGTAGCTATTTTTGGACCTAACTAACTGGCCAACACAGTCCTCAGGGACCTGTTCAGAGTTTGCATCATTCAAATCACATTCTTTCTGTTGCTCAGTGAACATTCCCTTGGTGACATCTTGGCCTTTTTCCTTCTTTCTGCAGTGATCCGTGCTGGGACGAAGGCTGCCGAGGGTGTGAGTGCCGCAGATATGGCCAAACGAGAACGGGTGGGTAGATGAGGCACCAAACGAGAACGGGTGGGTAGATGAGGCACCAAACGAGAACGGGTGGGTAGATGAGGCACCAAACGAGAACGGGTGGGTAGATGAGGCACCAGCCTTAAGGTTTTCTCCATGGTTTTGTAAACAGATCAGAGACAACTATTGCTGCTACATTTGCTTACGAAGAGCTATGTATAAAGACCATATTTTTGCCTTGTTGGATGTATACAGGTGAAGGAGAAGTAACTGAACATTAGTCCTAATGCCGTGTCAGTACTCTGTTCCATTGCAGAACTCAGTCTTATTCTCTGTTTCTGTAGTATTCATGTATGGTGAGGACATGCTGCTGATCATGCAGGAGGCGTGGAGGAGGGGCTGTGTGTTTTGTTAGTGTAACTGTAGAACAACAGAAAGGAAGCTCTGTGGGCAGGCTTACTAGGAAAGGGAGGACGTGGGTTTTGGAAAGAGTAGCCAAGATGTCATTTGGGAGGGGTTAGTGTCTCCAAATTACACGTTATTGTAGGACAATTTCATATTATGGGTGTTTCTACTATTAACTGACCCTCTTGCTGCCTAGTGATGCTCTCGGCAGTTGTTACTTTTATACATATTACTCCTTTTGTTTTCCGCAATGGTCTCATTGAATTTCCAATCCTCCTCCCTCTCTACCTCCTGAGTACCAGGATTACAGGCAGGCTGCATCGTGCATTGTGTGCAGTTTACGTGTGCCGAGGATTGAACTGCAGGTGCTGTGTGTGCTGTGCAGGCACTTCACCAGCTTGGCAGCCCAGAGCCATTGGGGCGGCTCAGTGGGTACAGTGCTACTCAACAAGCCTAATGCCCTGAGTTGATCCCTCTACAGTTGTCCTTTGACCCACCCCTACCTCGTGCATAAGTGTGTACACAGGCACATGCGTAATAATAAAACTACAAAACCAGCTTAGAATGGGAGAGATACAGGACAGCTGTGGAACCATAAGGTTCAAGAGGTGCTGAGCAGCAAGTGTACTATAATGATAGGCAGAGGCAATGCCTTTCCGGCATGGTTTTGTAGTAGTGTTCTCAATGTTTTTAAGAGTGGACATCTGGACATTATGGTATTTGGGGAAGTAGTACCATAAGCTTGCTAAATTATTTATGTGCATTATAAAGAGTAAGTTTACTTTCTTTAGGAGGGAAGTACTTAGACTTAGGTGTTGGGTGGCTGAGGACTGAGTATAGACGCTACCTTTAGTATTACTTCTAAGAATACTTGTATTAAGCTGGACAATAGTAGCGCATGCTTTTAATTCCAGCACTTGGGAGACAGAGGCAGGTGAATCTCTGAGTTCAAGGCCAGCCAGGGTTACACAGGGAAGCCCTGTCTTGAAAAATCAATAAAAATAAAATAAACTTTTTAAAAATAAAGAATACTTGTGCTGGGCCACATTTTGAGTTATGCATTTTTTTTAAAAAAATCTAATTTGGCTTCATGTCAGTGTTGAGAGTTAAATATTGATTTGCAGTTTCCTTTTTATAGTTGAAAATTTGAATCTTAAAATTTGGATGGCTTTTTGGTTCCGATCTGATTTGAGCTCATGATCATCTTGCCTCCTTGAGCCTGCCTTTCTCTCTGCTGGGCATTGTAAGGCCACAGGTGCATCCATGGCTGTGGCATGGGGTTATGATTTTTTTTCTTTCGGAGAGCCTGCCTAATGGGTGCATAATATGCTAAGAGTTTGTCTTTTTCTTCTCTCCCAGTTTGAGCTACTGAAACATCAGAAACTCAAGAACCAGAATATCTTTGTCTCCCAGACCAGGCTTTGCCTGCATAATCTGCCAAAGGCTGTGGATGATAAACAACTAAGGAAGCTGCTGCTGGATGCTACTAGAGGAGAGAAGGGTGTGCGCATTAAGGAGGTGAGAGATGCCTTGTCATTCACATCTTGCAGTCATGAGCATTCACTTCCTGCCATGGTGCCAGCATGCTAACAGATTTTCTTTTGGACACATCGGCATGCAAAGTTGAGTTTGGCAGTTTTCTTGTTTTTATTTTTTTTCCTTTGGGGAACTGTCTTTCATGTCTGACTGGATTATAGCAAAATGTAGGGAAATCTCTGTCATGTATTAATTTAGCAGGCGTTCAATGTCTACTGTGTCATCAGCATTATATAGGTGTTGTAATGTGAGTTTTGTTGCAGAGAATACAATTTATGTGGTTTGTTTTCTAAAAGAATGTTGTCTGTCTGTGTGTGCACGCAGGCAGAGGAGGGGAGGGGAGAGGAGAAAAAGGAAGACGGGGAGAGGACATGGGAGCACATGCCAAGGCACATATGTAGATGTTAGAAGGCAGTTTCTTCTCAGTGGGTCTTCACCCTCCGTCTTGTTCTAGATGGGCTCTCTTGTTCACTATGCCCATGCTCACTCTTAGAGCTGCTGTCTCCACAGAGTTTTCTGTCTTTCCATCCCGCCACAGGATCTGAGATTGCAGACACATCATCACGCCTGGCTTTTACAGGGCCCTGGGCACCTGAACTCAGCCCTCATGCTTACATGGCAAGCATGTACTCACTCTGCCTTCTTCTTATTCCCCAAAACAGCGCTTAACTATGTGAGACTTACATAATATCCCACAGACAGCACAGAGGACCAGGCATGTCTTCAGTTGAATTAGAAAACTCTGGGTTCACATGAGTACTTGCTCCAGCTCTGTCTCTTGAGGCCCTTATTGTTTATACTGATGTGAAACTTGGTTTCTCCAGACAGACAGAGCTCTTTGAAACTAAATATTATCTCATTATCCCCAATCTTGGATGTTGTCAATTGGCATAGAGTAGTCTCTTAATCTTTATATTTAAAAATGGCATTGCCAGTATTTTAGGTGTGTGCTTTGCTGTTTCTTAGCTGTAAACTGTATGCCTAGTACTGAAAAGCTTCTTTAAAGTGTCCCCTTGATATTGAGGGAATAACATGAGAGAATGCTGACCAGTGAGAACACGTCTGACAGCACTGTTAGTAATGAGTGCCTGCAGTACTTTGTTTCTGTTAGTAATGAGTACCTGCAGTACTTTGTTTCTGTTAGTAATGAGTACCTGCACTATTTTGCTTGTGCCCATTTAGAATCCATTACAGTTTAGTGCACTTCTGTATATTGTACAATATGAGCATGATTGTGTAATCATTCCCTCCAAGATAAAACCTCCATTTTAGAGGGAAGGTTGGTCCTTAAGCTTGGGAAGTAGACAGCTCAAAGGCTCAGGAAGTCCATGAAATTGACCAGAGACACGAGGCCTCTCGATCCTCAAACATATGTAAGAAGTAAGGACTGTTGACTGGCAGAGGTGCCTAGCTCAGACCAGCCAAACTACTAGACGAGGTAGAGAGCTGGTGAGCTGCCTGGAAGAGGCTACCTGGGAAAGACACTCTAACCTGTTGAGTTGCATG
This sequence comes from Phodopus roborovskii, assembly GCF_943737965.1. Classification (NCBI taxonomy): domain Eukaryota; kingdom Metazoa; phylum Chordata; class Mammalia; order Rodentia; family Cricetidae; genus Phodopus; species Phodopus roborovskii. The sequence continues at coordinate 15,044,298 of NW_026125444.1, read as the reverse complement.
CAGCCTGTGCAGTGTACTGCGGGTGTCCAGCTTGTGAGCTGTCGCCCAGAGACGTTTCTGTTCTCTGTAAATCACCCAGTAACCTCATGGTTCACCAGTCGGACTTTGGTGGTACCCTTGCCTTGGTCTGTCTCTGGTTCCCTATCTTGGGTGAATAGATTTTTGTTCCTGTCTCTCCAGGAATCATGTCTCACAACAGCATTCTATTGATTTTTGTTCTTAATTCTTTTATTTATGTAAGTGCTGTGCCTGTGTGAGATGTCTTGAATGACATTTTAAGTGAATGAGTATCCTGAAGTAAGGAATTCATTCTTCTCTTCATCCTCTGCGGTGGAAAGAGTAATGTCTACACACGCAGTAGGGTATAGTGTGCACGTGTCTTTCGTACCCCCCCACTACAGAAGAACAAGAGCTCTGTGTCCCTCATGACCCTAGGGATCCTGTCCAGGGATTCAGAGAAAACCTGCATGAGAGTTTCTGACTCCACCTCCAGAGCTGAGACTTGCGGTGTTCTTAGACTTACGAGGGTAAAGGGATAGTCTTTCCCATACTGGACATAGCTTTCTCATCTAAAACCATCAGGTCTTCTTTCCCCCCTGCTCTGTTAATTTCTTTTCAGAGGCTTACTTCAGTGCTGGGATCTCTGGAGAGTTCTCCATTGTCAGCAATAACTTGTTCACGTTCTAGAGAGTCATGTACCTCTCAGTTGTATGTGTTCTGAACAAGTATCTATTATAAATTCCCCAGGGTATTGGAGAGATGCAGGTATTGCTCTTGCAGAGGACCTGATTTTGGTCCCCAACATTCATATCTGGTAGCTCACAACTGCTTCCAGTCCAGCTCCAGGGGATCCATTGCCTTCTTCTGGACTCCCATGGGTGCTACATTCAAGTGCACGTGGGCACACATGGCCACACACATGCAAGCTTTAAAAAAATAAAAAAATTTCTCTTTTAATTTCTTATTTGTAACTACTGTCTTTCTTTCTTTCTTTCTTTCTTTTTTTTTTTTTTTCTACTCACAGTGTAGAGTGATGCGGGACCTTAAAGCAGTTCATGGAAAAATGAAGGGTCAGTCCCTGGGCTATGCCTTTGCAGAGTTCCAAAACCATGAGCATGCCCTCAGAGCCCTCCGCCATATCAACAACAACCCAGAAATCTTTGGCTCTCTGAAGGTGAGCCTCATCCTCCAGGGAGACCCCATTTTTTGAGAGTTTAACTGCCCACTATCCCCGATATTTGAAGGGTGTGAAAGAGTACCAAGTGGGCTGGGCGGAGGTGGGGAAAACAGATGGTAACTCTAGGTAAGAAGATGCTTATAAAACGGTAGACCGAGCCGGGCATTGGTGGCGCACGCCTTAATCCCAGCACTTGGGAGGCAAAGACAGGAGAATCTCTGTGAGTTCAAGACCAGCCTGGTCTACAGAGCTAGTTCTAGGACAGGCTCCAAAGCAATTCAGAGAAACCCTGTCTTGAAAAACAAACAAACAAACAAACAAAAAACCCCACATGTAGACATGATGGACTGCTTGAAGAACTGGCATTTAAAGAAGACATGAGAAGCAGCCCCATGTTTACAGAGGGTGGGTGGAAGAACCAAGTAGGCTTATTGCACTCACAGGTTACAAAGTCTTACTAATGACGTTCTATCTCCCTGACAGAGACCCATAGTGGAGTTCTCTTTAGAAGATCGAAGGAAACTTAAAGTAAAGGAGCTGAGGATCCAACGCAGCCTGGTATTGAACCTAAATACCTGATTGGGTTCAGTTTTGTCACTTGTTTATTTTTGTGTGTGTGTGTGTGTGTGTGTGTGTGTGTGAGAGAGAGAGAGAGAGAGAGGGCGGACATGAGCATGCCTACCTTTGTGTGTTTGTGTGTGTGAGAGAGAGAGAGGACATGAGCATGCCTACCTTTGTGTGTGTGTGTGAGAGAGAGAGAGAGAGAGAGAGGGAGAGGACATGAGCATGCCTAACTTTGTGCCTGTGCCATTGCTTCTGAAGGTCAGAAGACGACTCGGGATGTTGATTCTCTCTTTGTACCATGTGTCCTAGAGATTGAACTCAGGCCATCAGGCTTGGTGGCTTGGTTGCTTTTGGTTGTTTATAACAATCTCACTGGGTAGCTCTAGCTAACCCAGAACTCTCAGAGATGCTTCTGCCTCAGCTACTGGGATTAAAGGTGTATGCTGTCATGTCTAGCATGACAAATAAAGCACAAATTTATTTATTTATTTATTTATTTATTTTTTAAAGGGGCTTATTTAAACTTCCTTTTTAAAATTTGTGCTTCTATAAAGTAGGATTTTACTCAGTTTCTCCTAAGACGGTGGTGTTTTCTTCTTTGCTATCCCTCTCCTGAGCTGCACAGGAGAAGGGAAAGGGAGAAAACGCAAACCAAGGTTCCGATCCATCTTGAGTTCTTTATGGTATGTGGGGGCCGTGTCAATCATCATCTGAGACAGGGTCTTCCTTTGTCGTCTAAGCTTGTCTTGAACTCTAAATCCTCCCGTTTCTGCTTGACACCAGGTATTTTTAGATCATTTCAGCTAGTGTGGAGAGAGGAAGAGCAGCTCTGTGCTCTGTTCCTTTCTTAGCTGCATGTTCCCTGGCCAGTTACCTCTCTTCCTTGGACCTCAGTTTGTAAGATGGGTTAACATGGGCCTTCATCCCTCATCTGAGGAGAATTAGATGAGCAGATGCACCATTGCCCAGCTTGTTGTCAGTTCTCTTACCCGTCTTCCCTTGGGACATTCAGGGCTGGGTTATTTTGAGGTCCTTAGTTCTTATAGTACTCATCAATACTACATACAGTTTGTGTGTGTAGAGAGTATTCATAGTGTTTGATGAATACTGAAAGCGTGACAAACAGATAAGTGATAGCAGTGGCCTTCATGGAGAACCTGGGGGTCTCATCCTTGTACATGACAACTTTTTCCCCAGGTAATATAATTGCCTTTAGCCATTGCTTCAGGGGCGTTTCTGAAGCTGGCTGTATTTTCTTTGATTTCTTCATTGCCTGCTTATGTTCATACTGCACTTTCATTATAAAAGTGGTCCTTTCTCCTGACGTATGGGGACATTTCTCACTTTCCTCATTCACAGCAAGTGACCCTTCCACTGAAAGATAAGTCCTCATTGCATAGGCTTTCATCAGCTTCCTTGGTTATTTGTTTGTTTTTTTGTTTTGTTTTTTGTTTTATTTATGTGTGTCTTGTTACTACTGTTCTGTTGTGATCAAAAGCAGCTTAGGAAAGGGAGAGTTTGTTTGAGCTCATGCTTCCAAAGGGTAAGAGCCCATCATGGCAGGGAGGTCTAGCAACAAGCGACAGGCAGGGTGAAACAAATGCAACACATCTTTACATAGTTTAACAGATGCAGCACAAACAAATGCACCACATCTTTACATAGTTAAACAGATACAGCACAAATGCAACACATCTTTACATAGTTAAACAGATGCAGCACAGACAAATGTGTGTCTTTGCCTAGTTAAAATAGTATTCTACAGCACCAAAATGCTCCACCACCTGGGGACCAAGCATTCAAACACTTGAGTCTGTGGGGGACATTTTCATTCACACCCACCACTGTCTTTTATTTCCACTAGTCTAGGAATCCCAAAGGTAAACATTTTATTGTTTGTAACTGTATCTTACCACTTACAAACAGACTGGAGCATAGTAGGCATTTGACGCTCTAGCATCTCCTTCCTTCCTTCCTCCATCTCCGACATTTTTACCTCCTTCATGTTGACCTGGGTTTTCAGTCTATGCCATTTCCCTTCTCTGGAGGAATTTGTTTAGCATTTCTTTCAAAGTAGATTTCCTGGCAACTGTTGTTTTTGTTTATTTTTAACTGAGTCAGTCATTCACTTTTGTAAAAGATAATTTCTTTACATACAGAATCTAGACTGGTAATTTTGTCTTTTGGAACTTCAACCACCTCATGCTATCTTCTTTTTCCTGTACATGGTTTACTGCAATGTGACTGATAAATCTAGTTGTGGAGCTTGGGGTGTCTGTTGTTTTTCTGTCAGCTCTTAGATCTCTGGCTTAATGTCTATCACTGTCTTGAAAATTTCCTAGCTGTATTATGTTAAGTAGTCCTCCATTGCTTTGTTTCTGCTGCTGGTGTTCCCCTTGTTCATGTGTTACATTGTGTGTGTGTGTGTGTGTGTGTGTGTGTGTTGGGGGCAAGGGGCAGGTGTTTTTTAAAACAGGATCTCAAATAGCCCAGATCCATTCCCTTCCTTCCCAGTGACTAGGATTCCAGGTGTGGGCTGTCATGCCTGGCCCAGGTTTTACCTTTGACAATTGTTCCTTCCTACTGGCTTTTCAATGTTGGGCTACTGCTCTCTGTTTCTGGGTTTTGTTTTTGTTGAGTTTGTTTTGAGAGAGAGATAGATAGAGAGAGAGAGAGAGTATACGTGTGCGTGTGCCCTCTCTAGTAGCTATTTATTACTAGGCAGTGGCTGTAAACTGCTCGTATGCACTTTGCTGAAGTCTCCAGCTATGTGGAAAAAGAGTTCCTCTTTCAGCACACTCAATAGCAGGCTCAACACTCTGCTGAGTGTTCCAGCAAGTAACCTCATCCAGAAACCAGGTGGCAATTTCTTGTTTTCTGCAGCAAAAAACAGCACCCAAGCCTGTAACTAGTAAGCCCCAAAAGGAGCAAAAAGAACTTGGAAAAGACAAGAAACAGAAAGCAGTGAGCCCTACACAGAATCAAAGTCAGGCTTCTGGGGAGCAGAAAGGGAAGGCCCGCCCCACCTCGTGGACAGGGTTCCAGACCAAGGCTGAAGTGGAGCATGTGGAGCTGCCTGATGGGAAGAAGAGAAGAAAGGTCCTGGCACTCCCTTCACACCGAGGCCCTAAAATTAGGTGAGATGCAGGAGGCCATTAGAAGAGGGTGCTTCTAAGTGCATTTGTTTTGATGCAGCATTTGTTTGGGTAGAGGGTGTTGGTGGTGTGCTGGTTCCTCCATGGGAAGTTAACAGAAAGGTCTCAGCCCCAGCAGAAATGTTGCCTTGGATCAGATGGTACAGGAAACCTCGGAGGAACCATCAGGGCAGACTGCATACCATTCTTGTCCTTTCAGAGCTTTTCCTGTCAGCTGAAGCTCACTTATTCTTTCTGTTTGGGATCATAGATTAGTGCTATGTACAGTCAGTGCTGTGACAGTACATAATGTATTTCTACCCCCCCCCCCAAAAAAAGCAATCTTGGTAAGTAACTGAAGGTTTTTTATTTCCATTGAAGTCTTAGCAAAAATAAGTGGAGACAAACAAATGAATATATAACTATTGTGACTTAGGATATGCTGTATAGACTCCATTTAAGAGTGACTAAGCCAGGTGATCGTGGTGCATGCCTTTAATCCCAGCACTTGGGCATCAGAGGCAGGTGAATCTTTAAATAGGAGACCAGCCTGATCTAAAGAGCAAGTTGTAGGATAGTCAGGACCACAAAGAGAAACCTATCTTGAAAAAAAAGAAACAGCTATGTAGAAAAAAAAATTTTGTCTCACGCTCTTTAAAAGATGCTGAGGATGGGACTGGAGAGATGGCTCAGCACTTAAGAGCATTGGCTGCTCTTCCAGAGGACCCAGGTTCAATTCCCAGCAGCCACATGACAGCTCACCAATGGCTGTAACAACAGTTCTGGGACACCCAACATCCATGGCAAAATACCAATGTACATAAAATAAAATAAATAAGTAAAAAAGAGAGAGAGCGATGCCAAGGATACTAACCAGAGAAAGAATTAATGCAGCATCTACCCGGCTGTCCTATTTCAGGTTACGGGACAAAGGCAAAGCGAAGTCCCTTCCTCCTAAGAAGTCAAAGCCCCAGATAGGCCAGCAGAAGCAGAAGAAGCAACAATTACCTTCTGTGCAGGTGAGTTCTGTGGGGCTTGTGGTTTGGGTGCTGTGGCTCTGTGGAGCTGAGCAGAAGGTCAACTTTCTGGGTAGCTGGGTAGAAAGTAAGGCTTCTCCATTCGGGGCTGCAGCTCTGCAGAGGGTGAGGTTCAGTAGTAAAAGTGGAGAGGAAAGTAAGCCTTTATGATGTGTCATTCTACTTGAGCAGTTATCTTGTGTTTCCTGTTTTCTGTACTGCTTTCCCCTAGTATGGAAGCAAATCCTACTAGTAAATGTGTCTCAATAGATTGCTCAGAAAAACTTTAGACTACATTTCTGATGGCCAACTCTTCACACAAACACATGTCATTGTCAAAGCTACTGAGATTAATCAGAAGCTCCTTATACTCTCTAATATATAGCCCCTATTAAAAATTTCCTAATTGTCTCAATAATGTTCTTTATTTTTGATTAGTACCTGTTAGGATGCTAACAAAGTCCACACATTACATTTGCATTATTCATCCCTCCTTCCCTTTCTTTCTCCATCCTATGGTACTTGTCCTTTCTTACCACATTCTTTTCCCCCTATGTTGTTAATTTGTTGGATTAACAGTCATTTGTCCTTGAGGATGTATTTTATGTTGAATTCAGCCACTTACTTATACACTATCATGTAACTTGTACCCGTGGAACCTTGTATTGACTGTCAGCTGGTAGAATGGTCTAGAGGTGTAACCAGATTTAGTTTGGTTGTTCACTGTTAGTAATGCCAAGAACAGTCAGGAGGTGTCAAAATTGTTCACTTTATTGTTCGATTTAGAAAATCCCCTCCCAGCTTCTCAGTTTTTAGTTGTTTGCCTTTTCAGTGCTTGGGATCTAACCCAAGGCTGTTGGCAGAGTTTCTGTTCCGCCTGCTCTGCTGCCGTTAGCCCCAGATAAATACAGAGGCTTATATTTATTATAAACCGTTTGGCCAATGGCTTAGGCTTCTTAATGGCTAGCTGTCAATTATTAACCCATAAATATTAATCTGTGTATTTCTACATGGCATTATCTTACTGGAGAATGCTCAGCATCCCATCTTCTCAGTAGCTACATGGTGTCTCTGGTAGCTTCTCTCTGCCTTTCTCTTCCCAGCATTCTCCGTGTCTGGTAGACCCACTTATGCTTCCTGCCTGGCTACTGGCCAATCAGTGTTTTACTAAACCAATAAGAGAAGCACATTCACAGCACACAGGCAGGATGTGTCATGCTTAGGAAGTGCTCTGCTGTTGACCTATGTCCCTAGCTGCTCCTCTTTAACTTTTAAAAACAATGGATTACCATGTACACCTGTGATTTCATTCTGGGTTATAGAATGGTGATTTTCCAATTCACACAGCCCCTTTGTACTTAAAAATAGAGTTCTAAGACGTGTAGGAAGGAGAATCTTACATACAGGAAAGACAAGGTTAGATGACTTTTTTCTTTCCCCCTTCTTGCTCTGTGAGTTTCAGAGTTGTGAACTATTGCCAACCAACCTGCTATGTGGCCTGTGAGTCTGATAGATATATACGTGTGTGTGTGTGTGTGTGTGTGTATTATGAAATCCCGGATTTTTCCTATAACTCTGTGTTTCAATCAGATGTGGTCATCATTCTTGTCCTCTAACAGAAGCATCTTTGGATCAGCTCCCTGTCCTTCTGAAATGACCTTGTCTGTCTTTGGTAGTGTTGCTTTCTTGTACAAGATGTTCTAGGCCCATCTTAGTGGTTTCTTTCCCAGTTTCTGGCAATAGCCCTTTTCCCAAGGAGCTCTAGTTCTTTTTAATAGAAAATATTGGTCCTGCGATCCCTATTTTTACTTTTTTCAAATAAAGACATTCTTTTATGTGTATGGGTCTCTTGCCTGCATGTATGTCTCTGTACTACAGACGTGGGTGGTGTCCATAAAGACCAGGAGAGGGCATTGAATCCCCTGGGTCTGGAGTTAACAGGTGTTTTATGATGCATTGTGGATACTGGAAATAGAGCCTGAATCCTCTGGGAGGGCAGCCAGTGCCTTTAACCCCTGAGCTATCTCTCTAGCTCTAGTCCTGGGTGCCTGTACATGTGAGGTGAAGATTTACCTCCCTTCCCTTTAAGAGTAGGAGAGTCACTAGCATCCTGTCCTGCTCAAATCTGTCTCTGAGAAATTTCTGACCACATCATATTATATTACAGAGATCTAGTCTCTGAAATTTTTAAGTGAAATTCTTGGGGCAAGGGCAAACAGCGATGTGCAAATCGGGTTCCTCTCTGGAAATCGTTTTCCTAATGTACCAGCTTGCATTCTGTTTGGGATGTCTTGACAGGTGATATTTAGTGTTTGACATTAACTGGGCATGGGTGGCATTTGGAAGGAGGAGAGATGATGGTCAGGAGTCCTTAAGTACATAGTGAGTTTCGGGTCTGTAGAAAAGAAGGCAGACAGACAAGTAGAAAGCAAGAAAGCAAAGGGAGGGAGGGAAAGGAAGAAAAAGGAAAAGAATGATTGTTTTATGTCTACTTTCTCTCACAGGCACCTAAGAAAAAAGCTAAGGAAAATAAGGCAGAAGCCCACTTCAACCAACTGGTTGAACAGTACAAGCAGAAGTTGTTGGGCCCTTCTAAAGGACCATCTCTTATGAAGAGAAGCAAGTGGTTTGATACTTGATGCCCCTGCCGAAAGCCTTGTCTTTCGTAGATGGAAAGAGCATCCTGATGGTACCCCATTCGTGGGGACTCTGTAGGGTGTGAGGGTGTGTTCATTCTTGGTCCCTTCTCCAGCATGGGAGGAAGACATACCTGAAAGCTCACTGGAGTTTTTACATCTTACCCATATTACTGCTGAAGCTGTGCTTGTAATTGTAATTCATTTCTATTTTCTTCTTCGATAGAAACTATTGTAAAAAAATGTTTTGAAGTACTGAATTTTTAGATGCATATTTTATTATGGAATCTGTAAATGAGGAATTGTTTGTGACTTTTGGATGTGTCTCATTTTTAATATACATAAATACATTATTTATGAGTTTTTTCTCTAAATGAACATTTTTTTAAACATTTTTAATTCAATTCCATAGTTTGCAAGAGCTAAGAACAGAGGAAAATGTTTACTAACGTGGTCTCTGAATGTGGTAGACATTTGACTTGCAACTGAAGGTCCTGGGCCTGGTACCAAGCAGCACTTAAGTGTCCGCCCCTGAAGGGGTAATACTGGCTGGAAATCAGATTGCAGTGACCAGACATTACCTGACCAAGGTTGACCCAAGTGTATCCCACGGAACACTGTGTCCCGGGGCCTGAGAGCTCATGGATGATGTGGGAAAAGCAGTGAGTGTGAGGCTTAGGCTCTACCTACCCTAAGTGCCGAGGAGGTGGCAGAGTCTCAGTTTAGTCATCCTAAATAAGGGATTGAACTAAATGTTCTCCAGGCTGTCCCTGCCCTACATACTCCTTAAGCGCTCTTTACCCATACTTTCCTTCTCTTTTCTAAAGGGAACTGGGGTGGAGGGTATGGATATTAGAGAGTCTTTCCTTCTCTTTTCTAAAGGGAACTGGGGTGGAGGGTATGGATATTAGAGAGTCTTTCCTTCTCTTTTCTAAAGGGAACTGGGGTGGAGGGTATGGATATTAGAGAGTCTTTCCTTCTCTTTTCTAAAGGGAACTGGGGTGGAGGGTATGGATATTAGAGAGTCTTTCCTTCTCTTTTCTAAAGGGAACTGGGGTGGAGGGTATGGATATTAGAGAGTCTTTCCTTCTCTTTTCTAAAGGGAACTGGGGTGGAGGGTATGGGCATTAGAGAGTCAAGGTCCACATGGATGCTGGGGGTACGAAGATGAAATACAGTGGGGCAAACCAGTCCCTGGGCTGCACAGCTCTGATACAGTTGTGGCGCAGAGGCCCTCATGTCTGTCCCCTTGGCCTGGAGAACATTTCCTTAGGCTCTATCGTCTCAGATCTCCACTGAGCTCTCGGCTCTCCTGGTGTTGTCCTGAGTATCTAAGGTAGGCTGTTCTTCCCTGCCCCAACCTACATCTAGCTGAATCCTTTCTCTTACCCTGTTTGTTTTCTGCTGCACTGATTGTCTAAGTCATCTCCCCTGTTAAATTGTCTGCTCTGAGGAGACTGTCTTGTTCACCTCTACTCGGATGGCACTCTGGTGAATAGTGGGCATGGAATAAATATGTATTGAATGAAAAGAAAGGAAAAAGAACACTAGTGCTTTGTATACAAGGAAATGCTGAGGGCATAGCTCAGCTTGCTGATTGCCTGGCCTAATGCAGTGTCTTAAAGGACCCTTTCCCAGACCCATCGCTGAGTCACAGAGCTATTTCATGGCAGTGCTTGGGAAAACCAGTTGTTACTCCTGAATGCCCTTAGTGGGTTTGGAGCTGGTGAAGGGGAAATGATGAAAACGTTTAGACCCTTTGGAGGTATCCAAGGACAGGTGCTGCCTTTAGGGTCAGTTCGAGGCAGAGTGATGGGAATTTTGAACATTCTTGCATCTGTCCAAGAGATGGGGTAGAAAGAACCTTATGGAGAGTGTCCGAATGGCCACAACCTGCCAGCCAGTTGGTCTGTTTCCCTTGGCTGTCTCTGTCGGCTTGCCAGACACTTTTCCTCCAGTACACATATACCCTTAATATTTGAAAATGTCTCTTAGCATTTAAGATTACAAAAAAAAAAATTGCTGTTCTTTCTGAGAGTGTTGCCAGATTCTCCTAGATCCAGATATTTCTCTAACATCTTTAGCAACCCTGTGTGTTAAAACATGAGTCAGTTGCTTGGAAAATTATTGCACAGTTCTTTAAGGAGTGATATGAGGACGCATTACATTACCCTGTTTCTCAATGAGCAGACTCCATATATGGCGTCTTCCTTTGAGCCACCTTCCCATGGGTTCCTCAGTCAGCTCCTTGTCCCCTTGCCACGGGAGTGCTAATGCGGGGGGGGGGGGGGCTTGTGCTTCTGCTCTGCCTTCTAGTGGGGTGTTTCAGGAAATGGGGTTTCTCAGTTAATATGAGGGTTGCGTCCCATGTTGCTTGGTTATTAAGGGTAACAGCTGAGGCTAAAGGCCATAGTGAGAATGACCAAGTTTCATGTAACTTCTTACTTGATTATATGCACTAGGTTGGCTCAGAGAAAAACCTCTAAGGAGAGAACCGTAAGCGGGATGCAGCTTTTTCTCTGCCTTGTTTTTTCTTGGCTAGATGGCAGTTTTGAAGTTGCTTCTCTGGAGTCAGCCTGTGGTAGAGAATATGCCCCAGCTACCGTAGAAACAAGAATCATGGGTTCCTCTGTTAGAACCCTAGAGCTTGTGATTCCTTGAAAGACAGTCACATGCCTCTGAACAAAGGGGCTCGTCAGTCCATGTTGTCACTTGAATGTACATCACAAAGCATGCTTAGACAAACCAGGACCAGTGCCATGGGTGGTCCTTCATTGACTGAAATGTTAAGTGACACACAGCTATGTCTTTTTTGTTGTTGTTGTTGTTTATTTTTTGAGACAGGTTTCTCTGTGTAACAGCTCTGACTGGCCTGGAACTCGCTCTGTAGGCCAGGCTGGTCTGGAACTCAGATCCGCCTGCCTCTGCTTCCCAAGTGCTGGGATTAAAGGTATGTGCCATGACCTCCCGACTGATTTTGTTTTGAAAAGAAGTTTTTCCAACTATAATTCAGAGCCCAGAACCTCAAGGCTCCAAAGAGCTTCTTATCCATTTGGCTTGCACTTGTCTGAGGAGGCCGATGGCCAAATGTGCCACAGTGAGTGCTGACACTGTGTCACCTTAGGGAATGCAAATCTGCCTTCTCAGCTCTCCAGCTGCCCTACTTAACCAGCTCTCTCCTTAATATTGTTTCACCTCACTGTGACATGAGTGACAAGCGCCTGTCAATTCTGTCATTCGGGGAGCAAGTCTGCTGATGCAACCTGGGACATTCCTTCCCTTCTTCGAAGATTTCTCTTTCATGGCTGAATCCACATTGTCACAGGTCTGCAAGATGCTGAGACAGTTTGTATTTTAGTTGTTCTCAGCTCCTGCTCTCCACTCACCTCTAACTGGCTTGTTAAGAGCCAGGGTGGGATTTCTCTTGAGCCAAACAGACTTCCAGATTCCTCATTGACTAGTTAGAGGTAATTAATGCACACAGACTACCTTTCTTTTGTTTCCCACTCGTTTCCAGGGTCTTTTGCGGAGCCTGGATGGGGTGTTACTGGGCAGTCCACTTTGGAGTGGTATTAAGACATGGTCTACAGTTAACTTCGTTTCTGATTCTGAACTGGTGATTGGCTACAGACTGATGCTGCTTCCAAGCTGATGAAGGAATATGCTGGGAAGGCTGTTGGACACTTCCTGGGGGAAACTGCAGAGTGGCCAAAAAGACCTTTTGGTCCGTCCCAACTGTGTCTTGATAAACACCAAATCTGCAGTGTGCAGTGTGCTGCCCAGAGCTCACTCCCTTTTATCAGTAGTGAGCCTTCACCGCTGCAGAGCCTTCTCAAACTCACTAGACACTGATCAGGACATCATCTTTGTCCTTGAAAGCAAGGGTTACATTTTACACTCTCCTACAAACACTGACACCCAACGCTGATTTAGCCATAGTAAGAGCTTCTGTGATCTGTGAGCTCTCTAGAGGTCTATCGTTCCAAGGCATAGCTGGACTTGTGAAGAGCAGTGGGATCATTTCCTAAGGTGATGTAAGTAGAAGAGCGCTGAGTAATAGTGAATGACAGTGGTATACTGCCCGCAGTTTGGATAGACTCCTGTATCCGTTCTGCTATGATTTGTCTGTAGCAATCTTCCTCACCAATACCACTCATCATTCTAGTTCAGGCTCAAGGTTCCCCTCAGGGACCTCAACTATCCCAGGCATAAAGGTCAGTCGCTCAGAGTCACTGGCATACTGGTTGGCCTGTCACTCAACAGCATATGCTACTGGGGCTTGCTGGTCTTTTCGTTGGGTTTTGTTGTTCCCTGAAAGCTCACCTGGCACGTAGCTGTCCTTAGTGCTAGGTTACTAAGGATGGTTACTGAACTGTTGCAGTGATCTTTTACACACATACACAAGCATACCACACACACTTATATATACTCTATGTTGTATGTATCTTCTCTATAGCCTCATTCCGCTCCTATTGGTTACTTTTAAAATGTTATTTCCTTCTCCCCTGCACTGCAACGACTCCTTCAATCTGTCTGAAGTATCCATCCTATTCCTTTCTGTCTCCCTGCCACCCAAAGGGATGCCAGCCCTTAAGTGCAGGGCCGGATGGTGAGGGCCGAACGCAGGCAACTCAGTGCCACGTAACTGTCAAGCGTCTCTTCTCCCAGCCAGTCCCCCAGCTCTCCCTTTGTCCTTTTCCTCTCCCTTGGGCCTGTTAGACATGTGCCTTATACTTAAGTCATGAGAGACTCAAAAGCCATGCTTTGGATGCTACCACAGGACACACGCTGTCTTTGTGTTGCAGCCCTAGCATGTGGCACCTCAGATGGACTGAGGTCTGGGCCAGTGTGAGTTTTACAAAGGATGGGATTAAGGTGTCCCCCTAATAAGACGTGAGTGCAAACACTGGCCAGAGGTTGCCTGGCCCTCCAAGCATTGCATCTTAGCATCAGGGCTCTTGTAGGGAGCCGTCCCTGCATTCTCCATTACAAGATGGTGCCTGCATCCGGCTGGCGTTGAGAGTAAACAAGTCAGTGCGCAGGTGCAGGGTGATTTTCCCTCCCTTGGCCTCTGCCTCTCCCGTGGCTGTCATATGGGCCCATGGGCTGCAGCCAATCAGGAGGCGACACGTCCGAGGCGAAGGTTGTAAACCTATATAAGGGTTGGGTTTTGGATGTTTGGTGTCTCCGCTCTGTAAGCTTATGCTCTCCCTCTCAAGATGCATTAAAACTTTACTGCAGAAGGATCCTGAGTGTGCCGCGTCGTTCTTGCTGGCGAGACGGTAGCGAGGGACAGGCTCTGTGGATGCGGAAGCTTTGGTTATTTCAAAAGCGGCCTTTACTACCAAGAAAATGAGCAACTCACCAAATCAGCAAGAGGAGAAGCTTGAGTGCTGGCAATACCCCTGGAGGGACACGTCTTGCCTTTCATGGGACAGCAGCTGAGAGGTGGTGTCCCCATGCCAGCTGCACCCCCCTGATTCTGGACCTGTCAATGGGAAGGAAACTCCTGGGGTTTTCTTCCAGAAGGCAAATTAACTCTGAGCCATTTCACACGTCCTCTCCTGACAGACAGATAACCCATATCCATTCAGAAACTCAAGTGACTGCTGAATGCAGTAGTAACCAAACATTAATTGTCTCATTGTATTAAGTTATGGATGAATTGAATCCACAGGTTCCCTGCAGACACAAGAGTGGCAAATTACAAAGGCATCATGTAAAAACTGACAAATTATACACAATTTAAATAAAAAAAACATTGTATATTATTTGTAAATTGTATGCAGCATATTCTTTTAAAATTAAAATTTTATGAAAGTATGTTTAAAACTACAATAAATTTATGTGCATACATTTTAATCCCAGAGATTCTCTTTTTAAACATTGCAACACCACCTATTTTATTTAGGATTTTATGTAGGGCAGACTGACTTAGAACATACGATTCTCCAGCATCAGCCTCCCACGTGGTGGGATCACAAGCATGTCCTGTTGACCCTTTTTCTTCTGCTCACACTGGATCTGGCTTTGGCCCGCCCACTGCTTTGGAGTGTCACATTTCTGTTATTTTGTTACACAGGTCTGCCTAGCCCTCCCCTGGTCTCCCCTCAGACTGTTCTGTGAGGTTGGGGTGTGGCTCAGTGGTATTGGGCATGCCTAGTTCCTATGGAGCTCCTGGTTTCATTCTGCAGCTCCTTGAGGGGAAAGACTGTTTTGTTCTGCTGAAATATTTGCCAGCTGTGGGCTTCAGATGGGGCCCTGGCTTTCTGAGGTTAATGCCTGACACGTGCATGGCTGTCAGGGAGGGAGCCGGCCCTACCAGGGAAAACCCAGGAAGACTCAACCCTTTTCCTTACAGGTTCTTAATGCACCGAGTGTTACAGGAAGTTCAAGTGAGGCGCTTTGATGTCAAAAGACACCTTCAGTCTGGAAGGATTTGAAACCCTTTTCGAATCACACCCTGGGGTGGGGCTTGGTGTTGTCTAACCCTAGCATGAAAGATCCCTGTGATGTGTGCTGAGCTGAGCAGGGCTCATACTATACAAACCCTGGCTGAGTAGGGCTGCCTGGCTTCAAGTCCTTCTCATCTCTAGAATGCTTTGCCTCAAGCTGGCAAAGGACATGCAAGGGGCAAGCATTCCCTTGCTGTGATATAGCAAGGGGAGAATCCCCAAGCTATGTGTGCCACAGTGGCTAGAACGGGCCCGCTGTCTCTAGGGCTGTTGTCTCTATTTAAGGAACCGGAAAACACATCTTATTAGGTACCAAATGCTTTTAGGGTTAAAGTACTCTCTCTTTCAAATCAGGTAGTAAGAAAAGGAAGACACTTCACTTTTGAGGCAAGGTCTCATATCCTAGGTTGGCATTGAACTAGCCACAAGGCTAAGAATGACTTTGAACTTCTGGTCCTCCCAAGTGCTGGGATCATTTGCATGCTCCAGCACACCTGGCTTATTTGGTGCTGGGGATGGAAGCCAGGACCTCATGCATGCTAAGCAAACACTATCAACTGCACTACACCCTAGGCCCCAGGAAGGGCATTTTCAATGTCACGTTCTTTGACTGGTGAAGCCTTTGAAAACTTCCCATATGTAATTAATTTGAAGTTTTTAATATAATTCTCAACCTGAAAATTAAGCCCTCTGCTTGGTCACCTTTCCCCCCCTTTCCTCTCCCTTAAGTCAAAAGGAACCACTTAGAGATATTTTTACATTTTTCTGTGTGTGTGTGTGTGTGTGTGTGTGTGTGTGTGTACTTGCATATGCATGAGTGTATAAGAAGTCTTTGAGCCCAGAATACATTCGTTTAAGGATTTTCTTCACTGTGACCAGGCTCTGTACCTTGGCTGACTACAGAGTTGCTCATACACAGCCGCCGTGGGTGGGTTCCACTTGCTTTTATAACCCTCTTTCCCAGAATCCAGAATCCAAAGACATCTTCTTTCCCCTGGAGGTCAGATAATGGCTGTTGTCCATAGCCATGAAAATCTTCAGGGAGAGCCATGGCAATTTGACAAGGGCTATTAAAGGGACATTAGGCTTGAAGTACCAGCACAGGGAATCACATACCTTTGAACCCTACTGCAAGATCTGTAGGACAGCTGCCAACACTGGCCAGTTGGGAGTCTGTCTCTCCAGCCCTCAGCTGTGTGTGGGTTCTTCTGGCACCCAGCCACTGGAGCGAGTCCCGTGGAAGGAGACAAGCTCTTGGGAGAACTGTTTGCTTCTGCTCTCTCACTCTTCACAAGAGGGTAGGTGCTGC
This sequence comes from Phodopus roborovskii, assembly GCF_943737965.1. Classification (NCBI taxonomy): domain Eukaryota; kingdom Metazoa; phylum Chordata; class Mammalia; order Rodentia; family Cricetidae; genus Phodopus; species Phodopus roborovskii. The sequence goes on along the minus strand of NW_026125444.1, from coordinate 15,028,007 downwards.
AAACTCAACAGTTACTAATAACAGTGGCAATTACCCTGCTAGGCTATCTCATCAAGCAAATTGTCTGCCCACCCCAGTCCTCATGTCCAGAACCAGAAGGCAATGTCTGCCAAGGCAAGCAGTGGTTTCTCTTCCCTGCGCAGACCTGTGGCAGGGACTCACTGCAGCCCTGCCCAGATACCACATACATTTTCCCACACTCCGGAAACTCAACTAATTAGCAGAGGTTAAAGACCGTCTACAGAATCGTTTGGAGTCTCTGGCATTCCCTGCAAAGGAGCTTTCTGTTCTGTTCTGTTCAACTTAGTGTACCTGGAAACAGCAGGCTCTTAAAATTAGTGCAGTGTCATGGGTCTCCCCGAGAGGCCCCAGCACGGGGGTCCTGGGCACCCAGACATTTCAGCAGCATACGCAGGTTGGAATGTCGCATCTCAGATCAGGACAGGGCTCATATGTGTTCCCAGGAATCTGCTACAGAACCTCTTGGGTTTGGAGCCTCTTGGTGATACTGGGTCTTAACTAGGATCTGTGTTCTTTCCTGGACAGGCGGGGCAGGGCTGCCTGTCCCCCACCTCCTGAGACTGACACTACCTCTGCCCACCTTTGTAGCCCACCTCCCCCAGGAAACTGTGATGGAGACCCAAGGTGCTGGACCCCCAATCTTTTTGTGTATGCGTTAGGGAGTGAGAAAGCCCAAATCACAGTTGTTAGCAAACTCTTAGGAAAATGTCTGGGGTAAAGATCTTGGAGATCAGTGGAAACAAGAGGATGTGAGAAGCTTGGGAGAAGGGTCTCCCTTGCTCTCTGCCCCTAGTACTCTGAGTGGGTTCACCGGAAATGGGAGAGGCTAACCAGATAGGGTGATGCCCACCTTCATGGCTATGGACCAATGTCCACCTTCTTCCACTCCAGTAGGGAGAGCTTACCCTTGGATAAACAGCCAGAGAGGCAGTTTATCCTGGAGGTATCGCTAGCCCCAACTCTAGCCTATGCAGGCAGTCCAGGACGCCTGGGAGAGACTTAGCTGCCCACATCACTGCAGGGACAGTGGATTGTGTTCTCTTCATGTATAACTTGCACAAGGCAGTGTCTGTATGACATGAGCAAGTTCTCTGCCAGGAGTATCAGTAATTACCCATGCTCACTGTGTCTCACCTGCTGAGGACCCCAGCATCCTCGCCAGCAGTTCAACCACACCAGACACTTGCAGTTGGCATATGCCAATCTTGCTGTAAGGGAACAGCCTTCTTTGCCAAAGCAGAAGATGCCATTAACCCTGCCTGTTGCTAGGCATACACTGAGTTTGTGGACATAATTTCAGGGACATTAGCATCCTTTATCCTCACACTACAAGGTCTAGAAAGGGATTCTGCTAGCAAGTACATTGATCAGAAAAGTCAGGCAAATGTGCCTACCTCCGTTCGAAGACACCTGCTCCATGGCAATGCCCCTCCAGGGCTGTGGAGAACTTCCATAGGAGCCCCCAGTGGAGCATGGGGGAGGACCCAGAGCTCAGAGCTTCTGGTAGGAAGGGGCTGGTGCTGTCCTTAGAGCTGTATGCTTCCAGTGGAATGGTCAAGGAAGAGAAAGGGGATTGTGTTTCCCAGTCTCTGCCAGATTCTCACAGGGAAAGCCTGGCTTACAAGGAAATGAGAAAAATAAAAAATAGCCTCCATAGCCTTCACACCAGTTTGGTGTTCCCCCCCCCCCAGGAGGAGTTTGATTGTGGATGTAAGTTGGGATTTAAAATTGAGGCACCTCCAAATAGAGTTCTTTTTGGAAAATTCAAGATAAATATTTGTCAATTTAAACACCGAATTGGCTAATGAGGGAATTATTTTATGAAGGTAGTGAACAACTTGAATGTCTTTAAATAAGACTTGGTTCAGTGGGCTGAAAAGATGGCTTAGCAAGCAATGGCACATGCTGGCAAGCCTGATGGAACCTGGCATTGATCTCCCAATCCAATAGGGTAGAAGGAAAGAACCAACTCCCACAAGTTGTCCTCTGACCCCAATATGCAGACCATAGTGTGCGTATGCCCCCATAACATACACACCAAATAAATAAAAACATTTAAAGATTTTAAAAAAGTCTGCTTGGTTCAAGTAAGGAAGGGGGTTGTAACAAAAATGTGATCACCATAAAGACATACAATCCTGAATTGTAGCTTTACAACAGGAACTACAGTGATTTGATCGTTTAGGGTCTTGGGAACCAAACTCAGATCCTCTGCAGAAGCAATACAAGCTTCTAACCACCAAGCATCTCTCCAGCCCCAGAAGGCAACCTTTATGGATCCAGTTCTCCTGCTTTTGCATGGGCTCTGAGGAGTGAACTCACTAGTCAGGCTCGGTCCACAGCTTGTGGAACCGTTTTCAGAGCCAACAGGTTCTAAGATGAGCGTTCCAGACTTGACCAAGATAACCTGCTTTTCAAAAGAGGTAGCAGCCAGCAAAAAAGATCATCCTGAAGATGTTTATATACACATACAAACACATTTAAATTATTTATGCCAACAATAATCATTATTTTAAAACAATTTCCTATTTATTTTAGAAAGTGTGTGTGTGTGTGTGTGTGTGTGTGTGTGTGTGTGTGTGTGTGTGTGGGTGTGTGTCATATGGGGGTCAAAGGACAACAAGTTAGAGCTGGTTCTGTTGTTCTGTTCCACAATATGGGCCCTGGGCATCAAGCTCACGTCATCAAGCTTGGCAGCAGTCTAACCTACTGAACCACTTGCTTTTAACATTTCTTTTAAAATCGGATATAGTTTACAAAACTCTCTTAAATTCTGTTACCTGCTGGGTGTGGTGGCATATGCCTTTGATCCTAGCACTTAGAAGGCAGAGACAAAAGGATCTCAGTGAGTTCGAGGCCAGTCTGGTTTGCACAGTGAGTTCCAGGACAGCCAGCGCTACATAGAGAACCCCTGTCTCAAAACAAATAACAAACAAAAGCAAAAATTCTATTACCTAAATTTTTTGTTTGTTTGCTTTTTTTGGTTTTGTTTTAGTTTTTCAAGACATGGTTTCTCTAACAGAGACCTGACTGTCTTGGAACTCTCTCTTTAGACCAGGCTGGCCTTGAACTCACAGAGATCTGCCTACCTCTGCCTCTCTAATGCTGGGATTTAAGGCATGTGCCACCATGCCTGGCCTAAGATTTTAATGTAGTATGCAAAACCCAACTTAGAGATGTCATATATCTATCTCTACTGAGCCAAGTGTAAAACAAGGTTTGTCTCTAGTTATATTTTCCCATTTTCCAAATACTTGGACTTTGAAATAGCACAATTATTGAGCATAAAACCACTTCAAATAAATGGTGGTTCTTCTCCAAACATGCTTGCCTGTATTTCATTTTCTCCTGAGAAATCAGATGCTTGTCTACGCTCCCATGGGGTCTGGTTCATACGCTACTGCTTGGAGTAACTTCCTCAGCTTTTAAGTTGAGCTCAGTTCATCACACTGCATCTCATACTTGTCCTGCACATCTACTGAAACACGAGGGGGGGCCAAGACACCCGGTGACCAATGCTGTGTGTCCTTCTCCATCTGGGCCAATAGAGTTCTTTCCAACCCAGAGAAGTTAAACTTCATTGGGTTTCTCTATGAAGCAAAACATGGGGTGTTTTGACACTTCCAGATTGTTGGGTGGAGGGAACAAATGCCTCTTTAGTGTCTTTATGATCAGGGATCATAGAATCACTAAAGACAGCAAGGTTGTAGTAAGCGGGATAAGCTATAGAAAAATGCAAACTCATGTGGCTGGAGAGGTGGCTCAGTGGCCAAAAGCACTGGCTGTTTTTCCACAGGACCTGAGTTCGGTTCCCAGTAGCTCACAACTGCCTGAACTTCAGCTCCTGGGCATCTGACTCCCTTTCCTGACCTCTGTGGGCATCTTTACTCAGTTGTAACACACCCATCCATAGAAACATGCACGTATGCACAATTTTTTAAAAATCTCTAAAATACAAAATTGTATGTTGGAGGAGTGGCAGAAGAAAGATTGAATGCTACCAAATAAATGGACTTTTTAATAACAAAAATAAATCAAATGTTCTGAAAACAAAACAATAATACATCAAAACAAAATAAATTCCAAATGAACGCCCAGAATAAACCAATGGACCATGGGCTAAACTAAAGATGGCCTGACCCTCAGAAAGAACTCATCAGCATCCACTCCAGGAGGCAATGCTTAACCGTGGGGCACAGTGGTCCATGTGGGTACCGGATAATAATTCAGGTGACTCTTCTGATGAAAGTGGATCTGCTTGAGGCCCCATATTGGATGCCAAATAGTGTCAGTACAAAAGTATAGTTCTCATCTCAAGGAAAATAAGATCGTTTATCCTGGAGCAAATTATGCATAACAGCGCCTTGGGTACATAGATGTTGGTTACTCCAAATACTGTATCCCAATGCAGTAACAGAGTTTCAGAATGGGGGGGGGGGAAGGCTGTCAATAAAGATAATTAAAAATGCATTGTTTTCCATGGCTCCGTAATACTAGATGGTTTTGATATGTCATCACTTACTCGGTCAGCTCCATGTATGCTAGACACTTCCTTGGTTTCAGTCTTAGTTCCTTTTCCTGTTTCTGTGATAAAATACTCCAACAAAGTCAGGCGTGGTGGTACACCTCTTTCATCCCAGTACTTGGGAAGCAGATCTCTGAGAGTTCGAGGCCAGCCTGGTCTACAGGGCGAGTTTCAGGACAGCCAGAGCTGCTACACAGAACCATGAAAGCTCTGATGCTGGACTCACTTTCTCCTTTTCATTCAGTCTTCGACCCGGCCCATGAAACAGTGCTGCCCATTAGGATGGGCCTTCCCATTTCAATGAGCCCAGTTAAGAAAACCCTCACAGGCATGCACAGAGAGAGACCCATAGCTAAGAACACCCCTCACAGACTTCCAAGAGATGTATCTCAGCTGATTGTAGATTTTGTCCAATCAACAATACCAACCATCACACTGCTTGGCCTTCAGTATTAGAAATTCTGTGAAGAATGACCTTGAACATGTATCTTTATATTAACCACATTTTTTTTTTTTTTTTTTTTTTTTTTTTTTTTTGCTGTGTTTTGACATCTGGTGACCTTCCTGATCCGGGGGAGACAACCCCTGCATAGCTAGCTAACACTGAGAGCAGCTGTTCTCAACCTTCCTAATGCTGTGACCCTTTATTTAACACATTTCCTTATATTGTGGTGTCTTCCAACCATATAATTATTTTCATTATTACTTCGTAACTGTAATTCTGCTACTATTATGAATCACGATATAAATATTCGTGTCTTCTGATTACCTTAGGTGACCCCAAAGGGGTTGTGACCCACAGGATGAGAACCTGCTGATCTTGAGTTTGCCTTTGATAGGCAGAAATCAGTTCTGCAATGAGATCCTCAGTCACTTCCTTTATTATTTAACTCTCATACATTAAGCCGATATACTCCCGATCCTAGATCTCCCCACCCAAGGCTAGGTACTGTAATAGAACACTGACTAAGACTTTTGCTAAGCAGGCACTCTATCAGCTGAGCAACACCCTCCTCTTAAATGGGCATCATTTCCATTCTAGGATGACCTCATCTTATTTTAACTTACTACATCTGCAACAACCCTGTTGTGAGTACACATCCACAAGGGCTGGGTTAACACTGCAACATATTCTTTGGGGGAATTTCACAATCCACTCAGAATTTATTTACTTGGACTTACGGTGTATACGGTGGTTTGGATAAAAATGCCCCACCATAGGCTCATAGGGAGTGACATTATTAGAGGTGTGGCCTTGTTGGAGGAAGTGTGTCACAGTGGGTGGGCTTTGAGGTCTCAGAAGCTCAAGCCAGGCTAGGCCTCTGGCTTTTGCCTTTGCTTCTTCTGTCTGTTTCCCATGTGTCCCCATGTTGCTCTTCACTGTCCCTTTTAAATAATTCTAAATGATAGATTTTTTTTTCATTTAAAAGACACAGCTGTGGGCCTAGAGAGATGGCTCTACAGTTGAGAGTGTAGACTGCTCTTGCAGAGGCCCCCAGTTTGATTTTTAGCACCCACGTCGGGTGACATACAACCAACCAGAAGGATCCACTCTTCTGTCCTCCTCAGGCACCCATACTCACATGCACACAGCCACATAATTAAAAGAAAGCTTTTTCTCTCTCTCCTCAAAAGGACAGAGTTATCCTGGGTACCTTCGAAAGCAGTCATTTTGCCAGTCATGACGATGTGTGTCTGTAGTCTTGACTCGTGGAGGCAATCAAATAATGGCTCACAGGGCTGTGACTCCGTGTGCACTGGGCAGGGTCCCTCCTCGGACTCTGGCATCCGCTGGTAGGCTATTTTCATAATTCCCTCTTCATTGTGTTACTTAATCTGATAAGGCGAAGTTTCTTTTTGTTCACCTTCGTCCCCCCCCCCCTTAATTATTTCCATCTACATTTGTTTTTAAGTCAGGGTCTCACTACATAGCACTGGCTGGCCTGGACTTGCATGTCGATCAGACTGACCTCTAACTAGAAGAGGTCCACCTGCCTCTGCCCCCTCCCCCAGTATTGAAGGCTCTCACCACTGTCCTGATAGACTACCAGTACAACCCTCTTGTTCTTTCATCGGAGAGTGTTAGCTCTTCATTTGCCCACCCTACGACGTTCAACCACAACTCTCTTTCCCGTCTACTTATGTCGTGAGATTTCAAAGTTAAAAAATTGGAAGGCATGGATTTCTTGGATCCCACCTAGTTGGAGCAGTGAATCCCAGGTGTTTGTTGTTGTTGTTGTTGTTATCTCTGTCCTGCCGCCTGCTCGCTCCCATTGTGTTTTCTAATTGGTTGTTGTTAGTTGATGAGGAAGCTATTGAATTTTGCATCCAGCTACTTTATTAAATTCTCCTGTTAGTTCTAATAGCTTTTCAATTTATTCTTGTGGGCTCTCTGGAGCCTTTTGCACAAACCAATTCAAATGAACAATTAACTCTCCAGCTGAATCAATGACCTCACCTAAATCAGGTCTCTCGTAAATGGAAGGAATTTGGCTGATGGAGAATACGGCGTAAATGCGGTGTAAACTGGGATGGGGGCGGGGGCTTGGAGCATTCCCATAGCTTTAAGTATGGTCACATGCTTCAATTCATCATTTCGCTGTTCGAAATCCATCCTGAAACAAGCAAGCAGAGCTGTGAGTAAAAGAATTAAAGTCTCAAGACATGCATTGCAATGCTTTGCATTTATAATGATGCCAATGGCAGACAGTGTCCTGATTATTCGCATTAGCAGGTTCGGTAATAAGTGTTTGATGGGATTGTACCTCAGCTGCTTCTCCCTCTACTCACTCCATCAAGGTCCACTCCTCTCCACCGAGCAGTATCTTTCTTTCCTTCTGTTGCCTGCTGGAGACCCAGTCCTCCTTCCTACGATGTCTTACCTAGTCTGTGTTCTATTAGGGCTCAGGCCTATGGTTGAGGTCCGGCACCTGGGAAACACTTAGGGGCAGAGCTCCATTGTGGGGAATCGCTGTGGAAGATTCTTGGGAACACATTCTAGGGGAAGTTGAAGAAGCAGACGTTTGAGCTGCAACGCAACTGTCAGCTGTAGCTGGTCTAGGGGACTCCAGAGGTGGCATGGCACTTTAGAGTTATTGTAAATGGTCATAAATGGACTTAAGGGGGCTGGGCTCCGCTCTCTCAGGAAATGTCCTCCCTTAAGAGGGAACCCATTACTGGGCAAAGATCCAGCTGTAAGCAGCCAGTACACCCTCAGAGAAGCAAATACTTCCACCCCCAAGAGAATACTGAATGTCACTGCATCTATATCTTGGGTTAAAGATGGCCACAGATTGCTGCTATTTCTTCTTTCTAGTAAAAAATGGAGCTTGATCTCTCCTTTTCTTTTTTCATTCTTTCTTTTTTCTTTTTTGGCAGGATGTAGCTTTAGCTATCTTGGAACTCACTATATAGATCAGGCTGGCCTTGAACTCACAGAGGTCCATGTGCTTCTGCCTCCTAAGTGCTGTGCCACCACACTCAGCCCTGTAGATGGAAGTTTCTGTTCCACCTGGTCCAGCAGCTGTTCAGTCCTAAATAAACACATAGAGGTTTATATTAATTAGAAAGAATTTGGCCGATTGCTCAGGCTTCTTATTGGCTATCTCTTTCTTAATTATTAACCCATTTCTATTGGTCTGTGTATCTCCATGTGGTCTTGGCTTACTGGTGATGCCTGGATCTCTTGCTTTCTCAATAGCTACATGGCATCTCCCTGACTCTGCCTGCTACCTTTCTCTATCCCTGTTTGGATTTCCTGCTTGGCTAAATCCTGCTTGTCCACTGGTCTAAACAGATTTATTCATCAACCAATAAAAGAAACATATTCACAGCATACAGAAGGACATTCCCCATCACTGCCCTCCTCTTGTTAAATAAGTTTTAGTTTTGTGCCTTCTTTTAGCCAACAAAACGTGTTAGAAGTGCCTTTGCATCGTTTCTGAGGATGGAGTTTGGCAGATAGACAGTATTATCTGCCTTTGAGTCTTAGGCCAACGTTCTGGGAGTCCAGTCCATGCTGTGGGAGCCTGAGAGCCATATGGAGGGGACCACATGAGAAAGTAAGAAGGCAGTAGGCATGGGAAGGAAGCCTTTCAGCCTGGCCCATGGCTGGGTGCAACTAAACAAATGAGCCTTTGGCAAGGTTGTATAGATGAGAACCCTGCCATTTCTTGATCTATAGAATCATGAGACATGGTGGAAGGTCATATTTTAGCAAGGGTTTCTCCATGCCCCTTGAATGATTGGCAAGCACTTACAACTAAGCTGTATCCCCAGTCCTTGACCTTAAGATCCTCCTGTCTTGGTTCCCTAAGTGCTGGGATGTGCCACCATCCCTACCTGGAAAGTCTTTTCTTGGTGCAGTCCCAGCCTTAGGGCTGGGGGATTGGAACTGGCTGCCACGTCACAGCACTCATACCGGAAGGAAACCTTAATCTCCACGTAAGGGCCTCCTCTCAAGAAAGTGCATTAGTGCCCTTTGATTGCTACTTCCTTTCAGCCCCAAGTGCTCACCATGCCCCTGAATTTGTACTTTGAATTCGGACAATGGGCCCAAGAAGGGAATTCAGGGGTCTAAGACTGCTCTTCACAAACATTCTTGGTTTTTCCATAGGTCTGTCATACTACAGCACCAATGCTATATTCATGTCCATTGCTACAGTATTAGTGGTTTGAATTCTTGAGTTCATGTTTGGGTCTCCACAGGACCCAGACTTTGAGGTTTAACCCAGCCTCCTGCCTTCTAGTCCAAACCCCCCTGCCTGGGAAGCTTCCTTCTCCCTTCTAGTCCATCCAGGCGCGACAGAAAACTGGAAAGTGAAGGCATATGGGAAGAGGAAAGGAGCCCCCTCACACTTGAGTCTGGTTGAAGCTTCTGGCTTGCGGAGAGTCAGAATTTCAGCACAACTGCCAAAATGTGCTGTGAATGTTGCCCACACGGAGACAGTATTCCTCCCACGCCCAATCCCCTCCAAACCCCCAAACCTCCCATCCCCACCCCCACCCCAGACAGGGTTTCTCTGTGTAGCAGCTCTGGTTGCCCTGGAACTTTGTAGACCAGGCTGGCCTCGAACTCAGAAATCTGCCATCAGCCATGTCAGAGGTCTTAGTATGATTGATGGCTTTACTCTTTCCCCAGGTGTTTTCTGGAACTCTCCACAAATATGACTTCCATGTAGCCCCCCTGAGCCAGGGTTTTACTATCAGTTACAATCCCTTTCAGTGCTCACCAGGAAGAGCTTCATACTTTCTTTTTCTTTTCTCCCTCCCCCCACCCCCAGAAAGGGTTTCTCTGTATTGTTTTGGAGCCTGTCCTGGAACTCGCTCTGTAGACCTGGCTGGCCTCGAACTCACAGAGAACTGCATGCCTCTGCCTCCCGAGTGCTGGGACTAAAGGTGTGTGCCACCAACGCCCGGCTCATAGTTTCTTCAACAAGAGATGGAGAAGGTTTTCCTTTGAGATGTGACTTCAGAAGTCACCGAAATCACACCTGTGGCCACTGTAGGGACACGTAGTGTGACTGTCTTTTCTGAAGCCCACTATGCTCAGCCCAGATCTCTAATTCATTCCCATGCTTCCTCTTCCTGGCGCATCCTGCATTTCTTCTCTGCAGTGAAATTACCTGAACAGGGATCTCTGAGGACTCAGGTTGCATAGAGCTGTCTCCAGCCCTGCCTCATTGCCCTGACATGGCCACCAAGAACAGGGAGCCCTGGAGGGATGTGAGCCGGGTTGGTCCCTGTGAGTCGAGAAGAACATCCTGACCGCTCTTTATTTTTGTAGGTGACCTTTGTCTTGTAACTTGGGACATGCTCTGAAAAGTTTGATAATTTCAGACTCTTACAACAATTTAAGAATTACAAAGGCTGCAATTTAGTCTGGCCTCTGGGGTGATTTGGACTCTCAGTTAAGACCTTTAGCCTTTTTGATTAAAATAGAGACGTTTAATATCACTAGGGCGTCCCAAACTCCCTTCCGCTTTCTACATTAATTTTCCTTTCTTGCCTGTGCTAAGAATGAATGCCTTTTTCCCTTAGTGCTTTCTTTCCTATTCTCTTTTTGGCCCATTCTCTCTCTTTTCCCCCCTTTTCAGTGTTTCTTCTCCCCCAAGTCCTGCCTCAACCCGAGGAGGCATCAGGCTCTCTGGCAATAAGCCGAGAGGATCCTGGACCCTGAATGATGTCTCTAACCTTACCCTTAGGGTTTGTCTTCTACAACCCATCCTCATCTCTGCCTTCTGCACATTCCCGGGGCCATGCTGCCAATTTCCTAGAGAATACGCATTTGCTCAGCACCCATGATGCCAAGGTTCCTTGGGGTCTCTGCCTGCGAGCACCACTGTGCTATCTGTCCTCAGCCCTCATCCTTGCTGCCTCCATGCCTCTCTCAACTCAGATTCCACAGGCTAGCACCAAGCACTAGCTGTCATGTCCTGGATGCCCCAAACTCCTCCTCCCCATTGGCCTTTCATCCCAGGCACCTGGGTGGTTTTCAGCCTCAACAAGGACAGCTATAAACTTTCCTTGAGGTGCAGCAGGCCAGTGCTGTACACTTGTAATCCCAGAACTTGGGAAGTGAAGACAGGAAGATCAGGAGTTCAAGATCATCCTCAGCTGTCTAGTGACCTTGAGGGTAGCCTGGGCTATGTGAGACTCTGCTTCAACCCCTTTAATATCTCAGATTGTGGGATTGAGGGGAGACACTCAGGCAGATTGCCCCTTTGGATAAGACAGTCACTTATTTTTTTATTTACTTATCTTAATTTGGGGGTAAGAGATCTCTTAGAAGAATCATTACCACCACGGACAGACGACAATGCACAAAGAGAATTCAGACCCACAAGGCAGTGTGGGTGTCTGCTTTTGGAGGTTGTGGGGGAATTGATGAGTAGCACTACCTCATGCTTACAGTCAGGTTGGTTCTCAGGCAGAAGGGGAAGGGTCAAAGGTTTGGCCCTTTAGTGAAAGTGTGTGACCATACAGCATGTGACACGTGTAGCCCCAGGAGATGCCCTGCTTAGAGTGTTGGTAACTCGGGGTTGGGAAACATCTTTGAGGAGGAGGGAAATTACAGGTTCACAGACAGACTCTCAGGAGGGCACCTGCCATTTCCCTGAAGCAGTCAGTGGAATTTACAGAGCCAACTATAAAGGGAGAGAAAGAAAGAAGTTGCTGTAGGTGACCAGGGCCTGAAGCTCTTCCCCAAAAGGTACACGGTGATAAACAGGGCAGGCTAGGTTCCCATAGGGTTGTGATTGCCACCCAACCAGACTATGGGCAGTGTCTAGTTAATCTCACTGCAGTTCTTTCTGTCCTCAAAGAGAACTCTGCCTCCTCCAGACTCTGGCCAGTGGGCTGGCCCATGGTCCACTGGTAGATACGTTAACAGCGGTCTCTGGAGAAAGTATAGATTTGTAGTGTTATCGCGGTTTAATAAGGATCAGGATGAACAATTAGGCCGAACAGATGTTTATTCAGGGAGAAATAACTCACAACATAGACAGGTGAACACCAACAGGTTCCTGCTTCCAAGAATTTCTCTGGAAGTCCTCCTGTGCCCCTGCAGCTGGCAAGAGAGCGCTCTCCCATGCCTCCTCCGACCTAGTTCCCCTGGTCACTTCCGCCCCTGGCTCCACCCCACAATGGGCGTGGTCAGTGCCACAGAAGGAGACAAAGTGAATATCCCAGTACATAGTGTTTGCCCTTTCTTGTGGTGTAAATACTCCCATTGTGGTCTGTTTTAAGCTACCAACATGACATTGGCAGGCTAATACAGATTAATATCATTGTTGCAGTGAAGCAACTTAAACAGCTTTTAGTGTTCATTTTTAAAAAATACCTTTTTTTGTAATTTTGATATTTAAATTTTGTGATATTAATATACTCACATATAACTAAGAAATAACACAGAAGCTGAAGGGGTGGATGGGTGGCTTAGCAGGCAGGAGGACCTGACTGCTCTTCCAGAGGACCAGACCTGGATCCCATTCCAGGCACCCATATGCAACCCACTACCATTTATAACTCCAGTTCCAGAGGATCTGCTGCCTTCTTCTGGCCTCTGAGGGCACTGTACATATAAGATGCACAGATACACATGCAGGCCAAACATTCATGCACATAAAATTAAAATTAAAAATAGAAGAACACAGAGAGGTCTCATGTTCTTTAGCCAAGGGTGTGTCTTATGGCACCAATCGCATCCAGGAGCCTAACATTGACGTACTCTACCCACTTTACTCAGCTCCTGTTTCATCTGTCATCATCTGTGTTTGTCAGAGTATGGCCCTCCTCACAATGTGTCGATTCATGTGACTTCCATGGATTCTATGGCGCAGGTCCCCCATTTAATTATATCGTTAATTAATTTTGAGGTAATTCACCTGGAGTTGTAAGATATAATACAAAGAGGAGGAGTAGTGGCTCGTAGCTACAAACCCAGCAGCACTTGGGATTGCTGTGAGTTTAAAGTCAGCCTCGATTAGACTTAGTGAGTTGCAGGCAGTTCCAGAGCACAGTGGGAGGCAATAATGCAAAGAGATACCTTATGTCTTTGCATAGCTTTCCTCCATGGTGACATCAGGCAGAACTATAATCACAACCGGACGTTGACTCTGACACAGGCAAGATTCAGAACTTGTCACCACAGGGATTCAGAGACCCACCTGCCTAAGCCTCCGGAGTGCTGGTTTTAAGGGTGTGCCTCCCCCTGCCCCTGACTTGTTCTCCATTTCCTTAATCATGCTGGTTCAGTAATGTTAGATGAACAAAAAAAAATCTCACGACCTGTGATCTTTTGGGATTGTTTTTTTTGTTTCCTTTTGTTTTTTATCATCAAGTAGGTGCCTCTACCAACTTGTTCTTGTTGAACAGTGTTCTAAGGTAAGAATTAGGTTAAGGCCACAGGTCACTTAGGGGTCAACCAGTCAGAGGACATTGAGTCATTTCTAGCTTTTGACTTACAAATAAAGAGCCCCTGAACATGGAAGTATAGGTTTTTGCAGAGCATTCACTTTCACTCTTTTGGACACTAATGTCTTAAGAGTGCAGTTGCTGGGTCGGAGACACTCTTGTGCAAAGCGACTGTGCCATTTGCTTTTTTAATGGCCATGTGTATGAGTGAGCCAGTTTTTCTGCATCCTCCCTGGTATTTGGTGTTCTCGTTATGTTTTATTTCAATTTGGCTACTGCATGTCATTGTGATATCAGTGATGTTGAGTATTTCCTGTGTGCCATGTGCTGTCTAAATCAGTTCATGCCTTTTGCCCTTTTTCTAACTAATTTATTTATCCACTGTTAGATTTTATGGGTTCCTCATCAACTCTGGTAAACTAGTCCTTTGTCAGATGTATAATAACTGTATCCTCATTCTCACCAAGCCTTTCAAGGGCAGAAGTTTTCAGTTTTGGTGGGGTCCAAGTGCTGCACCATTTGCAGAAAAAGCTGTCTTTTCATTCAACTATTTTAAACCATTGAGACAGGAAGCAGGGTCCAAAAGGCAGATAGACTCTGTGCTCTTGACCTGTTACCTATTAAAAGTTTGCCTTGGACTGCTTCATCATAAAACACCAGATTAAATGGTCACAAAGCCAGAATGTTTACAGACAAGGAGCCTTTGTGACTGGACTAAGCTAAAACCGGTGGCCTTTGAGATGGGCATCCAAGTGACAGAGACAAAGGGGACACGTTACTGAGGACGAACGCTATCCCATCCAACGCCCTTGGTAAGCCCCCAAAGCCAGCTCAGATGTGGGCTCATCTATCAACGCAAGATCACAGCATTTGCTCTTGGTTGACTTAAAAATCACTAATTTTGGAGGTCACAGCCGAGCAATGCATCATTAGCTTCCCAAGAGCTTGCCAGAGAAGAAACCTCTGATGTGTGGGTTCTGATAACAGTTGCCTTGGTTACTTAGCAGCAACTTGAAGCCTGCTTTATCTAAAAACACCGACTCTTTGCTTAAACCCACGGGCATCTGATGGGAGACTAAAGTATTTGCCATCTCTGCCTTCATATTGTGTCTGTTGCCTTTGTTGTCCTCACCCCCAGGAATCAGGTTCCACTGAGCTCTAGCGTTGAATATTTGAGAAATGGTTAATCCAAAACCATAACAACAAAACCTGTTGCCTGCTGGAGCTGGAATCTTTCTTCCACCCTACCTGTCCTTGTGTTTAGGTCTATCTAGAGCAAGGCACAAGCTGGAACTTTCCTGCCAGACATTGATTCCTAGCAATAGGAGCAATTTCAGCAGTTAGTGGGTTAAGTCACTGTCCATTAGCCCACAAACCTCAAGGTCAGAATGTTTACCCAGAAGAAGGAAAAACATCTTTTGAAACCATGCCCATGACCAAGGGACAATTACCAAACTTTAGCCTAGCCCAGAAAATCAATGATTGCTGGCTGGTCTATTGTGTGGAACAGAGCCACCTGACTCCTCTTTCCTGCTGCTGAATTCCTTTGCCTGCAGCTTCAGTGGGCTAGCTCAGGCTGAAGCCCCAGGAGAGGAGTCTTGCCCAGTCTGGTTGTCATGTGTGACTTGCTCTCATTTCTACCATATCTGCTTCTCATCTTCACAAAGGAGCTGGGGATGTTTGTGTGGAGCTATTCTAATTTGATTTTCAATAGCTGTGTTTAACAACTTGTTCTTCAGATTCTTGGAAATTTAACAGCTGCCTCTCCGAGCAGTTTTTGACATATGCGTTGTCAAGTCCCTTCAGCTTTGCCCGAAGCCTTGGCATTTGATGTGGTCTCCTGCCTCAGTGCCAAAATAAAAGCCATAGGAAAAGTCCCTCTCCTCATCTCCCAGTTTATTAAAAAGCCCCCACCCTAACATATCTCGGTCCTGTTCTGCCTTTTGTCCTTCATCTTCAGAGGAAGGCGCCCCGCATGGCATCCAAGGCCCCGGTACTTGGTACTGTGAATTCTGACTCCACCCAATTCTTTAGAAACTTCAACTCAGCTGGTAGCCCTTCTCTCCAGTCCCAAAGAATTCAAACATTCCTTCCGGCTTCAGCCTTGCCCCTCAACCCATCCTCTCTCCCCTGCACAGACTCATTCCAGGAATCTGTTTCTTCCACCGCCTGCCTTCTCTTTCCTCAATCTGTCCCCTCTCCCGTTAGCCCTGTATTGGGGATCGCCCCCAGATCGCATGAGGTGGTTGTAGTTATAAACTTTCACAAAAGACTTGATCTTTGATCGCTTGGCGATTTTCTTCTTGTCCATGGCAGCTGTCACTTTTCGGGGATAGTGGTCAATTCCAGCCACCAGGGCATGGCTGTAAGGGTGGTCTGAGGTGCCATCGTCAATGTTCTTCACGATGACGGCTTTGCGTCGGGAGTAGCGTCCAGCCAGGACCAGCACCACTTTCCCGGGTTTCATGAACTTGCCCATTTCGACAGCAAGTAGCCGGTTCCCAGCCTGAGCTGGGAATTTTGAAGCGAAAAGGCATCACTGGTGAAGTGACACGCTACAGACGAGAGTCAAGCGCGCCACCCAGTGGGTTACATATACCACTTACCATTCCGTTAGGACCTCGGGTTCAACGTGTAATGCCCGGGCAGAAAAGTGGCTGGGTCACTTGGAACCTGAATCATAGTGCAAACTGGGGACACCTCAGTTTGCCTCATCTGCTTCTCTGGACTCACACAGCTCGCTAAGTGGAAGAAGGGAAAGAAAACGCCAACAGAAAAGGATTAAACAATATACATTTGGTGAGCCATGGGATTGCTTCCAAGACACCGCACAGGCGCGCCGCGCCAACCTTCTGGATGATATGCCTGCGTAGTAGGTTGGGTCGGACGGGAGGGAATCGCACTGGTGAGAACAGGTGCTCCCAGTCCAGGTCGGAGGAGAGGCCCTTGGTCCTGAGAACGGGGCTGAGAGGGTGGAGGTCGCAGATGTATGGCAGTTTGGATGGTTCTGGATAATGTGTCTTCACCAACACTCTATCCTGGGGAGATTCCCAGTCCCCTTTCCTGGGAGAGTCTGGGCAGGCGGCTGGGAGCGTTTGGGAGCTCAAAGAAAACATGGATCAGCCCTTGGGCCCGCACATCTCCCGTTTCTGCTCCCTGATCTCTACTCCCTCAGCAGGACCTGCTGGCTGTCCACTGCTCTCTGGACCCTGCATGAGAATTTTTCCAAACAATCTCGCAGTTCAACCACCAACCGCAGCTGAACCAGGCGAAGATCGCAGCCAGGAAGTTACCGATTCTGGGATTCAAAACGTCTTTGTCAAGTGCTCAGTTTTGAAGCACAGGAAATAAAGCTGCTGCCCGAACATGGAATGTGGGCTCAGAGGAAAGTCTTCATGGTTTCTGGGTAACTTGATTGACCGCCACCCACCCGGTTCATTTATTTATGGGTTTACAGGGTTACATTAGAATTCGGCTAAAAAAGTGTAGGGTCCAGATTTTCCTGGGGAGAAAATGGAAGCCTAGAGAAGTAAGCATGCTTGCCCAGGGCAACATAGCATAAAGAGGAGAATCCAGGTGAGTGAATGTCCTTCCTAGAGGGGGAGAGAGTTAACTTTCCCCACACCATTCAGTTCCGTGCTGGGAGCCTAGCACGGGAAAAATCTGTAGGCACAGATCCCTCAACTCAGCCTGGCAGCCGGCTGGGTTTCCCCCCTCCCTCCCTCCTTCCCTCCCTCCCTCCCTCCCTCCCTCCCATCCTTTCTTCCTTCCTCTCTCCTTTCTTTCAATCTTAAATGTTTTTCATTGAAATAGATTTACATCCCCCTTCAGCCCCTCCCAGATATCATCCCTTGAATCTCTCCCATGACCCTCTCAAATTGACAGGCTGTTGCAATCTCTCCACACCCCTTTCAGGAATGTTCTCTGAGCCAGCCGTAGACACAGGAACTCTGATATAGATGTGTACATGTCTTGGGGTTGGTCTTCTGCCACCCGTTCATATGTTGATTTTTGCATTCTGTCCAGTTGTAGTTTTCTGTGATGGTCTCTATTTGCTGTAAAAAGGCTTCCTTGGTGAGGGATGATAGCTACACTTATTTCTGAGGACTTGGAGATAGGAACTGTCGAGAGAACACGTGTTTGTCTTTCTGTCTCACTCAATATAATCTTTGCTAGTTCCATCCATTTACCTGCAAATCCCATGAGGAGTAGGGTTGCTCTTTGGACGAATGCTAGGTGATGGCATAGCTGGGTCACGTGGTACATTCAATTTTAGTTGTTTTGAGGATTCCCCATACTGGTTTCCAGAATGAATGCACCAGCTTGCATCCCCACCATCTGTGGATGCAGAGTCCTAGTGTGTGTGTGTGTGTGTGTGTGTGTTTCTATTTTTTATATTATTTTATTTTTTTATTTTTATTTTTTTTACATTTCTATCCCAGTTCCCTCTCCCTCCCTCTTTCCCTCTCTCCCACCCTCAGATGCACCCCGACCACCCTCCCTCCCATCCCACCCTCCCACTCCACATGCAGGGTGATGCCCTCCAGGAGGGGTCATCTAAACCTGTCAAGTCTTTTGGAGTAGGGACTAGGCCTTCTCTCCTGTCTCTAGGTTAAGGGAGTATCCCTCCATGGGAAATGTGTTCCCAAAGTCCTTTTGTGCACCAGGGATACATCCTGGTCCCACTGTCTGAGACTGCCCAGGCCTTCTGGCTGAGGCCCATATACAGGGGGTCTGAGTCAGTCCCATGATGGATTCCCAGCTATCAGTCTGGGGGCCCGTTAGCTCCTCCTGCAAAGGTCCTCTTTCTCCATAACCTTGCCAGTGTTTGTTGTGAGTTGTTTTGTTGATGTGAAGGCCATGAGGTCAAGAGGCTCCTTAGCCCCTGGAGAGAAAGATGGGTCTCAGTTTCCTGGGAAGCCACCAGGCACTGGGCACAAACTGATATGAAATCCGCTTCAAGGATTTGCCATCTCATTCATGGCCTCTCCTGCTGGCTTCTGATTAGTTTTTGATTTACAGACTTTAGATGGCCCCGAAGCTGTCTTTGCAGTTTCTTGGCCCCATGGGGGACATAATCAAGAAGTGTGGGAGCTACAAAGCTTCCCCGCCACTGTTTACAACACACAAGTGTGTTTTCTGCTCAGTCCCATGAAATACCATCTTCCTTCAGCATGCTAATGTATATGAACAGGGACCGTATAACAAGCACTTTTTTAGGTACAAGAGGGGGATTGGAGGGGCACGGTCCCACGAGTGGGCGGGGCAGCTGTGGCCAGCTCCCGCTGTTTCTACTGGGCCAGGCCCCCCCTCAGCCTTTTCATGCCATATTGGCACCAAAACCCTACCCTTGGAGCGCCGGAGAGCTCACTGATTTGCCCCAGTTCTTAGCATCTTGGTGTCAGTACAACGGGTGTTTTATTGGCCACCTGAAATTTTGCTAATGGAAGATTCAAGGGTTTTGTGAATTTCCTCATGAAACATGAAAAAGTAACTCTGTCTTCACTTTTGTTACTGTTTCTTGAAATTCTCATGTGTATATATGTATGTTTGTCCATGGGTATGTGCAGGGGCGTGCAGGTACCCGTGGAGTCCAGAAGGGGGCTTCAGATCCCTGGAACTGTAGTTTTCAGCTGCCTGACAGGTGCTGGGAACACAACTTAGGTCCTCTGGAAGAGAGGCGTATGTGCTCTTAACCAGTGAACCATCTCTCCAGTACCGAGCAGGATTAACTCTTCATTGACCATAAATACTGCGGGAGGATTAAAGCACCTGCAGAGATGAGGGGTCTTGTAGGGGAGCAAGTTTATGGAGGCATCTGAACCCCAAAGGTCACTGTAGTGTTTCCTGTAGCTCAGGGGCCAGCCTCTTTCCTCTGTATCTGACCAGGCCATGGATTTCTTTACTAGATTGGACTTTAGAACCCTAGCACAAAACCTAATTTAGTCTGCCTGAACTAAGACCTCCTGGGATTGGCCACGGGGCTTCTATTCTCTCTCTTTCCCCTTCCTTCTCTCCCTCCCTCCCTGTCCCCTCCCTCCCTCCCTCCCCCTTCCCTTACTCTCTCCTCTGTCCCTCCTGTCTCTCCCTCTCTCCTCTCTCTTCTTCCCTTCTGTGTCTCTCTTTCTCTTCTCTCCCTCTCCCTCCCTCCTTCCCTCCCTCCCTCCCTCCATCCCCCCCATAGCCTAGAGGTGCACAGTACCAAGGGAGGCCTCAGGATTCCTCTAGAGGGGGTTTATTTTATTTTATTTTTATAATCTAGGCTCAAGCAATGTATCTGGAAATTCCTTGAACAGCTAGTGTGGACCTGGGTGGAAATACTTGGCTTAGCAGCTCTCTGCTATGGCTGGGAAAGGCATCTACCAGTTGCCCCCCTGGCCAGCCTGGATGGAGCAGCCCCACACTTCCAGAATGTTGTCTGCAACCCTTTGGGGCTGCCTGTTTTGTGCCAGGGTCTCATTGCTCTTCCTAGGATCCCTCTCCCAGCCACAGCTGGCTCCTGAAGCAGCAGCTGCTTGTTTTCCCTTCTGGGTTAGGGACACATCTGCGTGTAGCAGTGCCCAGATAATTTCTGATTGCCTTCCCTGCTGACTATACAGGAACTGAGCGATTTCCCCAGCCAGCCCCTGGGGAAAACAATAGAATGTTCCTGCAGCCAGAGTCCTTACTGGCCAAGGAGAGTATGGCTGGGCCTGGTTCTAGGAAGAGCGAGGCCAGAATGTATCCTTAGGAGAGCAGGGAGGGATCTCACAGCTCCCTAAATGAGGCAAGTGGGGCGAGGCTGTGAGACCGAGTGATGCAATATGAATAAACAGAGATAGAAGAAATTTAGAGAGAGGAGGGTTCTGGAGGAGGAAACTTCTTGGAGAGGTTTTGTTTTTTCCTAATTCTGTTTGAAGTTAGACTTCAAGTGGCATCCAGAGGGGAAAGCAGGAAAGGAAAAACATCGGTGGCACCATGCCCAGCTGCATGCCAGAGACTGGGTGCCAGGATCACTACACCCTGGGGGATGCAGACCCATGACTGTCAGGGAGGGACTTTCTGGGCAACGTCTTGCTAAGAGACAACAATGTTCTTCAGGGCAGGGACGTGCTCTATGGACCATTTCTGTCTGCTTAGTTTGTGTGGGGGTTGGGGGTTGTGCCACAGCACACTTGTGGAGGTCAGAGGGCATCTTGAAGCCATTAGTTTTCTCTTTCCTTCCATCTCCTAGGTTATAGGGACTGAGTTCAGGCTGTCAGGCTTGGCAGCCAGTGCCTTCACTAGCCGAGAAATCTCTCCAGCCCTCTTCTTTTATTGCTTTTGTATTTGTTTTGTGGCGCCTCTGTGTTGCTTAGACTGGCCTTGAAGTATCTGCGGCTAGATCATTTCTGTACCCATGGTGTCTCGCATAGAGCTTGGTGCAATACTCACTCAAAGAGTAGCCAGGCGCTATTATCATGTTATTCTGAGTCCTTATTCTTCCATGGGCTGCAGGACGAATATTATTATATCCAGTACAGTACTAATCAGCATCAGAGAGTTTGAAGTGGCCGAGCTGAGAGCCAAACCCAGGCAGGCCGATTTAAATGACTCTGTTCCTGCTCACTGCACTCTCTAGACTCTTGAAAGAGAGAGCAAAAAGAAGAGAAACGTGAAGGTCATAAAACTGAAATGCCTAGTAGACACCACTCAAATCCTCTTCCCAGTTTTTAGTGGCTCAAGTCTCGTGAGAAGACCCTTGGCACCAGCTCGGTGGCAGCAACAGAGGTGAGGTTTAGGACTCAAACCCCCTGGCATCCATTCTGGGGGGTGTTTATCCCTCCAGGCAGCTGACTCCTGCTGGCTTAGGTGAGAGCTGGCCCTCTAGTCTCGCTCAGCAGCCCACCACTCACATGGTAAGGCTGGCTGGCTGGCTATGTTAGGCACACTTGAGTTCCTTCCTGCTGGCCTTGGCAGCCCAAACCAGCAGGAAGGCATCAGGGCTGAAGTTCCCCAGGAGGCAGGTAGGCGGCATCCCTAAGGAAAGCTTCTGAGGCCAGAAACCTCAGAAACCAAGGCTCTGTCTGAGGCACCCAGGCCTCCAGGGCCCAGCGAGGAGCGGGTAGTGGATTCTCTGTGCTTGGGTTACTGCCGAAATTCCCGGTTCTTTGGTAACCTGAATACTTGACATTTTCAGGGTAATTTTTCTCCCAAGGCATCTGTTCTGGATCACTAATATCTGGTACATGAGATATCATTTTTGATTCAACATATTTAAGCCTCATTTTTCCCCTAGACAAGACAAATTGAATTTGTAGCTTCCCATACGGGGTTTTAGGAAAAGATTGGTGCTGGGATGCACTGTGTTCCCAGGCTGATATCATCTGATTGGCAGTGACAGTCTTTTCCCACTTCGGGGTATGAGGGGATAATTGCAGTTACTCCAGCTGGGAGAAGGCATGGTCGGGTTTTTCTCCTGAGGGGGGGAAAACGATTCTTAACAGATGGATGCATTTTGGGCCTTCGTGTTTCTCTCCACTGCCTGGGGAGCCCTTCTACAACAGAAGCCTCAGAGCAGTGCTCATTGGGCTATCATCTGAGCTCCTCTCCTGGGCCAGGGAGGGCAGGGCTGCCCTATGCTCTGGGGACAATGCTGGGAAGGTAGCAGTGGGGGCCAGGTTGGGTACAGAGGGGGAAATGACAGGGGAGTAGATGACAGTCCTCAACCAAGGCAGCTCCTGTGTGTCAATCTGGGCTTTCTACTCCAAACCAGGGTTCTCTCCTCCCTCCAGGACTTTTGTGATGGTGACAGAATCCTAGCCCTAGCTGTCTCCTGGCTATCCTACCTTTAGAAGATACAGGCAGTTGGGTAGGGGTGAAGAGTTCCCCAGCAGAGGGGACCAGAGCTGGTGTTCCTGGTGCTTGCCGCAATCCAGGCATCTGGTGTTGGAGCTCATGTAGCTGCTGTGGCTGGACTCAAGTGCTGACCTCGTCTTATGGCTCTGGCTGGTTCTGTGTTTGGGTTTTTATCCTTCCAGGGAGCTGTAGTGAGTCCGTGTTCTACAATAGGAACTGGAGGTGGGAAGAGGGAAGCTGGCCCTGACCAGCTTAGTGGCACTAGAATCTAATCTCATTAAATAAATAAAGCCTTGAATAACTTACTCCTTGCCAATACTTTCCCACTGCTCAAGGCTACACAGCTCTGCGACCTTTAGTCCGTTGCTTAGCCTCTCTGAACCTGTGCTCATAGCTATAGAAAATGAATATAGTTCGAGTTGCTTTCCTCCACCCAGGTTATTGTAGGGGATCAAAACTAATGACGTGTATTAGAGTCCTTTAGAAATAACAAGGTACTGTTCTGCTGGAAGGGAACCATTATAATCATCCTTTGTAGAGGGACAAGAATAGCTATTTCTTAGTGAGACTGTAGCAACACGGATTCTATTATGATGGATGAAGAAAAGAGCGCATTTTCCCAGTGGGAGAGCGACCCCAGACAAAACAGGAAGACCAATACATAACCCCAAATGAGAACAATGCGAGCGGTTTAATATTAAGACCTACTCAGATATAGTCCATAACAAAAGTGTTCTTCAGGTACAGTGAGATGGCTCAGTGGGTAAGGGCTCTTGCCACCAAGCTCGGCCACCTGAGTTTTATCCCCAGGACCCACAAGGTGGGAGAGAAAGACTTACTTCTTCAAGCTGTCCTCAGATTCCCACATGTGCTTGTAAACACACACACACACACACACACACACACACACACACACACACATGCGTGTGCGTGTGCGCGCCGAAAATTTTAGACTGCTCTTCGTTCTTATTAGAAATAGTTGTCAGAATCAAGAACAATTGTCCCACCCTTTCCTACCTCTGGGATCAAACATTATTTTTTCAGGTAGGGTCTCCTGTAGCCCAGGTCTCTGATCTTCCTGTCTTGCCTCTGCAGAGCCTGCAGGTGGCGGGACCACGCCCAGCTTCAAACGTCACTTATTTGATACGGTCCAGCTGGAGAGCTGGCTTCGGTGTTGGTGTGAAAATCCGGGGTCAAAGTGAGTCTCCTCACAAAGGCTCAGGAACACGCAGGCAGAGACCATTGCCGGTTTGCGCTTTGGCACAAAAAGCTTCTGTTTCTTTCTCATCCCAATTGGGAGTGACCCTGGTTTGACCAATCAGAAGTGTTACACTCTTCTGGTCAGGGTGATTGGTTTCAGCAATAGACAGGAAGTCCAAACAGACCAATGAGAGCCAGCCCGATGGGTTTGACCGACACAGGAACGGTAAGTTCTCTCTCTCCTGGAAAGTTGTCAAGATGGACAGTAAATGCTTAAAGATTTGGGGTTTTGTCGTTTGATACCCCCTAAGAGTACAACTAAAGCCGAAATAAGCAGGGTTAAGCAAGAGAGTGACTTCCATTGGCGTGATTTGAGAGCTAAAGGAGACAAATTGAGGCAAATCAGGTGTCTTAGTTATTTTTCTGTTACCGTGAAAGTGTTCTTGCGCCACAGTTCAAGGGTATAGTCCGTCATGGCAGCAGATTATGGCATATGGTGACATTTCATCTGTGTTCAGGAAGGAGGAGAGTGTTGAATGCTGGTGCTCAACTTCTATATTCTATTCAGTCTGAGACAGCAGCCAACAGCCTGGTGTCATCCATGGTTACTGCGGGTCTTCCTATCTCCATTAATGTAACCTAGATAATTCCCTAGAGGCTAACCTCATCTAGATAAGCCCTAACAAAAAAATGCCCAGGGTTTGTCTCCCAGGTTGACAATATTAATCATCATAGGAGTGGCTAGCGTGAGTAATTTTCAGTGGGCTGTGGTGCACAGAGTTGTCTAGCTGGTTATCTGGTACCTACCCCTGAGATTATGCCAGGAGGGTGGCCCCGAGTATAAAAGCTCTGTAGGGAAGCAGGACCTGGTGGCTCAGGCTTAAAATCCCACCCACTCAGGCAGCTGAGATAGGAAGATTCCTACCTCAAGGACTTTTGGGGGGAGGGGTAGGGAGTGAATTTAAGATTAACCTTGGTGATTTCATGAGACTCTGACTCAAAATAAAAAAGACAAAAGAGAGCTGGAGATGTAGCTCAGGGGTGCAGATTGTGAGCAGTGTGTGTGGGCCCTGGGCATTTGGGGAGGAGCCCAGTCAAGGAGGTGGCTGGGGGAGTGTGTTCCAGATTGGTTAGGTTTTGTCTGAACTGTTTGCTTTCTAAGAGAATCAGTTGTTCAAAGTGTCAAAGCCTCAGAAAACAAAAATCATGATTAACGCATCCAGGGTAGCTGCTCCTCCTCTTGGAGACCAGCTTGGGCTTGTTCACAGGGCAGCGGCGAAGTTTCCCAACAGCAAGCGAGGACAAGCCTCTAGGTATGAACACTTCTGGGTTCTGTTGTGTACTGTTGGCTATTGTCCTGTGGGACAAAGCATGTCATGTGCCCAAACACACAGTCAGGGTGCACTGGAGTATAACTAGGAAGGGTCCTTTGCCTGAGACACAGCACTACAGAAACCCACCTGCTAGGCCATGGGAGAGGGGCAGTCTTGGTGCTGGCTGTAGCCTGAGGACAGCCCCTCCCATCTTAGGGACTGCCACTCCTGAGGACACCATTCCTGAGGACAGCCCCTCCCATCTTAGGGACTGCCGCTCTGTGACTTTGACTATATTGTAGAAAAGAATTTTGGAATGGATTGGTATGAGACAGAGCTGTGTTTATTCAATAAAAATGAGAGTAAAAGAGCAGAAAATGAGATTTAAGTGGAGTCAGGGAGGGTGAGTGAATGCAGATAGTAATCAGTAAGACAATGGGACACAGGTCTGTGATCCCAGCATTTGTGAAATCGAGGCCGGAAAACTATGAATTCAGGGCTAGCCTAGGTTATATAGCAAGACCCTGCCTTTAAATAAGTAAACAAAATTTAAAAAGAAAAGGATGATACTATATACCCAAGGCAAGACATAGGTTCAGCCTCCTCAAGAGTGGGTCTGAATGGCTAAACAACATCTCTATATATGATTGTACGGATTTTGAAGATAGAATATATATGGATTGTGAAGATACAGTAAAGGACAAGATTTTTAAACTGTGTTTAAATACAGAAAATTTAAAACAAATTAAGTTTAAAAAACAAGAGGGGCTGGAGATGTAGGTCAGTTAGTGGTACTTGTTTATTGTACACAAAGCCCAGGGTTCTAACCCCGACACTGCACAAACCAGGTGTGACAACACACACCTGTAACCCCAGCGCTCCAAAGCTAGAGGCAGGAGATCATTCTTGTCTATGTAGCAACTCCGAGGCCAGCCTGAGGCATATGAAACTCTGTCTCAAAATGAGGATGAAGTGATTTCTCTCATCTTTAAACGTTTCGGGTGGTTATGAAGTGCTTAGTTCAGGTTTAAAGGGTGGGGAAGAGCGCTGATAAAGTAAAATCAGTGCTTGCACACATTCTGGCCTTGAGCAAGTATGGCTTTTTATGAAATTCTCGTTTGACATCTTTCTCAGAGAAGGGCTTTGTCCCTGTGGGCGATCTTCTGTGATTTGTCAGTTCTGTTGATATTCTTGACTCTAAGCCAGGGAGAAGTGTAATTGCGAGTCGGGGACAAGGGCTTTTTTTCTCCTCAATGCCTCCTCCTTTCCTCTGTTTTTCTGCCCTGCCTCCTACTCACAGCTTTCCATTGCAGGCTGCTCCAAGTGTGAGATAAAACCAAGTTTGCCTCCTGCTGAATTCTCCTATTGATAGAATTCCCCCGATCTTGTTATCCACACGACAAGGCTTTGGTAACCACACCTGCCTTGGGATCTTCTAAGAGGACAAACTGTCCAAACTTCTGCCTCCTCCCATGCCTTTCTCGTTGCTTCTAAGCATAATAGCCGGGTGGGTGGGGCATGGGAGTTCAGTTCTTGACTTTGGACATCCATTTCAATCACAAATATTTGTTTTGTACCTGCTGTGTGCTGAGACCTGTCTGAGATGCTGGGGTTATGGAGGGAAATTAAACAGGTCAAAAAGAACCCTGACTTCTAGGAGCCTGTATGTTTATGAGGGGCCATCAGTTAACAAGGCATACGGATGCAGGGGAGAATGGGCAGGGAAGGAGGGAATCAGTGACCAGGCTTGAAGAGCTCTTCAGGGCTGCCAAGATGGTTCAACAGGCTCATACTGCAGCCCAGGTAGAAGAAGGGAACTGAGTTGTCCTCTGACTGCCACATGCATGCTGTGTCATGTGCACACCCACTCAAGCAAATGATAAACATGGGATGGTAATAAATGAAAAAAATTACAAAGACTTATTGAAGAGTTTTTCACTCAAGAGCTGCAGCCTTGGACAGGTGACAGCTTGAGGGAGTCTGAGGCCACGCCAATGGGGAGTGTGATGGACCTAGGCATGAACCTGGAGACCACAGTGCAAGCATTGGCCTACTGTGCTTATGTGTCCTAGACCTCAACCTTAGGATGATGATGTGGTGAGCACATGCTTTTCCTGACAGCTGATGCTCTGATGGGGGAGCGGACGATGGCTGGCCAGTGGAAAACTAACTGGAATGTGGATGTGTGTTTGGGGTGGGAATGGGGTGGGTTCAGGTCAGACAACCATGGATCCATCTCGGCCTGATTATAGGACAGAGGGTTCAGGTTCAAAAATCTCAGAACTGAATTCCAGGGCAAGCCTTAGGAGGCCTCTAGACCTCTGTTTATTATCCAGTATCTGGGATGAACACTAAGACACCTTGCCATGCTCTGCCAAGGGTAGCAAGGATTACAAACCCTGCCTTCCTGAAGTATGGAGGGTAGGACCTAGGCTGTTTCCATGATCCCCACATCAATCACCAGTGTGCAGATCCAGTCCAAATATTTTATGTCACAGTCTATTCCTGTGAGGGGGAGGGAGAGGGACTTGACTATCACAGGCCTATGTAGAAAGTCTCTGCTTCCTGTGACTATGGTTTGTTCTCATCAGAGAAATGTATATTTTATATACAAAAATCTCTGAGGGCAGGTGTCTCCTCAGGAATCCCTGAGTATGTGTGTCTGTATGTGGTATGGTTGTGTGTGTGTGTGTGTGTGTGTGTGTGTGCATGTTTGGAATATGTATGTGTGTGTGGTATGTGTATGTGTGGTATATATATTTTGTGGGTATGTCTGTGTGTGTGCCATGGTATATGTGGTGTGTGTGTGTGTATGTGTGTGCTATATGTGTATGGGTATATATGTGTGTACATATATATGTTTGGAGTATGTGTATATGTCATAGTGTGTATGGTATATGTGTGTGTGTTGTGTATATCTGTGTGTGTTTATATATATGTATGTATGTTTGGAGTATGTATATATGTCATGGTGTGTGTGTGAGTGTGTGTGAGAGGGAGAGAGATCTGTGTGTGTGTGTGTGTGTGTGTGTGTGTGTGTGATGTGTGTGTGGTGGTGGTGAGCTGCTGAGGAGAGGGGAAGTTTTCTGATCCGCAGTGTTTCCTGGAGGTACATTGGCCTTTGTAACGGAGGTGCTATCTGTAGTTTAACAGCTGTCAGTGTCAAGGGGAAGCCCAAAGATGGATGTCTCACACACCTTCTCATCAGGTGTTTGGCCTTCCCTGTCCTACAGTCTGCATAGCTCCCAAGTTCCAGAAAATTCCCTCGAGGGTAGGGTGAGCAGGCCTGCTCTGGCTCTGAGAAAGGCTAAAGGTGGGAGGTGGGAGGAGCTTGTCCCAGGCTTCAGCCACGTCACTATGGGTAAGGTCTGAAAAGACGGCAAAACGTCTTGTTGCACAAACGGCCTGCGTGGGACAAGAGACAGGACTTCCTCCCCTGAAATGATCTGAGGGCTTCTCTTCCTGTATAGCTTTACTATGGTGGCTGCCAGTGGTCATCGTGACCCGCTTTGGCAGGGGGAACTGGTTCCCATCGGCACCCAGGGCACAGTGAGCTTGGGACGGGCTGCTTCTTAGACTCTTCCTGGGAGCTTCAGGCAGCGCCTCACAGCTGGCTTGTACCACACTCTCCTTGTTTGATTTGCTAAATCTCTGTTTTGGTTCACTGTTTCACATCCACTCTTGACAGCCTGCTGTCCCCCCTCAAGGCCCTGGGACATCTGCCAGGCGGTGAAATCAAATGTGACATTAAATACAACTCAGATCCTCATCATATTCCCATTGTCTCTGCCCCCCCCCCCCCCCCCCGTCTGCTCCATCCTTCTCAGAAACGCAGGATGCTCAGGCAGCCAGCAACCTCTCTAGAACGTGTTAATCTGGAAATTCTACCCCAAAGTACAGTCTTGCGTCTGTAACTGAGCTTTAACAGTGTTCAGCATTGTGATGATCTTGTTCATCCAAGCCAGAGTCTGTGTTTGTCTCACGTAGGTATCAAAGGTAAGCCCTTGTTTTCGTCGCTGTGACAAAGCACAGTGACCAAGGCAACTTATAAAATAAGGCTGTTAATTGTGGGGCTGGCTTACGGCTTCAGAAGCTGGCTCTATGGTCATCGTGGTGGGGAGCATGGTGGCAGGCAGGCATGGTGCCTGAGCAGTAGCTGAGAGCTTGCATCTGACCCACAGGGTAGAGGCAGGGAGAGAAGGGGGTGGTGGAGGAGATGGAGCCTGGCATGGGATTTCGCAAACTCCAAAGCCCATCCCCGGTAACACACCTCCTCCAACAAGGCCAGATCTCCTAATTCTTCCCAAACAGTCCACCACCTGGGAACCAAACATTAAAATACACTAGCCTGTGGGGGGCGGTTCCCCAGGTAAGGGACCCTGCGGGGCTGAGAATGATAATGTATTGGGAACCCTGGTGAATATGTGTAGACGGACATCAGTAGACTTGGATGTTAACAAGTCTGGAGTCAAGTTGGGCATGGCGGTGCACGTCTTTAATCTCAACTGTTGGGAGGCAGAGGCAAGTAGATCCCTGTGAGTTCCAGGCCAGCTTGGTCTACATACCAGTTCTAGTACAACCAGGGTTACACAGAGAGACTCCATGTCATAAAAACAAACCAGCCCCCCCCCAAAAAAAAGCTTGAAGCGAATTGTCCTAAACTTCTTTTGGAAGATGGTCACTTGCTTCTATGCAAAAACCTGAAAACTTTCAGGATCGAATCTTCTGCAAGGTACTGCTCAATCAGTATGGCCTTTTCTCACTAGACGTGGCAAGGACAGAAGCCTAACTGTGGAGGTTCTTTGCAGCCAAAGCTGTTTGTAGTCTCTGCCACATGTTTGGCAGGTGTGAGCTATTGCCTTGGGGGAGATATACAGAGAGAGTAGCAATAGATGCCTGTGTTCTCACTTTTCTGTTGCTACGATAAAAACACCATAACCAAAGACAATTTAAGGAAGAGACTTTATTTTGGCTTACAATTCCAAAGGGATAAGGATCCATGGTGGAAGTTTGGAGGTGTAGCAGCAACAGGAACAGGAAGTGGAGAACGTACATCTGGAACGGCCCCAACTGGAAATGGTAAGGCTTTATGCTTTAAAACCTGTCTCCACTGACATATTTTCTCCAGCAGGCTGCACCACGTAAACCTCCCCAGACAGTACCACCAGCTGGGGATGGAATGTTTGAGTGCCCAAGGTTGTGTGGGACACGTCTCATTCAGACCACAACAAGGCCCAAGGGTGGAAAAGTATCAGAAAGGAGATTTCAAAGGGGACTGGGCAGTGCCATCACACAGGACGGGACAATATCTCCAGGCCTTTGCCCTTTTAGTGAGGACAGTTTTCCCAAGCCCCCTCTGTTGGGCCTTTTGGACTCAATGGCTGCTCAGAAACAAGATGGCCTTAGCCTGTCCCAGCCACCAAGGCATCCGAGGCATCATCTCCAGGTCCCTATCCGTATCCTAGGCTGACAGGGAATGCCTGAACCTTTCTAGGCCTCTGGGGACAAGAACTTAGCTTTATACCCTCAGGCAGTGCCACCTAAACACTGCCATTCTGCTGTCCGGACGCCTTTCCCCTCTGAGATGTCACCTCCAGGAATCCACGGGATGATGACCTAGAAACTCCAATGACCTTTTCTTCCGAGAGCGTTTGTGGGGGGACGGTGGCTTTAGGCCTTGTTGCTGAATGCACACCCCAGGTGTGGCTCCTGGGGTGTAAAATGACAGGTGGCTGCAGCAGAGACTCCCAGGAGTGGGAGGCTCAGGTCCAGAATTTCCCTAGCCAAGCCACACACACACACAATGGAACTTGAGAGAGTTTGAAAAGCTATAGCAGGAAGGTTTTCTGTTTTGTCTTTAAAAAAAAAAACCAAATTGTTTCACTCATCCATTCATCTGTTTGTCTGTGAATTATGTAGTGGGACCTGTGCTCTCAGACAATGCTGTTCCCATGGGGCTTCCCTGTCCTTAGTAACAAGGTGATCATGTGACTCAAGCCTGGCTAAAGAGACCTCCTTATAGTGTTCACTGGCACCTTTGAATGAGAAAGATGCCCATCTCCTGCCATGATGGGCACCAAGGACTCCATGAGCCTGGGGATGCTGAAGGCCATCTTCACCACTCCCCGGGGGAGAATGAGGCTGCTGGAGGAAGACAGAAGTTTAGGGGAAAGTGTTGGAGACAGCCGTAGGCCTGGATTTCTTATCTGAGATGCACTGATGGGGGATGTCCTTCTGTATTCTGTGAACATATGTTTCTCTTAATGGTTGAAGAATAAATGCTGATTAGCCGGTAGCCAGGCAGGAAGTCTAGGCGGGGCTACTGGATGAGGAGAATTCTGGGAAGAGGAACACAGAGAGAGAGGAGAGTTGCCAGAGCAAGATACCTTGTAGCTGCCGAAGGAATAACATGCCAGAACTTTACAGGTAAGCCACAGCCTTGTGACAATACATAGTTTAATAGACATGGATTAGTAATTGAGAGAGAGCTAGCCAATAAGAAGCCTGAGCCATTGGCCAAACAGTTGATAAGTAATATAAGTCTCTGTGTGTTTATTTGGGGCTAAATGGCTCTGGGACCAGGCGGGACCAGAAATTCTGTCTTCAAGGCAATGCCTCTCTTCTTAAGGTGGTTTGCCTTGGGCTTTAGACACTAGTAGTAGATAAAGGATTCCAAACTGTGCGGCCACATCCCTGAACTCTCATACAAGTCAAGAAGGCTGAAGCCACATCTCTGCTACCCTCTGTGGTCTGTCTTTATTGGGGAGATTGGGGTCCCATCCCCTCCCTTAAGTTATATACAAGCACATGGACTGGGGGTGTCTCCCCAAACTCATGTATTGAATTCCTAACCCTCAAGCTGATGGTGTTAGGTGAGTTCTGACAGAGTGACTGGTTCACGAGAGGCCTATGTGTGGAACTAGTATTGTTATAGAAGGAACTTCCTCAGAGGCCTCTTCTGTAGTGAGATGTTCATTCTGCCAACACCTGTTGCACTGACCAAGCCTATTGGGGGTGGGGACAGGTGCAGACGTGACTTGGGAGATCTAGGTCTGGGGTTGGGGGCCCCAGCAGGCCCTCTCTTGCTGCTGGTCAGAGACAGATAGCATCCGGAGGCATCCTTGGGACGGGAACCTGCCGGCGGTCATCTGTTTCTGTTGTAAGGATTTCTCCCTAAATAAACATCCATCAGCCTGTTTCCCCTATCCTCATGGTGTCAGAAGTGGGATATAGATTTCCACGGGATCCAGGGAATCAGGTCTCACCCAGGTGGCGGCCTCTCCACTGCTCTGCTCCCTCCCCTGACCCCAGACCCAGTCCTCCCAGGCCATGTGTATCTCTGTCCCCACCCCCAGTGGATGTGGTCAGTGCAACAGGAGCAGGCGGGGTGAACATCCCACTACATCCCTTCCTCTGTCTCTATTGTGTGAGGGTATCACAATAAGATGGCAGCTACAGCCGGGCAGCGGTGGCACATGCTTTTAATCCCAACTCACAGGAGGCAGAGGCAGGGGGATCTCTGTAAGTCTGAGGCCAGCCTGGTCTACAAAGCAACTGCCAGAGCTACACACAGAGAAACCGTGTCTCAAAAAACAACAACAACAACAAAAAAAAGACAGTTCCAGTTTGTAAGATGGCCTTTGCTAGATCTGACCATGTTAGGTCTTGTCTTTGACATCTAGTCCCTAGAATTATGGAAAGAAAATGTCCATTGTTCACACCTCCCGGCCCATGGTCCTCTGTTGTAGCAGCTGACACCCCTCTACTCCCCAGAAGACAACTGTCAACCTAGCCTGCTGCTAATTGTGATGGCAAAGAAGGAAAGTTCACTTAACTTTGGGTTTTGTGGGGTCTTTCTCAGCAGTTCATCTCCAGAGACACCAGTGATCTTTTTGGTAGGGAAATGGTCTTTTGAGTTGCCATGAAAATGATAGTCTTTGGTAGCCGGCCCCACAGTCCCTCTGGACAGGAGCTGAGCAGGTCAGGTCCTGAGTGGGCTGAAGGGACCGTTGTTCTGTGGCTATCAAGAGCTAGGTTCATCTTTCCTGCTATGTGCAGTTGGCTGGTCTGTTGTTATTTCGGGTGGTTTTCATTTGATTATTTGCTTGGCCATTTGTCGGTGATACTTTGAACTGATTTTTAAAAAGGACCCAGTACTTCTCAAGACTGCTCTGCAGGAGTGTACAGCCTCTGGTGTAGAATGTGCTCCTTGACCAGCCCTGGGCTTTAGGATAATCCTTTCGCCTGAATAACTGGCGGCTGGCTGTGGCCAAGCCCGGGTGGAGCTGACCCCGGTGATGGCTGGACGCCAGCCAGGCCTTGCCCTGTCACACACAAACAGCTCCCTTGAAGCCCCTCCACAACAGGAGACAGAAACGCAAAGCAGAGAGCCATTGTTAATTTATTTAAGTTTGCACAAAATAAAAGTTTGCTGTTGTCATATAAAAAAACAAAAACAAAAACAAAAAAAAAAAAACAAGCATTTTTGCATATGGGAAGTTTCACAATCTGGGAATAAGCCACAGTGCCAGATTTTCTGAGCAAAAGGCTCAGGACATTTCAGCTTGATGAGGTGACCAAAGTGACATACCGTGGACCCCAGAATAGTGTGACACCAGCCACACTAGCCTCTGCTCCAGACTGTGGCACATGGGATTCTTTCAACATCCACTTTTATGGCCCATAAAGTCCTTCCAACATACATTTCCCTTTCCATTCCATTCTTTCTTGTCCGCCTTCCCCTTTACTCCCTATTCATACCTTTACCTCTCCACATACCAACTTCCAATAAAACAACGTCCTTCTAGTAGGAAATTCACATTCCTCACCTCCTCAAAAGCCCACTCCAAACTCCTCTCTTCCATCCAGCGTCCCCAAACCTGACCATGTTCCTTTAGTGCATCACCTGGCTGGAAGGACAATTTTCGGGCCTGAGGACCCAGTCTCTAGTCTGGTCCTACCACCCGTTTGCCATTAGAGTTTTAAGTATAGTCTGAATAACTTATAACAGAAAATCCAAGATCCAAAAATGCTTCAAAAACCCGATGTTTTTTGAGTGATGCCACGAGTAGAAAACTCCACACCGTGAAATCTTATTTCCATGCACATAACATTATTTAAAAACACTGTATAAAATTACCTTTAAGCTGTGTGTATATGGCATTATGAAATATAAATGAATTCCATGTTCATCCTTGGGCCCCACCCGCAAGATATCTCATTAATAAGATACCTAGACCTGAAAAGACTCTAAAATCCAAGACTGTCTCGTCCCAGGCATCTAGTCCCAGGGATCCTCAGCCTGTATTTTATTTTAATGACCCCAGTTACCCCATGTGGACAGGATGTGATACAATAGTAGTGGATGCTAATGTGCCCTGAAAGGTATGCAAATGATACAGAGTGCAAGCCGGGTTACCCTGGGCACTGTCACCCTCGCCAGGCTGCTTCCCAGCCACCGAAGACGGCATTGTGCTCTCAGCTATGTGGCGCTGCGGGAGTGACGTATCCGCCTTGGCACACCGGTGAGTTAGGGTCTTACCACAGGGACACGAGCCCCTGAGGTTTGTCTTTATTTGGTGAGCTTCTTTAGCCCACAGCACCAGTCAGGGCTGAGCACGAAGAAGTGCTCAGTCTTAAAGTGTATTGCTTTCGATCAAGTTTCCTTGCATTGATCCACCACCCACAGTGTGCTGGTGACTTAAGGGTGCAGGGTGGTGGGAAAACCCAAGCCCCTTCGATTTTCATCGGTGTGGCCTTCAGCCCCAAGGGCAATTCTGGTGGCCTGGCCTGGGGCCCTGGCACTTCCTCAGCAGGGCTGGCTCAGGACTCAGGACCATCAGCTCAATGATCTCATTCCCACTGGAACAAAACTCCCCCACAGAATGGGTGGGAAACATGGTTTTACTTCGGATGAACCAATCAGATGAGAACCACGTACTGATGTGCAGATTCCTACCAGGGATCAACCTGAACAACTTGGAGGGCCACACCAGGCACTCTTTTCTTGGGGATCACTGTCTCGACTGTGGGACCCTCACTCCCCGAGCTCAGCAATGTACCAATGAAATGGCCTGTGCCTTTAGCCCCCGCCCCTCCCCAAGGGTGCCTGGTGCACTCCAAACCATTCTTTTCATAAAAACCACACTAGGTGGTTGCTGAAGGTGAGGGGACTGCCTCACCCTTCCAGAAAAGTCTACCACATATATGCTATTCACACATTCTGAGTCCTTCTCCCTCCCTCAAACACATCCCCCTACCCCCAGGTGCACAAAGATACATATTATACTTGACAACATTCATCTTCTCTCTATAATAACCTAACCTATGCTCCAGGCCAAGAATGCCACTGCAAAGGTGTTTGCATAAAGTCAGTCACAATAGAAACGAAACCAGTCACCAGAGGACAGACTTGAGAGCCACCTTGCCTGGCTTTTTTGCTCAGGCCAGCCCAACACCAAAATGGGTTTAACCTCAGGCAGACCCATCCACTGGGGTTAAAAGCAGCACCCCAGGAGCCTCCCTATCCCTGACTGACCCCAAAGCCTGAAAAAGCCAATGCTTTGCTTCAGACCCATCCAAAGTTAAAATACAGGATAAATAAATAAGTGCTTCCAGCATGCGCTTTTCCAGCTGTGTGGCTGCAGCCTTCATGGTGCTCTCCGGGAGACACTGAGACGATCCAAAGGCTCTACCCGCCCCTTCTTCACATCCCCTGGGCCACAGTGAAGCATGTACCAAGAGGGGGAGGGGGAGGACAGGGAGGGGACAGGATGCTTCTTATCTCTACTTGCCCAAGAGCTGGGCGAGAGAGCGAGAATCACCTTTGCAGACCGGCCCCTCCTAGTGCTCATGGAATGGTGTGTCTATCTTTAGTCAAGCGTTGTGGAGTCATGCCTTCAGAAGTGTGGCCTAGAAGAGTGAGAGACGTGGACAGAGACCTGGCTCTCCTCTCCTGGAGACGCGTGGAAGCCAAGGTTTCTTCCCTCAACATGGTCCTTGGGAGGCTGGTGGTCCTTGAAACCTCAGCACTCAGGGCTAAGGTCCAGCTGTTGCAGAATGTCCTGCAGCGCGCCCTGCAGCCTGCTCAGAGCCACCACCTCCGTGGAGTAGAGTGAGGCTTCCAGGACACCATCCAGGCTCTCTAGCTTCTGCAGCTCGCTGGTCTGAGGCAGGGAGCAGCCCTTGGAGAAGGCAAGCAGATGGAGAAGGTCTCGGAGGTTTTCCAGGTCATTAGATATTTGCACCATGTTTCGGGAAGGCAGACTGGTGAGGATCTGTTGGTAGACTGCCAGAGTCTGGTCCATCTTGGACAAACTCAGGATGGGGTGGAGCCCAGGAATGAAGTCCAAACCAGTGACCCTCTGCTTGGCGGACACCGACTGCTGTAGAGGAGAAAGGGGAATAGCAGATATTCAGCAGATGGCAGGGGAATTGGTGGGCAAAGCCCTCCATCACGTCTGTGAGCCTGGGACTGCCTCCTTCCTTCCTCACCTTCTGGGTCCAGGCCCTTACCTGCTGTGCTCAGCTGACTGATGAGCCACTGAGCTGGTCTCTATCCCTTTCTCCAAATGATGTCCGTGAGGAAGCAATCATGGCTCTCTTCCTTATTCTCACTCTAGCCTCCTACCCTTATCAGATCTGTGTCCCCCCCAGTCATACTCTCAGGAAGTTCTCCCTGCTGAGGGTCGAGGTCATGCCCTCCCTCCCCACTCTAGTGAATCTGGTTTCCAGGGAGGGCCCTTCCCACCCCAGTGGCCTCTCTCGTTGCTGCCCACATTTGGGTAGCTGGGCGTCCCGTGTGCTGCCTGCCTGATGACTGCTTTTGAAAGGTGATGAAGATTGCTCTTCTGTGCCACTTTGAAATGAGGGTGAGCAAAGGCAGGGACAGCGGTGGGTAAAACTGTGAGAACCCAACGACCCTCCTGTGTAGAGATTGCCCAGTGGAGAAACTGCTGGGGGTCTGGCCACCTGCCAATGGGACACTATGACCTTTATGGTTTCCTGTGGTCCTGGATACTAGGATTCAGGGAAGAAGTTCTGGGAGGGAAGGAAAATAAGAGACAGAAACAAAGGGCTGAGAAGGGGAGATGGTGGTCTGTAGAATGGGGGGGGGACCACGGTTCTCCCTGATGTATGTCTTACATGCTCTGCTAACCACTGTGGGCAGGGTTCCTGTGGCAGAGTAAAAATGAACATAGGTGACCTTATAATATCACAGAATCTATAGCTTCTTAAAGGGAGTATATGACAAAGTCAGATCCCTTAAAGTGGCTTAGAATTAGAACCAGTCTGGATGCTGGATTTAGACTTGGAACCACTCAGCTCTGGATTTCAGGAGGCAGAGGGGCCAAGAGCCATGACCACAAAGAATGGACACCCTAGGCTTATAAATTCTCAGCTTCCAGGATGTGCCCGGCCTTCAGAAAGTGCTCAACATGTTTCTCTCTCCTTTGTCCCCCAGAGTCTCCCTACCGTGTGTGAAATGTCATTGATCCTGGTGACAATGGTCTTGATGAGAGTTTTGGTGTCATCCTGAACTTTCTGGATTGGCACAGCTTGAATATAGGACAGATAGGACCAAAGCCACAGGAACCGGCACAGGGGTCTCCAGCACATTTTCCTTCCTGGGATCTTCTTGGACCTGCAAACAGAAGGAATGACATTTTTCAAGAGCCCAGTGTAAATCTATCCATCGGCCCAGTTGCCAACGTGCTGTCGGATGTGGATGGATAAGATAGATTTGCTTTCTTCCTCGGCTAGCTACCCTCCTCTCAAAGTTAAGGCACTTTATTATGGAACCTGGATTAATGAAATGCATCCCTTTGGGAGCATTATTGACAGGTCAATAAAGCCACAGTAATGTGTCCTGTAGATTATAGGGCAGTACTTGTCAGATGGATGTGATAATGACAATGAAGGCGTTGTTGTATACTTCAAGGGAAAGAGAACCAACTCTTAAGGTCTGGGTTGAATGTAGTAGTTTACTCACTGCCTAACTTCAGGTGTATCACATGACCACTCAACACTCCACCTTTCTCCCTATAATCTACCTATCTCCAAGCTCTTAGGAAGATCAAATTGGCTAATGCATACGAAAGGGCTGGAGGAGCTGTGGAGTGTTCCCCTCTCTACTCCATTATTAGGTACCCAGTGCTGCCTGGCCCTTCCTGCTACTCTCATGGCGGCAGACTGTTGCGGTCTATTATGGCCTTCATTGCTGATTTATAAGTTCCTCCCTCTCCCAGCAGGAACCTAAATCCAAGCAGCATTTCTCCACCAAGGGCAGAAGATACTTCCCACCCTCCAGTGCCTCCGTGTAGCAGGAGGGACAGACAAGAAAGTAGGCTGTTTCAATGCAGGAAGATGGAGCGTCTCAAGAAGACAAGTGTGAGACATCACAGGAGCCCAGAGGAGGTTGCCTTGGGAGTGTTGAAGACCGAGAAGGGGCTGGGAGAGTAGAACACAGTTGCCCTCAGAGGCCACGAGATCAGAAGTGCAAAGGCACGCAGGCAGGAGAGAACACAGCACATTCACTTCGAATGCTGGGGATTTCAGTCATGGAGCCCTGAGTTTTTAGATTAACACTGTGCAGATCCTTGATTAAGAAACACAGGTTTGATGAGATGCATGAGGCAAAGTAATAGAGTGAAATGTATGCAAGTCTGTAGCCAGTGATCCATGCTAAGGGGGTGTGTGTGAGCTTGAAGAATAACGATATCTGTAAGCATTAGGATGAAGAGTGTGGAGACGTCAGAAAAACTGACTTTTCCTTTTCGTGTTCTTCCTCATCTGGGTCTTGGTGGGTACAGGTAATGCACGGCCATCCATCGGTGGTGATATTCGTATAACTCACCTTCTGGCAGTACAGCAAAAATGAGCGCACTGCTTATATATTATTTATGGTGCTTGCTTAGAGGTATGCTCTTTTTAATCTGACTTTTACAGAAGAGAAAGCAAATGAAGCTCAGAAAGATGAGCCGACTTTTCCAGAGTCAGAAAGATGAACAGCACACTGGGATGTGTGAAGGACAGATTGAAATATAGCAATCCCCCGCCCCCATCCAACACTTCACTTTGCAAGGTTTTAGTTATCCTTGGTCATCTATGATCCTAAAATATTAAATAGAAAATTCCGGAAATGAATAATTCACCAGCTCTCAATTGTGCCGGGCAGAGTAGTATTGTACTGCCTCATCCCGTGCCTCCTGGGATGTGGAATCCCTCACCCAGCGCGCACACACTGTATACATTGCTCGCCCATGAGCCCCTTACTAGCTTCTTGGTTACCGCACAACTGTCATAGAATCGCAGAGTATTCCTATTAACCTTTATTTAATTTAATAATGGCCCTAAAGCAGGAACTGTGATCAAAGGAGGCATAAACATTCAAGGAGAGAGGAATTCAAGGAGAACACAGAGTGGGCCTGTGCTCCAAGGCATAAGATGAATAAATGCATATAAGCGGCTTAGCCTTCTCACAAGTTTCAGGTACCCACTGGAAGTCGGGGGACATATTCTCCACAGATCAGCAGGGCTGCTAGCTGATATCCCCCATCTGGTTCCCTGAAACCCCAATGAAGGAACCAGGTATACTAGTCAGACCGCGGGCTTTAACTGTAGGTCCTTTCATTATTGTTGGTTGTTTGTTTCTAGGTGCCCCTAGGAAGGATAGTTAACTTCCCAAAGTATCTGGTCCTACCAGTAAAATGGAGCTAACACGGGCACTGGGTGTCCCTGCCTTTCTTGGCTGGTGTCTGTCTCAGGGTTGAGGGAGTAAATGAAAGCTATTTAAAAATTATTGCAATTACTGGGCAGAACTTGCAAACGCTCTGGGCAACAGCACCTGCAGCTGACTCCGAGGCATACAATTGGCCCACTACCTCCCATGGGCATCCCAGTGGGGTGCCTGGTGCTTGTGAGTTTTCCCCTGTAGCAGGAGAGTGTGTGGCCTTCCTTTCTAAGATTTATGTGTTGACAATACCCTCCTTCCTTACAAAATTTACTACCTGACTAACTATGGTCATATCATAGCTATTTTCACATAATGGCCACCTGAAGTATTGAAATGGACAAACAGCTTTACAAGCCCTCTCTCGGCATGGATAATATGCCCCAGTGGATTCTGGCGATAAATTGCAGTGCTTTGAAAACATAGAATTGAAATGCTGTTGCTGAGTAAGTAAGCCTGAGATGAGAGGCCAGGCTCCTAGGACAGGTATGGGGGTTGCAGAAAGAAGTGGTTACAGGTCTTCCCAAGATCAAAGCCAAGGTGAGAACCGATTGCCCCAACAGCATATAACATGCTTATGAAAAGCACACACACAGACACAAACACATCAGCACACACAGCCATGTTGTGGAGACTGTTACTTGCTCCCAGTGTCTTATTTTTCTTTCTTTCCCAGTTGAAGACACTCCCGAGTCCCAAGGGAGATGTGTGGCCACGAAAAACAACTTCTATACTTTCCAACTTCTACCCTTAGGTGTGGTGACACTGCCAAATGTGACCAATAAATGGCAGCTCTCGGCTGCCATTTATGGTGGCCCAGGCATACCTGTGATTTTAGCATTTGTAAGAGTAAGGCAGGAGAATTTCTTATAAATCCCAGGCCAGCCAGGGCTACAGAGCAAGACTGGGTCTCAGAAGGCAAAAGCCCAAAATAAATACATAGTGTTAATAAAGTTAAAGAGCAAAGCCATCCGTGTCCTATGGTAAGAATGTGTCGTTAGTTGCAATGGGAGGGGGAACATTTAAGTAGATCAAATGCCTTGGTTAACCCCAAGGACAGTAGGACACCAGGACACTGTCTGGAGACCAGTTAGAACTGGGGGTTGCTTGGAGTTC
The DNA here is from genome assembly GCF_943737965.1 of Phodopus roborovskii. Classification (NCBI taxonomy): domain Eukaryota; kingdom Metazoa; phylum Chordata; class Mammalia; order Rodentia; family Cricetidae; genus Phodopus; species Phodopus roborovskii. Next base: position 14,987,371 of record NW_026125444.1, on the reverse strand, counting down.
AGGGGAAAGGGGAACTCGTGGATGTAGTTCCTGGGAGCCGAGGTCAGAAAGCCTTTTATTTCTAGAAGTTTCTGAAGTGGGTTTAAATGCTTCAGAGTGTTATAGTCTAAGATCTGGCTGGGGAATTGGTGAAATGCTGGTGTGGCACGCAATGTCCTTCACTTCTGGGGATGGTTGCAGCAGAGCCGGGAAAGGAGGGCTGTGCAGAAGGACAGGGTGGGCCCTGCTAGGCTGCCTCCCACCCTGTGCTTCTATTTTACACTCAGGACATCTCACGTTATAGCTCTTCTGCATGCTGCCTGCCTACCCCTGCTGCCTAGGCCATGTCACCCCTCACCTTCTCCACTGTGACTCCCCGGCGGGGCACACAGGAAAGGTAAAGGAAGAGAGCAGGGGAGGCCAGAGGCAGCTCCAGGCAGTGGCATCTGTCTTCAGAAAACAGGCTCAAGACTGGTCTCAAAGGCTTGTGGGCTGCACCATCGGTCCGCCAGTTTCCCCTTTCTGATCTCACCTAGGTCCTGGACAGGGCCCCAGTTAGGTGATTCTCCAATACCATCCCTAAGCTCCCACCTTCCATCACATCCTTCCCTGCAGACAAGATCACCCTAATCCAAGATACTGGTAGCCTCAAATGTGAACACCCTCTCCTTCCTGCCATCCAGGCGACAGGGCAGACCCTTCAGGACAAGATGGGTAGGGATGGACACAACCGCCAGCTACTTCTTCAGATCCAGAGCCCAGGCCAGGCCTGCCTACTGCGCAGCAATGGGGGAAATGGCAATTTGGGGGAGCACTGGGTGACAGAGGCATCCACTGGCTAAGCTGCCATCTGTGGGCTCAACCTAGCTCCCCCATACACTCCCAGAACACACCCCCTCTTCCTTCTTCTCTCCTCCAGCCATCAGATTTTGATAGATATTTTTCTTCTGACATTCTCTGGTATGCTACCATGAATTAAATTCAGATAATGTTTGGCTAAGCAGGGTATGAACATAATCTTGGAAATGCAAATCAAAGCCACAGTGAGATATCAGCTCACCTCGGAGTGGCGTTTGTCAAAAAAGACAGAAGCTAGCTGATGCTGGGATGGGGTGCAGGGGAAGCGGATCTCAGACATTGCTAGTGAAACTGTGAATGAATGCAGCCCCTATGGAAAACTGTGGAGATGCCGCTAAACTAAAAATAGAACCGCCTTATGATCCGGCCATCTTGTTCCTAGGCATATACCCAGGGAAAAGAAGCTTCTATGTTTGTAGCCGAGATATGGAATCAATCTAAGTGCCCATTGAGGTATGAATAAATAAATAAAATGTGGTACATATCCACAATAAAATAGCATTAACCATACAATAAATGAAATACTGCCATCACAGCAACATGAATGGAACTGGGGGACATTATGCTGCTGATCTCCAAGCAGAGAGAAAGGAATAACAATTCTCACAGCCTCAGAGGAGTGTGGGGAGGGAAGGAAGGATGGCTACCATAGCTGAGTACAGGGAATGGTGGTTAGGAAATATGACTTCTTTAAAAATGTTTTTACAGGGCTGGAGAGATGGCTTGCTACTCCAGAGGGCCAGAGTTCAGTTCCCAGCACCCATGTCAAGTTGCTCTCAGTTCTGGTAACTGTAGGTACAGGAAGATCACATGCCTGTAGTCTAAGAGCTAACTCTCTCTTTCTCTCTCTCTCTCTCTCTCTGTGTGTTCACTGGCATATAGTGCACACTTTACCCACTGAGATACCTCTTTGCCATCTCAATATTGATTTTATATTAGCTATTTTGAATTGTCCAGTTAATTATGGTCTGTAGCTATCTTGCTGAACTACAGAATATTAGTAAGTTTTTCTTCTGGGCTGGCAAGACGGCTCAGTGGACAAAGGCAGATATTACCAAGCTTGATGACCTGAATTCTATCCCTGGGACCTAAATGCTGGACCCACAAGTTGTCTTCTGACCTTCACATTCACTCTATGGGACATGTCTGTCCACACCCCTCACACGAACACACTAAATAGATAAACAAGGGCTGGTGAGATGGCTCAGAGGGTAAAGCCACTTTCTACCAAGCCAAATGACCTGAGATCAATTCCCACGATGACCCATATAGAGAAAGAATCAGTCGATCAGTTGATTCCTGCAAGTTGTTTTCTGATTTCCATCATGTGCCTGGCACTCGTGTACACACACACACACACACACACACTTTTTTTTTTTTAATGTTTTAAGAGATTTGCCCTTGCCGCAGGTGACACACTCTTGGGAATTTCAGTTCATTCTTCAAATGTTGGCCACAGTATGCAATTTGAAAATCACTAAGCTAGCAGGAGCAATTTTCTCTTCTCTGCAACCAAAGGCCTTGCTTGAGAAATCATGCTGACATTCTTAGCTGGTAGGCACCGTGTGGGTGAGGGGCTTATAGGGGCTGTTCATTCCCATCAGGGAAAGCAAATAGATTTCAACTCCTGTGTCAACTATGATCAATTTTCAGTGGCTCCCAGGAGCACCGTTTGGAGCTCCAGCCACACTGAAAGAGGGTGCCACAATCCATTAGTGACACCTGCACTTGGTTCAGCATCTGCCAGGGGCCTGACACAGGGCAGGTGTTTATTCAGTTTTTGTTAAACGAATAAGTATTCTCCATCCTTGATCTCTATTGACTTCCATCTGAAAAAATAAACCTTTTGTTTTGTTTTATTTTGTTTTGTTTTGAGACAGTCTCACAAAGCCCACACTGGCCTTGAACTCTTTCTTGGTCCTCCTGCCTCTGCCTTCCTAGTACCGAGGTTACAGGCACATGCTGCCGTCTTAGACTTTACTTTTGATCCCACAGAAATGCCGGCGAGACGAAGCTGCCTTTGGCTGCTTCTGTGTGCAGCTTTCTCTCCCTCCCACACTTCGGATTGCCTCTGCATCTCTCCTGTGTCCCCAGCCCTCAGGTAGTCCTCACTTCTTTCAGTTTCCAGAGATCTGCTCTGTGTGGACTGTCATTCCAAGTGACTTCCACCCAGCCAGGATCCTGTCCCATCCCAGTCCTGTGGGTCTTCTCAGGGGACCCACGCTGAGCTCCCCCCCCTGTCAGCTTTGTGGCTCCCCGCCTCACCAGAGCTCTGGTACTCCTGAGTGCAAACACAATGTGCACACAGCTGGGTGGGTACTCAGTCTATGGTTTAGGTGAAATGTCAGCATGGACATGGTTGTAGATTCTGAGAACTCACAGACAGTGAAGATGTGGGAGTGTGTAGTCAGCTGGAGAACAGGGCATGTCTGTTGTTACATGGAGGATGTGTAAAGGAGCCTTGTGTATCTGAGTGACAGACATGCTGCTTTTCCATAGAACCTAACCTCTGCACTTCTGGGAGGCAACTGTATGGACAGGGAAGAATTTCAAGGCTCTGTCCATGGGCTAGAAGCTCATGCATACCCCACAAGAATTCCATGTCCCTGGAGACCCCGCTCTGTCTCCTGTATGCCTCTAGGGGAATGACTGAGGCTCTGAGAAGACAGTCTCCTCAGACAGCCATTTCTGCATCCCACATGGGTCACTCAGCCACGAGAGGCATCTGCCTGGGGCTGATGGACAAGAATTCATTGCAACTTCCCTGGCTCTCTCCTTGGCTCTTTGAGTTTTTCCTGGAACAGAGCGGGAGGAAAGTATTTCCCCAGATACCGAGAAGAGTTTATTATTTTGGGTGTAAGAGGTACCAAATATGAGAAGGATGCTCCTTCAGCCAACGTGGACACGTTCCCTCAGTCCAGTGTCCTTGGGTCCTTGAGAAAGGAAAGAACTGAAAAGAATCCTTTGGTGAGGGTCAGGGGTCTTCTCTTCATGCCTCAATAAGATACGTGATCACTGTGGTCTTTTTACTCCAGGAGAGTGAGCTGGCTGTTAGACATTCCTCCTTTGAAATTTGGTTCCACGCATCACACAGATCAGTGAAAGGTTGGAAACGCTCCCTCAGTCCAGCAAGAACTCTACACACACACACACACACACACACACACACACACACACACAACTCTCAAATCCCTGCCCTGTCTACCTCTCCTTAATATCATGCTTCCAACCGAAATGACTCGGTTGCTTTGTCCTCTCTTAAGCAGCTGTTCACACAAGGTAGCATGGTATCTGACCATATTTAAGGCACCACTCTCCCAGTAAGACCTAGGGGAGTGTATGGATGCCACACCCACAATCCAGTCTAAAGGACCCCAGAGAGAAATACAGCTGAAGGAGGGCATCTTGAGTAGAAATGCCTAGCAGTAAAAACATGCTGACTTGGGGCCTTTCCCATGATCTGCTATTCTGTTCCCGGGATCCATGAAGGAGATAATTTGCAAGGCTTTGAGGGCAGATGAAGTAAGTTCTGGTGCAATTTTTTTTTTTTTTTTTCGGGAGTGGGGGTAGGTGGAGTAGGTTCTTCCTGACAGAATTTCTACTCACCTCTGCTCCTTAGTAGTTTTAGTAATGGGCCGTCCCCCTTCCCAGTAAAGTCCCTCACTGGAAAATAAATTCTTACGGCAAAGCAAGGCTTTCTCTAGCCCCCAAGGAACCCGGAAATGCCACATCCTTGCATGTCCAGCCTTGCTCTGTCTAGCTGACAGGTGTGAGATCTGATCATTTCAGTTCCCTAACCGTCTCAAGTCTGCAGACCAAACACGCTCCTGGAGTCCTGGCGGACTGTGCAAGAACAGGTTGGAGCCCTGTGTGCCCAGCCTGGCCCAGCCCGGAATTCAACTCTTCAGCTCCTAGCTGCCTTCCCTATGTGTAGAGCCTGGCTGCAAAGGTACTTAGTTCAGCACCAAGCTGTCCATACTAGCTTCCTCCTGCCTCAGTTTCTCTGGGTTCCACAGTTAGGTGGGGTGCATTGGTGCACCAAGGACTTTTAGAGAAGGAGAAAGCATACCCAGGGCCTTACCTTGCAGCTGCTGGCGCGGGGATTCCTCCGGGGCTCCATGCCTGCCTGCCCCTTCTTATAGCTGCCCCAGTGCCACTTACGCAACTGCAGGACCAGCCCCGGTCCCTGTGAGCGCCAACTCCTGCCCCGCCCCGCGGGGTAGCGACGGTGGCGGAGGCCTAGTGCTCCATGCACGAGCCCGGGCTGTGGGAGCCTCGAGGGAGGACTTCAGCTTCGCCCTCGAGTGCAAGTTTGAGGGCGCTTGGTAGGAGCCAGCAATCCTCGAGGTCGCGCCAGCCAGTGGCTCCTGCGCAGCGGTGGCTTAAGGATCTGTCCCTTGGGACGGCGCTTCCAGCACCGCGAGGAGAAGCCGGGAGGGTGGCTACAGGAAGCCGGCTTGGGACAGGGCTGCCAGTGAGCAAGGATTCCACAGGTTGCCTCTTTTCGACGACTCTACATACCCAACCTGGCTGCTCAGGGGAAAGTAAGTCCCACACTCGGGACCTAGTTTTGTCCTCCTTTGGCACCCGAAAGACATCCGATCCCTAGGTATGCGATGTCTGCTTTTTACGGCGGCGACACAGAATGCACCTGTTTGGAAGGTTCCAAGCATGTCAGCATTTAGGGATGCTCTGGACCAGTTACCGGGACCGTGTGACAGGAGCCTGACCCAGATCAAAAATTATTTTCTTCGCTGGGGCAGGAGTATCCAGGGGGAAGAAACAGGTACCTGGTGATCAGCCTGACATCTTATAACCCCAGCTGATAGCGATTAGAGGTGGCAGGGATTCAAGTGCGAACAATTGGATCAGGCCCATTGAGGACACCCCAGTTTGAGAACAGCTTTGAAAACAAACCATGGCCCTCAGAAACAACCAGACAGTCATGTTGGGTAGGAGGACACACTATCCTAAATCCTGCCTGCCCTGGTTTGGTATTTCCCATGAAATAGAGATTATTTTTGCATAATTAAATGGCTGAGAAATAAACAAAAACAATAGTTCTGATGCCAGGACTGTAAGAAATTTAAATTTTTAGTGTCTGCAAATAAAGTTCCGAATTTGGTCAACAAAAAACTGTGGCCTTGTTTTCTTGTGTGTAAGTCCCTTACAGGGTAGTCTTCATTTCCCATTGTTTACTAATCTTCAAACTACAAACTACACACACACACACACACACACACACACACACACACACACACCTTCTATGGCTACCTGGCCCTTTGGTCCTGCCAGTCTCTCTATGGGGATGCCTGGCTGCTGGTCCATCCCTTCTGCCTGAAGAACCTCCCTGTTCTGCATAGACGCTGCCCTCCTTCTTTAGGGAGGCTTCCTTGACTAGGTATAGAGAATGGGAGCCTCTGCCATTTACTCTTAAAGCCCTGGTACCTTCAATTCCAACAACATGTAGGGCCCAGGAATGACTTGCTGAGGTGAGTCCCAGGTCTCCATGGACAGCACAGCTGTCAGGTTAATGCACTTCTGTATGAGCCTTCTTCTAGATTTGAGGCACCAGGAGGGTGTGTGTGTGTGTGTGTGTGTGTGTGTGTGTGTGTGTATGTATGTATGTATGTATGTACATATGTGTGTGTGTGTGTATATGTATTTTTTAAACTTGGGAAAATATCATTTGTGGTTATGATGTAAAGGGAACCAGGAAAGCCAGACTCAAGATGGGTCCTGGGGGCAACCTCCTAGTTAAGCGGGGGTGGGGGTAAGGCTCGGAATTCATTCTCAGCACTTTAACAGTTATGAGTCTCTGAATTAACTGTCGACCACTTCAGAGAGAGGCTTCCCCAGCTAAGGTTGAGGGCAGCATCAATCTATGGGTATAAATGTGGATATTTAGAAGGCAGTTGACAGCATGCCATTTTAGCAAGACAACCATAGTAGGCTGCCCCCTAAGGCCCGTAACCTCTCTAGCTGAGAGCCTTTGACCAGATTGACAGTATCAAGCATCAGTTGCATTCTGTGATGTAGGCCTCAAGTCCAACCCAAAAGCAATTGGTTGCCCTCATAACCTCTGTGCCACTTTTACACCAGTGGTCACATCTTGCCTGGCAAGGCAGCATGGTAGCACACAGGGCTCACCAGAGGGAAATTCTCTCCTAGCAACCTGCATAACATCGTCTAGCACAGTGGTTCTCAACCTGTGGGTTGTGACCCCTTTGGGGGTTGAATGACCCTTTCACAGGGGTCACCTAAGGCCATCATAAAACAGATATTTACATTGCAACTCTTAGCAACAAAATTACAGTTATGAAGTAGCAGTGAAAATATGTCATGGTTGGGGGACACCACAGCATGAGGAACTGTGTTAAGCAGCATTAGGAAGGTTGAGAGTTACTGCTCTGGCACTATGTAAACTGGCCAGCAAGAAGTTTTCAGCTCACTTCCAGCTTGATCTTCCTATCTATCTATCTATCTATCTATCTATCTATCTATCTATCTATCTATCTATCTATCTATCCATCCATCTATCCTACAACCAAATTATGTCATGTTTTCAGCAATGGGGTCTTTAGAGACCCCCCCTGACCAATAAGTTGTAAGGAGCTATCCCAAGCCTGGCACTATGATTTCCATTAAAAAAAAAAAAAACTATGTCTTCTTGGTTTAATACATTTTTAAATTGAAAATTACTAAGATAGGGAGGAAAAAAGAAATAATATAATGAATTATACCTATTACCTAAATGTAATAATTACTATTTTCCACATTTTTAGCTTCAGTTTTCCAAAATTATTTTAAAGCAAATTGCAGACACCACGACATTGTTATAGCCTCAAATACTTGGGTACTTGTTTAAAAAACTAAGTTTTGTTTTATATAGCCATAAGACCACTATCAAACAATAGCAATTCTTTAACATCATAAAAGTATACTTCATATGTACCGGCCGGTCATCAGAGAGGGAGGAGCCTCAGGTGAGGAAAACGCCTCTGTGAGTCCAGCTGGAAGGCATTTCCTCATTTAATGATCAATGGGGGTGGAGCCAGTAAGCAGCAGCCCTCCGTCCATGGCCTCCAGGATTCTGCCCTGTTTGTGTCCTGACTTCCTTTGGTGCTGTGGAAGTGTGAGCCAAATAAGCCCTTTCCTCCCCAACTTGCTTTTTGGTCATGGTGTTTCATTGCAGCAATAGAAGCCCTAATGATGGCATCATATTTTCCCCCAAATGTCTTCGAATTGTCTTTGTATGAACCTGGTTGTGTTTTATTCTTAATTAGTATTGCTTTCTTGGTGCTAAGTATGTGTTCTACCACTGAACCACACTTCCATTCCCTACAGGTGCTTATTGAAGGCAATAAAGCAGTAAGGGCAGGAAAGAGAAATCTGAGGTGTGCAAGTGTGGAGGTCAGAAGTGCTTTGGAAACGTATTGACACCAGGAAGGGGAAAGGACCCCGAATGCTGGGTTTAGGGAGTTAGTAAGATTATTGGCAGGCAGACTAGTGCAATATACAGGCATTTAAAGTTACATGGCAAAGTAACATTGCACGAGGCAGTAAATTGTATTTTTAAACGGGCAAAGCATGCTGCCACAGCTGTAAGCCCAGCCCTCAGAGGTAGGGAAGGAGAGGCAGGTGGATCTCTGTGTGCTCGAGGCCTGCATGGTCTATAGAGTAAGTTTCAGGTCAGGTGGGCAGCACATGATAATCTTGTCTCAAAAAAAAAAAAAAAAAAATCTACAAGACGGCATGTGTTTCCTGGTCACACATGAGCAGATCCACACAATCCACACGGAGATATAAAGTAATGCTAGGAATAGGGTTAGGAAGGGTTTTGACCTATTACCTCCTTTCCGTGCTCTTCTGGTTTTAGAAAACATCCATGATGACTATTTGAGAGAGAGAAGAGAAGAGAGGATAGTGGGATGTGTGTGACTGTGATCAAAACATGCATGAATACACGTGTGATAGGGAACACATTACTCTGTACAACTACTGTATGCTAAGGAAAAAGAAAATGTCTCAGTGGACACCCCACCTCCTTTGGGAACGAACTAGAGGTCTGACCTGGAGCATGCTAAGTGAGCGCACTACCCCTGGGCCCCAGCTTCAGCCCTGGAGTTACTTTTCAAAGGGAAACCTTTTGAAGCTATGGGAATGAGTTAACTTTATTTGTTGTCTATAGGCTATCGCACTCAGATATAATCAAGGTTTTCCTTGTGCGCAGAATCTTTGTGAGTCTGCTCTAGAAGGCCTAGCTCACTTGTACGGTTCCACGGTCCCAGGCTAGGTTGCGTCAGGATCACCTCCTTGGGGGTTGCCAGGAGAGCCCCTACCCAAGGATCCTGCCCAAACTCCGCAACACTTGAGACAGCATTGGGAGGGTGTGAACTACCTTTTCAATGGCTGTTTTTCTCATTTGGTTCACTTTTAAATATGACTCTATTTCAAAAGTGAGTTAGCTGAGCATGGTGGTGCACACCTGCAATCCCAGCCTTGAGAGGCAAGAGCAAAGGGATGAGGATGGGGTCATCTTCCAGGAGGTCAGTCAGGCCACAGAAGATCCAGTCTTCAAAGTAAAGCAAAATAAAGAGGAAAGAAAGAAAAGGGAATGGCATCTAACACTAAAAATCTAGATGGAAGAGCTTGCTTTTCCAATATCCTTTCTTCCTTTTTCATGTGGTGCTGGGATTTGAACCCAGGGCCTTGTTGCATGGTAGATGAACACTGTGCCACAGAGCTACATTCTCAGCCCCTTTTGGTTTTTTTTGAGACAGGGGCTCATTACATTGTCTGGTCTTATCTTTAACTCTCAGCCTTCCTGACTCAGCTTCCTGAGTAGTTTGACTTACAATTGCCACCATACCCAGCTTTACAAAAGAATTCAAAAGGGACAAAGAGACGTGAAGATTTAATTTTCTCTGAGCACACCCCTCCTTAGTTACTGTAACCTGTTTTCACGTGTTATTGTTCTGCCTATATATTTTATTTATGAATGTATATGTTCCCTCACATAGTTTCTTTAAAAAAAAAAAAAAAAACACCCGTACTAATTCATGCTACAATTCTTACTCTTGGCTTTAAATATTTATATTTTGGAAAAATGTAAAACTCCATAATACATTTACAAAAAAAAAAAGCACTAAAACATCTCCACATTCCTAGCACTGACTTTCAACCATTACTGATCTTATTCCCCTCTTTAATATACCTAGAATAAAATTTCTCCCTCCTGTAATGGACCTGAGTCTTTCTTTTTGAAGCCAGTATGGATTCCCACTTTAGGGATGCACCATAAGCTGCCCAACCACATTGTTGCATACGTGCCGTTGTAATTAATATATTTAAATATACTTCTTTGATCCCTGTGTGAGTCTATCTCTGGGAGACATTCTGATAAGTAGAATTATCAGGCAAAGAGTATGTGCATTCAAAATAGAAACACATTGCCAAGTTGCATTCCTTAGAGATTGTACCAATTTGCATATGCAATGGACTGCAAGTAACAGTGGTTTGAGCATTAAGGATGTTGAGTTATCGCTCCTAACCAGAAGCCCCGAGGAAGGCAGGTGTGGTTTCAGGCAGTAGCTTCATTGTGAGCCCTCCTCTTTTTGATGTTGTTTTCTTGTGTCCTTGTGTTAGAGCCCCGAAGTTACAAGGAGGATGATACTCTGCAAGCATCCGGTCCTCACATTAGTAGTGGAGGTGGGATGGAAGACAGTCTGTTTTCTCCCCTTGGAATGTTTAAAGTCTGGCCAGGGATGCCAGACTGCTAACCTTTGTGGGACTACATACGCAGAGGTCACTCATCACTGTGAGTCTCACCTCTTACTCGACTTTCCCTAGCTCTGCCTGATACCTTTGCTCATTAACAGATGATGATGAGTTGCACTTCTTTATTTCTTTAGTTCCCTCCAAGACCAATCTCTGCTTTACTGTGTTCTACTCGGGTGATTTGAGCTAGGCTTTGAGCTTGCAACAGGCCTTCTTAGTGAGAGGGGGCAGGTGATGTCAACCATACCGTGTCTTACTCACCCTTGTTCTTTGCTAGGGAGGGTCTACCCCTCTCACAGGAGATCTAGGGAGGCTTAGCTTGTGAAAACCCAGGACTGTCTCTACTCCCCCTTCTCCTCACTTAGAGTAGGGCTCAAGGCTCCCTAAGGAGGTAAGGATTGAGGTTCATCTCGCAACAAGCCAGTAAGCTTGGCTGTGCCTCAGTGCCCAGTCATGGGATCCTAGGTCTAGTCACTGGGTGTGGGGAAAAAAAGAGAAATCCAGGGCTCCCCCTCTAGAACACAGGTGTATGCCCTGGTCCTGGCTGGCCTTTTCTGTATCTGTGTAAGGAGGAACATGAAGGTGAAGGTGTAAAGGGGTCCTTTGGACAAATGGTTGTACCTTTCTCCAGCAGGTCGTTGTGGGCATTTTCGGCTGGCTACTGGCCCACCTCAGCTCTCGGGGATGTTCCCCAGTAAGTACCCCGTGTTGCTCATGAAGCATTGAGTTTGCTCTCTCCTTTCTCTGGTCCTTGTGTCCTTCCCCTCCCTTCTCTTGCTCTTCCACGGGGCAGCAATCAATTAAGTGTTTTAGTGACTTTTTATAAAGTTACTGTCTTCTCTAACACTACCTCCTATAGTTCAGTGCATGTTTAGAGTACTGTCACACCTGTCAGGATAGCCAGACTCTGGGTTTCTTAAAGGTAGCCCTCACGGGGTCTCCTACTCTGGGCAGCAAGTGCACAATCTTACAGTGTCATGAGTAATGCCACAAACTGGCCCCAAAACTCGAAGCAACAGCCATGTTTCCAGATCACGGTTCAATGAGTCGGTGACATGACCTATGGTTATTCCTATGGTTGGAACCAGACCTTGAGATGTAGACTAGCCTGAGTTTGTCTCCATAGTGACAGTTGCTGGATTCCCAAGAACAGCCAAAGAGAGCGAAGCCTCCAGTGCAAACACTTTCCAAACCTCAACCACCACCATGTTGGAAGTTTCCTACTGAAGGCCAAGGTTTTGGGGAAGGAGTCATGAAGAGATTGGAGTTCTTACTGTAACCACACACACACACACACACACACACACACACACACCCGCCAACACAGGAAGAAAGGCCCACAGTGCGTGGGAAAATGTGAGTTAACAGGAAGCACCGGTATTGGAGGCCAATCACAGAGAGAGAGCAAAGGCCCTGAAAGGCTGGATGAGGGTGGGTGGGGGAGGGGGGACCTTGGGGAATGAAGGCAAAGGCTGCTTCCAGGAAGATGAGAAGGGCTGAACTTTGAAGGCCCTGGCAGTCAGTGGGAGCATCTGAAAATACAAAAGTGGGTTCCTATGCTCAGGCCACCATGCTGGAAGAGTCATCTGGTAGAGAAATGTGGGAAAGACTGGAGAGGGTGAGGCCCTAAAATCAAGGTGACAAATTATGAAGAATTATATCTGTTCACCCATTTTTTGTTTTGTTTTTCTTCTTTCTTCACTCTTGGATTCGAGGACTTTCTTTGCGGTCATGCTATGCACTGGGTTCTAGGCTAGACCCTGAAGCTGTGAGGGCAAATGAGATGCCAGGGTCATTCCCCAACAGTGCTCAGGGGCATGCAGATGGAGGAGAGATACTGTGGTTGACTGGCCCCATCAAAGCTTATGCTGAAACTGACTTCTTGCTGTGAGACACTAAGAGGGGACATCAGGCAGGACGTTTAAGAGGTGAATTATGAATTGGTTAATGTGTGAATGTGATATCTGGAAAACTTCCAGGATGGTGGACTGAACAATCTTTTATTCTTCATAAATTACTCAGATTCTCATGTTGAGGTATTAAAAATAATATATCTGAGAGTGCTAGGCAAATAAATACAGTAAATAAAAACAATGTTACATAAGAAAAAAATGGAAACCATTCAGACATGTCCAAAAGACATTATGAAGGTAAGAACCCCAGGACTATTAGCTGAATGACCAGCCTAGAAGGAAAGAAAGTCATATTGCCACCAGCTTCCCCGTCTAGAACTCAGTGAGGCTGCTGTAGAGGCAGAGACATGGGGAGATGAACGTGAAGGGGAGAGGAAGGGACGGGGTAAGATCCTTGGGGTGATTGTAAGTGACTCAGGACATCAGGCTGTAGATGTTAAACCATCAGTGGGGCGAAGTCCTTGTGAGGGGCCAGGGAGGGAGCTGTGGAACCAGGCGTCATTGAGAAGGTGTGGGCAATTTCTCCTGAAGCCAGAATTGTGAGCAGGACTAAGCCTATGGAATGTTCTGTGATCCATGAGGTTTTGCACAAACTAGTCTACAGTGGAGGGAATGGAATAAGGGAATGGGATGGGAATTTGCTGGTGTGAAGATCAGACAGGAGTCTGAGGAAGCCACAGGAAGCTGGCAGCCTACCCAAGGTTAGAAGAAAAGTTCCCCAGGAACAAAGGAAGAACAGTTAACCTTTCCTCACTTTACTTAATTTACCCCCCAAAAAACTCACGTTCATTGAATAAAGTTAGAAAAAACTGGGAAGCCCAGCAAAATCATCTCAAGTCCCACCATGCTGAGACTGTGTGTGTGGCTTGTGTGTCTCCTCCAATAATCCCCGACTTAGAGCAGCAGTGCGTTCTCTGCTTGGCACTCAGCCTTGAAGCTTCAAGGAAGAAATAAAAACCAAGAAGAAAGCCACAGTGGCCTTCCTGTCTGAGCTCTATGCCACTACCTGACCAGCCTTGGCTGTTGGAGGGCAAGGACTAGGGCCATGAACACACAGAACGGGCTCCAAGAACCCAGGGCTGAGCAGGCGTTTGGGAAGATGTCCCAGAGAAGCCACAAGAAGCCTTGAGGCCTCCTGAAAGTTAAGACAGCACATCTGAGCACCCTCGGTCTTATAGTCCCCCCACAGACAAGCAACTAGAGCTGCCTGTTGAAGCAGTAGGGAAAGCAGACAGGCTGCAAGTCCCCAGGCTGCAAGTCCCCAGGCTGCAAAAGTCCCTGGGAATGTGCAGTGTGCCCAGCACCACATTGGGTCTTATTTGGTCCCACAAACATGAAGGATGTAGTTCATATCCTGAAGGAATTCAGTACTCCTGGGGAGGAGGGGGAATCACCATGGAAACAGGACAAGAAAGAGATTCTCAGCCATGGTGCTAAGGGCAGACCCTGGAGTCACACTGCCTGGGTTAATTCTTGGCTCCTCCATCAATTGGTGCATAGCTCAGCTTGGCCGGGTGAGCTGCTTCTCTGTCTCTATCTTCTTCCCCGCCTGTACCGGGAGCATCGCAGGAGCACCTCGCCGTGCTATGAAGATCATTTGGGTTATTACAAGCAGAGCACTCTACACGTGTTAATTATTCATCGGCGCAGGAGAGCTGGAAGCAAGGCATAGCCAGCTACACGTGTGCTGAGTGACCAGCAAGGGATGTGCCTGCTCAGCAGCGGAATGCAGTGGCCAAAGAAGTTCATCTGTCTTTCCCACTTTTACGTAACCATCAGTTCTGGTTTGTCCCATTATGGTCTGTTATGGAACTGAGGAATCAGAAGATCTGTCTGCCCAGGGCTGAGGCTGCCAAGTGCATTTCTTCTGCAGCTTGGTTACATAAGCAGCCGGGTTGCTGCATGACCCCTGTTTTTTTTTTTGGGGGGGGGAGGGTATGGCTGAACAGTTGGCCCAGCAATGAGGAGCTGCTCTCTCCTGCAAAAAACCTGCTCCTGGGCATGGCTCCTCAGCACATAAGACAGCACCTTGTGCATAGCATTGTTCTGCGTGTACCTGGGGAAGATATTGATTTAAAAAGTAAGGTGCCTGCTATTCTGATGTACGAGTAATGAACATCTGGAGAATTCAAAATTCTGATGATTCTACCACCCTGAAACCACAAATATTTCATATTCCTGATGCATAACTTCTGTCTCATCTTGTCTCTCTCTCCGTGTGTATATTTTCCATCAGAATAAGATTATATAGTGCATATTATTTGCAGTTGCGTCCCATTTCTTATCATGTCATTAAATATCTTTCTGCGGTGTAATTTATGATACCTGCATTGTGCCAATGTGCCATAAATGATTTAACCAATCCCTTTGGTTGAAGCTTGAGAACATTTTCAATGCTACTCTTTCTGCTCACGAACAGGGCTCTCGTGCACGATCTTGCAGATAAATCTCCACAGGTATTTGTGCTTATTCCATTAGGATCATTTCTTAAAGCCATCCATCCAACAGGCATGCACAGTTTGGGGCTCGGTATGCTTACTGATAGAATTTCCTGCATGAGGCTCCCAGTAATAGCTTTCTTACCCAAGGGTCTGCAAGGGTCACTTGTGGAGATCTGGGAGCTAGACAGGTCACCAAGCATCTTGGAAATTCCTGCTTTGCTGTGCTGGCTAATTTTATGTCATCTCAACACAAGCTACAGTCATCTGAGAGGAAGGAACCTCAACTGAGAAAATGCCTCCATAAGATAGGGCTATGGGCAAGCCTATAGGACATTTTTTTTAAACTACTGATTGATACAGAAGGGCCCAGTCCACTGTGGGTGAATCTACCCCTAGGCTGATTATCCTGGGTTCTATAAGAAAGCAGGCTGAGCAAGCCAGGAAGCAGCACTCCTCCATGGCCTCCGCATCAGCCCCTGCCTCTAGGTTTCTACCACTGGCTTCCCTTAGAGGACTAAGATTCAGGATGTGTAAGCCAAATAAAATAAGCCCTTTCCTCCTCAAGGTGCTTTTGGCCATGGTGTTTTGTTGTGGCCATAGTAATTCTCAGACAATTGCTAGGAAGAGTGACTGGAACAAAGAAAATGGCAGAATGTGTCGGCCCACCAGCAGCTGGACATTTAGCTGCCCCTTGGAAAAGAGAGGGGAGCCCCTGCCCCCAAAAAGCAAGTAGAGCTGTGTGACTAATTCCATGGAGGTGAATGGGGTGCCTCAATGAGGGGAAATAGAGAGGTCAGGCTGCTTGCAGCTCAAACACTTGCTATTCAGAAGCCCTGGGTTGCCCTACCCACTAAACTGCAGGTCAGCCTCTTCCAGCTGGCCAAATTCCAGAAGGCTGTGCTCTGTGTTCTCACTTCTACTCACCCACCCCAGCCCAAGGGGAGAAGTGGGGCAGAGTCAATGTTTGTTGAACTGATAAGACAAATGCCATTCTAGCCCTGCTCCTGTCTTCAGATCAAGATTGCAGCATTGTGCTTTGTACATTCAGCATCGTGTCTGTGATGAGCAACCTGCCTGTGGTGAGCATCCTGACTGTGGTGAGCTTCCTTTCTGTGAACGAGGCACACCAAATGTTTGAAAGATGCACATCTCTTGACCAAAGATGTCACCTCTAGGAATATCTTACAAAGGTCTCACATCCTGGGCTGCTTGGTGCTGGAGAACATTTCCTGCTCCATTACCCACATTTTGATCTACCTCAATGCATAGTTATCTTCCGAGATCAGACGAGATCGGGCACATTCAGGATGGTATGGCTGTAGACAGTTATCATACTAACTGTTATAGCCTAGCCGGCCTTCCCTGAGCCCCAGTGGGGCTTCTTCTACAGTGTGTGTAGTTACACAGTTCATGCTGTAGTCGGTTATACTCAGGAGTTATCTGAACATCTCATCCAATGCTTCCAGGGGCAGCCAGGCAGGATCTGCATCTAGGTTACAGGTTACCTTGCTCCACACCTGGCAGATGACAGGGTAGGTACCACATCCCGAGCAGGTACAGGAATTGTGATAGACAGCGCACTTGGGAAGGGAGGTTCTCTTAATGACTCAGGCACACCCCGCAGCACCATGAACCCTCTCACCATCTGCAGCTTAGACTGTGAAACTGCACGCTACTCAGAGAGGCAACAGCCCCATATGCAGCTCCACCTTTCAAAATAACAATCTAAAATAAAATTGAGCATGTAGAAGCTGGAAAGGGGAAGGGGGCATGGCTGAAGGTACATTGCTGGTCTGGAATCCATGGTATCTGGTGTCAAGCCCTAGGTTCAGTTCTAGTTAAATGGCTTCCTGCTCACACTATGGTGTAAATGTGATTGTGTGGAACAGAAAAGGCCCGGTTGTTTGTAACAGGCTCTAGCGCCCAGGACTTTTGCTTTGTTTCCGGGTCTCCCGTTGTCAGACTGACCTCAGATTCACGTGGTGATGACCTTGAACTCCTGATCCTCCTGACGCCACCTCCCAAGTGCTAGGATTATAGGTGTGCGCCATCATGCCTGACAGGACTTTCAATATACGCTATTAGTTCCCCTGGTGAGTTTTAGAGGGGATTTAATTAACTCTAATTTGATTCAAAGGAGCTGGCCTCCCGAGACAGGGTTTATGAGATAAGGAGAGACTCCACTGGAGTGACACCTGCCAAAGAAGCAAGGCGGACAGGCAAGCCTGGCATCTTCCTCCACGGTTCCAGAAGCAGCGTTTCTGCATTAATAAGAAATGAATTTTTATTGATAGGAGAGTTAATTACTGATGGTAAATTTGCCCTTTTTGACAAGGAAGAATGATTAAGATGTTAACCCAAACTGTACCAGTGGAGGAAGCCAACAGCACACACCTCTTCAAGGCGGTTGATGCTATTCTCATATTCGAAGCCAGGCATTAGGGGCTCACAGGTGTCAATTAACTCGCTCAAAGTTGTCAGGCAGAGTCCCAGTTTGAGTCCCAGTGTGAGCAGTCAGGGTTTTTCTCCTGTCCCAGACAGTCTTACCCTGGTGATGCTGTAGAAGTTTCTGGAACCCAGGTCTCACCCTAGCCTAATAAGATCAGAATGTATGAGCTTGGTGCTAGGCATCACCGGGTGGCACAGTAGATGGATTTTGACCCCACAGTTTCACCTTAAGGTTTCCTAATGCACAGGCAGCCCCTGACCCAGAGACAGAAGGTCCTGTTCAGAATTCACTCAAGCTGGTCGGGAGTTTTAAGGACAGGCCTGATGCTCAGGGTCATCATTTAAGCCCCCGGCTTGTTCTTGTTCATTAGCCTGTATCCTTTTAAAGTGTCAGGGGGTCCAAATGCAAGCAGTGTTGAGAATTAAAGTCTAGAGACTCAAACCAAATTGCTAGCCCACTCCAAGTGATCAGGCCAGAGTTCAGGGTGATGTGGCCCATCCTCTCTGGGATCCCATTGAGCTGCAGGGAACGAGGATGAAGGAACAAGCCCTCAACACTTTGTAGCCCAGCTCGCCCATATGCCAAATACTCAAGAGAACTCATCCAACTCTTAAGTCAACGCCATGCTTTCAGCAAAATTGTTGAAACATTTACTTGACATAATGTTTCTTTGCAGAAAAAAAAAAGAACCAAAAAACCAAGTACACTTTAGTCTTTGCCCATAAAAACCGATTTTTTGAAAAAACTGTCACAAATGGCCCCACATGAATGAATTTCACCATGGGGACAAAGACGAGTTAGAATACAGAAAATGGAATGTGTAAGCCTTCGCAGTGGCTTGGTGACACTCTGGCTCTGTATGCAGAGGGACAACAAGTACTGAAAGGAATTTTACTGTCAAGGCACAATGAGACCTGACAGAGAACAGGGCAAGAACTGCCTGCACAGAAGGCTGACTGGAGGGCGCAGGGGCTGGGGAGCGATGGCTTCGGCTGTTTCTTCCCAGCTACATCCAATTCCTTGTCCCAGCTGACCTCCACCTGGCTTGCACACCCCCTCTGCTCTCTCCATCCTCCCCTGCCTCTTTCTTTCTGAAGGGCCTAGGAGGGCCCTGTTCATCCCTTCAGTAGGGTAGCATGAGATTATTGGGGAACTGGGATTAAAAACAAAATATTTCCAACTGACAAGACCTCCCACGTAGGAAGAGGAAAGAGAAAACAGTTTCTTACCAACAATGAAGGGTTCAACAGGATGAGGCCAAGTGCTACCAATCCACCAAGACACAAACAGTGGGAATCCCACCCTCAGCATCACCCAGCAGACCCGACCCACTCTGTCCATGTTCTTAGGACCATCACAAAGGAGTCCTGGGGCAGCGCCTGTCAGGACCTGTCACGCAGTGTATCTCGGACCTCTATGGTCATGAGGGAGTGGGTTTCCTAATTGCATCGTTTTTTTCTTGCCATGCTAAGGGGTTCAAACTCAGACTGTCAATATGATAAAGATCTTCTCTGCCATTGATCCACACCTCCTATCTAGGATAATAAGCTACATATCCATTTGTTTCATAACTGTGTTCCCATTTCCCCTAAAACTAGGAGCTGGGGTGTCGTCTTGACTGGTGATTATGTTTAGAGGGAATAATCTCCAGTTATCTGAGAAGACCTGGCTGGAAGCTAGTAAGGGGCTCTCTCTCTCTCTCTCTCTCTCTCTGTGTGTGTGTGTGTGTGTGTGTGTGTGCGCGTGTGTGCGTGTGTGTGTGCGTGTGTGTGTGTGTGTGCGTGCGTGCGTGCGTGCGTGTGTGTGTGTGTGCGTGCGTGTGTGTGCGTGTGTTAGGCACTCTTGAGTACATGTGTGTAGGAGCAGAGGTTGACTTTGGGTGCCTTCCACTATCGTCCCCCTTGCTTGTTGATGTAGGGTCACTTCCCAGTGTCAGCTAGACTGGCTGATTAGTGGGCCTTGGGGCTCTACTCATCTCTACCTCCCATCCAGCACCGGGTGACAGATGTACCCTGCTAAGCTGGTCTTTCATGGGTGCTGGGGATCCGAACCCAGGTCCTCACATTTGTGCAGCACTTGATCCACTGAACTATCTCTCCAGCTCCTTATTGAACTTTTAAACAAGTGTGTACGCATTTCAAAGAGATGGCAAGAACAAAAAGAAAGTGCTTTTGGTTAGGCTAGTGGTCTCTCTTTGTAGCCCGACTTAGCTCTCCCGGTCTCCCTCCTCCTGCCTCAGCCTCCTGTACGCTGGGGTTATGCATGCTCCCCCACACTTGCTTCTTCCATTATTCGAGACTCTTATTTTTCATGTGCATTTGTTCTTACGGAACAAATTCAGCTTTGGCCTTCATGTGGTCCCTGCCAGGGAAGGATAGGAATGTTTGGCCCCAGGGGCAGCGGTTGGCTGGCCTGGCTGTAACATAAAATCCAAGGAGAAGAGTTTAGCTGGATCTGATCTAGAGACCTTGGGAGGTGGTGAGGGAGGCTTTGAGGTGCCTTGGGGAGTGTGGATAGTTTCGGGGTTTGATGTTAAGATTGATGGAGGGACCACCGGCATACAGACAGTCCCTCAGAGCGCAGTGCTAAGGTGTCCTGCTCTCTCGCCTCTGCCCTGACTCTCGTCACCTGTCCCCTACGCCTCACACACATGCTGGGTGTCACCTCTGTGCTCCCTGTCTGCTAGGATGCTGGCCTGGCTGGTGGCTGTCTGCTGTGGCCTCTTCTTCCCGCCCGCTCCCCGGCACAGCTCACGGCTTCTGCTCTACTCCAATTAGACTCTAACCCACTGGAAGCTGCAGCCAAATCTGAGAAAAGTTCAAATCTTTAGGGACTTCAAAGATTAACCTTTGCTGTTAAGTGTTCTCAAAAGAGAAAAGAAATATGAAAAAAGAAAAAAAAAAAAAAAAAAAGGACTGGAGAGTTGGGTGGGGCATGGTATCGAAGCATAGGTTTGATCTTCCTGTGTTCTGAGCATTTATACCTCAGCCATGGCAGAGCCCAGCAAGGGGCAGGTGGGGGTTGCTGAGATCTGTGCAGGGCGAGCTGACTGGCCTGGGAAACACTGGTGACTCTGGGTGGGCTGGGGTTATATGGTTGGTGAGAACCTGTAGATGCAGGGCCTATGGAAGCGTCAGCTTTGTGCTAGCAAATTCCAAGCAGTGCTTTGAATGTTTGGTGTGTTTCTGAGCATGTAGCATGTGTATGTGCCCTCTCTTCCTCTCTGCCTCTTACATGTGGATCAGATGTGAACACTAAGCTACTACTCCAGCACCCTGCCTGCCTGCCTGCCTGCCTGCCTGCCTGCCTGCCTGCCTGCCATGCTCGCCACCGTGATGGTCATGGAGTCACCCTCTGAAACTGTAAGCCAGCTCCCAATTAAATGCTTCATTTTGTAAGTTGCTTTGGTCATGGTGTCTCTTCTTTGAACCTGAAAAGTAACTGAGACACTTAGGTATCCAGGAATCTACCTGTGTCTGAGGGTCCCACAAATAAGTGTTCTCACATGCTCTGTAGAAGGGAGAAGCTTCCATCAGATTGTGCCTGGAGTGGTTGTGTCAAGGCCAGGCTAGGCAGCCTCAGTGGAAGGGGAGGGACACTACAGCTGGGATGATGGGTTGACGGGTGCTCCAGCTACATCCTTCCCACACTCTATGGTCTGGGGAGTGTGCCTTATCTATCACTTTCTCCTTGCCCAGAGCCTGACAAATAGGAATGGGAAGTAACTTCCTTTGCTGGCACTCCTTACATAGCAGGACTCTGTTCTTTCTTATCTAGCTAAGCTGTGCATCCTTCAAGATGTCACCTCTTGGGGGAACTGTCTCCATTTCCTCGGGGAAAGGAAGGGGTCCCTGTTGGGGTTCCGTGTACCCTAGATACATCGCTATTATAGAACTTGCCACATCCTATTCTAATCCCTCCCGTGTCTCACTCCCTAGACCCACGAGACCCTGGGAACAGACTGCATCCTTCCTCCCTAGCTTCCCACCCCCTGGTGCAGCTCTTGGCAGAAAGTGGGCTTGTAAAATGAGTGGATATTGGGTAATAGCACCTGACATTTCCATGGCATTTCTCTAGTCACCAAGCACCTATTTGCATTCATTGTCTTCTTGGATTCTCAGCTCAGCCCGAGAGGCAAGTGTTGCTATCTCCATTTCCTCGGTAGACCCTGAGATTGGGCTGGGGGTGATGCTTCCAAACCCCTAGGTCGTCATCTGGCATCTGGTTGCATGGCGATGTCCTTGGCTGGGTTCCCCATCCCCTCTTTATACTTAGGCCCAGGGATCTTCTCTCCATTTTCATAGGTAAATACGGTAGCTAGTGTTCCACAGAATTCATGGGGTGTGCGTGTACACAGTCACATGTACGTAAAGATATTTACGAGTGAAATTTGGCTTTGTGGCTAACAAATTCAAAATCTACAGGGTGCCAGAGACCCAGAAGGGCAGATATTCCTGTTTGAATCTGAAAAGAGTCATCTACAGAATGGTCTCTTGCTCACAGAGGGGCAAGGTGCTTTCTTTGTCCATTTGTTGCATTCGGTTGGATGAGGCCCACCCACATTATGGAGGACAAGCTACCTGCTTAAAGCCCGATGACGGAAATGGTGAAACACTCAGGATAATGTTTGACTGAACCTGGACACCATGACCAAATGAAATTAGCCACTACAGTAAAGGGTCCCTGGATTTTTCCCAGGATCCAGAGAAGAAAGGGATGGCTAAGTCCAAATGCTACTTCATCCATCTCTGACAGCAATGCAATACAACAGGACGGGTGTGTGGACTGATGTGCTGATAAGTAGACTGAGAGATGGAAAGTTGCTGGCAACAGCATCTAATTGCCTGTAATCCCAGCACATAGAAGGCTGAGGCAGGAGGCATCACAAGCTTAAGACCAGCTCGGTCTATACAGTGTGTTCCAAGTTAGCCATGACAACATAGTGAGACCTTATCAGAAATCTGTAGAAGTAGATCTGTCAACTGAGGAAAATGGCCCAGAGAAAAGTGACTTCCTCAAGACCTGCAAACATGGGCTCTACCAGTCTTTGACAGCCATGGGCTCACCTAGAGCTCAAAGATGGCGGCTCCTCTAGATTCTGCCCAATATTCAGTGTATTGCTTCTGATGGGGGAGAAGGAGAGGAAGGGAATTGTGTTGGGTGCTAGCTCTGAATGTGTTTCAGATGAGAAGTAACTGTCATGTTTCCTTCAGGTCACATAACCCCCAACTAGTTGGCTGGAAATGAGGGATGAACAGGAAATTTCTGATACAATAATCTGTCATCTTCATTGAGATCCCAACGTTGCTGTTTATTTATCTTTGAACCAAACAGGTTATCTCAGGGTATCTCAGGACCCCAAGGGTCTGCACTGGGCTCTTGGAAACTTCAGAGGGTCTGCGCTTACGCTGAATGCGTTCACCCCTCGCCGTTTCAGAAGCGTGAGGGAGGACTTGGGGAGAGGTGGCTTTCGTTCCTTTCATCTCAGCAACTAGAGGCTAAAGCACCCATCACCGTCACCGGTTCCACCTAAAGCTAGTGGTATCTCTGTGGCATGTTGTCTGATCTCCTACTGTTACTCATTCATCTTCAGAACACTAATGGTCTGTTTGCTGGCTTTTAAAGCTTTCCTCCCACCTAGAATGTCTTGTTCGTAAGTACTGATCAAACACTGTGACAGTTGTGAGAACTATAGATGCCCCTCACCAGTGCCTACAGACTGTCTGATTCCTGGGACAGACAGGCGCCAAGGAACCAATCAGGTTTGAATTGCTTCTCTTTGCTCAAAGGCAGTAAAAATGAAAGCACTGGTGTTGTTTAAGTAAACAGAGCTTTTTATTAAAGCAACTAAGAACAAAGAATCTCAAACTCAAACATCCATTCATACAGGGTGGCAGGCTCAAGGAGACACAAACATGGGCTTATGTCGGTGTCTTTAACTGTTGCTATGGCGCATTTTCTTCAGCCAGGTAGAGATCATTGACTCTGTACCTTTCTGAGGGTCTGTCAATTCTGGTTATATTTTCCAGAAGTTTCTGCCTACCACTTCTCTCCAGCCTTGATCTCTGATGTCTAAGGACCCTCTTTCAACCCCTTCCAACATCTCTGGAGTGGGCTTTGCTTTCTTCTGGGTTCTTGGCCTGAGTTCCTTGCAGCCTGTAGAGAGAATCAGAAAGCAAATTATAGTGAGTTGAGAGGTTTCCAGAATGTTTGTAGCTCACTCATAACTGATTTTCCTGGGCCAGTGGGAGGATATTCTTTTCTTGAATCCCTTTCTCACACTCAATCTTTGTGAGTGTGGCAATTTGAATAAGGATGGTCCCCACAGGCTCATGCATTTAAATGCTTACTTATCAGGGTGTGGCACTAATTGAGAAGGGTTAGGAGGCGTGGCCTTATTGGAGGAAGTATGTCACTGGGGTGGGCTTTGAGGTTTCAAAAGCCCACCGCAGGTCCAGTGTCCGTCTCTCTTTCTGTCTGTCTCTCTGAGAATGTAGAACTCTCAGCTGCTTCTCCGACACAGGGTCTGCCTATGTTGAAAATGAACTAACCTCTGAAACTGTGGTTAAGCCCCCAGTTAAGTGCTTTTCTTTTATATCAGTTGCCTTGGTCATGGTGTCTCTTCACAGCAATAGAACGGTGACTGAGGCAGTGGGATTTTTTATCACCAGTCTCTACAGAAAGGTTCCTCAGCAACCAAGGCCTTGATAAGGTTAAATTGTGAACTGACCCTTCGTGTCATCTGACTTTGAAAAGTCTGCCATCTAGTTGATACAAACCAGGTCATTTGAGAACACAACTTACATCGTACTTTTAAGTAGAAGGTGATAGACAGACACAAAGCGACTTCTGCCTGAGTCTCCCTGTGTGCTTAGCAAGACCCTGGGGTAAGTGAAAATAGAGACCCTGAAGCCATTTTTCAGAGCAAATGTCCCAATTATCACAGAGCTTATTTGAAGAAGCAAAATTCCCTGCATCATGTGTCCATCATCCCTGGTCTCAGGCCACCCGTGAGCAGAGCCCTATTTGCCACACTGCCAGCCTGGGTCCTCCCATCAGCAGTGTGCGTGGTGCTGGCTTCCTCTCCTCCATAGCACACCAAGGCTCTTGCTCACTGGAAGGAAAAGAGCTGAAGAAAATGGAATCCTCCACTGATCCACCTGGCCACAAGGTCCAGAGTCAGAAAGGTTCAGAGTCAGAAAGGTCCACTTACTGGGGTGTGCCAAGTTCTGGTCGAGAGTCATTCTTGGGTGCAGTTTATGTTTTTTCCTGGATATATGGGGGCGGGGTGGGGCTTAGAGAAGCTGTTGGCATGGATGGAGCTCTTCTGAATAGCAGAGTCAAATTTGTTAACGAAGCAACCTAATGCTGCTTCTTATCAATGGTGTTCAAGTTACGCTACAGCTCTGTGGCCGCAGCAGCACTGAGGGCTGCATAAAGAATGCTTTACGTAGAAAGCTTGTTACCGTTTATTGAAGGCTTCCTGCAAGCCGGGTGCTCTGGGAAACCTGACGTCGATATGTTATTTATTAAGATGCACAGTTTTCTCTCTGAAAAGCCCCACCCCTTGCTGCCATGTTTAGGAGAGGAGGTGACAGGGATTCAACTAGAGAAAGAACGTGGCGTTTTTCCTGCTTTACAGCACAGGCCCCCTAGAAGGGAATGACCCTGTGCTCTTGGGCACCCACTCCTGCCCATACCATCTTGTACCAAAGCAAGCAGCCTGCCCCTGAGCATCCCAGATGCCCAGATTGCCTGTCCCTGCCATTCGCCTGTAATTTTGTGAGGAAGGGTAATGTTTCGCCCCATTTTATGGATGAGGACAGGGAGGCACAGAATGGATAGAGATTTCCCTGCGTGTTTTCTGGAGGCAGGTAGAAGCTGGCAGAGCCGAATGCCACTCATGTTTTGCTATGACTATCACCCCCCTATGAGAATGTGCCAAAATTCTGACTCATTCTGCCTGGCCCAAATGTCTGGCTTCCTAACCGGATGGCTGGGCATGTGGAAAAACCTCAGGCAGGCTTAGGAGGGTCTTCAGAGTCGGGGCAGGTGCCAAATATCTGTGAAACCAGCCAATCAGCAGAAAAGAACGCAAAATGGGCAGTCTGGATTGTAGCCTGCACTGTCAACTTGCTTCCATAACAACACCAGAGGCTGATGGCTCCACAGTAGCAGAAACCCAAGCACTGCTCGCTCACAGGGAGGCAGAGTCCAGGGTGGAGGCGCCCATGGGCTGGGTTTCCGCTGAGGCTTCTCTTCTGGGCTCACAGTACAACCTTCTGCCTGGGTTTTCTCTGTATCTTTATGCCCACATTGCTTCTTTCCATAAAGGCAATCATTGATCAAGGTCCTCATCCTCATGGCTTTAAGTAGCCTCAATTACCCCCTTAAAGTTCCTAATAAAGACACAGCAGGAATTTGGGCATCAGCATACACATTTTGGAGAGACTCAAATCATGGGTTCTTTAATCCTTCCCACCTTTGCCCCAACTCCAGCAGCCACCCAGCAATAGGCATAGTCCAATCCAGACATCAGTTCCCCTCTGCAAGGCTTGGGCTAGTGGCTCCCTCCCTGGAAGCCAATCAACAGGAGACAGCTCCACTGAGAATTAAATAAAGGCCTTTTCCTGACTAGTGATGCAGACCCCTGCAGCTGCACGCAACCTAACATTTACAGGCAATTTTCACTTCAGCTATAAAGCTTTTAAATGTAAAAATCTCAGTGAGTGAAGCCACACTCTTCTGTCCGGTTAGTTTCTTTTAGTTTCTTTCCACAACAAAAGCGATTTTTTTTTCTTTTAAAAGAGTGTTCAAGGGGCACAGTGGCACACACCTTTGATCGGAGCACTGGGGAGGCAGAGGCGGGGGGGGGGGGATCTCTGAGTTTGAGACCAGCCTGGTCTACAGAGCAGGGCCAGGGTACGATCTTGGATATGATCAAAATGAGGTTGACTATACCCATCTCCATCTCCCTGACTCAGCCTCACAACTTTATTTTCACATATAACCCCTGAGCACTGGCCATAAATCTAATGAATATTTTGGTAATGTAAACTTAGAAGAATCACCCATTTCCTGGAGTTACTCGAAGGCCATGGGAATTCTCTAAAGAGCTTGGTCTACATGAGAGAAGTTAATCCATCCCAAGTCAAGGTCAGAAGAATGGCTGATAAAAATGCTGTCCAAGCCTGTGGTACTCTGTCTAGACTGGTCATGTTTCTCTCTGATCTCTCTCTCTATCTCTCTACCTACTTTCCTACCTACCTATCATCTATTTATCTATCCACCCACCTATCTATCATCTACTTATCTATCTATCTACCTATCATCTATTTATCCATCCACCTATCTATCTACCTACCTACCTACCTACTTATACATCTTTATTCTATAAAGGTTATGAAGTCTCAACAGGTGCTTCCTGTCTGACACGTGTGACATGTCCAGGTAGCTTCTCTCCCAGAGGCAGAACTGAGTCCAAAGAGACAGGGCATAACGCGTTTATAATTCCAAGTTCATGGCCAAGATGTGGCGTTTAGGAGAAAAAATAGTAAGCAGGAAGCAGCCTTATAGGATATTGCATTTAATAGTAATCTTTAAGTCCAAAAGATAAAAAGAAGGCTGGGTTTGAGACTAACCCAGTTCACTAGCTCAGGCCTGTGTGTGTGTGGGGGGGGGGGCGCGGGTGCGGGGGGGGGGTGACGGTGACGCCCTGGAAGAAGCAGGGTGAGGGAAGGGCCATACCAAACTGGAATGGTCCCCCACCCTCCCTGCTTGCCCCAGACCAGTTTTGGATGGAAGGATGGAAAGATGTGCTGACGGGTGGGGGGGGGGGGAGGAGTCTCTTCCTGTCTCATAGATGTTCTGTTGTTATCTCTTCTTTTATAATCCACTCTCCAGAATGTTCCTGGGTCCTGGCTGAGCCCGCTGAAGCCACAGTCCTAGTAATACTAATAAGCTGATTTAAGAGGGGAGTTTAGTCCACAGAACCTTGGAGAGAGGCTTCAGCTGGGGTTTCACTTGGCAAGATAACAAGCTGCATTAAGCCTCATGCTACCACAGCCATGTATGCGTTTTCTATGTGAGAGCTGTTGATGATCATTCCCAGAGGTAGACCCAACCTTCCCTCTGGTTAAGGAAGAGCTAAACTGTAAATCACAATCTCAGAGCCTGTCCTACTTTTTAGGGTTTCTGTGAGCTTGAGGTAGGAGACATAGATGACTTCACGTGCTCACTTACCCCTGGGGTTCCTGTCAGTGTTCTCCACCCTACCTGGTGCCTTTTGAAATGTCAATAATGAATTACCCTTTTATCATACCCCTGGTCTCATTCTCCTCATCCTCCTCTCCCCACCCTCCACTCCTAGGGCTCTGAGGAGCACATGAACTTGAAATCATCAAAACTGAGCATCTCTGTGTCAGATGTTTCATATAAACTAATGTTGTGAGCAAGGAGTCAGAGCTGCCATCTTACAGGCCAAGAAACTGGGTTTGCATACGGTCCAAGGTGTTAACAAATTTGCTCACAGTCAGCAAGTGTTAAGATTCTACCTCAGTCTTTCTAAATTCGAAACCTCGCTTTTTCCCTACCCTGTCACTATGTTATATAAAACATTGCACAAGTCAGCACAAAATTAGTCTGTGCTGCAGTTACAAGTGACCCCTAAATCTTAATGGCCTATAACCAAGAAGTGTGACTTCATCTTCCAGGTGCTATGTGATTGACATGCAGCATGGCCAGGCCCGGGGCTCTGCTCCACAGTACCCCCAGAACTCAGGCTGACGACATACCAGGCTGCCACCAGTATGGCAGTCCCTGTACTGGAGGGAGAGGGTGCTCTGAGCAGTCTAGAGTTACCAATGCAATGCTCTGCATCGCATTGAAATAGATCACTTGTACCGTAGCTCAGTGACCTGTATATTACAACACTCTTGTGCACCACCGGAGGGAGGAAGTACAGTCTCATAGGCTGAGAACCCAAAGTCTCTGATGAACAGTATTTAAGTAGCATTGATTGATTGGTGCAGGGATGGATACTCAATATACACCGTGTCACACCCCATTCCCTTCCTCATTGATGAACAGATAATAGTGGAATCTCTCTTTTTAGACCAAGGATCAGGCATATCGAACAGGTCTTCATTCCGTATTCTTTTTCACCAATTTCCCTTGCTAAATCACAGGATGCTGGTAGCAGGCTACGCTTAGAGCAGGTTATTTGAATGCCTAAAGCTTCAATGGTTTAATGTCTGACCATGTATCAGGGACTTCTAATAGCCATCCTGTGACTGTTGCAGATGATGGAATATATTCATGTGTATGGCTTGTGACACCCTTCCCATGGCATCCAGTAGGACCAGCGCTCCAAGCAGCCCTTGTCAGCCAGTTGCAAAATTTCTTCCACACAAAGAGGCATGCCAGAATGCAAGCCATGGGCTGGGGCATTATTACAGGCTTCCATGGAATCTGTTCTAATTGACTAAAACAGGAAAGATCATCAATCATTTGAAAGACTCAGCAGTTTGTTATTAGGTAGCCACTTGCCTATGACACACCTCAGAACTGCTCCAGGCATGCAGCGTGTCCAGGCACCACTGTGGGAGAACCGAGAACCGCTGGTCAAGATGATGCCAGAGCTGCCTGTTGTGAAACAAAAACTAATGCCAATTAACACATTGTTTCATCTGTCTTGTGCCAAAGAATTGATTGGGGAGAACATTTTGTCCACATTCAGTCAACTTGGCTGGTGGTCTTGGCCTTGTAAAGACACAGCCTGATTATCAGGGATGTGAGCCCAGCATCGGGTCTCAGAATCCGAGGCTAGAAGGAACCTCCAAAGATAGTTTGCATACATTCCCTTCATGTCAGCAACAGGGATGCAAGATTGGCTAAAGGACTTGCCACACAATTGTGGACTATTGTTCTAGGAAAGAGGTCAGTGCGGGCACATCTTCATCCACAGCATTTTTAACATTTTCGTAGCTATTTCAGAATCAAGATGCCCACTAAATGGCATTGTGCACTTTCTAAAAGTAGACAAGAATTTGAGAAACAACCCATGGTGCAATTGTGCATTGCTTAAACTTGCTGCTGACTCATTTGCCCTTCGCCGCTTCCTGACCAACATCGGTGGTGACATTGGGTATGTACCAGCACCCCCCTTCCCCTGTCCCGTTCTCCCTTATTGGGCTGGGAACGAGGATGTAGTGACCTCACCTCCATGAGTTCTCATTGGCTGGTAGGCGGGATTCTGAGGTGAGGTCCTTGAAGGGATGCCCTGGGGAACACGGGTAGGACTCCTGCCCTCTAGGCTGGAATAAGTCACCTGTCACTCAGACTGTAGACTGTTCAGGAATGGAAGGGGTCTGTGGCACAAAGACAAAGGCCAAATGACCCCTCCAAACATAAGTTTTCCAGTGTTAAGAGGGGGGAAAATCTCATTCACAGTATTCACAAAACTCATTCATGAGACCCTCTCGGATGAGTAGTCTTCCATATTAACTGTGGATTTCACTTTTTCATTCACTTGAGCGCTCTGCCTCTTGAGATGTCTTCCCTATGAGACAGGCAATTTAGTTGTGGTCTCGTTAGACACACCTCCCTCTTCTCAAGTCATATTAAGAAGTATTGATAGCTCAGTGCTTCAAGGGGGTGGGATTCCGTCTGGCCCTGAGATGGAAGTATAAAGTTGGTAGCCAAGAGCTAGGCCGAACACAGTCAGTGCGCTTTGGCAGCTGTCCATCCTCGAAGGCCCAGGGCCTTTGGCATGGACAGAGAACTCTTGGGCTTGGGGCCAAACGCCAGCCCTTTAACCTAGATGAGCACATGGAGCGGCCCCACCCCCAGAGCGTGCGCCCCTTTCCTCCTTGTCCGATTGATGTAGCTCAGAGGACTATTTGGGGCATTTGTGGGAATATGGAATTACAGGGTGACTTCTTAGGACCACCTTCCTCTCACCCATAACAAATAGAAGGGAAGAAAGGACCCACAGTGTGCCGGTGGTACTCTCTCCCTGAGTCAGTAGATTGTTAAAAAGATATTGTGGAAGCTTGCCCCTTACTAGGCCTTTTCTCTACTTGTCTTTAATGCAAAACACATGCATGCATGCGCGTGTGTGAGCGCATACACACACCAGTTGTTTCTTTGAAGCCACTAAATTCAGATCCTCGAAAACTTTATAGAAGGCCAATGAATTTACAACCGAAGAAGTTAAGACCTTAAGGGAAAATAGAGACGAGAACAAAAATCAGGAATTACATTATCCTTGTAGTTGATTTTGGTTCAGGGAAGAAGACATCAAATAAAGAACATTTTAGGATGTGTCTGAATTAGTCGCTTTTCTTGTGCTGTGACCTGAGAGGAAGCAGCTTCAGGTAGCATCATTCCAGTGCAAAGCAAAAAGCCTTGCTTGAGTTGCATTAATTTCTTTAGCAATTACATGTGCTCCCTCTTCACCCCCTCTTATCTGTTGGCAAAAGCTTCTGTCCCGCCGGGTCCTGCAGCCCTTTAGTCCCAAAGAAACACACAGAGGCTTGTATTAATTATAAACGGTTTGGTCTATTGCTCAGGCTTATTACTAACACAGTCTTACATCTTAAATTAACACATAATTCTTATGTATGTTTAGCCACGTGGCTTGGTACCTTTTCTCAGTGAGACATTCTCATCTTGCTTCCTGTGTCTGGCTGGCCTCTGCATCTCTGCCTTTCCTCTTCCCAGAATTCTCCTAGTCTGGTAGCCTCGCCTCTACTTCCTGCCTGGCTACTGGCCAATCAGCATTTTCATTAAACCAATATGAGTGACAGACCTTTACAGGTACAAGAGCATCACCCCACATCACTTATCTACAACTTTAACTTAACTATCCTTCCTTTCTAAACTTTACTTTTTCATATGGCTCTTAACCATTTCTTCTGCTGACTGTAAATCTATTGAAAGGAAGTGGGCAGTAACCATGCCACAGCCTGAACGTTATGCCGTCTTAAATTTTTCTCTGTCAAACAAATTAGTCCATTGCCTTTGAGTTCAGCCTTGCTCAAGTTCTCAGAGCAAGAAGAACATAGCCACATTATTTTTGCTACAGTGTAACACTGAATGGCCTGTAGTTACATTCATGATATTTTTTTCTTGCCCTCTGAAATCTCCTCAGACAGAACTTCACTATCTATGTGTGCTGGTTAGTTTTATGTCAATTTGTCACAGGCTAGAGTTGTCTGAGAGAACCTCAACTGAGAAAATGCCCACCTAACAGTAGGCTGTAGGCAAACTTGTATGGCATTTTCTTAATTAGGGATTGATGGGGGAGGTTCACACGATGCAGGTGTTACCATCCCTGGGCTGGTGGTCCTAGACTCTGAGCAAGCCAGTAAGCAGCATCCTCCATGGTTTCTGCTTCAACTCCTGCCTCCAGGTTCCTGCCCCATTTGAGTTCCTGTCCTGACTTCCTTCAAAGATGAACAGTACTGTGGAAGTGTAAGCTGAATAAACCCTTTCCTCCCCAGCTTGCTTTGCTCATGATGTCTCATCACAACAATAGAAACCTCAACTAGGACAATGTATTTCTTGCAACATGTCTGGCCTTCCTCCCTCCCACCAGAATGGCCCTGTAAACAATGCTACAGCATTCTAGGGCTTTCTAAGTTCCTGGGTCAAAACTCTTCCAATTCCTCCTGCAAACCAGTTTTAAAGGCCTAATGGTCATAGTGTCAGTCCCTCACAGCAGTAGGAAAGCATGGCAGCGGAGGTTGGAGGAGGGATGAAGTGAGGGGCAGACCATATCATGTCCATAGCCAGGAAATAAGCATTGAATTCTGGCGCTCATTTGGCTTCCCCATTTCTTCCTTTCTTATTCAGTCCCGGAGCCAAGCCTATGGGATGGTATGATCCACATTCAGGATGGTTCCCTCCTCAGGGAAGAACCAATGGTCATTCAGGGAACCCAGTGCAGATACACAATGCCTGGTCTCAGCAGCATGCTGGGACCTCAGTTAAAACGCTTCAATGACCCTGTGACTCTTGCAGATGCAGCCAGAGTTGTGTCTCCTTGATGATTCCAGATGCCAATCAAGCTGGTAATCACACTTAAGTATCACAGTGTCACATTCTGTTAGTGGTTTGCATAAGGCTACTGAGCAAATTAACCCACATGTCTGTGATAGAGACAGAGTTTCCCTTCCCGCATCACCAGGGACATGCGGTTGAAGATGTCCACTGAAGAATTACTTGTGATAGTGATAAACCAGAAAAAAAAATTAGTTCATTTTCTACTACTTTAAAAAATACCTAGGACTGACTAATTTATAAACAACTCAGGTTTATTTAGCTTACAGTTCTGGAGGCTGGGGTGTACAAAAACATGTTTCTGGCACCCACTTGTCCCCTGGTAAGGGTCTGAAATACATATTACATTGTAAACCATCACATTCTGTTACGTTTCCTGAAAGTAGACTCTGGAAGCAAAGAGGCTTTTCCTTGTCTCCTCCCAAACTCCTTATCTTGGGTCAGCCTGGCCCCCTGGTTCTGTAAGAAAGAGAGAGGTAGGCCAAGAATATTAAAAGCATCATTGTCCCTGAGAATAGCTGAGAGGTAAAGCATTTGCAAGTGTCAACAAATTCATCCATGGAAAGAAAGCTCAGTCAAGAACTACAGCTGACTGCCTCAACTTCCCAGTCAATTTGTGCTGGATGTGTTATAAGCCCCAAGCTTACAATCTCTGTTTGCTCATCAATCAGGCTACTCCGGCGGGCCTTCTGTGCTGGATGATGAAAACAACAGACTTGAAGATGTTCAGCTGCCACTGTTTCTGTGGCTATGGTACTTGCTGTCTTTTTCTTTTTAACTTTTGCTTTTTATAGACTTAAAATACGGCAGTTGTAGATCATTCTCTGGACTGAACAGAACAGGGCCTTCCTGCTGCCTCAAAACAAGGCAGAGCAGGTCCCGTCTCAGGGTAAGAAAGAGCAAGCTCATCAGAGAGCTAGCTCGCTGTTTCTTTTGTTGTGGTGGTGGTTTTCTTGGTTTGGGTTTGGTGTTTATTTCACGTGTCTGTGCGTGCACATGCAGGGCTCTCGTATATGCTACTGCATGCATATGATGGTCAGAGGACAATTGAAGGGATCGCTTCTCTTCCAGCATATAAATTCCAGGGATCTGGTCAGGCTGTCAGGCTTGGCGCCAAGCATTTTTACCTGGTGAGGCATCTCACTACCACCACCCCCTGTTTTCAGACTTTCCTAAATATTTATTTTTGTTTCTGTCTTTGTTTGCTTTAGTGGTACCGGGGATTAAACCCAGAACCCCTGAGCCACATCTCTAGCCATTGTTCTTATTTATTTTGAGGTAGATTTTTTTTAAAAATAATTTATCTTTTACATTCCAATCCCGGTCCCCCCTCCCTCTGGCTCCCCCCCCTTTGCCCCCCATCCCACCTCCCATCTGCTCTTGAGGTAGCTCTTGCTAAATGGCTGTGGTGGTTTTATAAGAATGGTAACTAAGAAGTCTTAGTTACCAGGGGGTGGAACTCTTTAATAGGATTAAGATTAGGAGGTGTGGCTTTAGGATTAGGAGGTGTGGCTTTGGAGGAAGTTTGCCACAGGGGTGGGGGAGGGGTTGGTGGTTGGGGAGAGGTGAGTGAGAGTTTGGGGCTTCAAAGTCTGTTCCAGGCCCATTCGCAACTGTTTTTCTGCCTGTGGATCAGGATGTAGCTCTCAACTTCTCCAGCACCCAAGCCTTCATGCAAGCTATCACCCTCCCAGCCACGATGATAATGAACTAAACCCCTGAAACCGTAAGCCAGACCTCAGTTAAATGCTTTCTCTTATAAGAGTTCCTCTGGCCATGGAGTCTCTCTTCACAGCAACAGTAAGACACTTAGTTGCTAAGGCTGGCTTCAGACTTAGGGCCCTCCTGCCCGAGCTTATAGCTGAAATAACAAATAGAAGTGACTTTTATAAGGACCTCACTCTTGCGTTAATCTATTAATCCATGAATGGATTAAGCCATTCATGAGGATGGAGGTCCTGTGCTGAACACTGACACAAGGCAGTCGGATTTCAACACGACTTTCAGAAGGAACAAGCTGTATCTAGGCTGAGGCAAACTGAAGTGTCCATTGGGAGGTGAGGGCACGAACTGTGGGTTTCTTGTACTGCCCAGTTATTCAGAAGTTAAAAGGAGTGTGCCTGGAAACACAATACTGGATTTCAAAAAAAGAAAAACCAGCAAGTTCTCAAACGACAGGGTCACTGTGACATCACTTACATAAAATAAAAAGCACTCAAAGTATTGTTAGGTGTAATTTATGAGTAATATGGGGGAGAGCGTGTGTATGAGAGAAAAATCCACTGATTGCAAGATAGTGGCTGTGTATTTGGAGGGAGAAGGGAACACTAAGTGGACTTCAGCAGTGTTTGAGGATTTTTGGTGTTTGTTTGTTTGTTTGTTTGTTTTTAACAATTCAATGTAAGTGCTGCAAAATGTTAGCAATCTGCCCTCTCTTGCTCTATTCTCTTTGTATTTTGCTGTAAGGGTTAAATACTTCAACAAGGGAGAGCCATCTTAGGACTTCCTTCCCTGTGTTTCCAGTGAATGCTCACAATGTGTTTTTCTCTGCTGTAGAAATGGACACCCAAGGGGTTTCCACCTACCGCAGCAGCCAATTATCCTGTACCCGTCTGATCTCATAGTCATAGAAATTGAGCCCATTCCCTTCATTCAGATGCGGGGTGAAAATGAGAATACAGGAAGCTGGCTGCCCTGACCACCTCAACAGCCACCGGAGGCCCCCAGTTGCTTCTCTACCCAGAGGGAAGTCCTACCTCATTTTTTCTTTAGCTTTCTCCTTTCTCTGCCTTTCCCAGTGTTTTGCTGTAGAACTGCATCCTTGGGCATTCAGCAACTCCCATTTCCAAGTGTCAGCGTCTGGGCTCCTTTCTCCTGATTCCACCAAAGATGAAGCTGGAACCGTGTGAGCAGAAGTCTTTTATGACGCTTCTGGGTTTCACCTGCGTTTCTGGATGAAGGCATCAGATGCTAAAAATTGTTGAGCAGGCTCTCTGAAGACATTACAAAACAAGCAAGCAAAAACAAAAACAAAAAAATACCAAGCAAGCAAACAGCAAAAAGACCAGGCACCAGATTGAAGTATTCATGGACATCCACTGTGAAGCTGTGCTGAAGATGCCAAAGTGGTCCCTACTGTGAGACCCTCTGCCCCAAGCCTGAGCCCTGGATTGTGTCAATGACCCTGCAGCCCTGCAGCCTTGACGTAAAGGAACTCAAAGAGAACTTCTTGATCTCTAGGCCAAGGAACCATGACCCAGACTACTGGTCTACAAGCTCTGTTCCCATCCTGAAAGCCCTGACCACACCTCTAAAGAGCACAGCCTTCAAGATGGCGGTGCACTGGCCCCAGGAACTCCTGAAGGGCAGAATCAGATCTGAGATGATTCCTGGCCGGACAAGGTACAGGCTCTGGAAAAGAAAGAGGGAAGGGATAAGAAAGAAGGAGGAGGGAGGAAGTAAGATGCTCCTGGGCACAGATGTAAAGTGCCTGTCCAGTCCCCTACACGTGACTGCCAGCTTCATTCGGGGAGTCCGTTGGTGTGCCCACTCTTACTCCTCCAGATCCTGCTGGACCAGGCCACCTTTGGGAGCAACAGAGAGGCTACAAGGAAAAGGGGAGGGCAGACTCACAGGTGGGGCGGCTGATCGGAGCAGCTGACGTCATGTCGGTATGCAGGGTCACGTGTCAGTATGCAGGGTATGCAGGGTCACGTGTTGCTACACTACTGTGCAGGGATAACTCCAGCCGCCTTTGATGTGTCTGCTCCAGCTGGACTTCAGGGAGCCCTTAGGTCTCTTCACTACTGCTAATTTCTCTAGTCCCTTTCTTCCAGATCTCAGGTGTGCTCCTTCGATACCCACAAACCCATCCCATGTAACAGTTCCCAGTCTTGTGTTAGCCTGGGGCCCTAATTCTGCTTGCCCATTAGGAGGGGTGAGCCTGGGAGGGAGCGGGTGGTATCTGAGATGCCCTACATACTCCTCTGATTATATCGACGGTGACGGCTAGAGGAGGAAGATGATGGCACAAGACTTCTTTTCATATCTGAATAGTCTGCAGGGCCCATACGCCCACGTGGATCAGACCCCAGCCTTCAGCTGGGAGAAGAGCCACCCTGCCCAGGTGCCCAGGTAGCCCCTTGAACCTGTTGAGAGGGGAAATGAGCCACCAGAGAGATTTCTCATTTTCGCTTTCCTTCCATTCCCCAGGCTTGATGATCCACAGGTAGGGACCACCCCTTCCCCTAACCCCTCACCCACATCCTACAGCTTTCCCTCCCAGTTTCTTAGAACTCTGGGACTTCGGGAGCAGCAGCAGAACAGCGCCCTCTGCCTTCTTCAGGTCTCATCACCCCCTGCTCCCCGAAAAGTTGCCCACTTTCACTGTGTCCCGAGCAGCAAGCCTCCATACACTGGTGGTCAAGCAGATCCCACCTCAGAGCTGACACGCATTAGGCCTAGACTCTGGACCCACGGTCCTGTAAGGAAAAGTGTTCTTACCCTGTTTTGTGGATGAGAAAACGGAAGCTCTGGGAGGGTTAGGGGCTTTCTCGAGAACACACAGCTAGTACTGAAAGACTGGGCTCTGACTCCAGATCTCAGAGACTTCCTACACACATTGGAAGCTGAAATCTTTTCTGAAAGATGCCTTCTAATGGGATCAGCTCCCTGAAGGAGCAGAACTGTGTCTTGAGATCATACTACTGAAGTCAAATGCCCAGGGCGTGGACCCAGAAATCCGTTTTGAAATATGATTTATCCTAGGTGATGAGCAAGCTGTAAACATCCTCACTGGATGGCGCCTCACATTAGCAAGTTTTCCAAGCTTTCCCGCTTACCCCCACCCTGCCCCAGGCTCTGCATCCCTTGGGATGGAACTGCTTTGCTTTCCTCTAGTCTGCTGGGAAAGAACTCTAGAGCATTCCTAATGGAGTCTGTAAGGGAAACTACCCCCGATGACCGCACGATGCCGCACTTGAGCCACATACACCGTTCCCACCGGCAAGCTGGGGCTGGTGGCCTAGCAAACCTGCTTTGTTTGAGTAGGCCCTGTAAGATACCTGTCGACTTTCTTTCTTCACTGATGTCTGCCTGTCTCCAAGTGGGGCATCTGCTCTACACACCTACAGTCCCAGCTTGCTTCTGATCTGTGAACTCAGCTCTCCTTCCCAAACAGCAACAAGGCACTCCCAGCCTCACTCAGAATCCCTTGGCTACTTTGAAAGCAGAGAGGTTCACAAACCCTCTCACACGCCTTAGATTTGTCTCCAGTGGCTTCTGAACAGGGATGGAACCTTCTAAGGGCTTTGTTTCTCCTCGCCTTGGGCTGCCCCACCCACCCACTCATGGGTGTAGAGAGATAAGGAAAGGCATGAAACCTGGTCTCCTCAGGAAGCACAGAGGTGCTTGGCGCCTCTCAGCCTCCGTGGGATGGGGGAGGAGGGGAATGAGATGGAATCCCATGTGGCCACTCCTGACCTGCTGTGACCTCACCACAGCTGTAGAGGCATCCCCAACTCCGTAGGACTGGCAGAAGCCACCTCAGCACTCACCTTTAGAGAGCTCCCCCTGGATTTTAACTCAGCCCTTGTCTTGTGAAGTCTTCTCAACACACCAAAGTGGCTCCCTCTAAGGACAATGACTTACACTTCTCCCAATCGGCCCCTTTTCTCCAGTGTGCGCAATCCCCCCTCCTCCCTCTAGAGGGCTCAGAGTCAGCAGTAAGTGATGGTATCCACTCTGCTCACCAGAGCAGTCAAAGATTTGTTTGAAGGATTAATAGTTACCGGAGGAGGGAGGTACCGGCTAAAGGAGGGTAGATGGCAGACAACTCATCCTGGCCAGAAGCTCGCCATCTTCACATCACACAGTTGCCGGGGTCGATCTGACCAACTGTGGTGTTCCCAGTCACACACAGGTCAGGAGTCTGACAGCCAGGCCTGCCTTGGATCTCGTGTTTACTCAATGCACACACAGGGAGGGCTGAGCATATTGAGTGACAGTTCTGCCAGGAGTGCCTGTAGTGGCCTTCTCCGGTCTTGGCTGCGACCACTCCCACTAAACATTGCCTACCAGACAAGGATTAAAGGTATGAGGAGGTGACTATGGCACACGAAGCCTTGGGACAGTGTTTCTCAACCTGTGGGTCACAACCCCTTTGAGGGGGGTCGGATATCAGGTATCGTGCATATCAGATATATACATTACAATTCCTAACAGTAGCAGAATTACAGTTATGAAGCAGCAACAAAAATAATTCTATGGTTGTAGTCACCGCAACGTGAGGACCTGTACTAAAGGGACTCAGCGTTTGGAAGGTTGCAAACCACTGCTTTAGAGCTTGGCCTGTGGTCACCCAGGATTCACAGGATCTTCTTGAGATTGATATGACTCACCTGGAAACCTTGGGGTCCCCCCTCCTCGTAGATCAAGCCTCCCGTAGATACTTTTTGGGGTAAGGGCTTCCTGACTACTGTCGAGAGAACAGCAAGCCCAGACCGCAAAAAGATCCAAAAGAGACAGCTGTGGAAGGGTTGCATGAAGATCTCCCGGGGGGTGGGGCTTGCATCTGCAGATGGGGTCAAGGAAACAGGAGCCAGGACCTGAAAGGAGGGTGGAGGAGGGAAGGGGGAAGAGGCAGAGCCCAGGGATGCAGGCACGCAGGTGACGGGAATCCCAGCAGTACCCACTTCTACCCACCCCGTGCCAATCTCCTTACCAGCAGGCTGGCACAGAGCAGAGTGGTTGCATGCCCTGGTGTATGAGGCAGCTGGAATCTGGCTCCTCTTCTGCTCTGTGACTGGGACTCAGTCACCCCAGGGATCTTCCATGTCCTGGGCTCCACAGCACCCACACATCCAAAACCCCGTCAACTCACCAAGAGCCCTCCAGAAGATGCTCCAGAAGTGGACACCTCTGGGCTTAAGGCCTGGATCCTGGTCAGCTTCAGCAAATACCATGGTATGGTGAAGAAAGTAGGGAGTCCAGACCAGGCCCCATTTACCCCTGCCCCAACCTCCAAGGTGTTAACAGATATAGCAACTTCTCCCTTGCTCCCAAAATGAAGGTAGACAAGCTTCCTAGGAGCCCACTCCCCAATAGCCTGGGTCTTTCCCATCCTACCTGGAGGTCCCTGAGGCCTCAGCCACAGGGAACAGAGATGTCCCAGCTGGGTGAACATCGAGGGGCTGTTGTTGACTGGATGGTTCTGCTTCCCGGCCACATCCCATCGAAGGTCCGCCCTTATCTTGCATTTCCTGAAGGGGTCAAGGAAGAGCTGTCTACCTGCCTAGGCAGCACAGCTCATTAGCAGAGGCTGGCTGCCTGAAGATACCCGCTGGCCCAGCTCAGCTCCTGTCCAGGGTCGAGAATAGAATGTAGCATGAGACAACCTGGCTCGGGGCAAACTGCAGGGAAAGAGCCTGGGGACACACAAGGCGGTGAGGCTCGGAGGGCACCTTTGTAAGAGAGACATCTATGTTGCCTTCCTGTTGTGTGTGTGTGTGTGGGGGGGGCTGTGCTCACTCTCCGGAGGAAGAGGTCAGGAGTCCTCTCCTACCCTGCTCAGCAAAGCTGGAGGGGGCTCCAGGGCCTCTGAGGGCTTGCTATCTTGTGTAGGCTGGAGAACTGCTTCGAAAGGCCCATCTCCAGTTGTCCCACACTTTGCCTGGTCCACCTACCCACCCCCTTCTCCAGCATGGTCCCTGGGAAATCCGCGGATCCTGTTCCCTAGGACTCTCCTGTCTCCCTTGCCTGGCTGCAGCTTGTGCCAGAACAAGCAGGAGGGAGGAGACAAGGCTGGGGAAGGGAGGCTCATGTTTCTGATGGGTTTGCACTGAGTCACACAGGCTTGGAATTCAGGCCATCGGGCAGGCTGGTAAGGGCTGTCATGGGGAATGAGCGTGGCAGCCCCTGTCTCTCTCACATGGCCCTTGCCTCTGAGGACACTCTCTTTGGCATTGACTGTGTCTTCCCAACCCCTTTCTAAGGTTCCTCTAGAGTCTTTACCTCATAGGGTTATTCATCCAGTGCTTGCTTGCTACAAGCCTGCGCAGTACTGGGGGCATCCTCTGTGGGCTCGCCCTTGTTCTTACATGAGGAAATGAAAATCCAGCTCAAGGGAAAACTCCCTCTGGGTCCTCCCTGATCGCCTGTCTCATTCATCAGGGCATTGTTGGGTCTCCAGAAGCCTCTAGCTCAGGGGTTCTCAACCTGCAGATATTTACAATATGATTCATAATGGTAGCAATATCACACTTATGAAATAGCAATGAAATAATTGTATGGTTGGGGTCACCACAATATGAGGAACTGTATCAGGGTCACAGCATTAGGAAAGTTGAGAACCTCTGTTCTAGCTGCTTCTCAACAATACCTCTTCAAGACAAGACCTATACCGCCTCACGAGATTCCCATTTCCACACTTGCTGTCTACGTCCCATCTCCAGAGTGACCAGAGTGACCCTTTAAAGGGATAGCTCCGTTGGTAGGGTGCTTGCTTAGCATGCATGCATGAGGCCCTGGGGTTTGGTCCTCTGCACTACTGAAATGGGGTGTGATGGGGTACATCTATAATCCTACTATGGGGGGCAGGAGGATCAAAACTTCCAGGTGACCTTCAGCTACATAGAGAGTTCAAGGTTGGTTTGGGATATGTAAGACCGTTTCCCAAGAACTGGACAAAACAAGGGAAAACCCAACCGACCAAAGACCCATGGCATCTCTGTGTAAGTTCCTCAGTGTCTTCCCATCTAAGTTCACATCTCCACCACAGCAGCAACCGATGAGCCCTCTCTCACTTTGCTGCCTTGCTCACCTTAGCCCCTGTCACCTGGCTCATTCTTTCCTGGACACACCAGCTTCCGTGCTTTCTGTGACAGTGACAACTGTGTCTTGGCCCCAGGGTCCTTGAATACGCTGTCCATTTACCTGGATTATCTAGTTTATCCTGCATAGCCCAGGTCTACCCCTACGCCTTCCTAGGTCTCTTCTCAAATCAAGACTTTCTTGAAGAAGCTATGACGGCTAATTTTATGTGTTAACTTGACTGAGACTCAGAATGTTCAACTATTTGATCACTGTATTGAATGTGTCTCCAAGGATATTTTAAAAGACAAGGTTAACATTTGTATTAATAGGCCAAGCGAAGGAGTTGTCTAATGGGCCTTTAGTGTGGTTTGAGTATAAAATGTCCTTCATGGGCGGAGAAAAACAGAGAGGGGACAAGAAAGGAGAAAAGTGGCCTTGAATGAAGGACCTATGGAGAGAATGGGCTGATATTTAATTGATCCACATATTTGGACCTCAGAGTGTCATGCCCTGTGCTGAATCCAGCGATTGGAGAAACGAGTCCTCTGAGACCTTGTTTGTCAGGGGCTTCTGGTCAGTGTAGACATTTCTCCCTGGGTGCTGGGATCACCTCCCGTGAAGCATCCTGCAGGCTTCTGTGTAACCACTCCTGGATCTGGGCCACCCTCCCTTACTGCTCTACTCCTATACAAGTAATGATGGAACAAGACAGGCGTCCATAGGTAAATGGCAGAGGATGGCCCAGTGCTGGAGACTCTCTAAGATGGATGGGAGGAGGGAGGGAGCCCGGGAAGCCTTCTCTAAGGAGGTCGTGTTTGCTCGTGGTTGGAGGTGGTTGGAGACAGGGATGTGGAGAGAGAATGGGAGACACAACGGCTCCAGGCACCGATGGAGAGAAGGAGAGAAAGACTTCCACCAAAGCTTGGTGTTCCGGCCAGCAAATGGGTGCGCAGCTCTCCTGGTGGGCCGTGGGCCAGGATGGGAGTGGGAAACAGCTTTATAGTGATCTGATGAGCAGCAATGGGGTACATACTGCCCTATAGTGATCTGCTGAGCAGCAGTGGGGTACATACTGCCCTATAGTGATCTGATGAGCAGCAGTGGGGTACATACTGCCCTATAGTGATCTGATGAGCAGCAGTGGGGTACATACTGCCCTATAGTGATCTGATGAGCAGCAGTGGGGTACATACTGCCCTATAGTGATCTGCTGAGCAGCAGTGGGGTACATACTGCCCTATAGTGATCTGCTGAGCAGCAGTGGGGTACATACTGCCCTATAGTGATCTGATGAGCAGCAGTGGGGTACATACTGCCCTATAGTGATCTGATGAGCAGCAACGGGATACATACTGCCCTATAGTGATCTGATGAGCAACAATGGGGTACATACTGCCCTATAGTGATCTGATGAGCAGCAATGGGGTACATACTGCCCTATAGTGATCTGCTGAGCAGCAGTGGGGTACATACTGCCCTATAGTGATCTGCTGAGCAGCAATGGGGTACATACTGCCCTATAGTGATCTGATGAGCAGCAATGGGATATATACTGCCCTATAGTGATCTGCTGAGCAGCAATGGGATATATACTGCCCTATAGTGATCTGATGAGCAGCAGTGGGGTACATACTGCCCTATAGTGATCTGATGAGCAGCAATGGGGTACATACTGCCCTATAGTGATCTGATGAGCAGCAATGGGATATATACTGCCCTATAGTGATCTGCTGAGCAGCAATGGGATATATACTGCCCTATAGTGATCTGATGAGCAGCAGTGGGGTACATACTGCCCTATAGTGATCTGATGAGCAGCAACGGGATACATACTGCCCTATAGTGATCTGATGAGCAGCAACGGGGTACATACTGCCCTATAGTGATCTGATGAGCAGCAATGGGATATATACTGCCCTATAGTGATCTGATGAGCAGCAATGGGGTACATACTGCCCTAGGTAGGTGGGGGAAGGGGACTGGGTTGCAGCAAGCTTAAGATATAATAAACAAGAAAGGACAGGGTATAGATTGTCTGCTGCGTGGGGAGAGGGGTCCCAGGGATGTGTGGGGGGGTCAGGTGCCTCAAGAGGAGAATAAGGTGGCTAGATCATATGCCATATATACGCAGTCCAATTTAATAAGGACCCATGATGTACAGGGATAAGCAATGTCACCGTCAGTTTTCAAGGTGCAGGATTTGATAATGAGGATGGAACATGAAGGGCAAAAGTGACAGGAGGAGGCAGAAATGGAAACGGAAGTGGGGGGCCGCATGCCGTTTGAGGGGCACTGGCCACTCACTGTGTCCCGGAGGCCTCCGCCACCCCAGGATGATTTTCCCAGCGCCGGTCCGCCACCCAAGACACAAAGTGGAACAGGACAGCCATGAGGGCTGCAGCCCCACCCTGAGGAAGGGCCTCAGAGTCATGCTTTAACCCACACAAGGGGAAGGGACGGGCACCAGGCAGAGGCTAAGCCCAAAGGTCTCACTCTTGGCGATCAAACACTGTGCAAGTGACCTTGTGTGACTCTGTGCTCCTCTGGCACAGCACTGGCCACACTTAATTAGAAATCAGGGATGCTTCTGCTTTCCAAAGGGGAAGTATGTCCATCCCCCGACTGCATACTGACAGCTGCATCTCTATTTCCTTATTCCTTCATTTCTGAAGTCTCAAGGTCAGACTTCTAAATGCCTTTTGAAGCTACCCATTTGTCTCTGGCCACCCCCTGCCCTGCCCGGAGAAGATCTGGTGCTCTTGTGATCTCCAGGACTAGTGGCCTCCTACCGGGCCACCCCACAGGAGCCATCGCTCCTCCAATCCCCCCAAATTTAAATGCAAACCTGCTTTTCTTCCTCCACCACGTAAGAAATCCTTAAGTGGTT
The DNA here is from genome assembly GCF_943737965.1 of Phodopus roborovskii. NCBI lineage: Eukaryota > Metazoa > Chordata > Mammalia > Rodentia > Cricetidae > Phodopus > Phodopus roborovskii. The sequence goes on along the minus strand of NW_026125444.1, from coordinate 14,943,190 downwards.
TCTTGCCACTCTTAAAGTAAATCACGTCAGATCACCTGCCTTCTCCCCACGGTTCTCCTGTGTCAATCTTCCCTCTCTCTCTCTCTCTCTCTCTCTCTCTCTCTCTCTCTCTCTCTCTCTCTCTCTCTCTCTCTCTCTCTCTGGATGCTCCAGCCTTACTGGCCTGCCTCCAGCTCTGTGAACATTCCCCGCTAGCCTCGGGGTCTTTGCCCTTGCTGTCCCCTCTGCCGAGGACAGTGTCCCTCCCACTTCCCTGGATGACTCCAGCACAGCCTGCAGCAGGGAGCTGAATTATCACTCTGGCTAAGAGACCTTCCCAGAGCACCCAAATTAAACTGACCCTGTTAGTTCATGGCAGGGCACCCTGTGCTGCTTCCCAAAGCTTACATCTCCTTTGGCAAATATGTATGCATGGCTGTGATTCCTCTGTTGGCAGACTTAATGTCTGTCTGTCCCACTGGACTAGATCCCTGAGGATAGAAGTCATGTCTGTCTTATTAGCAGCTACATACCCAGCACTCATAATTAGTGTTGATGGAATGAAAGGAAAGGAAGACTGAACAAGGAAGGCAAGAAGCAAAGAAAGAAGAGACAGGAAGGATGTTCTGTGTCTCTGGATCTCCAAAGCAGACCCTCAAATTGGCAGTGCTGGTGATGTCCTAACAGAAGGACTCTGGCCGGGTTAAGTCTAAAGGTTGGTTTCTGTTTGCCAGAAAGGCACATCTGTAAGGCGGTTTCTGTTTACCAGGAACCTCCCTTAATCCCATCCCTGAAAGGTCAACTACTTTGGACAGGGCTCGAATTCCCCATCAATCGGAACAGCTTGTATGGGCTTGAGGTCCATCCCCCTGCAGACTGCCATAAAACCTGCTTGCTTTTCTGCCATTTTGCTTCTCTCTGCCCTTCACCCTTGGCAGTATGTTCTGCAATAAACTTTCCTTTCCACCCGTGGAGAGGCTCAGTTCAGTGGCTTCAACGAGCCTCCCTTTCAGTCTGGTGGCGGCATCTCTCTGGGTTGGGGTTACGTGACTATTCAAAGATCCGGGTGGACAGAAAGGGTGGTTGACCAGAGCCTGCAGGGGAATTTGTCCTGAGCTGCCCATCCCTCAGGACAAGGTGACAAGGACAAAGAAAGGGTATAGGCTCCATCCTAAAGGTGGGTGCCTTCTGTCTACATTTTCGGGCCGTGCTAAGAGGCAGAAGAGATGGGATCAGGCAGAGGGAGACCCTAGAAGGACCCAAAAACGTGAGCAAGAGAGAGCAGCCAGAGAAAGTCACTGTCCACACAGACAAGCCTCTAGATTTCAGGCAGGACCAAGAGCAGACACAGTGACCTAGGCCTTGGCGACACAAATGAGCAAAGCTGGGCAGAGGGGCAGGAAAGAACCTTGTCTAGGCTGCTGGTTTGGAGAGAGACCCACATTGTTCATGGCCCTTGCAAGCAGGAGCAGATTCTACAGGTAGCATATAGCCCCTGTTGTAATTGTGATTAACTGCAAATGACCCTTCCCTCCCTGAGAGCTCTGGGAGAGGGTTCTTCCAAAGGATACTCACTTAATGTTTGTGTGTGTGTGTGTGTGTGTGTGGATGTCTAAGATGTGGATCTTTCCCAGCAAAAGTTCTGTTCAAGTTTGGCAGCCTTGTTGGGAAGAGGGACCTTTATCAGGAATCCATGCCTTTCCTGGAGACTGGGTGAGGACCCCTAGGAGTCAGGTCCTCTCTGCCTCCAGCATGCTCAGCCACTCGCAATTTCTACTCTACCTTGGGAAATGCAGCTCTCACCAGGAAACGAAAAGATGGTAGCATCTTGCTCTTGGCCTTCTAGAGCTCTGAGCCAGAGTAAATGGATCTTCTTTATAAATGATCTGTTTTCAGACGTTCTGTTACAGCAAGAAAAATCAGACGAGACACTGTGTAATTTCATTTTGTGATTTCGTCACCTGGTGAGTGACTCATCTTTCTTCGGTTTAGCTCCATTTTTCTTGATTTGTCACCTGCCTGGCAACAAGTTGTTCCTTGTAATTTTCTCTGTTGAGTATTTATTTTTCCTTAGTTCACATTAAAATAGAAATATTTCTTACTTGAGTGTTCCGCACTAATTTATAGGCCAGTATTTATATTCTTCTTATCAGCTCAGTAATAATATTTTCCAGACCTATTACAAGTTCTCATTGTCTTCATGGTTTCATTAGCCATAAAATGAAACTAAATAGAGTAACAGTTGTTTAATTTAACATATGAATCTTATTCTTGTTCTGAAAATAATTTAGATAAAAATAACGACTGTGTACACTGAATGGTGATGAATTGAGACAGTGCCATTTATAGAACTCCATTCTATTGATATCTTTAGAGTTCCTTTCTTTCTGATGATAATGAAAAATCCAACCCCCCTCTCATTCCACCCACTTAAACTCACATCAGGGAATTGGACTGAGGTAAGGGAGGGGCCTCAAGTCTTGAAGGCTGTCAGTTCTCAGTGGGACTTTCCACATCAAAAGGGGGGTATGGACATTTTCTCCTGGATGTCCTGAGCCCAGAGATAGATGTTTTCGAGGATTTGACTTCAAGAAAAAGGTCCTTCTGGAAGGTCAATCACTCCCTCATTTCAAGTACAGATGAGGCTTGCTGGCAGCATCCTTTGAAGTTGGAGTTGAGAAGAAACCCAAACTGCACAGCTGGTGATGGCTTTGCACCAGGTAGTGGTCCTGGGGATTGTGCAACCAGACAGGCCTGGAGGGGGTCCTCAGAGATGGTCTCCGGCATTGCATACAAGTATCCCGACGCTGGTTCTAACAAAAGCAAACAGACCTAGATGTGGGAGCCTAGGCTTGAGCGGGTTTTACCGGTCTACTAGGAAGGTGCCCTCTCCAGAGTTCACTCTCTGGGATATGCTCTCTGCATTATTTTTCTTATTGCTGTGACAAAACACACAACAAAAGCAACTTAAGGGTCAGCAACATGACTCACCGGATAAATGCACTTGCCTGACAACCCTAGTCCTAAAATCCGCATGGTGGAAGGAGAGAACTGAGTCCTGGAAGTTGTCCTCTGACCTCTACACGCATGCACAAGTGTGTACCTTCACGCATGCTATATCTAAATGTTAAAAAAAAATTGCAATGCAACCTAAGGAAAGAAGGGCTTGTTTTAGCTCACAGCTTGAGGGGGCAGTCCATCCTGGTGAAGGAATGACAGCAAGGACATGAGGTGTCTGGACACATTGAGGCTCTAGTCATGTAGTAGATGGAGAAGTTAGTGGTGAGTTCACTTCATCCTCTCTATCCAATCTAGCACCCTGGCCCACCGAGCAATGCCACCCACAATTAGATTAATCGAACAAGATGTATTAACCGACGTGCCCTCCACACGGTGACCTCATCCCGGCCTGGTGAAAGTCCTCTGGTGACCACCACTGCTTCCTGAGCTGTGAGTCCCAACATGGTAGCAGGCAGGTGCTGGACAAGAGTGGCAGGACCCAGAAAGTCCCTCTTGATACCCTTCTACTCCCGGCCTAGGAGCACCCGCTTCACCAGGACCTAGACAAGCACATCCTGGGTGCCCAGATGGGAAGCCACTCTCCTGACTCTGCAAAGATTCACTTAGACGTGAGGACCAATGCACAGGTTCATATAGAGCCCCAAAGATAATCCCTCTATGAGCGCTCTTTGCCCCCACCCCTTGTCCTGATCTCCATCGCTTCTGTCTCTATTTTTACTTCCCTCAAACAAACTTCCCGGGTGTGGGGGGGGAGGGGCAATAAGTAAAACCAAGGTGAGGGGAGGCAGCAAGAAAAGTGAAGGGAAACGTATTGCACCCAATTCCCACCCAAGGGCTATAGAATGGAGAGGCCAGGGCTGCTCTGGGGGCGGGGGGGGGGGGAGGAGACCGGAGGCAAGCCAGTATGTACCAGCCATCTGCGGAACGCCACATCTGCGGAACGCCACATCTGCGGAACGCCACATCATGACTATGGCACCAGGGAAAGAAACCTGAACTCACAGATGTGGTGAAAATTGAAGGTGAGGGTGTGATTATATCACTAGACTCAAGATAAATGATAAATGGGTGTTTGTTGGGGACAATTACACAGAAAAATACAAGGAACCCCTGGAGCATTTCCCTGCTCTCCTTGCGGGATCTGCTGACCCACCAGAAAGACCATGCCAAGGAAAGCCACGCCTCCTCTCTTTCCACTTCCGACTGCCCGAGGCCACGCCCAAGGAGGTGTGTCCACCGTTACAAGTTCACTGACAAGACACCTAACAATTCCCCTAAAGAAGCTCGTAACAGAGAAAGGTCTGTTTGACATCAGAAATAATTTTGGCGGCCGAGTCAGAGCAGAGTTGGCAAAAGCTGGAGTCAAAGCCTGGCGTTGGTGGTGCACACCTTTAATTCCAGCGCTCGGGAGGCAGAGGCAGGCAGATGTCTGTGAATCCAAGGCCAGCCTGGTCTACAGAGAGAGTTACAGGACAGCCAGACTTGTTACACAGAGAAAAGAAAGGGAAAGGGAAAAGGAAAGGGAGAAAGGGAAAGGGAAAAATGGAAAGGGAAAGGGAAGGGAAGCTGGAGTCAGGCTCGCACTGCCAGCCACTAGTCGCTAATACTGGACTTGCTTTCCCAACGTAAGCAACAAAATACAGGAAACAACAGTTTCCATCTCCTGTTGTAGGATGATGGCAACACAGTGCTGCGGCTGTTAAGAGTAGGGGACCACACAAGGCGAGGCAGACAATTTTTGCCTTATACTTCTCCTAGGGTTCTTTCAGGTGGCAGAGATCAGAATGCAGAGCTACTGGCATGGTGAGAACTGGAGAGTCAAGACGTGGAAGTCCTAACTCCCAATACCTCCATAGGCGACTATCTTTAGAGATAAGGTCTTTAAGGCAAGCGATTAGATTAAAATAAGGTTCTTGGTGGAGATACTATTCCAATGTGTTCTTTAAAATTAAGTCATTGTATGTATACATTGTACTTGGTACTGTGTCACATAAGCATACTTTCACACAACTATGCATTGTACATTGAGTATAAGCCCTCCCGCCTCGTCTCTTCCCTTTCTCATGCATGCCAGAGGCTGCTAAGTTTCTTCATCTTTTGAGGCAGAATCTCTCACTGAACTTTCCAAAGCAATAAGACTGGCCAGAGGGCAAGCCCCGGGAAATCCTCCTGCCTCTGCCTTCCAGGGCTAGGATTACAGGTGTACACTGCTTTACGTGGGGTTTGGGGATCGAACTCAGGTCCTCACACTGCACTTACACCAACAGAGCCACTACCCCAGCCCACAGTCTGAGGGGTTTTGTTGTTTTAATGATGATTGATACATGGTCTGACTGTTGTAGCTCTTACTGGGCTTGAACTCACAGAGATCAACCTGCCTCTGCCACATGGGTGCTTGCATTAAACAAATGTGCTACCACACTCAGTGACAACCTGTGTTGTTCTAAGAGAATATTCTATTTGAGAGCCATAGAGAAGAACCCGGTTTCCTACCTGTAGCCTCCAGAGCTGTGAGAGAGACTGAGGGTTCTACAGGAGCCCTGCTGGGTTAGGTGGCTGAGGGCTGGGTTGCTGTGCCTAAGGCAAGACTTCCTAAAGCCCTGTGGCTGGGGTAGGAGACTAGAATAGTGTTACCACACTTCATGGCGGGGCTGAGGTAAGGTTCCAGCCCAGCAGACCTCAGAAAGTACTTAAGCAAGCAATCAGGAGTGACCCTGGAAAGATGTCACCTTTAGAGCATCAACTACACCCCTGGGGCAAATGTACAGACATAGCAAAGAGATGACTATCAGCCCGCCAGGGTCAGTGTCTACCAGAGCAAAATTCAATAGGTTTTACAGGGAGAAAGTATAAAATAATATTTGTTATCATACACCATTCACAGTGTTCAGAAGATCACGACAATATTTTAGAACTAAGAAATGGGAAACTGTGCTCTATGGTTAAGAGTAATCAGCTCACAGTTGTAAAACAATAGAAACAAGTCCTCAAGTAAGAGAGACGTTAGAATTAGTAAATGCAGGCATTTAGACAGCTCTTACAAAGTTCAGGGATTTACAGCCTGCTGATGGTGGCACATGCCTTTAATCTCAGCACTCAGGAGGCAGAGGCAGGTGATCACTGTCAGTTCGAGACCAGCCTGGTCTACAAGAGCTAGTTCTAGGACAGCCTCCAAAACCACAGAGAACCCCTGTCTCGAAAAACAAACAAACAAAGTTTAGGGATTTACAAGAAGAAGTCACAAGCATGAACTCACATGGTGGGCAAAGAGAACCTACTCTCAAAAACTTTTTGACCTACAGACACACACAGACGCACGACACACACACAAAAGTAAAAACATAAATCTTAAAAGGAATCTAATATATGGCAAAAAAAAAAAAAAGGATAAGGAACGGCAACAATTTCACAGTAAACGCTACACTTTCTGGGAAGTAAATAGCATAGTAAGTAGCCTGACTTCATTGTTAAGGAAGAGAACGCTAGTTGCTACCATGCACTGCTAGCTTTATTAGCATGAGAAATCTTAACATTATGCTTAGTGGAAAAAGCTAGGCATGAAGCTCCGTGTACTACATGATTCAATGTATGTCAGGCTGTTTCACAGGTGAAACCATAGTGACAGAAAGATCAGTGGTGGCCGAAGGTCAGGGGTCAGGAGAAGGCCTAACTTATGAAAAGATACCAAGAATTGTTTTTAGGGAGGTGTGTGGTGAATGTGACACAAACTAGCATCCTGTGAGAGGAGGGGACCTCAGCTGAGGAAATGCTTGCATCAGATTGGCTCCTGGGCATGTGCCCGTGGGTGCATTTTCCTGAATGTTGATTGATGAGAGATGGCTCAACCCCTGTGAGTGATCCTCTCATGGCATACTAGGCCTTCCTGATGCTGTTCCGTCTACCCAGAATGCTCCTCTCTCAGCCCCATGCAAGCTGCTCCCTCTCAAGGGTTCTGTGACCCTTACTTGGCTTTATGTCTCTACTTTTCATTTTGGTTTTGCTAAATTACTTCATGCTCGGTCTGGACCTTCCTCCCCCTTTTGAGATAGGGCCATCCTCTGTAGGCTGATCTGGTCTAAAACTTGGCAATCCTGTCCCTGCTTCCCAAGTGCCAGGATTGCAGGCATGGGCCGGCATGATAGCTTATGCCTTGCTTGTTTCCGAGGTCCAGCATTGTCTGTGCCTGTTGTAGACTGCGAGCTTATGAGAAGAGAGACGAGCCCAATGCCTTTTTCCCACTGTTCTTTTTAAATTTTATTTGTAGAAGGCTTTCAGCTGTGAGCAACTGCATGAGGCCTTTGAGGTATAATGGGTTGCTGGCATTTTCTCCCAGTTTGTGGCTTTTGATTTTTCCCTTCTTCTTGTGATTCATTTGATGAATGAGGTCTCTTAGCCTTTTTAAAAGTAATTTTTATTATTAATTTTTTTTAGACAAGGACTCAATGTAGAACTTGCTACATAGGGCAGTCTTTCCTCGAACTCACAGAGCTCTATCTGCCCCTGCCCCTGCCTCTGCCTCCAGAGTGCTGGGATTAAAGGTGTTACCCACTACGCCCAGCAGAGGCTTTACTTTTTTTAAAATATATTTTTTCCACACAGGGTTTCTCTGTAGCTTTGGAGCCTGTCCTGAAACTTGCTCTGTAGATCAGGCTGGCCTCTAACTCACAGAGATCCGCCTGTCTCCTGAGTGCTGGGAATTTACAGATTTATATGTTTGAAAGGCAGCATGGCTATGTCCCTGCTAACAGCAATTGTCCCTGGTTGGCGGAGGCTTCCTATCATCTTCTTTCTCTTTATCTCTGTTTCACAAATTTTCTACCATGAGCATAGATTATTTGTCATGAGGGGAAAAGTAGTTTTGTAATTATTTTTAGGTAATGATGTGTGACGATTAAAAGGGAACAGGAAAGCACTGCGAATACTCCAAACCCTCTGTCCCGGCTCTTCTGAAACACAACAGCAAATGATAAACGCTGAGTGATGGATGCGCTAACTGCCCTGATCTGATCGTTACACGATGTATACCTACATCAGGAAGTCATACTGCATCCACAGACACGTTCAATTGTGTGTCAATCAAAAATAAGGTAAAACCGGACCAGGGAGGCGGCTCACTGGATAAGAGAGAGAGCTGCATAAACATAAGGACTTGAGTTCAGATCTCCAGGACACGTGCAAAATGCGGACATGGTGGTCTCAGAGTTGCAGGGGCAGAGACGGGAGGGTCACTGGCGCTTGCTGTCCCTCCCCCAAGGAAAAGGTACAAAAGAAAAGCACAGTGGAGGAATGAGACCGGCAGGCAGCCGCGAGACTGGCAGGCAGCCGCCCGTGGGGTATAGTGCATAGTTAGGGTATAGTATATAACCACACACTCTGAGGCCGTTCCTGGGAGAACAGAGCCCTGGCTCCAGGAAGTACAAGGAGGAGCTGGCTTCAGGGCCAGAGGACAGGGTAAGCTGGCATTTGGAGGAGATGACGGGAGGGCAGGAGGAGAGTGTGGCTCAGAGGCTGAGGTTGGAGAGACTGAGGAGCTCAGGAGTGGGAGGGGCCAGAGCCGAGAGCTGCCTGGTAACGAAGCAGGCTGAGTTAGAGGAAGCTAAGGAGGGTTGGGTAAAACAGGAAGAGGAAGAGGATAGGAGGGGGGAGAGGTAGAGGAGAGAGTGGGGGGAAGTAGGGGAAGGAAGAGGAGGGGGCCAGGACATGGAAAACGGGAAGGACAGAAGGAAGGGGAGGATGGGAAACTGGGGTCATGGATGTGGCAAGAAAGAGGATGGATGCTATCGGGGTGTTCTAGGGAGTGACCCTGCTCTAGACCCCATGAGAGCAATCCAGGGAGGTCAGGTCAAAGTGGAGCTTGAGAAAGCACATAGAGAAGACAGCACTGAAACCCGGGGAGAACGTTTCATCTAGAAGTTTCTAATCAAGGGAATGGAGGCAGAGAGATGGCCTGCAGCAGCAGGGGAAAGCAAGGGTCTCGGGAGCCTTGTGCAGAGGCTGTGGACAGGAAGGGTAACAGATCTCACACCGGAGGAAGTGATTAAAACAAAGGCACCGAACTGCTCTCTCCAGTGTCCCCTGAGTGCCCGCAAGCTTCCCCAGGGCAAGCAGGGGCTCCTGCACCCAGCGGCAGCTGCGTTCTTCCACTGACTCAGGGCACGCTACCTGGCGTTCCAGCGGAAGCTCCCCACTCCATCGACTTTTTGTAGCTGTCAAGAAGTGTCAGAGCGTGAAACCTGTTACATAAGTGATCTAGCTGAAGCCAGGGTGCACTCTATTTGTTTTGTGACAGGGCAAAAATGGAAACTTTTGCCTCAAGGCAGAAATATAAAACGACGACAGGCTATGATAGCCTCTCCCGGAGAGGCCTGTGTGTTATGAGTACCCCTGCTGCTCCTGGTTGGTTTGTGAAACCTCTGTACCTCTCCGGCCTCAGTGTCCACACTCACCCATCAAAACCCTCCAGCTCAGTCTACCAGCTCTTTTTTAACTCTCAGAGCTCAGTCATAAAAAGCATAACACAAGTTTGCAAAATGATGCGAACAAAACTCATGGTCTTGTGTCTGGGCTCAAAATGACATGTGCCTGAAATCCCAGTATACTTGAGTCCGAAGCAGGAGGATCACCGCGAGTTCTAGACCATCCCTGTTTGCATAGTAAGTTCCATAATAAGACCCAGTTCAAAACAAAAAAAAAAAAAAAAAAAAAATACAACCGATAACTGAACACGGGTTGAGGATGTGGCTTAGTGGTAGAGTGTTTGTCACCATGCGGAGCAGCCCCAGCACTGTAGAAACAACAACAATAAATCAAACCACCGATCAATCAAATGAACAAATCAAAGGCATGGGATTTGACTGGAGATGTAGTTCAGTTGGGAGAGAGCCTATCTAGCATACAGCATTGCATAAATACGAATGTTGGCACATGCCTGTAATCCCAGTACTCAGGAAATGGAGGCAGAAAGTTCAGAAGTTCAAGGTCATCCTCAGCTGTACAACGGGTTCAAGACCAGCCTGAGCTACAAAAAACACTATCTCCCATCCAAATACTAACCAGAAACCCTGCTTAGCTTCTGAGATCAGACAAGATCAGGCACGTTTAGGGTGGTATGGTCGTAGACCAAAGAAACGCCATCTCTAATAATAATAATAATAATAATAATAATAATAATAATAATAATAATAAAATTGTGGCCTTTAATTTAACTTCAGTAGGGTCTCATTATTGCCCCACAACAATAAGCCTGAGTGACTCATTTCTCTCAACCACTGTCAACTGTGACTGCCTGTAATTTTCCCCTGAAGACAACTCGGACTCTGGTGACCACTGAAGCTTCCCACTGTAACCTACCCCCCACATTTTTCTGTCTCCAGTGGTCTAGTCCATGTCTCTGCACAACGTTTCTCCTTCACAACGTGAGTCTCAGCACCATGGATTGTCCCTTTTCCTACTCAAAACCACCCTGCTGCCATATGCTGATTCCCTTGACACTTTACCTCCCAAAGCCCACCCTCTTGCTCCCTTTCCTCCCCATCTCAGTTAAGCTTTTGACGACAGTGATCTGCTGCTTCCTATTAAAACATTAGTGGGAACAAAAATAGAATATCACAAACAGAAGGCAGCAGAAGAGTACTAAAATAATAACATATATGACCACAAAAAGCTTATTCTGGGATGTGGGGTCTGTGCACGTCAGGGCATACGCTAATACAGTCGATCTCTGGAATAGATTAAAATGGTATGATCCTTTGACAGACCCCCCCAGACGCTTGATAAAGCCCATCTCTAGAAATCAAAGCATAAGTTAAAACCAAATAAAGACCAAATCCAATCAGGATCCAAGCATATTTATTATTAAATATATTATCTACTCTGCGATGCACAGTACACTCATAAAAACAATTTTTAAAAAATTGAATTGAGCTAAAAGCATAAGGATATTTTAAAGATTCCTGGTGTGTATGGAAAATGTGTTCCTAGAATAGTTGGAACTGTTTAAAAGCCAAAAGAATGAGAGACACTGGCCTGTAACACAGAGTGTCCTTGGCTGGAGCAATCACAGAGCACCGCTTTATTTGGAGGTTCTAGTCAATGCGATCAGAAGAGAAAGAAAAGGCAATGACCTTATTCAACAGGGAGAGTTAAAAATTGGATTGTCTGTCTTCATTGAAAACTTGAAGATCAAGTGAAAACTATGCCAATTGATGAGTTGGAAAGAGTAGTTAGTTTCAAAGGAAATATTGAAAATTTTTTTTTTAGCTACAATCAGCTAGAAATCATAATGGGAAAATACAAGGTTTCACTCTTGATAGCAAGCAAAATATAAAATGTCAGGAGGGGACAGGCTGGGGACACAGCTCATGCACTGGGCACTGGGTGTTAGAACCACACCATGGTGAATAAACAAGTAAATAATTACACAGCCAGGGAAGAGTGCCAGCAATGAGCCACTTCTCAGGAGGAAAAGCTCACAATTCTTGTAATCGTTTGCATCAATCTGGAGGCGTCCATATTGTAAAAATGTTCATCTTCCCCTAACTCGCCTACACACTCAATCGCTGCAAGTGGTGCCTGATATACGGGATCTGAATTATCGGGACAAGGATCAGTGAGGGGATTCATAACAGTCGGGGGTGGGAGGGGAGGCTAAATGGGAGCCTGGCACACTTGTCACATCAAATATGAAAACATATATATCTTAAGCCCATGGTAATTGCCGCATAAGGCCTCGGTGTCAAAGAAAACGGATCAAAGGAGCAGGACAGAAAATCCAATTGGCCTTTCGGGTTGGTGGCGGGGGACAGAATGCGCCATTGAGGAAGTGTTGCCAGGATAACAGAAAGATTGCCCGCTTCTGATTAGATTTACCGAAGTACTGATTCCTTCCCTGTGTCAAAGACACCACACAACAGAAATGTTTTCAGGGGGAAAAAATGATATTTCCAGGAAAAGACCATATGATGTCTGGGATTTGCTTCAAAATAATAGAAGAAGGCTGAGGGGGAGCAGAGAATATACAAAATTGACTGCTAATAATGGTTGCCACTGGGCCGTGGAGATGTGAGACTTTATTATACTATTCTGCCTTTGTGATATGTACTTGAAACTTTAAATACACAGGTTAAAAATCCCAGCTAGGGAAATATTTCCAACATGACACACTAAGACAAATATCCTTAAGGTAGGTGTGTGTGTGTGTGTGTGTGTGTGTGTGTGTGTGTGTGTGTGTGTGCCTTAACATTGTCTTAGGGTTTCTACTGCTGTAAAGAAACACCATGGCCATAGCAACTCTTATAAGGAAAACATTTAATTGGGTGGTGGCTTACAGTTCAGAGGTTCAGTCCATTATCATCGTGGCAGGACTTGGCAGTGTGCTGGCAGACATGGTGCTGGAGAAACAGTTGTGAGTTCTCCATCTTACACAGGCAGAAGGAAGTGAACTGAAATACTGGGTGTGGCTTGAGCATATATGAGCCCTCAAAGCCTGCTTCCAACAAGGCCGTACCTCCCAATAATGCCATTCCCTATGAGCTTTTGGGGGCCAATTACATTTAAACTACCATATTTCACTCCTTGGCCCCCCATAAGCTTGTAACAATATCATAATGCAAAATGTATTTAGTCCAACTTCAAAAGTCTCCATAGTCTATCACAGTCTCAACAATGCTTAAAAGCCCAAAATTCAGTCTCTTCCTGATATTCATAAAGTCTTTTAACTGTAATCCCCTATAAAATCAAAGTAAAAAAGCAGATAGCATACTTCCATCATATAATGGCACAGGATATATATGACATTTCAAAACTTAGGGAAGGGAGTATAGTCAGAAAATACTGGGCAAAAGATAGACTGAAAACCATCTGGGCAAATCACAAACTCTGTCTTCATGTCTGATGTCAAGGCACTCTTCAGATCTTGAGATCCTTTCAGCCTTGTTTTCTTGGGCTGGTTTCACCCCCTGATAGCAGCTTTCCTGAGCAGGTATCCCATGGCTCTGGCATCTCTAACATCCTGGGGTCTCCAAGGCAGTCCAGGCTTCTCCTTCACAGCTTCACACAATGGCCTCTCCGGACCTCCATTCAGGGACAGCCCTGACACATGCCCGGCCTCAGCAGCTTTCCTTAGTTACTGAGGAATATTCCCTAGCCCCTTTCTTTTGTCCTTGAAATATAAGGCCAGAATCATGTGGTTGAAGCTGCCAAATTCTGCTGCTTCCTGGGGCTGGAACATGGCCACTTGTTCAATCACATCATCACCAGCTTTCTGTTTTCCATGGTTTTCTTCACTGCCTAAGCTTGGCTGTCCTGACACTCGCTCTGTAGACCGGGCTGGCCTCAAAGTCAAGAGCTCTGCCAGCCTCTGCTTTCCCAGTGCCCCACCACCACACCCTGCTCTAACCTTTTCTCTAATCCTTGTCCCGAGCTCACCACTCCCTTTATCACATCTCTTACTCTAATTAACTTGAACACAGAACTTAGCTCCATTCTACTTGCGGTGCCCCTTTTCTCCTCAAATTGTACGTTTAGTATTTTTCCTTTCTCAACTTGCTCCTTTTCATTGTAAATCTTTAAAAGCATGAACACGAGTAACCACACGACAGAGATTTCCTCTGCCAACAGAATTAATCCAGATCTCTTCACTTTAGCCTCAGTCAGACTCTTTGGACAAGGACAAAAAGCAGCCACTTTCTTCAGCAAAACATCACAAGAATGAGATCTAGGCAACATACTAAAATCCTTCTCTTCTGAAACTACTTGAGCCATCCCTCCGCAGTTCAAATCATTCTCAGCCCCGTTGTCTTCCATGCTCCTACTAGTGTGTCCGTGCTTAAAGCATCCCACTGCGTTCCTAACCCAAAGTACCAAAGTACCCATGACTCTAAAGAAACACATGGTCCAGTCTATCACAGCAGTGCCCCAGCAGTTCCTGGTACCAACCCCGTCTTAGTTAGGGTTGCTGTCGCTGTGAAGAGACACTATGACCTTATAAAGGAAAACATTTAATTGGGTGGCTTAGAGTTCACAGGTTCAGTCCATTATCATCATGATGGATGCTGGAGAAACAGCTGAGAGTTTTTCATCTTGCACAAGCAACAGGAACTGAACTGAAATACTGGGTGCGGCTTGAACATATGAGTCCCCAAAGCCTGCTTCCATAGTGACGCACTTCCTCCAACAAGGGCATTCTTATTCCAACAAAGCCACACCTCCCAATAGTGCCACTCCCTATAAGCTTATGGGGCCAATTACAGTCAAACCACCACACACGTAATCGGCAATGTTCCACACTGAACCTCATTCCTAGCCCAATATTTTTCTACAAATCTTCAGCCTTAATAATAATAAAAGGAATGATATTTTTAAAATGAGAATTTTCAGTCTGTGAGGATAGCAAATATTGGAATGAGTCAGGTTCAGACAGATGAATATTACCTACTTTCCCTTATATAGAATAAACACACACACACACACACACCATGAAAATAGAAAGAGGGCTAAAGAGGAGGACAATGTCTAGTAGAAAGAGGGAGAGGGTGCAATGGCAGGTAATTGAATATTTGTGGCATGAAAGTAGAAAGATGGACTATTAGGGAAAAGATGATGACCAATGGACAGAGAAGGGATGAGGGAGACCAGCGGGGCTGGGGTAAATAAGAAGAAAGCATAATGATACGAATGCATGAAATTGTCATAATGCAACTTGCTACTTTGTATTCTGACTAACACGTTAATTAATGGCCAGCGAGATGGCTCAGCAGGTAAAGGTATTAGCTGCCATCCCTGGCAACCTGAGTTCCATCCCTGGGACCCACTTGGTGGAAGCTGTCTTCCGACTTCTACGTGCACACTCAGGCACACACAAGAAATAAATAATCGTAAAGAAAGAATGGCGAAGACGAGGAACAGTAATGCTCAGGACAGGTAAAGGGTGGGAAAATGGAAACCAAATTGTCCATATACCTCAGGATCCTTTGAAATATGCTTACACTTTGACTCAATTCATTTTTGATGAATTTTTCTCAGATGTAGATAAACAAATTCCCTTAGATGTCTACCCATGTGTATTTAGCATGATATTATTTATAACATCGAAACACTGAGAAAATCCCCCCAATTAGTTGATTGATGACTTAGAAGAATGTGTTGCACACATTAGAAAGGATAATGGAGGTCTTATTTCTCAAGTGACTGCAGGCACCTGTATCTTGAAGCGTTTTCTTTGATTTGGGTTTTTTTTTTTTTTTTTTTTTCTTCTAGGAGTTCCGGGCCTTTTAAAAAGAGGCTTATTTATTTTTTATTTTATGTGTATGCCTGTGAATCACGTGTATGCAGCTCTAGAAGAGGGTGTCAGATTCTCTGAAACTGGAGTTGCCGATGATCATGAGCTGCCTTCTAAGAGAGCAACAATGATCTTAGCCACTGAGCCATCTCTCCAGATCCAGGTTTTTAGGTAGGTCTTCCATTAAAGCTGTGACCCGGTTGTAATGAACTTTTGCACAGAATAAGAGATGTGGACCTAGTGTCATTCTTCTACATGTGGGTATCATTTTTTCCCAGCATCATTTGTTGAAGAGGCTGTCTTTAGAAAAAACAAACAAGCAAACAAAACAAAACAACAACAACAAAAAAAACCTTCCATGTGTATTTCTATCATTGTAGCCAAAAACAGAGTGGTTATATCTGTCTAGGTCTGTATCCAAGCTTTCTATTCTGTTCACTAACTAAACTATATTAAGAAGCTAAAAAAAAAAATGTAAACTAAACAAGAAATCAAACAATCAAACAACCCAGAACTTGAGAGGTGGAGGATCAGGAGTTCAAGGCCAGCTTTGGGTACATACTATCCTTGAGACCTCTCTGGGCTACACAAAACTTTCTCTCAAAAGAAATATATATCGCCGGGCATTGGTGATGCATGCCTTTAACCCCAGCACTGGGGAGGCAGAGGCAGACGGATCTCTGTGAGTTCAAGACCAGCATGGTCTACAGAGCTAGTTTCAAGATAGCCTCCAAAGCTACACAGAGAAACCCTGTCTCAAAAAACCAAGAAAGAAATATGTATCAAAATGAGCTATCAATAGTCAATGGACAACCCAGAAAACATATGGAAATAATTTATCTAACAAAATATTTGTACGCAGGTAGGGATTATTTTTAATGAGCATAGAGTTTTAATTTTACAGGATAAAAAGTGTTCAAGTAATTATGGTAAAATAGTTTTGAAAAAAGTCACTTAATGACAATGTACTTTGTATTTAACATGTTTTTTTAAAAGGAAATCAAAGAACCCAACCAATAAAAGGACTAGTGAAATGAAGAGACAGGCCTTCAAAAGGTGAAGTACACATGGCCAATGAGCACCAGCCATCGGAGAAATGCTGAACAAATCCACAGTAAGAAAGACAACCACTTAGAAAATAAGTAACAACAGATACTGGTGAGGATGTGGACTGCAGTCAGGGATATAAACTAGCTTAGCCACTGGGAAGTCACCCTGCATCTTCCACCTGACCCAGCCATCCCAAGGCTGTTTACTGCAATCCTATTCACAATAGCTAAGTTATGGAACCAACCTAGAAGCCCCAAACAAAAGACAACGTGGTATACATACACAACAGAATTTATTTCAGCCTCAGAGAAGAATGAACACAATGTCCTTGCAGGAAAATGGTGCAACTGGGGATAATCATATTAACAGAAAGAAGCCAAACTCAAATACATGTTTTCTTTCCGTCGTGGTTCATGGGCTATATACAAACACACAAAGTCCACTGTGGAGATCAGAGGACTGAGAGAGGAGTTGGTTCTTTCCTTCCACCCTGTGGGCCAGAGAGCATAAACTCGGGTTGTCAGAATTGACAATGAGTGCCTTTACCTGCTGAGTTATCTCACAACCCATACATATATTTATTTATCATGTATACAGTGTTCTGCCTGCAGGCAAGCAAAGGCCACCAGATCTCATTATAGATGGGTGTGAGCCACCTTGTGGTTTCTGGGAACTGAACTCAGGACCTCTGGAAGAGCAGCCGGTGCTCTTAGCCGCTGAGCCATCTCTCTAATCCTACATGTGTTATTCTCTTATAGTCATATAAACATATATGAGAGAAAGCACGTGTGCTAGGTGTAGTGGCACATGTAATGTCAACACTTGAGATGCTAAGGCAGAAATACCACTAGTTCAGAGACAGTGCTGGCTAGAGAGTAAGACCCTGCCTCAAAAAAACAACCAATACAGCCCGGTGTTAGTGGCGCATACCTTTAATCCCAGCACTCGGGAGGCAGAGGCAGGTGGATCTCTGTGAGTTTGAGACCAGCCTGCTCTATAAGAGCAAGTTCCAGCACAGGTTCCAAAGCCACAGAGAAACCCGTGTCTCCAAAACCAAACCACCAAACCATCAAACTAAAACACACACACACACACACTCAAGTATATGTAAAGTGTTTCATGTTTTCTTCTAGTACTTTTGTGACTTCACTTTTAACTTTCAAATACTTTCTCAATTTTGATGTAGAGATTGGAGTCATTTTTTTCTCCAAAATATGTCCCCAGCTGCTACAGCCTTAAATACTGAATAGCCTGTCTTAATCTCTCTGGTGTGAGATGCCGTTTCAGGAAATGCTAAATCCCTCCATTAATCTCTTCTCCCTGAGAGCTTCACTCTGCTCTGCTGCTCAGACTGAAAGTTCCCCACTAATTATTCATTTTAATTATGTTTTCACAAACAGCTGAGCTGACCTCTTCTGAGGTGACTGAAGAGAATTTCCTGGATGTCTGGGAGTATTTATTTCTTCACAAACACTTAAGAACAACCCTGTCTGATTCCAAGAATAAAAGATACCCAGGTAATTAAGTATCAGGCATAATTTAAGAAGAATGGACGTCATTGTAATACTTGGATAATCAACGTCCAAGTGAAGAATGAGACAGTTCGTTTCTATTTTGTAGCTCCTTCTATTGTGGTCCTCCACAATGCTGTAAATTCTTCATATGATCCTTGTATCTTTATTGCTATTGCAATCAGTTCCTCCATTATACTTTTAAAGTTCTTGTTGTTTGAGGGATGATATTAATGTTCTGTATTAATTTTGCATCACCTAGCTCAGAGAATTCTTACTTGCTGCAATATTTTCCCTGTCATTTTCATGGACTTTCCACTTATGCAACCAGGTCGTGTTACACTAAAGATACATTTTTGCTTCCTGTTCTGTAATTTGGCGCTTCATTTCTTCTTCTTATTTAACTGCTTTAATTACTACTTCATCTAACTGTCCCTTTCTCTACTGGGACTCCTTCCATAGTTTTATCGTGAAGCTAGCGGATGGCTTTGGTTTGAAATAAATAATAGAAATGGAAAAATAATCAAAAACACAAAATAGGTATTTCACAGTAGAGGAAATAAAAGTGAACGATGAGCCCCAAAAGGATGCTCGACTGAACATGCGCGGGCTTAGACTGCCCTGCTCTATCATTTCATTTTGAGACAAGGTCACTCAATGCAACTCAGGCTGGCCTCTGGCAGATGGTCCCCTAGTCTACAGCTTCAGTACTGCCCTTTCCTTAGAGCGTGCAGTCTATCCATCCCACAGGCTCTTACTCAGCCCTGACAATCCCCTGCAAGCTGAACCACTCATCTCAACCACTAACATTCACGAGGTGCTGCACATCTTCTCCAGACTTCAGGAAAGCACCGTCCGTCTTCCCCATGCACCGCATCCACATCCGACAACTCAAGCCTTGTCACACATTTACTTCAAGTGTTTGCTTTAATGCTTTCCCTCCTACCTCCCACTGTGATCCCTGCCTGGCTGGTGCAGGATTTTCCTTCTGCATTTCAGAGCTTTTTAGAAACAGCTTCCAGATTTGTTGTGGCCAAGGTATTTTTCCAAAAATAGAAATTCAATCCTAACGACCTTTCTTCTTAAAACTCATTGTTGATCTGGGCACAGTTGCACACACACCTTTAATCCCAGCATTTAGGAGGCAGAGCAGGAGGATCTCTGTGAGTCCCCAGCCAGCCTGGTCTAGAGAGTTCCAGGACAGCCAGGACTACATAGTGAGATCCTGACTCAAACAACAACTACACCTCTTTGGAAGCTCCCTACTAACACAGTGGAGAAGTTCTAAGTCAGGTTCTTGACAGGGTCCTTCTACACAGTCACAATTTTCTTGGGACACACACACACACACACACACACACACATACTTGCACACATATTCACACACATGCATACATACACATTGCACTTATACATGCACACACACGTGTGCACACACACATGCATACATACACACAGACACATACAAACACATGCTTACATATACACATTTATTAAATTAAAAATATATTTTTTGAACATTAGAAACAAGGTCTGTTTAGAGGAGCTGGCTCCACCTTCCTACTGTAACCATACTGCCTAGGCCTAAGGCATCTCACATGGGCAGTCACACAACCTGTCAGCTTGAGCCTTTAGCAAAACATACTTTTATCTAATTTACACTTTTTAAAAACTTAAGATTACTTTTATTTTGCCCACAGACGCTAGAAGAAGAATAATGGATACTCCAGGACTGAAGTTTCAGGCAGCTATGAGCTGTCATATTGGTGCTGGGAATTGAACCCTGGCCTTTTGGAAGAACAATCAGTGCTCTTAATCCCTGAGCCATCTCTCCAGCCCCTGACTAGATTACATTTAAATTTACAAGTGTGTCGGTGGTAGCTTTAAGACTGCTGTGCTGGTTGACAGACAGATCCAGGCTTCCTTAAGACTTAGAATAAAGATCTTCACTCACGACAAAAGTCTTTACTCATCTAAAGCTTGCCTCAGCCAGGACCAGAAAGGGCTCCCTAATGACTGAGTTTCTTCTGCCAAGGACTAATGTTTGTGTTTGCAGAAGTTTGGAATTTCTCCTTTACTTTCTGAAACTTTTGCCATGATATCCTTTAAGCAGCTGCTCTGGCCCCTCCTCGACTTTGTAGAGTATCCCTTTTATTCAGAACAGCCTTTGTCATGACAGCTTCTGCCTTAATG
The DNA here is from genome assembly GCF_943737965.1 of Phodopus roborovskii. Classification (NCBI taxonomy): domain Eukaryota; kingdom Metazoa; phylum Chordata; class Mammalia; order Rodentia; family Cricetidae; genus Phodopus; species Phodopus roborovskii. The sequence continues at coordinate 14,923,159 of NW_026125444.1, read as the reverse complement.
CTCCAAATTGGGTGGCGGCTCCCCTTGTGTGCAAAGCCATTGGCAGGGGCAGCAGGTGACCCCTCCCAGACGCTCTCCAGAGTGGGGACACTGTTCTGGACTTTGTCTGCCATTCTTGGCTTAGTCTTTTCCTCTGCATGCTAGGCAAGCTCTCCACCACTGAGCTAAAACCTTGGCCCTCTTTTTATTTATTTATTTTGTGTGTGTGTGTGTGTGTGTGTGTGTGTGTGTGTGTGTGTGTGAGACAGGCTCTCACTAACTTTCCTGGGCTGGCCTTGAACTCACCCTGTACCCCAGGCAGGTCCTGAACTTGTCCTCCTGCCTCAGCCTCTGGAGCTGCTGGAATTTAGACCTGTGCTGTAGGCCCACCATGAAGTGTGTTGTTAATAACTTTTTAAAATAGGTCAGTGAGTCCTTACATCACTGAAAAATGCCTTTGTTCTATCCCGAAGCTTGATGGTCATTTTTTTTGGCTATTGAACTCAGAGGGTTTCTGCTCTAAACTGCAAAGGCCTATTCTGTCTTCACTGTGGAGTCATGAAAACTTCTCATGCCACTTTAATGTTTATTGGGATTTTATATATCTTCTCTGAGCGTTTTTTGCTCATTTTCTTTGTCTCTGGAATTTGAGGCTGACAAGCTCCTGCAGATAGATACTCAGTCTTGGCTGGATTGACTCAGCAGGCTCTTTAAGGACTCACAAGCTTCAGGGCTGAGAATTTTCCTCTATTATTTATTTGATAATTTCCTGTCAATTTTCCCTGTAGTCTCTTTCTGGGATGCCTATTAGTCCAGCATGAACCTTCCCAATTGATTCTCCCTTCATCTCTGTTATCTTTTCCATACGTCTTGTTAGCCTGCTTTCCGGGAGTTCTCCTTGGCTTCGGTCTGCAATTCTATTGGATTTTTACAATTCTGCTTTCTGGGAGAGCTACTTCCCTCTCCTTCAGTTCCACTGAATATTTTCTTCTGGCAGCCATTTAAAAAATGTTTTCATTTCCAAGAGCATTTTCTTCCATGGAGTTTTCCCTTTCACGGCTCTCCTGGTGGATATAAATGTGAGCTTCTCTTGCTTTGTTTTTAGATCTTTCTGTTCTTCACATTATTCCTATTCCCTCGGGGTCTTCTTTTTCTCTTTCCTTCCCTCAGCTTCAGCCTTGTTGAAGGCTATCCCCTTGAGTTTAGGACATATGGGGCAGTGCCTGTTTATAGGCTTAAAAAGAAGACATTGCAGGGGAGAGATGGCTCAGTGGTTAAGAGTACCTATTGCTCTTGCCGAAGACTGGGGTATGGTTCCCAGCATCCATACAGCAGCTCACAGCTGCCTGCAACTCCAGTTCCAGGGGTCCAATGCCTTCTTCTGACCTTTGAAAGTACCTGCACACATGTGGTGCACATCTGTAAGCTCAGGCATGCAAACATACACTTAAATATTTAAAAGTTAGACATTGGTTACTTAAGAGCTGTACACATGTCCATGAGGTTTGCTCAATAGCTAAGTTTGGATGAAAGCCATTTCCCATATGTAGGGACCCTTAGCTGTTCCAAGAAGAAGCTTCTAATCCTCTGACTGAAGGACAGACAGAACTCTGAATGAAAACAGTTTGCTCGATAAGGCTGTGGATTGTTTCAAGTATCCTACCACCTCAGACCCTTTGTAGACAACCTCCCATCCGGTTCTCCAAGGAGAGGACACGCCCCCTTCTCTTGCTACTCTAAGTTAATGCTTCCTCACCCTTCGCAACACGGCCACCTTATACCACCCCCTGCTTTTGGTCTTGAAGAATTTAATGGAAGCTTCCCTCTGAGCATAGCCTTTCTCCATTATTCCATTGCAATGATTTCCTCCTTTAAACAACCCCACTCCCTATAACTCTGGAGGAGCCTGAGCAGGGCAAGGAGACAGAGATATGCATTAACTTGTTGCTCTGTGGGATTTCACTCCTGGGTGAGTTCCTGGAGATCAGTGATGTTTCTTCATCTTCTCTGCTCCTGAAGCATGGTTGGCCAAGAATCTATAAAATAGCCATTGAACTAAATTATCCAGTTTCTCCGAATCCCTCACTCTTAGTACAGTGTCTAAATTGGCCCGTATAACAAGAGTTACCCAAATCAGGCCACTTAGAGCAAGATTCTGTCTGGATAGAAATGTTAGGGATGGACAGATTGAAGTGTGTAGGGACAGCGGCACCCACACATATCAGGAAGTTCTCCTGTAGAGCTGCCACTTCCTTTATAGCCTTGAAGGACATTCCCAGGACTGTCAAAGGCAGGTGGTACTGAGTGGCAGGCTCTGTTCTTCCTATGCAATCATTTGTAAACACCAGCTCCCTGGTGATGGAGCACACTGCTCGCTCAGACGGGTTGTAAGTTCCCACCCTGGAGTTGTTCAAGCAAGGAGAGTTACTGTAGAGGGAACTCGACTCACGGGCTGAAAAATTGGACTAGGTCCTCTTGCAACTCTACCAAGATTGAACAGCCTCTTTTATAGCAAACCTTTGATAATAGTTGTTATCCTGAAATAAAATAACAGGAAAACCTATTTTCAAGAAAAAAGGTTTTGGAAGGGGTCAAGACCAGGCTGGAGAAATCCACAGAAACAGCTGACCTGATCAAGGGGGAGCTCATGGACCCCAGACTGATAGCCGGGAAACCAGCATAGGACCGACTCAGATCCCCAGAATTTGAGTCTCAGTTAGAAGGCCTGGGCAGTCTAAGAGACCTCAGACAGTGAAACCAGGATGTATCCCTAGTGCACAAAAGGAGCACATTCCCCATGGAGGGATACTCCCTTAGCCTAGAGATGAGAGGGAGGGCCTAGGCCCTACCCAAAATGACTTGACAGATTTTGATGATTCCTCATGGATGGTTTCACCCTCCCTGGGAAGTGGATGGGGGATGGGATGTGGGGTTTGATGGTGGGTATGGGAGGATGGGAGGGAGAGGGAACTGGGATCGATATGTAAAATAAGAAAAAATATTAAATAATAATAAAAAGTAATTTGGAAAAAAATCAATATAGCTCCCTAATTGATACACAAAATTAAAATGACTTAGTTTATAACTCACAACGACAGAGCATATATTCCAACATGTAGAAGAATAATCTCTTCTCAGCTTATATACAGGAATGGCCCTAGAGGGCTCAAGGGTATTAATGTGTAAATTCCACTCACAGATTATTGTGAATAGTGTTTCACTGCTTGGGAAAATGTGTGAAAGCTGTGATAGACAAGGGACCCATCAAGGTGTTTGTGCAAGCCTGTTTTGTGCACTGCACATAGCCAGGCATGCCTGGCCTCCTCCTTCTAAATGCCAATGGAATCAGGATGACCAAAGTCACCACTGCTTAAGAACCACTAGACTAAAGGATCACAAAGCTCCCCCCACCCCTGAGAGTCTCCCAAGGGCTGAAGAGCAAACCACCAGTGGTAAAAGCAGAGGACTCCTATGGCTAGAGCCAGCTGCAAGTCTGGAACAGAGCAGCAGCTGCAGCAAGGGGAACCTGAAAGTCTTCCCTCCCTTCCTCCAGACATCTCCATGCACACAGTCAAGGAACCAGTAGCCCCAGTATTTTTCTCCTTTATACGGGAGGCTTACCAATAGGCTGTAACTGCCCCTGCATTTAACTTTTATCAGGCAACTAATGGCATCCATGTATCAGTGGTGTTCCCTGCCCCCAGCTCTCTCTCTCTCTCTCTAAAATTCCCAAACCTGAAGAAAATGAGTCACCTTCACAGTCCTTACCTCCTGAGCCTCTGTGGCTGGAAACAACGTAACACAGTGCAGGTTGTTGGGGCCACAGCAGACGGGGCCCACCAACTCCCACCTGCATCCTGTTCCCAGGAGGCTTAGCCCACTATTCCCTTGCTGGCAGGTGTGTGAGCCTCTCCCCAAGGGATACAGAGGACAATGAGTACCACTTTAACGCGCCCCCTCTCCAAGATGAAGTCTCTCTGTTCTCAGAATGACTAGCAGTTCCCTTCTCTCCCTCCTCATCCTTCACCAGATTTGACTCATCCTCTCTGCTCGAAACTGTCTCATTTCCTCTAACCCAAACAGGAAACAAAGCCCAATGCGTTTTTTTTGCCTCTCTGTGAAACAACAGTTCCATTGTCCCGGCTTCCCTCCACCATGAAGCAACGCCCACACTTGCATCTTCAGTACCTTCTACCCTTGTGATCTGCTTTCTCCAATATTGCATCCACCTGGGTCACTAATGGTCTAACCATTAACTCCTGTTTCCAGCCTTCGTCTCCGGCTTAAATTCTCTGCAGCATTTGATGCTGTGAATTATGCTGTCTGTGCCCACCTGGAGTCTCCGGTTTTGTTTCCCTTTTCTGACCTACTCTCTCGTGATGAGTTTGTTGGCTGGCTCCCTCTCCCTGCTCCATCCTCTTTTCCTTTCCGGTCTCTCTTTCCCTGTACACGGAACAGTTCAGTGTGCTGTGGACCTCCCTTTCTCCTTCTCTAAGTTCTGGCTTTTCACTCCCACGGTTTCGAGAACCCCCAAGTACTGTGGGCTCTCAGACCCACATGCTTTCGACTCCCTTCCTTGGTTATGTCCCCAAACACACAGTGGGCTGATTAGCACACTCAGCTTCACACGCCTCTACCTCACTGAGTGGTGCCTCCTCTACCTGCGGTCTGCACTCAAGTCTTACTCAGTTTATGTCCCTTATACCTGCTCCTAAACCCAGGGGCTCCTCCAAGGGAACCCTCCCAAGCTCCCGCTTCTACCCTGGGCCTTTGTGTGCTTTTCTGGAATCCTCCAACTCGGAGAACAAACGACTTATGACATCCCTCTTTCTCATGCCAGAAACTTCCATGGATTTTTCATTGTGCATAGCCATGATTCCTCTGAAGGGGCTAGCACACCCTTTACGAGCCTGTCCTGTCCATCTCACCCGCAGTCACCCTGAGCTTCTGTAATCAGCTGCATCGGACTGCAGGGTTCCTTTGCCCCAGCACTGAGAAGGTCACATTCCTTGTATTCTCATGCAGGATGTTCCTCAAGCTTCAACGAGTTCTGGCATCACCTTGGTGTTATAATTGACAGCTGTGCGCCCACTTCACCCCCATTCCTCTTTGAATAAGTGGTGCCCAGTGAAGTTTCTACATCCCGATAAGCCTCTCCACCAATGGGGCAATTCAAATCAGACCAAATCAAACCGAATTAGAAAAAGCCCACTTCAATGGATACAATGCTCAGGTTCCAAGATGGCCTTCCAGTCCCCCAGAGAGGAGACCAGGCAATGGGAGACAGAGACCGGGAAAACCACAAATCTGTTTCCTGGGAGGTAGTTTAAATACCCTGTGGGGGTGGTCTTGAGCATCTCTGGAGGAGGGGTCATCATTTGGTGGGCTTTCTGAGATGCAGCAGGGTTTAGAGGAAGATAGGGGATAGGGGCTTGGGTGGAACTTCCACCAGAACATTCCAGACTCTTTGGGTATGTGGATGCCAGGGGCTGGGGCGAAGCTTCCACCAGAAAACCCAGCATGGTACCAGCAGGTAGCAAGTTATCAACAGAATGACCAAGTTAATGAGTCAGCAGCGGGATTGATTGGTTTTTAGGGAAGAGAAAAAAAAAATCTGCCTTTTCATTCTCTCATAGACTTTTAAAACGTTATTTAATTAATTTACAGATTTCTGTATTTGTTTGTTTGTTTTGAGGCAGAGTCTCACTGTACAGCTCTGGCTGGCCTGAAACTCACTCTGTAGACCAAGCTGGTTTCAAACTCACAGAAATTCTGCTTTTGCCTTTTGCCTATTGAGTGCCTCACTAAGCCATTTTTAAGATGTATATATATGACTTGGAAGTCTTGCTAAATGATGCTAATCCAGTAGGGCCAGGATGGGCCTGAAACTGTGTTTCCAACAGGCTGCCAGGGCCTCTCAATACAGCTGGCTTTTGCTGGGATGGGCTTGAAGACAGGGTTTCTTTGTGTAACAGCCCTGGCTGCCCTGGAACTTGCTTTGTATACCAGGCTGGCCTCAAACTCACAGAGATCTGCCTCTTTCTGCCTCTGGAGTGCTAGGATTAAAGGTGTGCACCACCAGCTCCAGCCTGATGCTTTTTGACCACACTTAGAGGAGCCAGGTTAGATTCCAATACAATACTCTAACACTTTGCTGAAAAGGGACACTGGAGAGCTCTCTAAATTCCTAATGGTCTTGGTGAGTATATTGGGCTAGGAAGATAGCTTACTGGATATAGCATTTGCATAAAGCCCTGGGTTCCATCCCTAGCACTGAATAAAACTGAGTATAGCAGAACATGTTGGTAGTGTGTGAGCCCCAGCATTCAAACCGTACAGGCAGGAGGATGCAGAGCTTAGGGTCATTCTTAGCTACATTGCAAATTTGAAGCCAGCCTGAGACACTTGAGGGCCTGTCTCAAGAAACAAAAACAAGAAAAAAAGTTCATTAATAAAAGCGTCTAGAGGAAGGAGTCAAAAGCCAGTGTATAATGTGGTCGAAGACTGCCCTGGCCTGTTTCAGTTGGAGGCTCCTCAGCCCCGGGTGCTCATTAGAATTGCCTGGGGGAGCGTTTTTTACAAACCTTGATGCCTGGACCACACCTGTATTAATTAAATCAGGATCTCTGGAGTGGACCTGAGCATCCTTTAAGTTCCTTAGGTGAATTTTCCAATATTCCCCCACCCCACCCCGGGGTGGAAGTCGTTGTCTCCAGGCTGTGTTTCCAATGAAATGGCCATTTATATGGGGGGGGGGGGTTTACAAATGCAGAGAAGGTGTAAAGTCAGATTGACTCCCCTTCCCCGTTGTTCTCCTGTTAAGTGCTGAATAACAACAAAGGAGATAATTCTGACTCACTTCAGTGTGTCCTTCTCACTCTGCCTCACTTCGAGCTGATTTCCCTGGAAGTCATGAAGATGTGTCCACACAGGATCCTGTCTTCACCTCACTAATAAGTCGGGACCCCTTGAGTTCAACCGGCCAGACTGCCTGTCTGCAGGAAAAGTCTCTCATTTTTACAAACTCACAGCTAGAATACCAGCCGGGGAGCAGATGGTTTGTTAGCAGCCAGGCCACCAAAGGGGAGCCACAAGGGCATGGATTTGCCTCAGACTGAGAGGAGGAAGCAAACACGGGACCTTTAAAGCAGGCTAGCCTCAGCCTAGAGGCTACACAGTGGGCTGTTCAGCCCTACACCGAGCCCGCTCACCCACTCACTCACCCGCTCCTGGTAACACATGGTACGGTGCAGCCACCTGAGCTGGGCAATGAGCCCCCAAGCGTTCATCAGTGTCCATCCTCAGGCACTGTGTCTGGACAGCCACGCTGATGGGAAGGTAGATCACATGACAAACACAAAGGCAGTAGAAACTCTAAACCTCAGGTAAAGGGGCTAGGGACAACAGGAGGGACATTCCAGGCTGCACAGGAACTTTTGAGACATTAAAAAAAAAAAAAAAGAGGTGCATTTATCTGAAATTAAAACTTATGTGGCATTTATCTGTTAAGTCCTGTAGGAAGGAAAGGAAAGAGCTAGAAGGTACAGCAAGTGCTAGGACTCACAGGGAAGAGCCTCCTGGCTGAGCCAAGTTGGAACTCCAAGCTTCGGAGATCTGAAACTAAGGTGGAAAACTAGCTCACATTTAACCTTGGCCAGCCAAGTCCAGTCACTTCCCTGAGGCAGGTCAGAGTGGCGGAGGTGAGCCTGGGCTGATACATCATCCACCATGTTACCATTGATCCACTACAAAGGACTGAGTCAATGTGGCTCTTCTAGACCCAACTAGGCCACACCTGTACTGGCATCCACTTTCTCTGTAGATGGGGCTATTTATTCCAGAGATTAGAGTTATTAAAGATTCACAGCACTATCAAACTAGAAGAAACTCCACGCTCATCCATCTTCCTGCAGTTCCTGCAGAGAAGTCTGTGCCCAAGGAAGAGTAAGTCTGCCCCAAGCCACACAGCAGGGGACTGAAGGGGCTGGGACCCAGTTCTCCGCAATAATGGAGTCAGCTATGCCATGCTCTTGAACCCACTCTGGCCTTCACCACTGAAATTCTGGGGCCTTAATATGTAAATCAATTCACCAGCTCTATGATCTGGAACCAGAGGTGTCAAAAGCACTCGAGACTATAACCAAAGAAAAGCTGCAGAGAATTCTGGGACGCCTGGAGACGGTTCCTCATTGTGCCTGCTTTGAGAAGTCAATGCAGACATTGCAGGGAGCACACACTAGTCAGGGGGCCTGGGCCACAGCTCAGTCCTGGTGATCATGTCTTTTACTTAGCCCCGGGCTCCTTGTAGGAAATGTAACTAACCCTCTTGCAGGGATTTCACCAGGATGAAGCAGCATTGCTTTTGAAAGCTGAACATTTCAAGTGCCGCCTTGACATCTAAGTCCCAGTGAGTCCTGACAACCGTGAGTCTCCCTGCTTTCCCCAATCCTGTGGGGAAAAATTCGCATCTGGCCAGTTCCCCTCACAACCTGATTCTCAGCCCAAAGGTCTTGCTTCCCCATCAGCCCATGAGCTGATCTGAACAATCCGTCAAATCCTCTGATGGACACTCATCATATTGTTACCATCCAGACCCTTGCAGTTTACACAGTCCTGGATGCAGCTCTGAGTGAATTCCTCATGTGGCCCTACATGGCATATACTGTCTTTCAACCCCAGACCGTGAATACATGGCTAACACACTGGTGCCAAACACATCTGATTGCGAGACTAGGTTTAGCATGTCTCCATGGCATACTTGTCTCCACCACCTCCCTCCATTCGATGCCCCATGAAAGGCATTGACAGCTGCTTCACCCACTTTCATGTTGGGAATGGAATGACATGGGCAAGAGATATGAGACAGGGTGGGCCTCACACAAGTCCACTTCCAGGGTCCACGTTGGCCCATAAAACTATTTCCATTGCAGCTTCATAACTGCAATTTTGCAGCTGTTATGAATCGTAATGCAAATCTCTGTGTTGTCTTATGGTCTTAGGTAACTCCTGTGAAAGGGTTGTTCAACCCTCAAAGGGGTGACAACCCACAGGTTGAGAACCACTGCTCTGGGGGAAGCATTGTGCATGAGCACTGTTTCTCTGTGCTAAAATGAAGCTCTCCCAGTCAACTTCACCCTTAGCAGAGCGGCTAAGGGATGCTGCAAGGCTGTAGATCCCCTAAAAGAGGCAGAATCCAAAGGCTGGGCACACATGAGACACAGGGAAGTAGACAAGGAAGACCTTGTCCCTGGTCATTTGGAGCTTGCTCAGTGCCCCTGGGCTCAGGGCTCTAGTTGGAAGTCAGCGTGGTGATCAGGCTTATATGCAGTCCTTCAGGTGAGAAACCCCCAAGCTTCTTGGCCCCACTGCCATTTTGCTGTGGAATCCTTTACTCCAGCTATTATTTAGGGAGCTGGGAGATGCAAGAGAGGGCTAAGGGTTGGGTTGAGATGGTGCTGGTCAACCTGAAGCTAGCTATTCTTTATCCATACCTCCATGGAAGCTCTCTAAGGTGAGACGTCTGGTTTCCCATCAGAGACAAGCCCAAGCTTGTCTCTACAGGCGCAGGCTGAGACCTTGCTGAAAAGAGATCTTCACCAGGCAGCAGAAAAGTTACCACCTGACCTGGATCTGCCTTTCCCAAGTGCCAGGGTGTCCCAGCAAGTCAGGATCCCCGGCATTTTATGAACAAAGGAGCCAGATCTCAGGTGCTAACACAACATTGCCCAGGCACCCTCAGAACGAGCCGCCGACTCTCAAGCTATGGGTGTGTCACTAATCCCCCTCATGCAGATGGAGAACCTAAGAGGTTCATGGTGAAGACTGGCTTAAGCATCAGCATGGGGCTGAAGGGCGCACCCAGGCCTAGGCTGGAACTTCCTATAGAATGCCTGGCCATGAGAACCAGGAGCTTGTCATGCCTGCAGTCAGACAAGGAGAACCCAGTAAATACCATGTGCTGGCTTCTTGGCCCCTCCTTGAGGACCCGGCTCTGAATAACTAGAGAAGCCAAGCTTATAACACAGGACACACTTCCTTGTGTCTGCTTGAGCATGGCCACTCTTCCCTGAGGTCATAGCCAGATGTTACCCAACTGAACATGGAGGGATGCCAGGGAGCCAAGGAAACTTGGCATATGACCAGATATGGGGCCAGGTAGACGGCAGCAGCTCAGTAGTCCTAGAAGAGTGAGTTTTGGCTGGAAGACTCTGGGGAGTTCATTGACCTCTAGTAGAGGGCATATCTTACTGTTTGCATGCGTATCCACACTGCCACCTCTTAACCTGGTCACACACGGCTTTTCTGCTATGAAATGGATTCATTTTGGAGAGCAGCCATTTCCTTGGACCTCTCGGAACCCGAGGAAACACTGAGGCTTTCACGGGAGCTGTGGTATGAAAAGGAAGTCCCTGGACTAGAATGACTGCCACCTCTCTTTCCTCGCTCCCAGCCAGGGAGTCTTTTCTTTGCCTTGCCCTGGTAGCTCAGCAGCAAACAGAACAATGGCTGTTTCAGAGGAAAGGCCATTTCCTGCTGACAGAGTGTGTGCCCACTCCAGGCCCCAGAGCTTCTGCAGAGGGGGGGGTGGCCACCTCCCCAAGGCTAGACCTCATCTGGTGCTATTGACCTTGGCAGTGCAATGACAACAACTGGATCTGCCCTGGGTCAGATCTGACAAGGTTGGCCTAATCCCTAGTGCCCATAGAGAGTGTCTAATGATGAGAGCTGTCTGGAGCTCAGGCTTCAGAGTGGAAGGGGCTCTGCTTATCTCTGAAACAGGGAGGAATGGGACGGAAAGACATAACTTCTCTCTGTTTTCTTCTGCTCATCCGTGGACCAACTGGGATAGCGCCTAGCTATATCAGCTCTTTTGGGGGGATCTGGGATGACAAGGAGCCTTGGGAAAGGGAGGGCCCAGGTGTGTCTGGGACAGTATCACAGCATCTTGCTGGTCATGGCTCCCAGGATGGAGTGAGCTGTAGGCACAGTCGCTGTGTCCTTTATCCTGGACTTCACGTGTGCTGTGGTGTATGTGCTGCTGTCTCCAGCTTGATGAGTGGCCACAACCTAGTAAATGTGACTTGCATAGAAATCTGTCGTACACACACACACAACATGTGTCCCTGGAGGCTTTCTGGGAAGCCCAGGACACACTCTCATAAGAACCTTCTCAAGTACTATTCCATACAGAGTTTCTGAACCATGACAACATCTGAACCCTCTGACCACTGGTGTGGGGTCATCTCACCCTAGATCTCAGACCCGAGGAAGCCTGGATAAGGGAAAGAGACAAAAGGGGGTGTGAGAGTAGAGGGGGTGTGTCTTAAGGCCTTCCCATTCCCAGCCTTCTGCGTTCAGAAGGCTGGCTTGCCTTTTAGGGAGTGGGAGTCTCTTTATTCACTTCATGAATTGAATGGAGAAAGGGGAGCTTGTGGCAGAGCAGCCTGTTTAGAATCACCTATCCCTTAAAGGTAGCCTGGAGTTCCCGGCCACCCGACATAAAAGATTCCTGCGTGGTGTGTATGTTGAGGGGCTTCAAGAAGGATCTAGATTCGAGTTCTGGAGTTAGTTAGAATCTGAGAAAAGCTGGGACGGGAGGGGTAGACTGAGGCTAGGGTCTGCTCACTCCCAAGCCTGACTCCCAAGGTTGGCCTAGGAAGAGGGAGAGGCTACATAACAGCGGGCCTGGAGCTGTCCATTCCTGGGTGCTGAAATCGGAGAGCAGCGGCCTAAAAGGAGGAACCCTGAAGAGGTTATGCCTTAGCCACAAGTTAGTGGGGGCGGGAGAAAGGGATTCCCCTCTCAATCCCCCTCTTCTACTTATCCTCAAAGGAAGCGCACGAACGAGTTGCTGCAAGAAGATAGGTTGAGCTTTGAGAAGTAAGCAGCCATCTAAAGCTGTGGTCAGCTTGGGGGAAAGCGGCCCAGGATCCTCCCAGGGAGTAAGGTGCAATCTGGGCCAACTGTGTCGGGGACCAGCAGGGAAAGGACCCTGGACTTCTCTCTGACCTCCTGCACTCAGGAAAGATTCCGAGAATGCAAAGCGAGGAAGGATACATAAGGCGTTCCCATGTACATGAGTGGCACAGACACATTTGCACATAGACCCCTCGGGGGAGGTGCACACACACTATATGAACACACCGAATACATCCAAGCAGTTCTGTTCACTCTAAAAAAAAACAGCACTGGCTCCCACCAGGCCACCAAGGTACCTCTCCAGTATCACCATGACCCTTGTGGCCTGGACGTCCCTCCCGCTTTGCATCTGGGCCTCAGATGGTGACCCCAAGGGAAGCACGGCCAGTAAGGAAGCCCTAATTCTAGCCTGAGACCAGGGAAGATGCTGAAGTGGGGCAGTCGGCTCTTGGGCCCACAAAGAGGGAGTGCGGCTGACTGCAAGGGTAGCTCCTAAGACATCCCTTCTTTCCCAAACGCCCATTTATGGTGCCAGGACAGTAGAGGAGAGCAGACGGAAGTGTGTCTCCCTCCCAAACTGAAGACACCCAGAGGACCAGCGCGTACCTGTGCGTGGGAGGCCTCGCGTGGAGCCCCCTCAGCGAGTCCGGACCTGCTGGCTCCTCTGGCTCCCCTTGGATAGATGTGGGTTAGGAGTGGGGGTTACCCTGCTTGCCCTCCACACCGCCTCCTGGACGTCCGTGGGCAACGGAGAAACTCCGTCCCCGGCAGTGGGAAGTTGCCCGTGTTAGAGCGCTGGGAGGGGGTGTCCTCCGGTCTCTGGGCTTGGCCAGGGCTGCTGCGCCCCCGCACCTGCCGCCCTCACCACCTTGCCAGCACCCTCCCGCCCGCAGACTGCGCGGAGCCTGAAAGCCGGGAGCCCGCCCGCCCTCCCGGAGAGTCTGCTGCTGACCTGCATTGACGTCATTGCGTCATTAGGTTTCCCCTGGAAACACTGGCTCGCCCGAAATAGTAACACATTAATTCAGGCCGGGGGAGCAGGAGAGACTGTTTGTAACCCTGCAGCTAACTCTGCGCGCGAGCGAGCGCGCAGCAGCCCCCACCCCTCCCGAGAGCAGTGCCGGCAGCGCTCGCATACTATTTTGAGAACAAAGGAAGGCAAATTATAGAATCCCAGAGAGAGGAGGAGAGAAGGAGAGAGAGTTCGGGGGACGCCGAGACCCTCTCGCCTTGCACGCTCAGACACCCACGGACGCACACACGTGTGCACACCACATCTGGGTCTATACATCCTCGAATGGGTGGGTCCCTCGTTCAGGCTCTTTCATGGACCTGCTGTGGTGTGCGCCTGAGTCCGAGTACCCAGGATAGGTTCGAATCAGGATATAAACGTCCTACAGGGTTTGAAGGATTCGCTTCCTCCCACTACCCGCGGTCCACCTTCCTTCCACCTAGGGTCCAGGGCAACCCTGGGGCCAGAGCGTGAGACACTCCTTCCGGAAGCAGGGACACCTCCTACTGTGCCCCGCCCTGAGGATGGAGGAAACCCCCGCAGGGATCCATTCTACAGATTCGCCCCACCCCTGGGTGGAGGATGGGGTGGACAGCTCTGGCGTGGTCAGGGAGGGGGCCTCCTCTTGGAAGGTTGACTGCTTTGGGAAAGTCTGAGGATCCGGTTGCTGTCATAAGTTCCAGAATCATTTAGACCAAAAAAGTGACCGACTTCTCTGAGTGCCACTCTACTCCTGGGACAAGCCAGGGATGGCGTAGCAGGCTGTCTGTCCAAGGGGAGCTCTTAATCTCAGAGATCCTTAGTGTCTGCATTTCCCAGTCTGAGCCCTTTCAGTCTCTTTCCTCCAGATCAAAATAGCAAGGGCCTAGTTTAGGGCTGTCAGCCAAGTCCAGGAGGTGGCCGCTGAACCGCCCAGAGCTCTGCCCAGGCAAAAGGCCAGCATGCAAATTCGGTAGGGGTTTGCTGCGGGTCCTGCGGGCCTGGTATTAAAATGACCCTTGCCTTCCCCTTTCTCAGGAGGCTCCCAGGAGCCTAATGAAGGGTTCCTAGAGGTTTGTTTCATTCCCCTCTAATGTCACTCACTCTTAACAGAGAAATACGTGGCTTGTGTCCCACGTGTGTCTGCCTGTCCTTGTGTCCAGAACCCACCTTTCCCTCTGGTAAAGGAAGGACCGACTTTCACACATCACCTGGTAGCTTCCACTTAACCACACTGGAAGCTCAATAATCGCACTGAGACAAACAAACCTACCTGTCTCTATCAGGTAGCAGACACACTAAGAACAAAATTAGGAATAGAGACGCAGTGTGGCTGGCTCCTGGGGAGCTGTGTGGTTCAACCTCCATAGGTCCTTTTCTCTCCCTGGGCCAGAATGTCCTTAACTGTAAAATGAGGCCAAGAGTCCTCTTATTTAAATTACTGTTTCCCTTGCTCTAACAAAAGCAGTTTAGGGAAGGGAGGGGCTTATTTTGGCTCATGGTTTGAAGAAATCCAGTCCATCACCGTAGCGAACTTATAGCCTCTCTTTCCATACCATCCACCAGCCTCTGTGTGCGTCCCCTCCCCCAGGAAGGCAGCTCTAATGCTTTCAAATTCAAGTACCAGTGAGTGGTGGTAATAGTAATAGCCGTGTGTGGTGATTTGCCCCCCCAACACACACACACACACACACACACACACACACACAGTTATTTTCCAGCAGGACATGCACCGAGCCTACATGGTCTGAGCATCTATCCAACATCCTTCCCCTACCCAGAGCTTTTGTCCCGTTAAACTGTGTCCTTGTCTGGCTCCCCACCTGGACCACTGCAGGGATCTTATAGTGCTCCCACTCTGTTTAATCAATTCCTTCTGACGCAACAACCAACTCGTGTTTGTGAACAGAGCTAGGTAATCCCTCTCTTAAGCATCTATTTCCATGTACCAGCCTCCCCAAAACTCAGACCAAGTGTTGACTCCCTGTTGCAGGCCTCTCTGATTGCCATGGTTGTAGGATTTTATGTCATTACTCTCTGACCAGGAAGGAGATCCTGGTTTACAGGCGTACAGCCTTCTTCTGGATGAATCTCAGAGCTGGAAGTGGATCTCACATGTTAGGGTTCCAAAGTACTCCCCCAAAAAAAGGCCATGCTGGTGAAAATGTCCTAACAGAATGACTTTAATCAAGTAAACAGGGGGATTGTTATTGGGTAAACAACAGCCTAATGGGAGACTTTTGTTTGCCAGAAAAGGTTTCCTTCACCAGATCACTTACTGTGACCTGGGCATCTAGTTCCGGGCCAATCCAAACAGTCCAGATTAGCTCAAAGGCCTTACCCTGCTGATTGTTATATAAAATCCACTTGCTTTCCTGCCATGTTGCTTCTCTCTGCCCCCCAAGAGATGGCGTTGGCAATTTGATCCTCAATAAACCTTTCTTTCTGTCCGTGGAGTGGTGCCCTGATTGGCACTCACTCCGTGGGTGAGTTCTGTGTGGCCTATCTATGCCAGCACGCACATTGCACAGTGAGTGCTCAGGAAAGAGCTTCCACTCTGAGCTTTGCAGGCTAAATTACATCATCTGTACCAGCACGAGAAAACCAGTGGTGATGCTGACTGTGGGGCCAGGACAACTTGGTACACACCTGCCGCTTGGCTGCACTATCGCCATACCAGGCTTGGTGGGGACCAAACAGAAAGTAGACCTGAAGTTTCAGCTTAGCCTGGGGCAACACCTGACTCCAGGAGCGACCACAAGCTGGGACCACCTGGTCACCATCCACGGGGAAAGTACCAAACGTTCCAAAGGAAATTCCTAACGTTCCAACCATTGCAGATGGGATCTCCCAAGGTCCCTTAGCCTAAGCACACACCCATCCCCTTTCACCAAGACCCCTAGACAAATGTCAGCCAATCAGGCTCTTGAACCCTGAAAATCCCCTCACCTTCAACCTCTACTATGGGAAAAACCCTACCCTGCCTGGGCTGGGCACTCTCTGCACTCAACCAGTGCATTGGACAGACAGCGAATCCAAGCTTAAGCTTGAATAAAGGCTCTTTGCTTTTATATACAGGACATGGTCTCCTTGTTAGTCTTTGGGGGACTCCGTGATCTGGGCATAACTCTGACTGCTGTGGGTTTCCACCAGAAAAGCCCATTCACACACCAGTCTAAGCCAGTAGAAGGTCATTATTAGAAGGCTGGTGTCTACACTGGGTGTTTGGGATCTCAGTGTAGCCTTGAGCCTTCCTTAAGGCAAACTTTCAAGCACAGAAACCATGTTCTGTGTTGATATACTTCAGTTAACAAGAACAGTTAGCCAGAAGCACAACTACGGAAGCCATAAAGCAAAGTTAGTACATTTGGAGACTTTCCCAGAACTGTGAACTTTGATGGGTTAAGCTTTGTTTTAGTTTCGGTAAATGGTGTTGTCTATGTGCTGAGTTTTATAACCTAACCTGAATGGTACTTCCATCATGAAGTCAGTTGTGTTAAAGTCTGGGGCCCTACTAAAGTCTGGGGACTTGTTACACTGATGATAGCTCTGCAGGCCTGAGCTGGGAGAGGCAGATCTGGAATATGTCTCAGGCTACCCAGCTCCTGGAGGAGCCACCCCAGGCCAGTGTCTTTCCCACTTTTCCTCCACCCTGAGGGAGACTGCAGTAGTGTGTTTGACAATATGTCAGGATGAGGGGAAGAACGAAGAGGTTCACAGTCTTCCCAGTGAGCTGCTGTATGGGAAAGTCAGTGTCTACAGTCACAGAAGAGACCCCAATCCCACCCAGGTCCACAGCAATGTCTGGGGCAGCTGCTAGCTCTCTCCACATACAGGCCTATAACTAGTTCTCTCTTTTGCCCAGCCTATCTTGGCCACATTGCTCCAAGACTGTCTTAATTTCTACTGCAAGCCTCTAGGGGCCTAATGGGTCTTTTGCTCTAATACTTTTGAGCTTGAGTTAAGAACAAAAGATTTCTCAGTGTGGGAAGAGGTGGCCACAGACCTCTACACTCTGGGGTGTTCCTAGGGCCTCTCCTGCCATTCTAGAGACCTCTATCAAAGGACCTCAGTCAGGCAGGCCCCAGGAAATTGGACTAGTTGTGAGGAGGCGTGGGCCTGAGGAAGTGAAGCTTCAGGGCATGTGTATGCATGGCGGGCATTGGAGCACACTGGAGGCGCCTGGAAGGTGGTTTGGAATACAGGAACCTCTCATCACTGACTGGACTGGCTGGAGGAGGTGACAGATTTCAGACTGGAGTACTATTTGGAGCGCTTGCTTCGGGCTCATTCGTTTCTGCTGCCTTCTGCCTTCCTCTGATGATCTTCAGTTCAAAATCATTGAAAGAAAGAACCGGAATGACTCAGGTAAGAACTTGGATGACACAGGCCTCCTCACAGAAGTCAGAGCTTTCTGGAGGAAGCAGGGGGCCGGGGAACCCTCTCCTGCCTCAGCCCCTCCACCCAAGGCCTTGTTCTCAGGGTGTGTTTGTATTGTTTCTGTTTTTGAGATAGGGCCTCACTGTGTGTTCCTGGATGGCCTGGAACTCATTGTGTGGACCAAGCTGCCCTCACACTCACAAAGCTTGGCCTTCCCAGGGCCTTGTTTGTAGCCCTGCAAAGGCAAAGTGAGTAATATGAGAAACAGAGTCAGGAAGGAAAGGCCCAGGTTTGTGATCAGAACTCGTTTCTAATTCCAGCATGTCGTGAATCAAGACAAGGGGGTCACTCCTCCCCCCACCCCCAACTCCAGACTCTCAGCCACCTGTTTTATAAACGGGTGGAGGATGTCAGCAGAGGTGTGGGAAGCTGCTGACAACCTCAGCTTCGGTGTAGACTGGTTCAGAGCTACAGCAACAGGTGGCAGAGTCGTCTACTCTCTTGGGATTGGCAGTAGTTAGCTGGCCTTGGTGAGCATAGGCCCTCTCCTTCCAGCCAGCCCTCCATGTGAAGTGTGCTGGTTTAAATGGGAAAGGCCCTCACGGGCTCATACACTTGAATAGTTGGTCCACAGTTGGTAGGACTGTTCAGGAAGGATTAGGAGGTGTGGCCTTGTTGGAGGAGGTGTGTCATTATGGGGTGGACTTTGGGGTATTTTATATTTTTTTGTTGTTGTTTTGAGACAGGGTGTCTCTATGTAATCCCGGTTTTCCTGGTATTCACGTGGGCTGGCCTTGAACTCAGAGGTCCGCCTGCCTCTGTCGCCTAAGTGCTGGGAGTAAAGGCGAGCAGCACCACCACCTGGCTTGGCTTTGAGGTTTTCAAAGCTTACACCATTCCCAGTTAGCTCTCTGTGTCACAGGCTTGTTTGTGGATCAAGAGGTGATGATGGGAGATGTCATTCTGTAAATATGTTTCGCTTATTGGTTAATGAATAAAGCACTGTTGGCCAATAGGAAAGCAAGATAGGCGGGACTAGGAGACAAGGAGGAGAGAGGAAGGAGTAGGGAAGAGTTCCAAGATGAAGGACCTACAGAGTAGGAAGCTGGTCTCTCTCTCTGGTAAGATAAGACCATGTGGAAATTCTTAGATTCATAGAAATGGGTTAATAATTAAGACAGAGCTAGCCAATAAGAAACTAGTACCTGGCCAACAGAATTATATCAAATACAGAGTCTCTGTGTGTTATTTGGAGTTGGCACAGTGGTGGGACCAGACCAGCAGGGAAAAACTACTCATAACAATGTGGGTTCTCAGCTCTGGCTCCAGAGCCACGCCTGCCTGCCTGCCTGCCTCCTGCTGCACTCTTCACCTTGATGGCCATGTCCTCTAACCCTCTGGGACCATGAGCCCTAAAGTAAACGTGTTCTTTTATAAGTTGCCTTGATCACGGGGTTTTGTCACAGCAATAGAAAAGTAACTAAGACATTAAACCTCATCTCTCTGACAGCCTCTTACATGCAGCAGTAGTGTTGAGGCGCCTAAGTTTTCCCCAATCATCCAGGAGACTATCCATTCATTCTATCAATCTTTAGCAACCTCAGTTGATCCAATACCACCTCTCCTTAAATTGTTCCCTTCTTATTTCCTGGCCCTTGACCACCACAAAATTGTATTATCCTGGGCTCTATGGTGATATTTTGTTTATGAGCTAACAAATAAAGCCAGCCATACTAGCCAGCCATACAGGCAGTGGTGGCACACACCTTTAATCCCAGCAGCCACACTAGTTAGTGGTAGAAGCCCGTGGTGGTGGTGGTGGTGGTGGTGGTGGTGGTGGTGGTGGTGGTGCATGCCTTTAATCCCAGCACTAGAGAGGAATGTAAGAGGGGAGGAGACAGGAGTCAGTCAGTCTGCAGTCACGCAGAGGATGGGATTGCCCTTTTGATCTGAGCTTGGGTAAGAATGCTCTCGTGGCTGACTGCTTCCTTTTCTGATCTTCAGCTTGAACCCCAATATCTGTCTCTGGGTTTTTATTATTCATGTTACAGAGCTCTGTTCAGGTATTGCTCTCAGCATCTGTTTGCCCACAGATCCAACTAGATCCTTAGAGAAGCCATCACCTCCATCATTATTTTATGGTCTCTCATGTTTGCACCTGGAATCTTGGAAGCCCTGCATGCACTCTGCTCCCTCATTCCTCTAGAACTGCTATCCACTAACCACATTCTCCTGGCTTTGGGGTTGCTTCGGATGGCCCACGGATTCAAGAACGCCACTTGGCAAGACCCTGAGTTTAAAAGCCTTGCTTTCTGATAGAGGAGCAACTGTGCTTGTTGCTGTTTGGAGCAGAGGTGGAGGTAGATGAGCAGCAAATGATGAAATGTGCAAAGTCTGCCAAGAATCCAGAGGCATAAAGCCAAGAGGAGGTAGGTCCAAACTGAAGAGCGGAGTGTGCGCCAGCTTCGCCGGGATGGACAAGTTGTGCCACCTGTGTTTGGGAAAGGAAAGGCTTATGCAGGTGGAAAAAGTAGGTCAGGTCTATAGAGGCATGATACGGGCTGAACCCCAGAGAGGAAGAGGACGCAAAGGGGCTAAGGAAATGGGTGGAAGACAGGTCAATGCACCTTGATAAAGCAGTCTCCTGGCTTCTCATCAGGGTCCCTGAGAGATAATTTGGCTCGAGGTAAAGTGAATGAGAATGTACCCAGACCCTAATTCCCAGAAAATCACACATTCATCAGTTTGGGATGAGGGCCAAGAATTGACGGTATTTAATACTTCACTTGTACTTTGTGATTTGTTGGCAATTTTGTACCATGCTATTGGAAATCATCTTTAATTTGTAATACAGTTCAAGGAGTCAAGACTTGGAATGGAGGGAAGTCCTCACTGTTAGAATCTGGCTCCCCGCTCACTGGCCAGGAAGGATGCCCTGAACTTCCTGCCTCCTCCTCCCTCTGCTGTAGAGTGAGGACAGTAAATTTACCAGCATCTCCCAGGGCTATTTTGTGGGTTTGTGAAATAATGCCTTTGTACTGAGTGCCAATCCACGGGGCATCTGTCCTGTTCAATGACTTCCCAGATGGTTCTAATGTATAGCCAGGGCCGAAAGGACTCAGGAAAAACAAAGAAAGAAAGAAAACCAACAACACAGGTAAAGACGTTCAGAGAAGATGGCCTGTGCTGGGGACATAGTGTTGGGAAGAATTGTTAGAGGAAGGAGATACTAAAAATCCAGGTCAAGACTAAATTACAATATTGTCCTATTAAGCATAACTGAAGCCCAGGTTTGTGGGGCGGGGCTGAGGGTAAGGAATGACATGGTGACTCAGTGATTCAGGAATCTGGGGTTGTGCCTTTCTGACTGAAGGGAGGGAGATGGGGTCTGGAAAACAGCAAGCTCAAGAGGACTGGGGAAGTTGCAGAAAGGGGGGCATTTGGGAGGAAACATGAAGGAAACTGAACAGGATTTGGTGTTTTAGTGAACTAAGATCTTAGGGAGGTTGAGGAAAGAGCATTGATAAGTTCTCACAGCTAGGAAGACCAAGGGTAGCCCTTGCGTTGTTTGGGACTATATTAAACGGAGTATTAAACACAATTCAAGTTTATTTCTCTACCTGTTAAAAGCCCAGATGCAAACAGTTTAAAACTGTTACAGTGTTTCTGTTCCACAAAGTCTGTGGAGGTCCAGGCTCCTGACATGGCTATTCTCCTGGGACTAGATACTGGTACTTGAGGTTCAGCACCCACCTATGGAGAAAGGGATGAAGAGAAATGACTAGCAAGAATACTAGGGGTGTTGTTTCGTTGACAGAGAACTTGTGTAACATCCGTGGGGCCCTGGGTTTGATCTCTTCCCTACATGGGTGGGATGTGGTACCATACGTCTGTATTCTCAGAGGTTGACAGAGGCAGGAGGATCAGAAATTCAAGGCCATCTTTGCTAAAGAAACACGCTCATAGCTACACCTATTTGCAAGAAAAGCCAGAAAATCTGATCTCCATTTTCTAATTAGGGTCTGCATCAGCTAGAACGTCTATGGCAGCCCTTGTGATAGAAGTAGAAGTCAGATGTTAGGGAAGCACTAATAGTTTCTACAATTGCCTCGTTTCATTAAATGGCAAGTTTGAGTCAGGGAGTCCATTGGGGAAAAGCAATTTTTAAAGCACATTGAGTAGGAAACCTGAGTGCAGAGTTATAAGATGGAATTCCAAGACAGCCCCGAGACCTCTGGCTTCTGTTGCGCACACCTGTTCAGCCCTCTTTACCTGTGGATGGGAGTACGGAAGGTGATGGGAATTTTCAAGGGACATTTATAGTGCTGTAGAGGAGAGGCATTAATGTGGACTGGCATGGCTCACGAGGAGGAAGCAGGCTGCCACATGAAAACAATCTTAGCACAGTACCCAAATTCTCCCATGAACGGGCGCCTGCCTCCCTCTCCAGACTCTTCTGTTGGTCATGTCCCTTAATACCTTGACCCAGCTCTACCCAACTGTTCCATACCCGATGGTTTCATTTCCACAACGAAACCATCTGGCATGTCCTCTGCCTGTTCCCTTTACAATTCCCCCTACTCAAGCTTCCAATCTCAAAGCATACATCGCTTTACCACTAACCCACAAGAACTAGTAGATGTCTCTCTAGTACTTACATGGTAACCCAGGTCTCACTCCATCCCATCTTTAGACTTTGACAGTCGATTATGAGTTTATCTCCCTTGCAAGAGTCTGGAAGGCAAGCACACAGCAGATTGCTTTTGTAGCCACAAAATGTAGCACAGTGCCTGGTGTACAGTGAACTCTCGAATATGTGGGCAGCAGATTAAAAAAAGATCCCTCAAGAGCTGGTATCAAGGGAACACAGGACAAGGGACATTTATTCTGGGACTGGTAGACAGAATGGGAGGACAAGTGTGGAGTGGGAAGCTTTAAGTGAGGACTCAATCAGGTTTCTCTGTCGCCATCCAGTAAGGATGAATTTTGGCACTAATGTTAATAAGGAAGATCTGGTACACCTTGGTTTAGACAGTGAGCAATGTCATCTTGATAACTAAGATGGTAGAGGGCAGTGGAGTCAAGCATGTTTCTTTCCAATGCAAAAGAACTCTGAACCGATGGGGGGGGGAAGGTAACAATAAATGTGGTAATCAGTCCCTAAATTAATCCCAAGTCTCAGCTGGAATAAGGAACAATCACATTCTAAGCAGGACCTCAGGGTCCTTTTCCCCTAGGCTTGCTCACCCACATACTACCTTATTCAATTCTATTTGATTCAGTAAAATGTACTTTTTTCCCCTCCTACAGTGGCCAGGCATTGAGAATGCACTATGAACAAGAAAAACTCTATACTCATGGACAGAAGAAAAATTTAAATGGATCCAATCATTTCAAATGTGATGGAGGCAGTAGCAGGAGCCGTCAGTTAGGTCACCCTACCTCCATTGCCTCTAATGCCAGCCATGGCCATGGGGGACGACAAGTCTGCATGAATTCAGATCCATGTCTTGTTGGCAGTGTGTCTTTTGAGGCATACGCACTCCGGATTTGTCTGACCACACCTTGTGGCCTGCACAAAAGTCTGTGTCTTGTGGGCTTGCACAGGGGGAACCTAACCAAACCGTGGGATCTCAAAGTGTTGTGAGGATTCCACCCGGTTGGACTTCCTGAGGATTTCTTGGCAGCTCCTAGGAAGTGATGCCAAACCGGACTAGTGCAGGCAGGAGGTGGAGGATGGGCGTGTACAGGACCCAGTGCAAGCAAAGGCTCAGAATCCACACTGGGCATGTTTTGAAGAGCTGAAAGGCCCTGGGACTGAATCGACGGTGAAATGATGAGACATGGGTGCGGAGCAGGTGTGTCTTACAGGTTTGATAAGACATTTAGACTCCATCCTAAGGCAGTGAGTGGTTACTGACGGTTTAAGTGGGGATGAAACATATCTAGAGGTTTATGCTATTAGTTTGATGGCTATTAGAAGGTGGCAGGGAGCAGAAAAGGCCCAGAGATGATCCAAGTAGCTGAGAGGCTGCTAAGTGCCCAGGGGAGGGGAGGGGAGGAAGGAAAAAAAGGGGAGGGGAGGGGAGGGGCAGGTAGACTCAAATAGACAGAACTTGAACCGTGAGTGTTTAGTGAGGTGTGATAGTAAAGGGAGAGAGTGTTGGTTCAAGGATGTCACTCTGGTCTCTGATTCAAGAAACTAGGTAGAAGACTGAAGAGATGGGTGGGTGTTCTTGCAGGGGACCTTGGTTTGGATTTCAGTACTCATGGCAGCCAGTTCCCAACCACCTGCAACTCCAGCCCCTGGGGATCCGTCGCTTCCGGTCACCCGCACATACCCACACACAGGTACGCGTGCATCAATAAGATAAAGTAAATGTAAAAGAAACTGGATGGCTATTTGGAAAATACTGACAGAAGTGTGTGTTTGAGGAAACAGATGAGGAATTACATTTTTAAGTTCGCTGTGTCCCCAGCAGAGACCAAATGCAAAGATTCTGAGAAAGGTGGAGTGCGCAGGGGGATGGGAAGACACAAAGCCCCCTGGGTGGAAGGACCCCTCTCACCTCATCATGTAAGTCATCAGTTTGCTGGCTTACAAAGGTCTGAGTCAGCTTATGGGGAAACAGGCTGGCTCAGCTTGGTGCTGAGCGCTGCCCAGAGCTCCTACTTCGGACACTTCCTTGGCCTGGAAACTTGCAGGGTTGCAGGTTGCACAGCTGAGCCTGTCTCCCCTCCCCCCCAACAGCATCTCTATAAATAGGTTAAGTTAAGGCAACACAGTTGCTCCCAACCAAATGGTCCCAGTCTCATCTTTAGATGCCTCCATCAATATCTGTGAATCAGAGTCTAAGAAAGTGACTAAAAAAGCCATCTTTATTTAGGATGGAAAAGGGGAAGAGGGAGAATTGTGCCGTTGCTGGGAATAAACTGCTGCTCTTGTCTTTTCCTCTTGAGGAGGCCAGAGGAGGTGGACTTGAGATTCGGTTACGGAACTGACTCTCAGGGGAACGGAGATTCTCCCTTCCTACTCCCACTCCCCGGGTGTTCAGCAATATCTAGGGGCATTTGGGGTCATCCTGACTAGAGGCGGGTGGGTGGGGTTTGTTTCTGATTCTAGTGGGTAGACGTCAAGGGTACAGGCCTGCCATGTGCAGTCTCCACATGGGAGACTATCTGGTCCTAAAAGCCACAGTGCCAGTGGTGAGACACCCTGAATTAGGAGGGGTTTATTTTAATGTCTTGTGCCAGTGTGACTCTCTCTCTCTCTCTCTCTCTCTCTCGTGTGTGTGTGTGTGTGTGTGTGTGTGTGTGTGTGTTTAAACGTCATTTCTCTCAGGGCCCATCCCCCACCCCTCTTTTTTTGAGACAGGGTTTCTCACCCAGCCTGAAACCTGCCCAGGAAAAAAGGATGGCTGGCCAGCAAGCCCTAAGAGTCTTCTACGTGTACCTGCCCAGTGCTGGGATTGGAGCGTGTGCCCCTGTGCCGGTTTGTTCATTCGTTTTGTTGTAATTCGGACCTGGGGATCAAACGCAGGTCCTCATGCTCATAACAAGCACTTTACCAACTTACCTGTCTCCTCCACCGTCTTTTTATTTCTTTGCATGTGTAGGTGTTGAGGCCTTGTGCATAACAGGAACTGTACCACCGTGCTATGTCCTTAGCTTTGAATCTCTTCTGGAACACAGAAAACACTCTCAGTAACCCTAAATGGCAAAAGCCACCCATTGGATGGCTTGTTGCAGGTCTGGATGGTGAGGCCTGACTCAGACAGGATGGCCACCAAGAACCTAGCCCTCTCGGTGAAATGTCTTTGTTATATTTGCCTCTTCTCGGTGCTGACTGCCTGGGAATGCAGTTCAGTAGTAGCGCACTTACTTAAATTCATGGAGACCTGGGTTCCATCGTCCACACCAACAGACAGACAAACAAATGTACTGTCTTCAGGAAGCAGCTCATACGGGGACTATTTTTCTGCATGGTGGCACTCTGTGGGGTAAGTAATAGCCTTTGGGTTGGATAAAGAGATACCTATCTCTTCATCCAACTAGAGGCCATGTTAAACAAGGAACAATGTCAACACCTTCTCTGGCTAGGAGGCTCTGAGTAAGGCAGTGTGAGTTCAAAGGGAGTATTGAGTTCACACACCATAACCAGTGTTTTCTCTTTCTACATGGGTAAAGGATCTCTTTCTGTGACAAAGATAGTTAAATACAGACGAAGTATGGTTTTCCTTTTTTTTTTTTTTTTAACTCCAAAACTGAACTTTCCACTGTGATAGCCACAAATTACATGTGATTACTTAAGTTTAAATCATTTAAAGTTAAATTAAATGGTCGAGGACACAATTCAGTGGCAGAGCACTTGCCCAGAATTTATGAGGACCTGGACCTTAGGAAAACACACACACACACACACACATACACACACACACACACACACACACACACACACACACACACACACACACATACACACACACTTTCTGCCCCTACAGTATTAGCCACATTTCCAGAGCCTAGAGCTTACATGTGGTCCCTGGTTCCTGTGTTGGATGGTGTACAGAGACCATTCCTGTCATCACAAATGTGGTGACACACCATTCCAAAGGAAAATGGAATGGCCATCAGGAAGTCTAGCTATGTCTGGAAACACATCACAGGGCAGCAGGAGAAGACACCTGAATTCTTTTATTTATCCTTAGTTCTCAATGCTTGAATCCATGGCATGCCGTGAGGAACTGTGTTTGTTCCCAAGTTCATACTTTGGCTTCGCATGTCCCCCAGAAGTGTATGCCTCTACTCACTGAGGCAGGAGCCTGGAGAATAATTTTACCTGAGGAGGGTTGCTGTAACTTACTGTTCACAAGGGTGCTATTGATGTTTTAAGGGTAAAGAGTGGTTGAGGAACTATGAATAAAGCATAGTCATCTTTTCAAAGACCGTGACAATAGATGGCACTTGGGACTCTGCAGCTCAGGTAAACAAAGCCAGAGCTGTTAGTCTTGCTGGCATGCCTTTACAGGTCTACCAGGGTTTCTCTCTGTTCTCATCTTCATGTGTTTTCCTTTCCATCCATAGTCTCTAAAGAGAGCAGGCTCCTCTCACTGCCCACACATGGGGTGTCTTCGCTTTCCATCCAGTACTCACAGCGTCTTTCAGGCTCAGGACAAGATTGCACCCCCATTCCTGTGGTGTGGGACTGAGCTAATGGGATGAACCTGGATGGTGTGCAGAAGCCTTCACTGTTCTTCCCTACAGCACCTAATAGCAGATGTGGGATCTCTGACCAGGTGTTGGTGGTGCACACCTTCAATCCCAGCACCTGGGAGGCAGAGGCAGGTGGATCTCAGTTCAAGGCCAGCCTCGTCTACAAATGGAGTTCCAGGACAGGCTCCAAAGAGAAACCCCGTCTTGAAGAAAACAAAAACAAACAAACAAACAAAAAGATGACCACTGTTTCGCCATCCTGGATCCAGGAACAAACCTGTGTTGTTTCAGGCATTGGTACTTTGGGACTTTATTTTCCCAGCATCATCCAATTCATCGGAGTCCAGTCACGAACCTCTTGAGTGTTTCTCCCCGAGCCTTACTGCTTATGGTACCGCAACCCGCTGTGTTTATTAGCTGAAGGTGCTTCCTGTTTCTTGGAATGAAAAGTGAATGGAAAGTTTTCATATTTGTACCAGTCACTAAACTTGGATGCTGACATGGCTAATCTTTTTGATAGATTGGTATTGTGAATCCTTGAAGAAGGAGCCCCTTCACCTGCTGAGAAAGGGAAGTATGCCTTTCCTAAACTGGTTAAGTACCAGCTGTCTTCATGGTTCCCTGCAAAACAATCTCAAGGCAGACAGCATCTTTGGGGAAAAAACTCACAGTGATTAATAACAGTGGCGAGTCCAAGTAGAGAGAGAGGGAAAAAAAAGAAAGAAAGAAAGAAAGAAATGACAGGGTGTGCGCTGATCTAGAAGGCAGAAGTCACCCTACTAACCAAATGGATACACAGCTCTAGATCCAAGAAAATGACTCATTCACTCACAAACATTCATTGAGCATTTAATATATGCTCTGCCCTGATAGGGCTTATCAGAACACATCCTGCAGGGCAGGCAAGCAGGGTAGAGGAGGCAAGCTATGTGGTCACACACACACACACACACACACACACACTCACACACACTCACTCACTCACCACCCATGTTTAGGCTAAGTGTTCCTTCTTCAGTTGATCCTCTCAGGAAACAGAGACACACTCATAGATGTACCTCACCAGTCTCTTAGGTGATCCTAAATTCAGTCAAGTTGACAATGAAGATTCACTGTTATACCTGGATCAAAGGTGCCCACTATACCAAGAGCAGAAGAACACTGTGGACAGGAAAACAGCCATGCAGAAAGGAAAGGACTTAGTACCCCTATGCGGGGTACCATATGAGGGTAGGGGAACATAATGCCAGAGACAGGAGAATGGAAATGACCGGTGAGGACAGGTAGTCAGAGTCAGCTGGACTTTGGTTGGAAGTAGGGAAGACTCTGGAACTCTGGGAGGAGAGGAGGCCGTTGGAGGAGAATGCGGGGCATGAGTCGGCTTTGAGAGCCCAGCAGGAAGAGTTCCAGGCTTTGCAAGCCTGGCCTGACTGCAACCACTCATCTCATCTCTGTGGAAGCAGACATGGTCAGTAATAAGTGATGCCTGTGGCTGCGTCTGATCAAATCCCACTTCTGCACAATCCAAATCCTTAGTATTTTCTGTCACAAAGCATTATTCTTTTGACTTACCTCCATCATTTAATAATAGAAAGTTCTCCCCCCCCCGCCCCCATTGTGTGACTGACAAAACCAGCCAGCAGCCCAGGTTTGGCCCCAGGGCATGCTGGGCAGGACCCCATGAGGAGTCCTGATTCACAGCCCTGATTCACGGGGATCACACAAGGGAAGCTGAGAGCTGGGTAAGAGGTTTTGAAAGAAATCTGTTGAAAGGTGATGGAGGTTTGTGGGTGGCTCAGTGGAAGCCATGGGTTTCCAGGCAGTACAAGGTATGGGACTAAGACCCAGGGGGAGTGGGGGTGACTGGGATGGCGCCATTCCCTGAGAAGGGGTAGCTGGGAAGGAACAGGTCTCCAGTAAGAAATCTGACTGGACACTCCATGTTGGCTTCTATTGACATCTAGAAAGATTCAGACTTGACCAGTCAGCATGAAGTTTCCAGACCTGGATATTTTCCCTCAAACCCTGTTATTTCCAAGGATTGTGGCTTCAGGCAAATCATTTCTGGCTACTCTTTTTGCTTGCGTCAGTGAACAGACTATTTCCTTAGTCAGTGGTGGAGCCAGTGACATTTCACTAGAGACCGACAAGGAATCTCTAGTTTCTGCACCTCAGCCCTCCACTGTAGGCAGAAGCTTCTGTTCCACAAGCCACTCCCAAGTAACCCCACAGAGGCTCAGCCAATAGCTCAGGCTTGTTACTGGCTAGCACTTACATTTAAATTAGCCCATATTTTTTATCTATGCTTTGCCACCTGGCTTGGCACCTTTTCTCAGCATAGTATGCCCATCTTGCTTCTCCCTGCATCTGCTTGCAACCCCTGACTCCGCCCTTCTTCCTCCCAGCATTCTTAGTTTGGCTCTCCCTCCCAATCTCTTCCTGCCCAGCTACTGGCCAGTCAACTTCTTTATTAAACCAATCACAACAGACATATCACACAGTGTAAATGAATACTCCACACCCCATCCCCCACCCACTCCAGATCCAGCTCCAAATGATGCCCTAACCAATCTTCAGATATGGCATAACTCATTTATTGCACAGCAAAGCTTCCTAAAACTATTCCTTAGCCCCCACTGTCCTATGCAGTCCTCGCTGTGGGCAGCCAGCCTTCCTGGAACTTGCCTCTGTTTACATTTTTCTCTTTCCCCTCATCGTCTTCGACCTCACAAAGCCCTGCCAGGGGCTGGAGGAGAGGAGAGGTCCTTGTGGTAGAGTGCTGTGTGTCTTGATCATGGTGTATACATGAACTCGTGTGCATTTGTTATTCTCTGTTGCTGTGATAAAATACCCTGAGAGAAGCAACTCAGCGGGGAGGTGTTTATTTGGCTTACCATTACTGTGGGATCCATCCATCATGGCTGGTTAGGCATGGCAGCTGGAGTAGAAGGCTGGATGACCACACTTCATCCACACTCAACACCATTGCCTGCTGGTCATATTGTAACTACAATTTTACCATGGGGGAAGTGATAAAGGGCACAGGGATCCTCTATGTAACAGTCCTTACAGATGAATGTGAATCCACAATAATATCAAAAGATTTAATTTACGAATCTTGGAGCCATCGAGGTGGTCTAGGAGGGAAAGGCACTCACCACCAAGCCTGATGATCTGAATTTGATCCCCAAGATCCAAATACGGGAAGGAGAGAACCGACTCCTAAAAAATTGTTCTCTGACCTCCACATATGTGTGTATGTACACACACATACCATACCACACCATACACACACTCACCCACGCTTGCCTTGGCCTGTTTCCCCACTGAACAAATTAGACGTTAACCTAAACCAGGAAGCCCTCTTTGGGTTCTTTGAATGACTTTCTCTTTCATCTACATAAAGACAGATCAACCTGGAATGGAAAGCAGCACTGTGGCAGAGTGTTTGCCTGGCATGTGCAAAGTTGCAGGTTCAATTCCCAGCCCCACAAAACAAAGGCAAGTTGAATAATCATGAAAGATGCTAGACTCCAAGGGAGATGGCTAGGAAGGTACATGTGTGCTGTCCTTGCTGAACCTGGTTCAGGTCTCCAGAAGCCACTCAAGAACTGAGTGTGATGGCGTTGCCTACAGCTGCAGCACTGGGAGGTAGGGAGGCTGTGGGGACAGGAGGGTGGTGGGAGGTTGGGGGAGGGGGGCTCAGTGGTCAGCAACCAAGCTCAAACAGCCAGCTCCAGGTTCAGTGGGAGACCCTGTATTTGACATAAATAAAGTATAAAGCAATAGAGAAAGACACCAGGTATTCACATCCGGCCTTACACACACACACACACACACACACACACACACAGAGAGAGAGAGAGAGAGAGAGAGAGAGAGAATCCAGTTACATAGCCTGTTCCCCAGAATCCTGTTGTAGAAATGACGCTCCTTAGGCTCCCATTTCAGAGGAGATTTGCTGCTGTGTTCCTAGAGCAAGAGCCCCATGGTCCAACAAGTTTAGGAATGTGTCCACAGTTCTCATTATTTTTCAAAATTCTCTCTTTGAAGATTTGCATAGTACATAGAATTGGAAGGTCTGATAACCCCTGCAACAAACACGTTTAACTTTGTTTAACTCAGCCATTTGCTACAATTGCTATCAGTGCCTCAAGTGTCCCATGCTGGAAGGAAAGTAAGCATCTTTGCTACCAGTGGGCGGACACTCCTGCTACAGTAGACCCTGCCTTGCCTCTCTGGCGGGCACATCTTCCCGTTGCTCTTCTGGATGGGTCGGAGGCCTCAGCTTCCCCAGAGAGGGACTAGCCTCGGGTTGATTTATGTTCTGGAGTTAATGAGCCATCAAGTGTTATTATGAGATAAACGAGGAGGGGAAAGGGGTTGCTCTAGGGGGGCAGTTTCCTGAGTAGACAGGGGACTCTGGAAAGAGCTCAGAGGTAGTCCCAGTACAGCAGCCATAAGGAGGGTTATCGGAAACCCCAGCACCCAGTGGATGCTGCTGCGGCGTTTCTGGCGTTTCTGGGCAGGGGGCACTCCATGTAGTGCCAACACCAGAACCCAGGCATTGGCTGCTCCCTTCAACCTCGCATTCAGCCAGAGCCATCCTTTGAACAATCCCTCTTTCCCCTTTCCACGCTGCCCCTGCTCACCCTCTCATATTCCCGTACTCCCCACATCCCAGGAAAAGGGGTGTAAGCTTGAATTTTAACTGTGGTGATGGAGGAGGAGGAGGCAGGTGCCTGGAGGTCTAAATGAAAGCAGTTCTGGGTCTGTGGTTACCAACACCTCTGCAAGATGAACGTTATCCCCATCATACAGATGGGAAAATGGAGGCTTGAGCACCGAGGGTGCTATATCCCAGAAGGTCCTACTCAAAAGCTTGGCTTCTTGTAGCCCCGCCTTTACCAAGGTCCCATCTCCATCCCACAGCCATCTCCACAGGACCCCTGCCCAGCACAGCAAGAGACTGGCATCTGTCTTCACAGCCAGATTTTCCAAAGCGGTGTGGCCAGGTCTCCACCTCATTTACTTTCCTAAGATCAGTAAATATTTACTGCGTCTCCTTGAGTCCTCCAGTTAGGCCGTGCAAGCTTGACTCGATCTTCATAGTCTCACTGAATGGCAAGCTGTAAAGAAGGGATTAAATTAAAACCTTACCACAGAAAGCACAGGGATATAACGGTGACACTATCTAAATTTTTATACCCAAGAAATCAATTCTGGATGACATATTGGCATTTTGGGTTTTCTACTTTGTATTTTATGTTTATACAGGAAAAGCGTATGGAGTAAATAATACAGTGGCCCCTCCTCTCAGCAGTTAGGCATACAGAGCGAGCGAACAAAGTTAGGTAACGAGGGATTATCAGCCTGGGAGCCATTGAGGAAGGACCATTCCCTTGGGGTCAGCTTTGGGCCACACCTCTCAGTTCACTGGTAACTCCAGAAAGGGGAGCATTACAATTGCCCCCTTAAAATGTAATTACTGGTGGTGGTGCACACCTTCAGTCCATACACTTGGGAGGCAGAGGCAGGTGG
The DNA here is from genome assembly GCF_943737965.1 of Phodopus roborovskii. Lineage (NCBI taxonomy): Eukaryota > Metazoa > Chordata > Mammalia > Rodentia > Cricetidae > Phodopus > Phodopus roborovskii. Next base: position 14,891,136 of record NW_026125444.1, on the reverse strand, counting down.
ATCTCTGTGAGTTCAAGGCCAGCCTGGTCTATATCACATAGTGAGATCCAGGCTATCCAGGGACATATAGCAAGACTTTGTAAAACAAACCATCAACATAATTAACACATGAAAATGTGGAACTTTCAGGGTTTATTTTGAGGCTCATTAATAGAAAACCACCTCTTTCTTATCAAAATAATGGAGTCCACCTCATAGCACTCTGATCTGTCCCAAAGATAAAAATACCACCTATTATTGTCCTTTAAGAGTTCATAGCAAGCCGGGCGGTGGTGCAAGCCTTTAATCCCAGCTCTCAGGAAGCAGAGGCAGGCAGATCTCTCTGAGTTCGAGGCCAGCCTGGTTTACAGCGTGAGTTCCAGGACAGCTAGAGCTGTTACACAGAGAAACCCTGTCTGGAAAAACAAACAAAAACAAACCCCCTCCCACAAGTAAAAAAGGACTGTGATGTCTCAGCAGGTAAAGGTTCCTGGCAATTGATGACTAGAAACCATCCTGGAGCCTGCGTGGTAGAAAGAGAGCAGACTCCCACAGGATGTCCTCTGACCTCCACCAAAAAAATGCATACATAAAGCAGTGTTTTTAAAAAGATTTTGAACCAGAAGGATGGCTCAGTGAGGCACTTTTAGCCAAACCTGACAACCTGCGTTTGATTGAAGGGCCCAGGAGGCGGAAGAAGGAAACAGACTCCCACAGTTTTTCCCTCTGACCTCCACACTCTCACCTACCTCCACACACATATCATACACAAATAGACATAAAAGGGAGGCTGGAGAGATAACAGCTAAGAGGCCTGGCTGCTCTCCTACAGGACCTGGGTTCGATTCCCAGGACCTACACAGAGGATGTAACTCTGTGACTACAATCCCAGGCATCTAATGCCCTCTTCAGGCCTCCAAGGGCACCAAGCGTGTGCGGTGCACAGACATACGCAGACAAAATACCATACACATAACTTCTTTTTGAAAAAAAAAAAAAGAAAAATGAAAGCTAAAAAATGTAAAACAAACAAACCAAAAAAATAAGTTAGTTAGTCATCTGGCCAGGACTCCCACCCCACACCCCGGAAAATCTGACTCAACTGCAGATAGGCTGGGTTAGGAGGAACAATTATTCCCTTAGTGAGAAAGAGGCCCCGCCCCCTGCAGTGCAGCCCCCTAGGAGCTTCCAGGGGTATTGTTAAGCCTGCCCACTTCCCCAGCCTACCTTAAAATAAGTAACCTTGCCTTTCCCTGCTCGCTATCTCTCTCTCTCTTTCAGATGCTGGGGACCAAAGCCTGGGCATGCTGTTTCTACACTCCCAAGACCTGGTTTTCTCCTCATCCCCTCCTCCTCCAGCAGCTATCGAAAGCTGCAATTTGCCTGACCTGTTGTTTTCCCCTTAAACGCTAATAAAATTGTCCTTGAGTTTCTTTCTGAGTTGGTTTGTAAGTTCTCTTACTAACAAGACTAAGAACCCAAAAGGGAACCCCAAATTACCCGGTAACATCGCCTCCGTTCCATTCCCCCAGACCTCCTCCCCCTGCCCAACCTCTTCCCACCACCTGAAGAAATGCCATTATGAATTTTGTGGCCATTAAAAACAATCATCTTAGGGTCTGGGAGAGATGGCTCAGAGGTTAAGAACATGGGCTATGCTTCCAGAGGTCCCGAGTTTAATTCTCAGCAACCACATGGTGGCTCACAGCCATCCGTAATGAGATCTGGTGCCCTCTTCTGGCCTGCAGGCAGACATGCAGCCAGAATGTTGTTTACATAATAAAATAAACTCTTTCCGAAAGTCCAGGCTGGTTAATTAATATTAGTGCCTGGATATGGGAGGGGTCTTTTGAGGCTCCATGCCTCCTGGAGGAGCTGATGGCCTTCTGGGGAAGAAATTTTCCACACAGGGCCTCATGCAAACATCCCTAATTCAACTCATTTAGATCCTTTAAAAAAAGATGGAAATAGGAATGAGCTTGTGGGCAGAGGGCTGAGGAAGGACTGGGAAGGAATAAGATGGGATAATGAGGGCAAATATGTCCACAGTACATTAGATACATATGTGAGATTGTCAAAGAGTAAACTTTAAAGAAAATCTAAGTGATCACCTCCCAAGTCACTGAAAACGCATTTTAGTTCAGTGCAGTACAGTACACCTATAATCCCAGCACTTGGAAGGCTGGGGCAGTAGGACTAGGAGTTCAAGCCCAGTCTTAGCTACATGAAACCCTATCTCAAAAAAAATGGAATTTTATGTGTATGCAGAAAATGTATGACTAATTCATAACTTTACAAATCCACACAATGTTTCACACTTCTATGAGGACCTCACTCTGTGTGTGTGTGTGTGTGTGTGTGTGTGTGTGTGTGTGTGTGTGTGTGTCTGGGTAACAGCGCTTGCTGTCAAGGAACTCGCTTTGTGAACCTGACTGGCCTCAAACCCACAGAGATCCATCTGCCTCTGCCTCCTGAGTGATTTAAAGGCGTGCACCACCACACACGCTCAGGACCTCGTTTGGTTTTAGCCATGATTCTTTCTTGATGATCTGTAATGTTGTCATTCATAACTCGTGACTGCCAAGTGAGGTGAGGGGCCAGGTCTTGGGGTCCCGTCACAAGGGCTGGAGAAGGCAGTGAGACTGTCATTGTCCTCAACCTCTGGGGACTGCGTTTGCTTTAACTTTCCCCTGCATTTTAAAAGAGGACCCTTTCTTGGTTTTGCTCCTGTGTTGTAGGTGCTACTTCTGACATCCAAGCATCGACCTCAAAAAGATCTGAGGGATCACGTATGCCAGCCCACAGATGTACTGTGGTACACATGTTCATCCTCCCTGGTGGGGTATGACTTTCACCGCTGTGCTCTTTGCCTAGGAACAAGGTGGGTTTGACCAGCAGTGTAGCTAGATGTCACTAAAAGACCAACAAAGCCACCAAGCTGATTTCCAAGTTCTCCCCCATCGGAGTTTTTGAAATGGTCTTATGTTCAAACTTTTCACTTAGCTTCCCCATTTACAGAGTTGCACAAGACAAAACCAAAATAAAGTAACAAGAAACTCATAATCACAGGGCTAAATGTTATGCTGTCCTTTCTCTGCAGCTTTGAGCATTTCCCACAGCTGCATCATGTTTAGAAGTTAATCCCGTGTGGTTGTATTGTGTGGGGCACACCGGCATGACTTTAGGGCGTGTGAGCTGTAGCCTTTGGAAGCCATTAAGAACTGTGGAGTCTCTGACTTTCTGCAAGAGCCAAGTGTTATAAAAATAAGATAAATTGGGGCTGGAGAGATGGCTCAGTGGTTAAGAGCACTGATTGCTCTTCCAGAGGACCTGGGTTCTGTTCCCAGCACCCACATGGCAACTCATGACTGTCTGCAACTCCAGTTCCAGGGGACTCGAAACCCATAGCAAAACATTAATGCACATATCCTTGAATGCATGTCCCTGCCATTACTACCCACCACGAGGAGATACCTCCAAGGGACTCCAGCCTTTTCCAGGGCCTGCCTCATGCTGCGTAGTCTGATAGTGCCCAAAGCTGTGCTCTAAACAGACCTCTTTTCTTGCAACGTTACTGTGCCTTGGATACTGTGCCACAGTAAGAAAACGGGCATTTTCATACCATCTCTCTGCCCTCTCCCTCATCTGCTCACGCCTATACTCTGCTGCAAGAGCCACCCATGGGTATTGCTTCCTTTTATTCCCTTTTCCATACAGCTAGAGGGTGGTTTCTTTAAGTGAAATTCTTCAAAACTTGGGTCGAGTAAGAAGAGTAATACAATAGGACACCCCATGCGCCCACTTTATCGACATTATCAATTTTTAACGTACTGTTGTGTTTACTTCCCATCCATGTTTTATACATACAGTAATCACAGCCATAAACAATACAAAGAGCCGTTTGCATGGTTTGAAACTTTTTATAAATGGCACCGCACAGAATACGTTCTTCAGGCGCTGTGGAGTTAGACATCTGCATTGATATATGGGGCCATTGTTCATTTACTCTGAAGGCTTCACTGTATCCTTTCAACGGGCTCTATCGTGATTTATCCATTCTGCTGTGATTCTGGTTGCTCATTATTGCCAGCGGTGCTGGGGCGATGTTGAGCATTCCTGCACGGGGTCTTTTTATGCATGTGACAACTTCTCCAGGGACTGTGGCAGTGAGAAGAATAGCTGGGTGTCAGGCTCATGGCTCTGCTAGATTTTGTCAAATTGCTCTTTAGAATAGTTACATAAGCTTTTGCTTCTAAAAGTGCAAACATGTGTTAATATTAAACGCCTAATATCCAGCAATGGTATTTTAGTGAGTACGTAATGTGTGATTTCTTGACTACTATTGAAGTCAAGCAGTTTTTCAGATGGCTGCCGGCCACTTGGATTTTGCCTTCTGCCAAAGTCCATTTGTATCATTTTTTCCCCCACCTAACTGCGTCATTTAGAGTTTTTGATCGCTAAAACTTTTCAGTATCGTCTAGATGCCAACTCACAGTTATTAGTGTTGCTGTTTCTCCCTCCCTAGTCCGTGTCTTGTCTCTTGCTGTATTTATAGTGTCTTTAGGGCAGGGGAGATGGCTCAGCCAGGGAACATGCCCTTGCTGCCAAGCTTGAAGACCTGAGGTGAAGCCCCAGGACCCACATGGTAGAAGGAGAGAACCAGCTCCTGCAAGCTGTCCCCGACCACCACACCCATGCTGCAGCCAGTGCACTCGCCCACACAATGATAAATGAACAAATAAGTCAATGCTTAAAGCTCGGTGGTATCTTTTGTTGCGGCCAAGTTCTAATTGTTTTCAGTGTCTTGGAATGAACTGGGGGGACTTTGCAAATGCTCTACCTTGACCCCACCGCAAAGTTCTTGATTTAAACGAGACCAACTTTTTTTTTTTTTTTTTAGAACCCGGAAGTTTTGTGTTCAGCTTCAAAAAAATTCTTCTCCTTCCAACTTGAGGCCACAAAGATTTTTTAAAGTTTGGCTTTTCATATTTATTCCATGCAGACTTTGATGTGGTGTCTATGGAGATTTATTACCCCATAGAAGCCACAGTTTGCCTCAGCATCATTTATTAAGCAGCCTTTCTTTCCCCTATGAATGTAATTCGGCCTCTCTCATACATAAGTTTCCAAATCGAGTGGGTTTATTTCCTGGGCAGAAGCCTATTTTAATCCATGGGCTACTTTTCTGTCCCTTGCTAAAGCACACCGTCTCGGTGCAGCTCTCTCCCTGGCAGGGGGAGCACATTCTGCCTGCAAAGCCCCGCTGCTGTGTCCAGGCTTCTTGCTCTTCCAGCATCAGTGTTAGGACAAGCTGGGCAAGTCCTGCCTTTGCAGAACTTGCAGCATTTTATTTGTATTGCCTTAAGTTTATAAATTAAACTGAGATGAGCTGACATCGTTATTGCAGTGTCTTCCGACCCAGAAATATAACTCATGAACATTCAAAACACCTGACTTGCCAGGCGGGGGTGGTGCACGCCTTTAGTCCCAGCACTAAATCTCTGTGAGTTCGAGACCAGCCTGGTCCAGGACAGGCTTCAAAGCTACATAAAGAAATCCTATGTAAACAAAAGAAAACAACCCCCCACCCAAAACAAAACAAAAAAATCAAAACACCCCACTTATCCTTCTGTGTTCTTCGGTGTCTTCTGATTTTTCTCCGTAAAAATGTATTTTGTTAGATTTGGTCCTAAGTACCTTAACCTTCATTGCCATGGCGAATACTTTCTGTTGTTTGTTTGTTCCTTTATCTTTCCTTCCTTCCTTCCTTCCTTCCTTCCTTCCTTCCTTCCTTCCTTTTGAGACAGGGTTTCTCTGTGTAGCCCTGGCTATCCTGGAACTTTCTTTGTAGACCAGGCTGGCAGCGAACTCAGAGAGGTCCACCTGCTTCTGCTTCCTAAGTGCAGAATTAAAGGCATGTGCCATCACTGCCAGGCTCTGTTGTGTTTTCTAATTGGTAATTACCAGTTGTATACATTGGTTTTCTTTGTTAGCATCTCTCAGAAATTTTGCAAAATTTTCTTACAGGGGGATATTTCCTCAGCCAAGAATTCTTGGTCCTTCCACTTTGGCCAGTAGCAGCCAAGCTACACTGACAAGTCTTGTCATGTTCTTGTCTAACCTGCGGGAAACATGGTTCCTCTCGCACAGCTGTGATTGCAGCAAGTAAATGAAATCTCTAAGGGACGGAGTGTGCTGACACCGTGGAAGGCATAACCACACTGTTGGGATGTAAGTGCCCGGTGTACAAATGTTCTCACACACAAATGCAGCAAGATAAACGTTGCGGGGCTGGAGAGACGGTGCAGTGGTTAAGAGCTCTGTTACATAGTTCACAAAAGGCTGTAAGTCCAGCTCCAAGAGGATTCAACACCTCTGGCCTCTGAGGACACCTGCACTCAAATGCGCATTCCCACACACAGACACACAGACACACAGACAATATATGTGCATGCACACCTCATAAAAATAAATCTTTTTTTTTTAAAAAAGATTGAACTTTGAGCTAGCATCTAGGAGACCCCCTACAGGGGGCAGGTACACTAATCAGACATTCAGGTTAGCACAAGGCTTGGTACCCTGAAAAAAAAACTGGGGGGGGGGTTGGGATCTTTTCTGAACAAAGTCTTCCTTATCACAGCCAGATACTCCCACAGATGAACATCTACCAGTGTGAACTCACAATCATCAGTCACCAAAAACACAAGGAAACAACTCGCCGAGGGAGAGAGAGCCAGGAGAAATAGCCAACAACAGAGACAGCGCCTGGAGGGCATCAGATAGTGGAGTAATACAATAACCATGCGGGGAACATGCTAAGCATGGAGCTGGGGAGGACTGAACATGGAGCTGGGGAGGACTGAACATGGAGTTGGGGAGGACTGAACATGGAGCTGGGGAGGACTGAACATGGAGCCGGGGAGGACTGAACATGGAGCCGGGGAGGATTGAACATGGAGCCGGGGAGGATTGAACATGGAGCCCGGGAGGATTGAACATGGAGCCCGGGAGGACTGAACATGGAGCTGGGGAGGACTGAACATGGAGCTGGGGAGGACTGAACATGGAGCTGGGGAGGACTGAACATGGAGCCGGGGAGGATTGAACATGGAGCCCGGGAGGATTGAACATGGAGCCCGGGAGGATTGAACATGGAGCCCGGGAGGACTGAACATGGAGCCGGGGAGGATTGAACATGGAGCCCGGGAGGATTGAACATGGAGCCCGGGAGGACTGAACATGGAGCCGGGGAGGACTGAACATGGAGCTGGGGAGGACTGAACATGGAGCTGGGGAGGACTGAACATGGAGCCGGGGAGGATTGAACATGGAGCCCGGGAGGATTGAACATGGAGCCCGGGAGGATTGAACATGGAGCCCGGGAGGACTGAACATGGAGCCGGGGAGGACTGAACATGGAGCTGGGGAGGGTTGAACATGGAGCCGGGGAGAACTGAACATGGAGCTGGGGAGGACTGAACATGGAGCTGGGGAGGGTTGAACATGGAGCCGGGGAGGATTGAACATGGAGCCGGGGAGGACTGAACATGGAGCTGGGGAGGACTGAACATGGAGCTGGGGAGGACTGAACATGGAGCTGGGGAGGACTGAACATGGAGCTGGGGAGGATTGAACATGGAGCTGGGCGGTATTGAAAGACTTGCAGAAGTCGCCAGGAAGAGTGACAGACGTTGAGCAGGGCTTCTGGGGCTCTCTGGTTAAAAGCACTTGCTGCTCTTCCAAAGGTCCTGAGTTCAGGTCCCAAAACCCACATTAGGTGACTCACATCTCCCTGTAACTCCAAGGGATCTGACAGCCTCTTCTGGTCTCTGTGGGCACTCATGTCCCACAGACATGCCCACACACAGATACACATAAATAAGAAATTAAACTTATGTGTGCTATATAACTGTAAAAATGTAATGTTGAAATGAGAAAGGAGTGGGTAAGTGCCAGATAAGTCCCAATTAAAGAGTTCATTTTCCAGGTATGGTATTGCATGCTTGCAACACTAGCCCGTGGGAGTCAGAGGCAGGAAGGTTCAAGGCCAGACTGGGCTAATGCAAGGCCCCATTCAAACACACAGATACACACACACACACACACACACACACACACACACACACACACACACATACACTCACTCACTCCACGTTTAGAGAGAATTAATGAACTGGAAGATAGAAGTATTTCAGCACAAATTAGGACATAGAAACTAGGTATGAGATACTTTGGTTTGTGTTTAGTCATAGTTTCAGAAGAGAGAAAAGCAAAGAACAGAGGAGGCAACAGCTAAGAGTTTTCTAAAATCAATCAAGGCTTGATATCAGTCTTCATTTATGCCAGGCATGATCATTTAAAAAAAAAAATTCTAGAGCTGGGCATGGGTGGCGTACACCTTAATCCCAGCACTGGGGAGGCAGAGGCAGGCGTATCTCTGTGAGTCCAGGCCAGCCTGGTCTGCAAAGTGAGTTCCAGGACAGCCAGGGCTGTGTGGATACCCTGTCTCAAAAAAGAAAAGAAAATTCTGTCAGTTGAGAAGATGGGTCACTCACAAGTTCTTCAGCTGCTCTCAGGAAATAGACCCCAACTCCCTTCTCCCTGGGGCTGGGCTAGGTCTCGGGTCTCCCATCTCTCTTAGGGGTTCCCATTCTTTGTCTTTTCCTTTCTCTTCAAGGATTTCCTCATCTGACCCTCCAATTCGCCCCTTAGCTTGTAATTATCCTATTAGCTCATTTTTCTGTGGTGCTGGGCTTCCAAATCAATGCCCGGTATGTGCCAAGCAAATGGCCTACCACTGACCTACACCCCAGGTCTATTTTAATTACCTCATTTTCCATACCTAATGTTTTATTTCCAACCAAGACATTTTCACACCCAGAGCTGCTCAGCTTCTTGGGTCTTTTTGTTTTCATGTTTTTGCTTCTTATTCCTAATATCTTTTTTATTGGTCTATGTTTATGAGGCTAATTAGAAAAATTTTGCACCGTCTGTTCTGATGTTTATGCTTCTGATAGGATCTGCAGCCCAGCGTGTTATTTTTCTTTTGGAATGTCTGTGGGGATTCTGTGTTCTGGCTGCTCTGTAGCCATGCTTAAGGCCAGCTCTCTGTAATCACTGATCTCTGTAAGCTCTGGGCCCTGGGATGAGGTAGATGAGATTCATGGTGAAGAGTCCTGATATCATCCCACCCTACCCCCCCCCCAAAAAAAAGTAACAAAACCCTCAGCCCTGTCCACAAAACAAACTTCCTTAAAGTTAAAACATATGGGCTGATGAAATGACTCATAGAATAAGAGGTGCTTGCTGCCAAGACTGAAGACCTGAGTTGGATCCCCAGGGACTCACATAGTAGAGGGAGGGAACTGGCTCCTGAAAATTGTCCCTTGACTTCCACAAATACTCTGTGACATGCATACACCCCCTCGGCTCTCACACACTCTCTGTGGCGTGTATACACGCACACATGTGTGCATTCATACACACATGAGTAAAATGTAATATCTTCTTTGGACATTGAAATGTATGGGCCCTGGAAATTTGTAGACTGAGGGTTAGGGCTGAGACGGCTGGAGGATGAAGGAAGGCCTCTGTCATTTTCCTCGGCTTCTCCCAAGTGTTCTATCGGACTCCCGGGAGCCCCTGAATCAGAGGGTTGAGTCTCAGCAGCCGCGCAGCTTCCCCTGAATCAGAGGGTTGAGTCTCAGCAGCCGCGCAGCTTCAGTGTCTCTCAAAGTGGAGCTTCGAGAACTCTGGAAGCCTGCTTTTCCGGTGTTTCCCCCTGTGGTTCCCATGGCATCAAACTCCAGAGGGTGCACAGCGCCGGACCTGCCCCACATGTTGGTGAGAAACAAGTGCACGCTCCTCTCAGCTCATGGATGCTCAGCTGTGCTGTAGCCCTGTGGTACAACATTCACCTAGGGCGGGTCAGCCCCTCCCCAAAATGGTTGTGACTCAATGCATGGGTGTATCACTTCTCTTCCGCCTTTAGGGTGTATATAGTAGCTCGATTTTCATTTTGTTTTATTATTTTTGTATGTTTCTTAAGGCTTTATTGCTTTTGTGTGTGTGTGTGTGTGTGTGTGTGTGTGTGTGTGTGTGTGTGTGTGTGTTTCTCCAGATGTTCATAATCTTTGGTTGTCTGCTTATGGCTCAGACTGGAAGCTTCAACTGTGTTTGAAATGCAAGGGAGGTGGAGAGGGGTGTTGGGTGGGGTGAGTGGGTGATGGGTGGGTGTGGGTGTAAATGGGCTGTTTGGTATACTCCGATGTAAATAGCTGGCTTTTCTTTCCTTTTTCTTGTTTTTGGGTTGAGACAGAGTTTCATTATAGCCCAGGCTAGTCTCAAGCTCACAGCCAGGGATGACTTTGAACTCCTTATTCTACGGCGTCCACCCCAAGTGCTGGGGTCCAGGCATGCCCCATCACACTCTTGCTAATAGCTGCTCCTTCTTCTTGGGATCTTACGGTGGATGAAGTTTTAGCTGAGCAGTTTTAGCATCTGTGATGTACATTTTGGCTTACATCTCTTGCTCTTCTCTTAGTCCAGACTTCTTTCAGGGTAGGATGGGCTGCTGCTAAATGGTGGGCTGTCTCAGGGAGCCACACCAGCTTCCTAATCAACTTTCTACCTACTGGTCCAGTTGACCTCACCTTTACTTCCACCACAGAAGCATCTCTAGCCCTGGCCGTCCATTGATCCTTTGAAGATGCTGTGGGCAGGTGGAGGGCACCCCGCTGTCAGATTGGATATGCAGTTCTTAGATCCGCCAAGCTGGCAGCTTGCTATCTGTTTGCTTCCCGGCTTCTAAAATATCATCACCGTTAGCCTCTCTTTGGTTTCCTCGTTCTTGTAGATGTATGTCTATGTAGTCTCAGCCTCAGAGACCCTTTCTCTCACCCTGGATTCAAAGGCGAGGCACAAGCCTAGGGATTTTTTGTTTTATTTACCTTTAAAAAAAACTGACTATAACATCAGGTTTCTCGCAAAGTCTGCCTTGAGTTACGCTAATTTGCATGAGGCTCAGAAAAGATCAGTTTACTGAAACAGATATTATAAAAAATACGGGTGAAGACATGCTCTCGGGGGAGGACTTGGAGCTTCCATACCCTCTTCAGGAGTACTTGCAGGTGCTCCCTCCAGGCCCCCCAGGTGCCCCCTTCGGGTACACCGCTCTGGGTATCTCCACACAGGCAGCCATTCAGAAGTTCCTGCCTCCAGCCTCTATCCAGCAGGGGTCAGACCCTTCTGGCATTTGGGAAGGACTTACAAGCTAAGAACTGACAAAACCAAAATTATCCATTTCATATTACAATCAGTTTCAAAAAAGCTGCATTAAAATCTCCCGATATAGTCATGGTTCCATCAATTCCTTCTTGTAGTTCCAGTTTTGTTTTATACACACCGAGGCTGTGTTGCAAGACCTGAAATCTAAATCTTTGTGTATCGTTCCTTTCATTATTATGCCCCCTTTAGACCTGTTACAGGTACTAACTGAAATGGACTCATTAATTTTGCTATATCAACTTCATTTGGCTAGACATCTTTTTCCCTGTCTTTGATTTTCATCTTGCTTTATGGCTTTCTATTAGTGTACTTAAAAATAGTATAGCTCTGGGTAAAAAACATCCCCTGACGTTTCGTCTATGCCTGTGCTCGATGCCGTTCGTTGCATCCCACATCTTCCTCCCAGGCCCATCTCTCTTCTTGGTGAATTACCTTCCCTTTGTAATGACATCTGTGGGAGGCGGAGTCTCTCCGTCTCTGTGTGTCTTAAAATATCTTTATTTTGTCCTTGTTCCTGAATGGCAATTTAGCGGCATGTAAAATGCAGGATTTTCAAAGTTGCTCTTCCATTGTCCTCTGGCAGGTATGGTGGCTTCAGGAAGTAGGCGGATAGTCTAATACACGAGCCTCTAGACGTTGTTTATCCTTCCTCTGGATGGTTTCCCTCGGTTGTCTAGGTATCTTACATGTCCTGTGGCTTTAGCAGGAGTTGACTCACTTTTATTTACTTTGCATGTTACCTACAATACACACATCATAAAGAATTTTTCAATCTGGGAAATTCTCAGCTTTGTCTGCTAAATATTATTTCTGTTTTTAAGACTGTTTTTATATGTTGGAACATCTTTTAACCATTCATTTGTCTCAATTAGTCCTTTTTAAAAATCGGTTTTTATGTGATACAGCCTTGTGTAATTTTTTTCTACTATCTTTAAACCCAATAATAACTTTTACATTGATTTTTTTGGGGGGTCGGGGAGACAGGGTTTCTTTGTAGCTTTGGAGCCTGTCCTGGAACTCGCTCTGCAGACCAGGCTGGTCTCGAACTCACAGAAATCTGCCTACCTCTGTCTCCCAAGTGCTGGGATTAAAGTCCTGTGCTACCACCGCCTGGTTTAACAGGGATTTGAACGTGAGTCTGAAAAACAAACTCTTTGCTGCCATCACCAGCGAGGGGTTAAGGAACCCTCCTGGAGAAGAGACCCTCTGATCGTAGCTCCTGGGGTTACCCATGTGTTCCAGAACACTCCAAAATCCCAGACAAAGCAGAAAATTCCTGGCCTGTCCCATCCTAATCTGTAATTCAGGGCCAGTGGGCCAGCTGATCACTGTCCTCGCCACTGCCATGACCCTTCAATCCCTTCTTCCTGGTTGGACAGTCAAATGCCTTCTAGTGTGCATTGGCCTGTCCTACAGGCTTCCTTTAATACATGTGATTGTTGGGGAAGATTGTGTGATGGGTTGTGACAGGTGTATCTCCATTTTCTCTATACAAGTGGCTACATAGGTCATTCGTTCGATCGATGAGAACATGCTAAGTTAACTGTTATGCTTCTGAGATTTAAAAAAACAAAAAAAAATCTATTCCTCCAAAGGCTGTTGTTTGCTGGGGACCAGTTGGGATGGGAGCCCAGCATCTCTGGTCCTCCCTTGCCCAGAGCGCCGCAGACACTGAGCTCATGCGCCCCCTCGTGGTTACCATGAACGCTGCGGGTGTTGCACCAACCCCAGGCACCTTGAGGCTCCCCCAAGAGTGCCCTGCTTAGCCTTTACCAACTCCCTTTCAGTAAGTTAAAAGCCTCACCCCGCATCCTTCTTCATGTCTAGGCCCCCAGTCTCCTCTCTCTGTCTCTCTCTCTGTCTCTTTCTCTGTCTCTCATGCTTTCACCTCTTCTCCTGGGTTCATCTGGAAGTTGGGTTCCAGTGAAGAAATGGGAGTGGGTCCTCTTAGCTGTCCCCAGTATCTATTTGCATTCACGATTAGTTCTGGGGATGAGACCCCTGAAGCCGACCATCTTGTGCTGGCCCTGGGGCCGAGTGTGCTCTCCCTCAGCTGTCTGCAGCTTGGCAAAAGCGCTGCTGGCCACATTGTGGGCGCCTCCTGAAAGAAATGACCCTACGATAACTCCTATGACTCTGAAAATGTGTCATTCTAACGGAGTGAGACCCAACAGTAGCTTTGAGCAGTAGGAGGCCCCGTGCTGCAGAACATACTTTAATGCAGCCTCAGGAGCGAGATGAGAAAACCTTGTTGGGGGGGGGGGTTTGCAGTGACTTGCATAGAGGCCCGGAAAATCCCCCACAAACCCAAGCCTCCTCACCTGCAACCTCCCACCCAGTCGCCTCTCTGGGTTTATGGATAGTTCCAAGCCTAGAACTATCTGCCCAGTTGCCAGGACAGCCGGGTTAGGGCCTCTTGTTCCTGGGAACCACAGTGGTAATAATAGCAGTTGCCTCGCTGACAGAGAAACGGAAGTAACGAGACTTCAAAAGGGAAGGGCTCCACGGGAAGGAACAGTTAAAATGGATTCAACACAGGAGAGAGTCATACGTGCCTCAGGACACCCATCAGTGCACCCAAACGTGCCTGCACAAGGTACCTTCGCCAATAATAAAATGCCCACGATAGCAGGTGGGAATCCTCCGGTTTTCCACTCACAGGACTCATAAATAAGTGACTGTGTGAACATAATCTTGACGCATATCCGTGATGCCTGATTCTTAGCAAAGCTTCCTCCTCCTCTTTTTTTTTTTTTTTTTTTTTTTTTGTTGTTGTTTGAGACAGAGTCTCTTTATATAGCCCTGGCTATCCTAGACCACACTGGTCTCGAACTTACAGACATCTGCCTGCCTCTGACTCCTGAGTGCAGGGATTAAAGGCAGGTACCACCACCACCTATCTTCAGAGCCTTCTTTTGGAAAAGCATCCAGGAGGGGCTGTTGTGAAGATCTCTTCACTTATGAAGTTTGGTTCAGCACTCAGTGTGAGGACGTTGGAACTCCAGACATCTTCAAAAGGAAATTGAAAGAATCTAATAAATAGCATTCCACTGTCTTCCCATGCTCCGAACAAATTGAAAAATCAGCCGGGAGTGAGAGGTGACAGAGAAATCAAACATTACCTTTCCTTCTGGCCAAGCCTAAACTCACAGTGTGAGAACAGAGAGATCTGTCAATCGAAATTCAGCGGAAGCAGGCAGGGAAAGTGAATGGCGGGGTGTGGAATCTCATCCATATGGAAGACTACTCCCCCTAATATGTGGGTAGACTTCCCCCATCTTTTCATAGGCTGGTTGGCCTGACTCGGGAAGTCAGGTGTAGCCAGGCATGGTGGTGCACGCCTGTGGACCCAGCATTCAGGAGACCGAAGTACAAGAAACCCGAGTTTGGTGCCAGCCTGTGCGACCGACAAGACCTGTCTCAAAACCAAACCAACCAACAAACAAATAACAAAATGCCACCACCGCAAAAACCAAACCAAACCAACAACAACATGAAATAAACAAAACCAAACACATTTTTGCCTACAGCTCTTGAAAGTTAAGTGAGTTCGAGAAGGAACTAGATGCTAGCTAGTATCAACAGAGCTCTGGGCCAGAAGTGAGAGAGGCCTCAGCGGAGCAGCGGAAAGTGGACTGGACACATGAGGTGCCGGGCTGTCCCTGTGTTCTTATTCTGTCCCATAAGCCCAGCTCTGACAGTTCACTCTGCAGCGAGTCCCCCCCCCCTCGGTCCAGCTCCTCCTCTGCAGGGTGGGAAAATCTCACTTAAACACTCTCACATTAAACCCTGATGGCTGACAAGCCTTTTCTCATTCATAATTGAAAAGCAATCGCTAAAGGCAGCCCAATCCTTGCTAGCACCAATGAATATCTAATACAAATAGCAGGATTTCAGGAGGAGCAAAACAGCAGAGTGAAAAGTTCCAGGCAATAGAGAGTGAAGCCTTTGGCAGCAGGAAGGAAAGCAGGCACAACCCCGTGCTGCACGGACAGATAAACTCTAAACAGGGTCACACAGAAAGCAAGGAGGCTCTAGACCTAGGCCAGTGGTCCTGATACTGCAGCCCTGTAATGCGGGGCCTCTTTGTGGACACCCCCAACCATAAACCATAACTGTAAGTTTGCTGCTGTTGTGAATCATAATAAATATCTGATATGGGACCCACCCCCAAAGGAGTTGCAATTCATTCCATGACTAAAGAATCCTTTCTGCAGGTGGTGGCTCACGCCTTTAATCCCAACACATGGGAGGCAGATCTCTGTGAGTTCCAAGCCAGCCTGGTCTACAGAGAGAGTTCCAGGACAGTCAGGGCTACAGAGAGAAACTCTGTCTTGGAAAAACAAAGCAAATAAATAAATAAATAAATAAATAAATAAATAAAACGAAAAAAGGAATGCAAAATAGATCCCTAGAAACAAAATTATGATCATTGAAATTACAGTCAGTGGACAGACTGAGCCAAAGGTTATGTAACAGCCCACCAGACCTTAACAGGCCCCTAGACCTTAGCAAGACTGACTCATGATGGAGTACCATTCATGTCATAAAACTCACCACATAGCACCACCAGCCAAAGCCAAAGCAAAGACCTAATCCATCAAAGTCCATAGTTCTGGGAAAGTCTCTAAATGTACTAACCTTGCATTTTGGCTTCTATAGTTCTGTTTCTGGCTAACTGCTCCTGTTAACTGAAGTATATCAACCCAGGATGTGGTTTTCTTACTTAAAAGCTCACCCTGAGAAAGGCTCAGGGCTCAGGGATCCCGAACACCCAGTGCAATCACCGGCTGACTAATACAGACTTCCTGTTCACTTAAGTGAACAGGTCTTCTCTGCTGGACACCCCCAAATCTCCAGCACCAGGCCTATCAACCACATAGAGGTGGAAACAGAGGAAGAATACACTCTACACAGTTGTCCTCTGATCTCCATATGTATGCTGTGGCATGCAACCCTCCCCTCCCACATGCTGCATACACACACACACACACACACACACACACACACACAATACTGATGATGATAGTGACGATAATAATGATGAGTACAACTTTAAGAAATGTATTCTTAAGTCGCCAGTGAAGTCTGTATTTGTCAGTGTTCTCTAAAGGAACAAAACTGATAGGATGAACAGTATATATATATATATATATATATATATATATATATCTTAAGGGGGATTATTAGTATGGCTACCAAGCTGTGGTCTGAGTAGTCCAACAATGGCCTCCCCATGGAAAGACCAAGAATCCAAGAGTTGTTCAGTGTCCAAGATTGGGTGTCTCAGCTCTCCCAGTCTGATGCTGGAGTCCTGGAAGTTTCCTAGAGAGCTACTTGTCTTCAGTCTACACTGAAGAAACTTTGAGGGCTGGCAGGCAAGCAAAAGCTTCCTTCTTTGAGTCTTTTTGTGTGGGCTGCCACCAGAAAGTGTGGCCCAGATTCAGGGTGAGTCTTCCCACCTCAAATGAGCCAATCAAGAAAATCAAGAAAGAAAGAAACAAAGAAAGGAAGAAAGGAAGAAAGGAAGGAAGGAAGGAAGGAAGGAAGGAAAACCTATAAACTAAAACTTCTGGTTTTAGTTGATTCTAGAATCAATTAGTTCACGATCAGGGTCAGCCATCACAGTGTCAAAGGTCACCATGGAAGTGAAAAAGTTTAAGAACCTTGGGATGAGAGCGAGCCCAAGGGCAGCATGACAAGACTCTACAAGCATTCAGAGTGGCATTTTCAGTGGTAGACAGCTGCATTCCCAAACAAAGTAAAGCTTTTGCTGGATCTGAGGGTAACCCCAGCTATTTGGGAGTCTAAGACAAGGGAGCATAAGCTGAAGGCCCAAGCCTAGCCTTCACAACCCGATGAGACCTCATACCTAAACAAAACATACAAAAGGTCAGGAAGAGACTGAGGGTATAACTCAGTGGTATGTGCTTGCTTAACAAACACAGGGCCTGGTTCAACCCTCCGGACTGGAAAACAGGAGAGGGGAGAAGGGAAAGGGGAGAGAAGGAGGTGGAGGAGGAAGGGTGCATTAAAAGTAGAGCAAAAAAGGGGGGAGCAGGGGGGGCCGCTGGAGAGGTGGCTCAGTGGTTAAGAGCACGCATTGCTCTTCCAGAGGACCTGGGTTCAGTTCCCAGGGCCACATGTGTGGGGGCCCACAGAATTGAGGCCATTCTGTTTTGACATAAGGTCAGAGAGTTGTTACCTGCTCTTGCTCTTTCAACAAAGATGTCTGGCCTAAGTAAGATGTGGATGCAACAAGATGTTTGGCCTAAGGTGTGGCCGCTGCATATCTTGTCTAAACAGCAGAATCCTTAGCTCAGGATATAGTTCTTGATGTTTCAGGTATTGGAGGAATAGTTCCTTGTACCAATGGAAAGGAAGTTTTATCTTCTCCCCCTCTTTTGATGAGGGTATATTAAAAAAAAAAAAAAAACTTTGAACAATAAACATGGGGGACTCAGTATTCACTGGATGCCTGCCCAACTCTATCTCTTGTATTATGTCTGTTTCTTTCCTCAATTTGCACTCCCCAGGTGCAAACCCGGATTAGCTGGCAGGACCAGCCACACGCACCTATGTGGTGGCTCGCAACCGTCTGTAACTGTAGTTCCAGAGAAATCCAACACCCCCTTCTGACTCCCATGGGCTCCTGCACCCATACTGTTCATATACATACACTCAGGTACACACACATGCACGCACGCACACACACACACACAATAATGGATGAATTTTTAAGTCTAGAGCAAAAGTAAGCAAAACAGAAGACAGAAAAACAATAAAGAGAAGCAATGAAATCAGAGGTTGTTTGAAAATATTAACAAACTTTCACAAACTTCTAGCTTAACTAGGAGAAGAAATAAAAAAAAAAAAAAACCTAAAAACAGAAGAACAGAAAAACTCAAGCCACTGAGATCAATGTGGAAATAGGAGCATTACTACCAGCAGGCAATACTTGAATAATTTTATGGGAACAAATTAGATAACATACTCTAAAGAGACACATTCCTAGAAACACACAAACAAGCAACACTGAATTCATAAGAAGTAAAAATCTGGACAAACTCATAGCAAGTAAAGAAATTGAACCAGTAATCAGAAAATGTTCCGTACCGTACAGCCCAGGAGCAGATGATTTCACTAGCAAATTCTATCCAAGCTGGACAAGAACACTTGCAAACTATAAAGCATTACCCTGCTACCAAGTCGGTCACAGCATAAGCACAGGAAACTGAGGCAGGACAGCCCAGAGACCTAGGATAGAGACAAACACAACCGGGAAGGGGCAGTCAATGAAATGATTCCTCACGATGCTCTGCTGTACTCACAGATGGTGCCTAGTCCAATGGTCAGCAGAGAGGCTTCATCCAGCAATCGGTGGGAACAGATGCCGAGACCCACAGCCAGACTTTGGGTGGAGTTCAGCTAATACTGAGGAAGAAGGGGAGGAAGGTTGAAGGAGCCATAGGAGTGAAGGGTACCACAAGAACCCAGCCCACAGAATCAACTGACCAGGGTCATAGGGACTAACAGGGACTGAACTGACAAGCGGGGAGCCTGTATAGGTCTGACCTAGGTCCGCTGCACATACGTAATGTTTGTGCAACTTGGTGTTCTTGTGGGACTCCTAACAGTGGGAGAGGGGATGTCTCTGACTATTTTGCTTGCTTTGAGGGACCCTTTTCCTCCTACTCGGTTGCCTCACGCAGCTTTGACATGAGCATATCTTGAAGAGATCAGACCCTCACCCAGCTCCCTGCTTTGGTAGAAAAGGCCCAGCAAGACAAGTCTCCTGACTCAGCGTGTGCCTGACCTTCTAGTCACTAGGAAGCCAGAAGTTAGAAGGAACCAATCAGAAGTTAGCTGGCGGCATCTGAATGTGTTTTGTGGTAAGAGTGGAGTACAGAGCATAGCAACTGCCCTGGGAGGGGCTATAGGCCATAGCAACCTACCTGCAGCTGCAGCTGGCCAATCAACACAGGAGAGGTTGCCCAAGCCCAGAAATACACCAATCCTGAGACTGTTGCGGACCCCAGATACTCCCCTTGATCTTCCCCAATACATTCCCTGTCCCGTAGTTTCTCTGGGTCCTTCTGGCTTCCCCTACTGAGGGAGGGCAGGAGTTATTACAGTTAACTCGTTAATTAATTAAAGACTGTTTTTGCATCAGATAGAGTCTCTTGGTGATTTGGGGGTTCAGAATTTGGGCACAACAATGTGACTAGTCTTATTGTAACTTGTTATGCCATGTTTGGTTGGTATCCCTGGGAAGCCTGCCCTTTTCTGAGTTCTGGAAAGGGAGGAGGGATGGATATGGGTGAGGGGGGAAATGCGGGGGAGGGGCTGGAAAGAGAGAAGGAAAAGGAAACTTCAATTGGGATGTAAAATATGAGAGAAAAATAGATACATTTTCTTTTTCTTTTCTTTTTTTTTTGAAAAGAAAACTGCACAGCAATATCCCTTGCAAATATAGATGTAGACATTGTCAAGAAAATACTAGGGAGTATATTCTGGAAGCACATGAAAATGAACAAGAGGTTTACCCTAATAATTTTGGGGTAGTTCAATAATACATGGAAACTAAATTATATATTAGGAGAGAATAAAAGAAAAACTTCATGCGATCATAGTCGGTAAAGAACCAACATCCTTGCATGATAAAAAAAAAATACTCAGAAACCTAGGAATAAAAGAGAGATTCTTTAACACGGGAAAAAACAAAACCAAAAATCTACACAACTCATTGAACATGGAGAAGTCGAGCTGGTACCTAGAGAGAGCCTTCATCCTTATGTGCTGCTGTCTTTGGTACAGGAAGGTACTCCCTGCACACTACCAAAGTAGAAATGTAAACACCAACCCAGCCACAAACCCTTGATCTACTGTGATGCCTACAAGGTACTCTAGCAAGCATGGCACAAAATGGGGAGTGACCAGCCAATATCTGATTTGACTTCAGGCCCACTCCACAACATGGAACCCATACCCAGCACTGTTTGTGTGACCAAGATCCTGTAATTGTAGGATACAAAGCCAATATACACACGCTAGTTGTATTTCTACCAATTAGAAATAGACAACAGAGCTGAGCACTAAGAAAATAATTCCGCTTACAATTGCATCAAAAAGAATATAATTTTAGAATAAATTTAACCAAGGAAATATGACTTTTATACCCAAACTATAAAATATTGTTTAAAACATCAAGAGCCAATAATTGGATATACATCACATATCCATGAGCTTGAATACAATATTATAAATACTTCCCAAACAAATCTACAGATTCAATTAAGTCCCTAGCAAGATCTTTTCTACAGAAATGGAAATACTCTTTCCAGAACAGCAAAGACATCTGGAAAGCCAAGACAATCTTATGAACCATAAAGATGGAAGATACAGATTTCATGACTGCCAAGTGTATTAAAAGGCTATGATAATGATAATAATAATAATACGAACTATAGTGCATAAATACAGACATACAGACCAGCTGCATAGACCCCAGTCTCCAGAAACATCCTCACAGCTATGCAATCAATTGATTTGAGGCCAAGCTGCTAAGATTACTCAGTAAGGGAAAGGATGAATTGTCCCTTTGACAAAGAACTGACTATCCACTGAATATCCATGTGCAGATGAATAACATTCACCCTTAACTCAGAGCGCACAAAATTTATCTCAACACATGTCATTCTGTTTATACGTACGTTAGGTTTTCAATCTAAAATTTAAAAATTGTAAAATATTTTCCACAAATAGAATTGCCCAAGAGCTAACAATGTGGTCCCTACCCTGATTGCTTTAAATTGCATCTTGGAGAGACCAGAATAAATTAGGAAAAGTGATTTAAATAGCATTTAAAGACATAATAGAAGTGAAAAATCAGATTTGAAATCTTTCTTTCTTTCTTTAAGTCTGTATTTGGGATATATTTAGCTGCTGGTACATACTTGAAAAGAAACCCAAAGATAAGTAAATATGGTAGCTGACCATGAAAGAAATAAAGGACAAGGACAACTGAGATAGAGATAAAAAAAAAATTAACATGACTTAAAGATGCAAGCTTAAGATTCAAAATTATAAGACTCCAGAAGAAGACACAAGAGAACATCTTCATGACCTTAGATTTGGCAATGGGGCCTTAGACATTATGCCCAAGGGCTAAAGTAGAGAGATTGAGCTTCCTCAAAATTAAAAAAAAAAAAAAAAGTGACTCAAAAGACACTATGAAGAGTGGCAGCATTGGCGGGGGAGAGATGCCCTCCACCTCCACCCACAATCCCCTCATCCCCCACCTCCACCTGAGGCAGGAGGAGAGCTGGCCTGTCATCTGAGAGCGGCCCCTACACCTTTCTGTCAATGCAGTAGAGCTGGCCCTGAAGGAGGAGGTGTGGAAGATCTGACCCTGAGGACCAGGAAACAGTGGAAACCCCCCCACCCCCGCTCATTGCTGCGAGGGCTGAACTTGCCAGAACAATGCAGGAGAGCTCATCCTGGTGATGAGGACGGGGAAGAGCTGGCGGGCTAACCAACCCTGCAACTATTCAGACTTGGAACCAGGGTTATGCGTTGGTCCACCCCAACATCCACCCCATCTGTGAGCTGCTGGAGCACATGAAGGGGCCGGTCCTGCAGACCCAAAGCCACAGGATCTCCGTGACATAGGAAAACAACAGGGTATCCCAGAGGAGTTCCAGTGAGGGCCCAGCATTGATAGTGCAGCAGAAACCAGAGGCCTGGAACCAGACCAATGGCTCTCCGCCATGAACACTTGGAAGTGAAGAGTATGGATTCACGGTGTCACACGCAGCTTCCATGACTAGACTGATTTTTCTTTTCTTTTCTTTTCTTTCTTAAATTGTATTCTATGGGGGAGGCTGTTGCAAGGGTGGAGGGCAGATACAAAGGGATGGGGAGATGAAGGGGGTCCAGATGCAAGATGTGAAATACATAAAGAATAAATAAGGGAAAGGTAAAGACATTGTGAAAAAAATGAAAGCATCTTACAGTTTGGGAACAGATGCCAGTCAAGCCAGTCAAATCTGAAATAGAGGGTGTAAATAACTCTTTTTTTATTTAAATTGTATTTTATATTCCAGAGTGTTTTGCCCAAATGCATGTTGTGCACCATTGTTTGTCCCGGGTCCTGTGGTGCTCAGACCCCCCCCTGAACTGGCGTTTCCAGCCACCACACTGCTGAACCATCTCTCCAGACCCAAGAATATAAGGGATTCTTATGAGAACTCACACACACACAAAAGGAAACAACCCAATTAAAATTGGGGATGGATCAGCTGGGCATGGTGGGCCTTCAATACCAGCACTCAGGAGGTGGGCGCAGGCAATCTCTGTGAGTCCGAGGCCAGCCTGGTTCACATAGTGAGTTCCAGAACAGCCAGAACTTCACAGTGAGACTGTTTAAATTTAAAAAAGAAAGAAAAGGGCAAAGACCTGAGAAGGTATTTCTATCAAGAAGACATACAAGTGTTCAGTGGTACGTGGGAAGTTGTTAAAACGTCATTAGCCACTCATAAAATACAAATCGAGACCCAGATGAGATCAGACCTCTGCGTCCCCTGGAGTGACTGTAATAATAATTTTTGAAAAGGAAAATGACAAATGTTGGTGAGGACACAGGCAAGGATCCTCATGTATTGTTGTAAATGTAAAATGATTGGAGTGCTGTGGAGAATAATTTAACAGTTGCTCAAGTTAAACATGAAATTACATCTAACTTAGCAGTTCAGGTCCTAACTACACACCCAGCAGAACTGAGGATGGAAGTTCACACACACACACACACACACACACACACACACACACACACACACGACACATAAGTGTTCACAGCAGCCCATAAATGAAAAGAAACCAAAGGTCCATCGATTAGAAACAAACAAGTGTGCTACACCCACCGTAGGGTATAATTTCGCTACTAGAGAGAATGAAATACTGATACATACTCCATCATGAATGTGCCTTGTTGGTATAGGAAGGACAGCACAAAAGACCGCTGATTGTAGGGTATTGGGACACAAATAATAGAAACCCAGGGACAGATATTGGGGTTCAAGCTGAAGGTCAGAGAAGCAAAGCAGCCAGCCACTAGAGAGTTCTCACTTCTACTGTGTTCAGACCAAAGGGGTGATCCACCAAACCTCAGATTGCATGTCCAGACTCCACTGCCTTCCTCCAAGCCTCAGAATCCTAGGCTGCTCTCTGAGGCTGCACTGAGCTCCTATAGGCTCTCCAGTGCTGGGATTAAAGTCGTGAGCTCTATTCATCTTTTAGTCAGATTCACTCTAATGTAGCCCTGGGTGGCCTTGAACTCACAGAGATCCATCTTTTCTGTCTCCCGAGTCCTGGGATTAAAGGAGTGGCCACCACTGCCCAGCTTCTATAGCTAAAGGGTGTGGCTGGCTTTGCGTTCTGATCCTTCAGGCAGTCTTTATTAAATCATAAATAATATATCACCACAGGGTATCATTTATGTAGAATATCCAAAGAAGAGGAAAGCACACATTTTCTACAAAGAGATTGGGGAAAGGGGATGGGGAGTGCATGATTAATGGGTGTGGGGGTTGCTTTTGGGACAAAGAATGTTCTGGAACTAGATAGTAGTGTGTTATAGTGGCAGCCCAAACTAAGACAACACATTTAAGCAGATTCAATACTTATTAAAGTTTTCTGGACTTGATTTTCTTTCTCCTACTTTTCTGAAGTAATTGTACAGATTTCACGGCATTTCACCCCTATAGACTTATTGAAATATGCTTATGCATATGAAAATGCATTTTCTTAAATAATTGCCATGGATTTTCACACTAAGACTATTAGCAAGGATTACTTGGTAATATCTAATTGAAATTTGTCTCATTGTCTTAAAAATGTCCTCATTAGTCAGCTTTCAGTGATTATAATGAAACACCCAGGGCAATTAGCTATGAAAATGAAAGTTTTTGGTTGTGTTTCTGGTGGATTCAGGATCAGGTGCGTTCAATTGCTCTGGGCCACTGGTGAGGGTGCTGGATGGTAATGACAGAGAGCATGTCAAAGCCAGACAACAGAGAGACACACAGAAGCTGAAACCCCCAGTCTTTTTTTTTTTTTTTAACAAGATTTTGCTGTATAGTTCTAGAACTCACTATGTAATGCAAGTTGGACTCAAACTGTCTGTCCTTGAAATCATTAATTATGTAACCTAAGATGGCCTCAGTCTCCTGAGTGATCCACTATGCCTGGCTTCCACGATCCCTTTCCAGTGCATCCCCAGTGTCCTGAGGGCTTCCAGTAAGTCCCCACCTCCCAATCCTACATAACCCTGGGAACAAATCAACCAACAGGGACCTTCAGGGGCAGTCGACCTCAGATGACAGCAATGTGGTTTCAGAGGCTTGGAATCCAGATCAGCTTTGTTGAGCCTCAATCTTAAACCTTCTTAGAGTAGCCCTTTGCCTCCAGAGAGTACCTTCCCTGGTAGTCTCTTCTCACTGGAAGAAAAAAAAAAAGAGTGAATTAACAGGCTTCACATTACCTGGGTAGTGGTGGCTGCACAGACGTAATCCCAGCACTCAGGAGGCAGAGGCAGGGGGATCTCTGTGAGGCATGATTCCACAGCCAGGGGTCATTTTCCACAGTCATTCAGTTGTTGGTTTCCTGCATTAACTCCTGTACTTTTATTTACTAATGTAATGTTTGTGAGTGAGTGTACTCACATGAGTGCACGTGTGTGTTAAAAGTTCCCGAGCAGGGGAGATGGCTCAATGCTAAAGGAGATGAGTGTGTCTGATCATCTGAGTTTGATCCCCGGAACCCAATAAAGACCGGAAGGAGAGAACTGACTTTGCAAAGTTGCCCTCTGACCCCCACATGACACCCATGCCCACACCTACACATGCACTAATAATTGATTAAATGGAATCAAACTTCCTTTGAGCTTTCTGAATGGAAGCTAGTGATAGGATGTCTTGCCACTGAAGAACATGTTAGTATGTATTTCTATATATAAGGCCATTCTTAGCCAGGCAATTGGGAGGCTAAGGCAGGAGGATTGCCATGAAATTTAAGGCCAGTCTCTGTGAGACCACTGTCTTTAAAATGGGGGGGGGTCTTCTCAGCTAAGTGTGGTAACATATGCCTTTAATCCCAGCACTCAGTCAAGGCAGAATTGGGAGTTAGAGGCCAGCCTGGGCTCCATGAAACTGCACACGCACACACACACACCAAAAACAAAACAACAAAAACCCATCACAAAACAATGACAACCTAAGAAAGAGGGTTGGAGAGATGGCTTAACAGTCAGAAGTGTAATCATAAGGATCGGTGCTTGCAGCCTAACAGCCATGGAACAAGCCAGGCATCCTTACAGAGGGCTGTAACCTCCACTCTGAGGAGGGCAGAGATAGGAGGCTCACCAAGGCTTGCTAGCTTCTAGCCTAGCTGAGAAGGTGCAAGTCCCAGGTTCAGGGAGAGACCCTGCCTCAGAAGGAATGGAATGGCGTGGGAGTGATGGAGGTGACACCCTCTTCTGGCCTCTGGCACATGCACCAGCAGCCACACAGACACATACACAAATAAATGAATCTCTGCTTTGAACAGAAAGAAGAAGGTGGAGGTTAATATTCTCCCACAATAACACCAGCCAAGTGAGGACTTGGACTTTGAAATGTCACTGTCACCTGCCTTGTGCGCTTCATTCAACATCTCGTCAGTTGCCTCAACTATGTCTTTTCCAGAAGAGCCCACCGGAGGTGGTGACGTTCCATCTCATCTTTACGTCTGGTCTCCTCTAGCACCTGGACCAGAGCATCCCTCCGCTCAGGTTTGTCTGACGGTTTCTCAGGTCACACTCAGGTTATGCATCTTTGGGTGGAACGGCACAGAAATGGTGCTGTGTTCTTCTCACTGAGGCCTGGCAGGAGAGCGTGGATTCAATTTGTCCCACACTGACAATGTTAACCTTGATTAGCAGTTAGAGGTGGCGACTGCCAGGCTTCTTCCCCTTAGGTAATCGATAACTATTGTGAAGCGCTGTGATGCTCTTCATTTCTCCACTCACTAGCTTAGTGTCCGCAGTGCTTCTTAGCTGAGTTAATTATTACTATAAGGGCTGCCAGATTTTCTGACTCATGCTTTTTGCACTTATTAGTTGGCATTCTATTATAAGAAAAAGCTGTAGGTCTGGGACTGTGGCTCAGTGGTAGAGTGCTCTCCTCGAATGTGTGAGGGCCAGAGTTCAATCCCTACCATCTCCGAGACATGGATCAGAGGTGGCAGCGCACACCTTTAATCCCAGCACTTGGGAGGCAGAGGCGTGTGGATCTTTGTGAGTTTGAGGTCTACATACCAGGGCTTCACAGTGAGAACCAGTTTCAGAAAAGAAAAAGGAAAAACTCTTTCCAGTCTCTTCCTTTTTTTCTCTGTATATACATCACCATTTCTTCTTATTGATGTGTCAAGTTCCACTTAACTACAGCAGGATTGTCTCCTCTCCATGCTTGCTATGTTATTTTTCTTTTAAAATATTATTCGTGTGTGTGTGTGTGTGTGTGTGTGTGTGTGTGTGTGTGTGTGTGTGTGTAAAATTACTGGAGTCAGTTTTCTCCTTCTCCTATATGGGTCTTGGGAATCAAAATCAAGTCATCAGGCTTGGTGACCAGTGCCTTTTCCTCTGAGCCGTCTCACCAGTCCATTTTTGTTGCATTTAAAGATAAATACATCTAAGCCAGGTGGTGGAGGTGCACACCTTTACTCACAGCACTTGGGAGGCAGAGGCAGGCAGATAACTGTGAGTTTGAGGCCAACCTGGTCTCCAGAGTGAGTTCTAAGACAGCCAGAGCTACACAGAGAGACCCTGCCTCAAAAACAAACAAAAAGGTAAACACATCTAAGTATTGATCTATCAGCTCTCTCTTACCAATAAGGGAAACATCCAAGACTTTAAGTGGTGTCTGAGGTCATGGAGCATTCCCTAACCCTATGGTAGTATGGCTCACAACCATCTGTAATGAGATCTGCTCCCCTCTTCGGACCTGTAGGTCCAAAGTATTCAAATAGAATACTGTATACATAATAAATAAATAAATAAATAAATAAATATTTTTAAAAATTGGGTACAATAAAAGGTAAAGAACTATTAATCAGAAGAACAATCATAAAGTTATACTGTAATAAAAGTTATATGGATGTGATTTTCTGTTTCTCGGTATCTTCATATACATCCACCTTGTCACTTCAAAAAGCACGTGGAGCCTGTCTTTGAAATGTCTGCATCACCTGTTGTACTCCTTTGTGCTCTGTGGCCGTTGTTAGGTGGTTATGTGAACAGAAGCACTGGGTGCCGTGCCCATTATTCGATCTGATGATAGAGACAGCTGCTAAGTGGTGATCTGTTAATAGCAGATGCAGGGTGGGCGCCCTGGGCAAAAGGAAGAGTTTACATTACGAGCAACACAGAGATTTATCACGCTGTTGCTAAAAATGGCACAGAACTTAAAACTTGTAAATTATTATTATATTTCTGTTTATATCACGTGGTGGAAGGCATGATATAGGCATGCCACACAAACACGTTTATGGAGGTCACAGGAAAACTTCCGGGAATTGGTTATCTCCTTCCCTCACGGAAGTCTTGGGGACCAAACTGTAATTGTCAGGGTTGGCGGCAGGTACCGTCACCCACTGAGTAGTCTCAGTGAAATTGTTCAGTTCTAGAATTTTCCGTCTAATATTTTTGGATCATGATTAATCTGAAGTAACTGAGAGGGAACACAGGGCTGCTGCTAACTATTTCTGTAATTGAAAGTAGTTCGAACATCATATAACAAAGCCCCCAATATTATGTTGGTGTGGTCTACATATTGCTTGTGGTTTGCCATGCCTACATGTTTAGTAACAACCCATACATAGTCCTTACCTCCTCCAGTTTCCAGAAAACCTTTTGTCCATCTTCTTATGTGCATATGTGCTTTGTGTAACCTGTGTATGTATGTGTGTACATGTGATATGAACAGGTTTCCCATCGGCCTGGTCCCACTGCTGTGCCAGCCCCAAATAACACACTGAGACGCTGTATTAGATATAATGCTGTTGGCCTGTTCCTAGTGTTTCTTATTGCTAGCTCTGTCTTAAATATTAACCCATTTCTATCAATCTAAGTATTTCCACATGGTCTTATCTTACTGGAGAGAGAATCCAGAGTTCTACACTCTTGGTCCTACATGTTGAAACTCCTCTTCTTCCTCTCTCCTCCTTGTCTCCTAGTCCCGCCTATCTTGCTTTCCTATTGGTCAACAGGGCTTTATTCATTAACCAATGAGAGAAACATATTTACAGAATGACATCTCCCATCATACATGTGTGTGCATGTGCACATGCTTGAGCACACATATGTGTGTTCATCAAGGATCTCTTCCTCAATTGTCCCCTTATTTTTTGAGACAAGCATTTTGCCAATGGATCCATCTTTCCAGGTTGCTTCTAGGGCTCCCTTCCTGGGGAGGCGGGACTGTAATGAAGGATGCACAGACGCCTTGGTCTTCCCAGGAGAACATGTGCTTCAAGGCTCAATGCAGCTGCTGGGGAATGCTTCGGGAACTGGCTTCCCTAAGCTCTAGTGATTTCCATTGTGCAGCCTTGGCATTCTCCCTGCCAAAATTCTACAGTGTCACTGGGGTGTCTGGCAGCCGAAACTCCCAAGCCCTCTATAAACGTGAGCCCTCTATAAACGTGAGCGTGGCTGGGCCTCACATTAATGACCTCGGTTCTGTGAGTACCCAGTTCCCAATTATCTGCTGCTTCCCAAACAACCCTAGTCAGTGACAGCTCATCTCTGCCGCTGGCTCCACAGATGTGAACCCGGGATGCAGCCCTGGCGGCTCTAGCCATCTCTGTCTCAGGCTCTGGGCATGATCTGGTGCCAGCTTGAAGGCTTCATTCCCAAAGTTGCAAGTCTTGGAGCTCAGGGGCAGGTGGGGGACCTGGAGGCAGCTCCCATGTGGTGGCTGTGCTGACTAAACAGGGACCAGCACCCCACCCCACCCCCAGTACTGAGGAACCTTTGGCGTTGTTCATTCCAGCCAAGGAGCCAGGCCAGGCTAGTTCCCGGCTTGCCCCAGGACCTCGGGAGAATCCTACCCAGAATTCCCCCATCCCAAGCCTGGTTCCTGGGGAAGAGGATAGGGAGGAAAAAACAAAGCCAAGGTAGAACCTTGATTGGTGGTTACCCCAGGGGAGAAGGCAGCTCAAGGTTCTGCATTCCAGGAGATGTGGGCTAAGCCCATAACTCTCATCGATCCTTAGTTTTAGGTTCAGGCTTGTCACACACAGGATGCTCCAGAATACGTGTACAGTGCATTGCCATACAGGACAAGAAGGGAAGGGGCATGGCATGGGGTGGGGGTGGGGGGCGCTCATGTAAGTGACAGGTCTCTCTGGCAACTGACTCTCCCCGTACTCTGCAAGGTAACATGAGGGCAGGAAGCCTACCTCTGGGTGAGAGCCAGGAACTGGAGTGGGAAACCTGTATCCCTCCCTCCCATCCTGTCATCCCTGCTCCCTATGGAGGCTCACTCAGGCAATGCAGGGGCTTAGGAAAGGCTGGCCCACTCCGTTACCTTCTCTCACCTCTCTCTAAAGTGGGGGGTTTGAGGGGAATTAGGACTCTCCGGCTTTTCTATAGATCAGCCTGGGCTCACACCCACACCCACCCCTCTTTGGAACCTATCCCTAGCAGGCTTAATTAACTTCACAAAACACTCTACAGCCCTGGGTGATGGGAGCTATAAAATTGCAAAGTCTGATTAAAAATAATAATGAGAATGCCTGGTGCCCATTAGCCTGTTCCTGAGCCCTTAACAAGGATTAATTAATTAATCAGCCTCTTTGCAGCTAGGGGAGCAGGCCAGGGTTGTGGGCGCCCCTTTAGAACAGGGGTGCAGTAGGTAAGAGATGGTGCTGGGTGAAGGCTTTGCCTGACCCCCTCTGGATCTTGATAGCTGCCAGGCTGGCATCCTAACAGAAGTACTCCTTGGGCCAGCCCCTGGCTGTGGGGCTTGGGGAGGTGACTTCCCTATAGCCTGTCCTCTGTTTCCTTGTTTGTAATACTCAGACGATGGGATGGTTGCTTTCAGGACACCTTCCAGCCTCCATGTTGGATGTGACCCAGCACCACACCTGTCTCCGGGAAGAAGAGCCAGGGTTTTTCTCAGGAAAAGAACACCAGCTTCTGCCCTGCAACGAGATTTTGGCTTTTAACCAACACAGGTGATCTCTGGCACTTATTCACCTCATTTTTGTCTTTTAAATAATGTAATAGTTTTGTTCTCTGTTTTTAAAAAAATGCTTTATTTTTAATTTTTATCATCAGTGTATGCATGAACACAAATGTGTGGAGTCAGAGATGCAGTGGTTATTTCTCTCCTGCTGTTCTGGGGGTCCTGGGGGTTCACCAGGTTTGGTGCAAGTGTCCTTACTTATTGAGCTATTGAACTACTCCGTGTGTGTGTGTGTGTGTGTGTGTGTGTGTGTGTGTGTGTGTGTCTGTGTGAGTGCATGCAGGTATGCAGGTACCTGAGATCAGGGAGGATGTTGAACCCCGTAGAGCTGGAATGATGGGTGACTGTGGACTGTTGTACTTGGATGCTGGGAAATGAACTCAGGGCCTCCGGAAGAACAGCCAGTACTCCTAAGCAGGAAGAGCAGGGAGCCCCCTCCCCAGGCCTGCTCTTTGTCTTTTTACACAACATAACATTTACCACTGCAGATATTCTAATCCTTTGTTTTGTTTTTGAGATTACAATATAATGATATGATTTCCCCTTCTCTTTCCTCCCTCCAAACTCTCTCATATAACCATCCTCGTATGGTTTGGGAGCCTAGAGGATCGCATACTCTCATTGTGTGTGACCCTCGCTACCGTTGGTCTCCACCTGCTCTTTCATCTTGCAAACTGAAATAACACAATGCCTCTTCGTCCCCCTCTCCCCCGAGGCCATTGGCCACAATCTTCGTGCTTTCTGGCTCTCAGAATTTGACTAATTTAAGTACATCACACAAGGGGAATGCATAGCATTTCTCTTGTGTGGTGGCTTTGCTTCACTCAGCATAATGTCAAAGTTCATCCACCTCCTTGTGACTGGAGGCTTTCCCACCTTCTAGGAATCCAGCTGGGGGGGGGGGGGGAGAGGTGATGGGCGGGAGGTGTTGCTGAGGGGCCAAAGGGCTGTGAGGCTGTTTCTCAGCAGGTACTGCCAGGCCCTTGCCAAGGATTCCTGGAAGATAAAGAATAAAGGGCACAGCCTCCAGGTCTGTCACTTCCGATCATTGGTAACTATTGTAAAATGTTTGTTACACACGAAAACAAACAGGGATGCATTTTGTTTCAGAATGCAAAATGCATACGAATACTTCACCCAAAGCTGGGACTTCTGTGCTTTGGACATATTCTCATCCACCTCGAACCCAAAGGGAACCTGATGGATTCTGAGAGAAACTGATGGAGCCCCGGACCCCGGACCCAGCAGGGGGAGCTGGTTCACTGTGGCCCGAGGGGCACCTAGCAGCTGAAGGGGCCGGCCTTCAGTTTTGCTGGTATTCCACTGGCCACTCGAATTTCAACCTTGAAAACCCAAAAGCACTGAGAATATCGCGTTCCTTCTGGGACCTCTGAGCCCTGCAGTGACCAGTCTGAGAGGTAACTCTCCAAGCCAACGACCTGGGGCTGGGGCTTGTCTTGGGCCAGCTAGCATGTCCACCTAACCTGGATCTTCACAGTGGAGCAGGAACATGAAGGAGGCAGAGGTGGGCATGGTCAGCCTTGAGCCCCAACTCAGAAAGAACTTCCCGAGGACTGAGGGTTACCTCCACTGCTGGCCTCTGGGGGAAGCCACAGCACGCACCAGCGTCTGCCACCAGGGCGTCCTCTGCAGCTTCAAAGGGTCCACAATAATTTGGCCTGAGAGATGAGCGCCAGAAAGTTGCCCGTTTAATTTAATTTATTTCAATTATATTTTAATTTAAGCCATTCGGCATTTACTTTCCCAGCTATCTTTTCTCTTTCCAAAGTTGATAAAGTATTGCCGCTCTTGAAAAAACACAAGACAGAAAATGGTCAGATGGTGGCCCGGAGGAGCAGCCCAGTCTCAAGCCCCTTCCCCCCCCCCAACGCCCCGTGGATCCCCTTGACTCTTAAGGACAGAAGGGGGGGTGGCAGGGGACTGTCACCCCTGATGGACCTGTTCACCACCCAGATGCAGAGAATAACAGCACTAACAGCTGATAGGCCAGCACTCCTAACCTCCTTTCTCCTTCACTGCCCCTGCTGGAGGGAGCAAGAGACCCCATCCCTTCCCCCAGAAGAGCATCCTGAGGCTCCAAGGCCAAGCAGCAGAGCCAAAGATCTACACCTCTAACTACAAGGAGCTCAAGAACAAGGGGAACAACACGGGAAACACGCCTGAAGCCTGGGCAGCCACACAGTGGAGGGCACAGCAGGCACTGGGCTCTGTAAGAGGTCCGGCGTCTCAGCATCCTTCCAGCCAGAGAGGTTTCCCTGGCTGGAGTCCTCTGGATCTTCTGCCTGAATCCCCAGCTCTGAAATCAACTCTGGAAAAGGCATTTTAATCAGACGGGCCCCACTGATGGAGCCAGATGAAGCCAGTTGCGCATGCAATTCAGGTCTATTAGGAGACAGCTGTGTGTTCTCAAGCATGGGAGCTGCCTGCTCTGAACTTCAGTCTCCAAATGCAAATTAGGGATAATACTCTCTTACGGAAAAGACGTTTAGAGCGCACACAAAGTGATGAGTTTCATTACAACGTTTTTATGCTGAATTGATTACTTATTTTGTTGCTGCCGTGACAATAGGAGGTTGTGACAGTTTTGATTGCCAGCTCGACACAGTGTGGCCACCTGGGAAGGGAGTGTCAAGAGGGACCGTCTAGATTATGTTGGCCTGAGGGGCACTGTCTGTAAAATATTATTGTGTTACATTAATTAAGGTGAGAAGAACCACCCGGGATTCCCCAGGCAGGGGATTCTGAACTCTATTAAAAGTGTCAAAGCTGGCTCAGCAGTTAAGAATACTGACTGCACTTGTAGAGGTCCTAAGTTTAATTCTCAGCACCCAAGATGGTGGCTTACAACTGTCCAGTCAGCACTCTCTTCTGACCTGTGCAGGGACTGCATACACAGGCTTACAGTACTAGTGATGAAGTTTTGATGTAGGGTGGGCCTAACAACCAATTAGAAAGCAGTTGGTTACTCCCATAATAGTCATCCTACTATTGTGCCAGCGGACCGTCAGGTTGGTGTTACAGCTTTCAGCGTTCACGGCTGAGTAAGGCCACTGATGACTTTTCTTCTCCGGCAGTCTACACAGCACCTTCCAGCTCTATGGGAGCTAGCCCCTGCCAGGAACTTGTTGCATGACTTTTCTTGGGGAACAAATATTTATTCACCCATCTAGGTCACCAGTGACAGTCCGTAAAAATTATCCCATCCAGTACAGCTTGAATTAATGAATTTAGCTGAGTTTATTTATAAGTGGGTAAAGGGTTATTTACTACCTACAGGCAGTTATATCACAGAAGAAAAAAATCTTCCCCTCCCAGCAATTATTTTATTTAAAATTATACATATGTGTATCTCTGTATGGGTATGTGCACCTGAGCATGGTGCTCGTGGAGGCCAGAAGAAGGTATCTAATCCTATGGATCTAAAGTTACAGGAAGTTGTGAGCTGTCCAATGCGTGTGCTTGGAATTGAACTCAGGTCCTCTGCAAGACTAGTGTGTGCTCTAAACTGCTGAGCCACCTCTCTAGCCCTTTTAGCAATTATTAACTACTTTGTGGAAGGAAGGAGTGAGCTGTGGAAGCCTTCCCCACCTCCACTAGGGGGTGTCAGTGGGCCCAATCTTTTTGTTTGTGTGTTTTTGGGGGATCACAGTTGATTCGATTTCAAGACAACATTCCACAACAGAATTCTTGTGCTCACTTGGACCTGGAAACCTCCCTTATCTTGTGGACATCGTCTGGTAGTGTAGACTCCACTTTCCAGGGTTGGTTGTGGCACTGACTCTTGTCCCATAGGCTGTTACCCTATGACCCTGAATGGCACCCGGGAGTTAGTGTCACCTCCCCTGCATGTGCCTGGTGAGACTGGAAGGTGGTGCTGGGGGAGGACAGAGGTGGCGACTGACAATGTGTCCCAGTTACTCCCTTTGCTGCCTGACACCAGCCCTTGCTCTGGCAAGCTTCCAGCACAGGTAAGCAACTGGGCCCTAAGATCCAAGACTGCCACGACCACCGTGAGAGTCCACAATGACCCGTGTGGGAAGGTCACATAGAAAGGTTCACCACCACAGCTGAGCTCACAGCCACAAAGGACAGGCATAAGAAGGAGCCTTGGGGCCAGGCGGTGGTGGTGCACGCCTTTAATCCCAGTACTCGGATGGCAGAGGCAGGCGGATCTCTGCGAGTTCGAGGCCAGACTGGACAGCCAGGGCTACACAGAGACCTTGTCTCAAAAAACAAAAACAAAACAAGCAAACGAACAAACCAGAGCCTTGAGTAGTCCTAGCCCTCAGTCCCTGGTTGTACCGGAGGGGCCAGGACACACTGGTTCAAGTGTTGGGTTTGGAGGGAACTGCTGTGTTTCTGGGCTGTCCAGCTCAAGCTTCTGCCCAGCAGCCTCTGAACTGTCTGAACCGCAGGCCAGACATGACTATGTCCTTGCCTCATTGTGCCTTCTCCTCAAGGCCAGGCCAGGCCGAAAGCCATGATGGATGGAGATCGCTCCACTCAGACCTGCCGTGAAAGAACATCTCTCTCCCGCTGCTTGGCTTGAGTTCCCCTCAGCCAGCCCTTGAGGCTGGGTCTATAGGTCCTGACAACAGGGACTCTGGTGTCCATGGGAACCCTGTGCTGGATGAATGGCAGCCCAGAATCCTGTCCCTCAGGCTCTGAGAAGCAAGCCTGCTATACCCAGTCCCTCTCACGCGAGGAAGCATCCCAATTTGAACCTGGTGGTACTTGAGCGGGAGCTGAGGTCCGGCTGAGTGAGCTAATCAGAGCTGGGGCCTCTGGGGGCAGGCAGGCTGCAGGAGCTAAGCAGAAATGAAGCCTCTGGGGGCAGCCAGGCAGCATGCAGTCCATTTGTTGCTTCCTATCCATCTGCCTCTCTCGGGTCCTTCTTGTCCCTTCCCTTCAAAATCATTCCGAAAGGAACATTTTCTCTCGCTCCGGCTCCCCGCCCCACCGTCCCTGGCTTCTCGTTGCTCTTAGCTCCACATGCTGCTGTTGGTTTCAGACCATTTAGTCTGCCTCCAAGTGCCTCTCCCTCTCTCTTTCACTTGCCAGCCTCTTAGTCTCACCCCTGCACTCACCCCAAGTCCTTCTGCCTGGATCTACTGAGCACTGCACAGCGAAAATGGTTTTGTCATGACTCCTGAGGTCTCAGCCCATCTCCAGCCTGCCAGTTACCAGGATGGGGCGTGAAGAGTTGACTAGACAGGAGAGACCCCGAAGGAGCAGAGGCAACTTACTAGGGTTGCAAACGTGGCTCTGCAGCCAGACTATAGATCTATTTGTCATTTGTTCTCTATGGTGTCGGTGAGGACAAGGGTCCCAAGAGTGAGGAGCCTAGGGCATGCAGATGTCTCTGGGGGTTCACTCCCCACTCGTTTCTACCTCGGGTTGATTTGGCTAGAGTTTCCGTTGCTGCGATAAAACACCATGACCAAGGAAGCATAAAAGAAAGCATTTAATTCGCACTTACGGTTTCAAGATGTTGTATTGCAGGGCAGCATAGTGAAGGCATGGTGACAGGGACACCTGTGAGAGCTCAAAGCTAGCTGCATCCTCAAGTAGGAAACAGAGAAAAAGAGGGGGAATGGCC
Organism: Phodopus roborovskii; assembly: GCF_943737965.1. Lineage (NCBI taxonomy): Eukaryota > Metazoa > Chordata > Mammalia > Rodentia > Cricetidae > Phodopus > Phodopus roborovskii. The sequence continues at coordinate 14,854,971 of NW_026125444.1, read as the reverse complement.
CAAGCGCCTCGGAAACCTCAAAGCCTGGCCCGGTGACGGACCGCCTCCACAGTCAAATCTCATAGTCCTTCCCAAACAATTCCACCAGTTGGGGACCAAGTGTTCAAACGTGGCCTGTGGGTCACTGGGAGTCTTGGTAAATGGCTGCCCAGGGAAGGCAGTCTCTGTTTGGGGCCCCCTAGTGATACTAGCCAGCCTCATTGTTCCAGAGAAGGTGAGCTGTCTGGAGAGGCGCAGCAAGGAGTCCAGGAGTCTGGGGTGCAGCAGAGCCCTCTGTTCCGTTTGCCCAAGCCCTGGCCATCCTTCTGGGCCTTCTCAGGGTTCTCAAGAAGGTTCTGGAATCCCCTTCTTGTGGAATGTTCTGTTGAGTAACGTTGAGAGTCCTCTCAGTACACAGTATTGTGATTTGTTCGGCTACTTCCCGTGTCCCTCGGACTACCGAGCTCGAAGAGAGCTTGCAGAAGGAGTGCCTCCGCTGTCCCCTAATAATGCCCACAGTTCTCGCTTGAGGATACAACTGAAAGACTATCACCGATAGAGAATGTGACGTGGGCTTGAAGACTCCTGGAAGGGGGTCTACAGTGCTCACGAGAACAGCGAAAATGAAGGTGTAGCCATCACTTCCACTCCTGGGTTGAGACTTTCTGGAAAACAGTTGGAGCCATGTGTAATTCTTGTAGTGAAAGCATGGCCCAAGCCTCCAGCCCAGAATCTGGAAAGAAACAGGAGAGTGAGCGAGGGAACATGGCATCCCTCTCTGCAAACTCCCTTCCAAACAGACACAGTGCTCAGTGCAGTGGGCAGGGAGCAAGCAGCAGATGATAGAGAATCCTTCCTAATTATTCATGAGTACTGACAGCAAACACTCCCGGAGCCAGCGCTATGTGCCGGGAGTCGGGCTTGGTACTCTTCCTCTTGAGTCTCAACGGGACTGAAACAGACCTTTGTGCTATTACTCCTCATTGCCCCTTATTCCAGATGTGGTATCACTCTGCCCATTCTAGTCTTGACCTCCTAGACTTAAGTGTTCTCCACCCCAGCCTCCTGAATAGCTAGGGTCCACATACACGCCACCCCACTCAGCTTCATCAGCCCTTCATTATACGTGAGAGAAATGAGCCACTGGGAGGCTGAGTAACGGCAGCAAGCGGTGGTCTTATCAGGCCACCAAACAAACTTATACTCCACATAACACTAGCATTGTTTGCTGTACGTGAGAGAGCTTTGTGTTGATGCTACAAGCCGGACTCCATCATTCTTGGGGCTCCCTGGACCCAGGTGTCCCGGCTAGCCCTCAGCACAATTTATAGCTTTTGATCATTCCAAAATTGCAATGGCTTGAAACAGCACATACTGGCATCGGGGATCTGAGGGCCAACCGAAGCTTGATTACACTTGTCACATAGTTGTGCTATGCCAAGCACTGACCTTGAGAAGACCTTCAGGATGAGCCACCAGCAGGAAAGATGTGCAAGACACTGTAATGAAGAATGCAAGAGTGGTCCAAAGCGCTGGGATCACAGAGACCAGGTGGCCATTCCCATCAGGAGGGATTGAGAACAGGCTAACAAGTGAGCTGAGGGTTAAAAGAATTATGTTCCATGAAACACCAAGGGGTGCACATCTAAAAGTGGAATCCATGTTTAATAAAGGTGCAGGGGTACAAAGAGACGAGGGACACCTAGGGGAGGCAGGAACAGAGTGGACGGGTAGGCAAGCGGGGAGCAGTAAGATGCCCATAGAGGGCCGGCAGCCGGAGAAGCACTTAGACTCTTAAGAGTTGGGCGGAGCTGACCATCTCTTAAAAGGGTAGGAGGCAGAGAGTGTTAGAAAATGGTTTTAGCAGCTACACGGCTAAGAGATACTGCACATCTGAATACCAACCGGTGAGGCTGGTAAGGACCTGGGAAAGGCCAGTGAGGGATGGGTGTACATGATTCCAGAAGGGAAGCATGCGGTCCCCACACTGCAGCTGAGAATTCACGTAGCCGGTGACTGAAAAGCAATCTAAGAAATTTCTCCACGGGGCTAAAGTGGTCAGATTAAGTGTGAAAGGGGAATTATTGAAATGGTTTTTTAATCAATAGCAGCATAACTGAGATAGATCTGTGTCCCAGGCCTTAACCCCAGGTGGGTGTTTTGCAGAGCCCTCCTTATTAGTCAGCCTTTCATGAGAGTAAGCAAACACCTAAGGCCAGCTATTCAGAGAGAGCAGAGGCCGAGGCCAGGGAGCTGGCTGAGCCAAGTCCTTGTAGTGCAAATATGGGGACCTGAGTGCCCACATAAAAGCAGGGCATGGTGACAGGCACTTATAATCCCAGTACTGGAGAGCCAGAGGGAGGAGGGTTCCTGAAGCTCTCTGGCCAGCCAGTCTAGGCAAACTACCAACTTCAGGTTCGGTAAGAGATTCCAGGACCCTGCATTGGAGCTGGGCCAAAAAAAAATAAGGCGACGAGTGATAGAGAAGGACACTCAAATTCAAGTCTGGTTTCTATGCACACACATGCACATACACCAGCACATGTGTGTGCACACATGAGTGACTCAAACGAGAGCAGACTTTTATCTGGGCTCTTGGCTCTGGAGGTATCCTGTTCAAACAGCAGGGCATGCGCGGGTTTACCTCAGACGGGGCAGGCATGTTTGTGTAGTTTAGTCTGGGGTCTCAATCCTAAAGACCTAACCAATCCTAATCACTCCCCAAATGCCTCACATGGCCATTCTGTGTTTGGATTAAGTGTCTACACCCCTCTCTAAGGATTTATTTATTTTAATGTGTATAAGCATTTGCCTGCGTGTGTGTGTGTGTGTGTGTGTGTGTGTGTGTGTGTGCCTGGTGACCTTGAAGGCCCGAAGAGGGTGTCAGACTCCCCTGGAACAGGAGTTACAGGTGGTTGTGAGCTGCCACGTACCAAACCGAACCTGGGTTCTCTGCAAGAGCAGCAAGTGCTTTTAACTGCTGAGCCATCTCTCCAGCCCCTCTTCTACTCTCTCTCTCTCTCTCTCTCTCTCTCTCTCTCTTACTTTAAAGATTTATTTTATTTATTTATTTTATGTATATAGTGGCTTGTCTCCATGCACACACCAGAAAAGAGACTCATATCCCATCACAGATAGTTGTGAGCCACCATGTGGTTGCTGGGAATTAAACTCAGGACCTCTGGAAGAGCTCTTAACCACTTTCCAGCCCCCCTTTCTACTTTTTAATATCATTAACTTAAGACTCTGGGAATTTAACTCCTGTAGGAGTCTTGCGGGGGTGAACTATATTTAAACTTATCTAGCACCTTGATAATTTTTTTCTTTAACTAGTTCTTTTTGTTTTGGTGGATTAATTTGTACTTTTTAATAAAAGGTTTCGGGCAGCCCAGGGTGACCTTGAACTATCAGTGTAGCTAAGGATGACCTTTAACTCCTGGTCCCCTTTAAGTCCATCTTCCAAGTGCTGGTATAATAGGCAAGAACCACCACACCTAGCTTAAATAAATTCATTCTTTCAAGGCGACACATATTCCCTGCTGGTTACTGCCACAGGCTCTTCCAAGAGCCAGAAGCCCATGCTAGGATCTGCCCTCTGTGGGCCACAGGCCACATTCAAAGAGAAACAATCAAGGTGAGGTCTGTATGTACCCTCAAGTGAAGACAGGCAGGCTCCAAGGACCCAATCCAACACAGTAATTCAGAATCCTTCACTAGCGACAGCCAGTACTCAGGGCTGACAGGAAGCAGCCCGGGGCTACATGGCCACGTCAGGCCCCACAGGAGCCCCTGGGAGCCAGAGGGACCTCACAACCTTTTCCTTCTCTCTCCTGTGCCTCCCAACACAGGGCGCTCTGGCCATGCCTGAGGCAAGGCCAGAGAGCAGCCAGACACCTGCCTGGACATGAAGCTCCTCAGCATGCCAAGCGATGTGGCCAGCTGTCAGGAAAGGAGGGCGCGGCTGCAGGCAGCCGGCTTATTTTTAGCTCTCTTTATTGGCTGGGGCTCTGCAGACCAGGGCTCGGCTTGCGCTCATCGCTGATGCTGTTATTTCTCCCCACCAGGGCTGGGAATTAGTTTATTTTCTAGGCAGCCACCTCAGCAGCTGCCCACTGTAGCGTTAGGCCCCAGGCAGGCTGCTGCTGTGTGCATTATTTTTGATTGACTATCTGATGGGGCATGAAACCACCTGGAGGGGGTGGGTGGGCTTGCCGCCGCCGCCCTCGATGCAGCTCAAGAGGTGACTCAAAGTGACTCCTTAGGATGCCGCAGGGAAGAGAACACCAGGGTGATTGGCGCCACGGGTCTCGGGTCTCGGGTCTCGGGTCTCGGGTCTCGGGTCTCGGGTCTCGGGTCTCGGGGCTCTCCAGAGCTCCCCCTCTGCTCTGTCGAGGTGCTGCAAAAGGCTGATGTAGCAGTGGGCCCAGCCCTTCATGCCCAGAGCGCCAAGGTGACCCGGTGCCTCGGTTACTCCTTTCTGCAAAATAAATAGGGTCATTGGTCCTTTAGGGAAAGATCTGGGGGTGGGGGGCATTCCTTGTTTCTTGTAGCTTCTGGTCACCACAGGCCTTCCTTGGCTTTTGGCTGCCTAACTCTAGCTCCCGCCTCTTTGGTTTTTGTTTGTTTGTTTTTGTAGATGTTCCTTCCCTGTGGTTCTGTGGCTCAAATCTCCAGGCCTGTTTCCTTTCTCTTACAATCCAGCTATTAGAATCTCGTGACTAGATGTAGGGCCCACCCAGAGTTCATGATGATCTCATATAAAGATTTTTCCCTTAACTTTACTGTCCTGGTCTGAAGGTCTGTGTCATTCCCCCTAGCCATCAACTCTGGCCCCTTATTTGTATGCTAAAGCCTAATATGCTGCCATGGAAGGTGTTGGGAGACAGGGTCTATTAAGAACGAAGAGGGAGCTCTTATAGGACCCCAGAGAGGCTGGGCGTTGTTGGCACACACCTTTAATCCCAGCACTTGGGAGAGGCAGAGGCAGGCAGATCTCTGTGAGTTCTAGGCCAGCCTGGTCTACAGAGCTAGTTCCAGGACAGGCACCAAAGCCATAGAGAGAAACCCTATCTTGCAAAACAAAAAACAAAAAATAAGACCCCAGAGAGTGCCCTTGTCCCTGCCCTCATGGGAGAGCACAGAAGGAGGAGACCACCCATGGAGCAGAGAGCGGCCTTCACCATGTGCTACATTTATTTTGGATTTCCAACCTGTAGAAGGGTAAGCAATGCATTTCTATGATATGGCATTGTTCGCGAAGCTCCAGTGGACCGTCAAATACTGTGTTTGTAAGGACCCTGTTTCCAGGGCTGAGAAGAGAGCTCAGTGCTTGCCTACATGAGGCAAGGGCACATTTCCAGGCACCAGTCAGACTTAGACCCGTCTTTTAGGGGACCGTATTCAATCCACCACGGCCAAGTCCTTATGGACATGCCTCTAGGTTTTGCTCCCTAGTGTAGTGTGACAGAGGCATGAGGTCATAAGATGGGAAGTGAGAGGGCACGAGGCTCTCACTTGCCACCCTGATATAAATACGAAATGTGCCTGTCACCTGAGCCACAAGCATGGAGTAAAGGTGGCCATCAAGCCTGTCTCCTCCCTCACTAAGGGGAAACAGAAAATATGAGGACGCTTGAAAGACAGGGGGTTAAAATAACAGAGTCCTCCAGAATGCTTTCCACCCGTACAGAGAAGAAAGGCAATAAGTCAAGACGCAGGACAAGGCCTGAAAGCCTCTGAGATGCTGTAGCCTTCCCTGTCTAACTTCAGCAAGGATGAGAGGTGAGCTGACATCTCCCGGGCCCAGCATCCCCTGGCAAACTCAGATGTTTGCCTTCAGCACCCCTTCAGCAGCTGGGACCTTACAGCCTAAATCCTCCACTGGGGAGTCTGCCCCTACCCTGCCCCTATCTCCCTGGGAAGTCCCTCCTCCCTTCCAGATGGAGCAACACAAGCTCATCCCTTAGGCTTGGTTTTCTCAGCTTTCCAGGTGATAGGAGCTAATCCGCCAGGCAAACAAACACAAACCCGCCTGGGAGTTAATGACGGAAACTGTTGAGACAGCCCACCGCACAGGAGCGGCTGGGTGCGTGTTTGCATTTTCAAGCAGAAAGGATTTGAATGTGAAGAGAGGAACTGATTTTGGTGGGAATTCTCAACGCAGTGAGTTAAATTTTTGATCTAAGCGTCTTTATCAGGACCCTGGACTTCATCTCCGGGATGGTGCGTTTCAGGCAGGTCTGGGTCACACTGCAGGATCCGTTTGCTACTGTCCGTTCTTATTTAAAGGCTAAACCGAGGACGCCATCCTCTTTGAGCCCAGCTCTCGTCTTTTGACCCCACCGCTCTTCGTATTCTTTTGTATTAAAGAGAGAGTTTGTCTCAGTCCACTGCCCTCCCCTCTTGTCTTTTGTCTTTCTCCTCGGTGGACTTCTGTTGTTGGACAAGGTCTGGGTTAGCCCAGGCTAGCCTCACACTTGCTATGTAGCCCAGGCTGACCCTGGACTTGTGATTCTTCCTGCCTTGACCTCCCCAGTGCTGAGATTACAGGCATGAGCCACCATTCTCGGCTCCCTCTCGTAAAGCCAACTGCTCTGAAGTGGGTTTGTATGGGCGCTTGCAAAACGGTGTGTGCGGCTTGTAATCTACTTGACTTGTTCAGAATTACAGATTTCATTCTCTTGCTGCTCAGCACTACTTTTAACTCTTCCTCATATTCTCAAGAGCAATTTCCCTCCCACGGTGCAGAGCCTGCTGTGTTTTGCATCTCATCCTGACTAGTCTCCCAGGCCTGGGCCCCCTCTCCCTCACCGCAAGAAACCATGCCACAGAGGCCCTCATACCCAGCTCCTTATGAGACTGTTCATGACGCTTCGGTGAAGAGCTTGCCAGAAGCAGAAATAGCTGGATTACAGGGAGGGCCTGGCTTGTGTTGGCCTCGGCGTCGCTTTTTCCTGTCTAGAATAGTCGCTTTGGTCAATGCTCCTACTCTTCTTGTCTCCATGATAGAACACCCGAGAAGAATAACCTAAGGAAGGAGAGGTTTATTTGGCTCAGGGCTCAGGGGACACAGCCTATTGTAGTGGGAAAGCTGGTGGCAGGTAGTTATGGTTGTGCTAACCAGAATGTGAACAGAGTCAGCAACTCTCAAGCCTTGGGGACACAGGCCTATGTCTACTAGTTAGGCCTCCTGTGTAGCAGGTTCTAGAGCAGTAGTTCTCAACTTGTGGGTTACAACCCCTTTGGGGGTTGGAAGACCCTTTCACAGGGTTTGCCTAAGACCATTTGCATATCAGATATGTATGTGATTCATAACAGTAGCAAAAAGTACAGTTATAAAGTAGCAAAACATAATTTTATGGTTGGGTGTGGTTATCCAGGCAAGTCCGGCCCTACCCCTCCCTGCATGGCAGGCTACCTGGCCCTTTAAGAGAAAAACTTTGTACGCTTTCCTTCTTTCCCTCTCTCCCTTTTCCTGCCATCTCTCTGAGGAGGCAGACAGGCCCCTGTCCGTTTGTCTCTTCCCACATCTCTTCTCTCTCTCTTCGCTCCCCTCTCTCCCCCTTCCCCTACTCCCTGTCTAATAAAACTTCCTTCCCATGTAAATTCTGCCTGATGGCATGTCTTTCCCCTTGCTGCCCATCACCCACAGCGGTCCCAGCCTTCGCTGTGAATTCCTAACATTGGGAGTCACCACAACATGAGCCACCATATTAAGGGGACACGGCATTAGAAAGGTTGAGAACCCCTGTTCTACAGACTCTCAAAAGGCGGCACCTGCCAAGTACCAAGTGTTCAGCTGTGAGTCTGGAGAGGACACAGCACACACAGAATCCATAACTACCTTCAGGATTCTTTTCCATGTTGTCATGCCGGCTCCCTAGTCATGAAACATAATGTCATGTCCCACTATTAAAGTTGAGGCTGAGGCTAAGTTCTGGTGGGCTAAAACTGTGAGAAGAGAAAGCCCATGAAGTTGGCCTGAAGACATAAATATTGGTGTTGTGATACTGTTCCATTTTCACGGACTGCTTCTAATCCATGCTCCGTGAGTGCTGAGTGCTTTGTGCTTGCACGCCCTACTCCACCTGCTCCCCCTCCCCCCTCCTCCTCCTGCTTCTCTGCTCTGTCTTCTTCTCTTGCTCACCCCAGCCCCTCTTAACTACCTCCTCAGCCGTCCATTTGATCATTCCTGCTCCCGTCGCCCTCCAGGCTAACCTATGCGGGGGTGGGGGGTTCACTTGGCCTTCTGGTTGGTTGTGGCCACTGAGGGCTATCACCAGGGACTAGAAGCCTCTGGGCCGGGAGGAGATTTACCTCTCTGACTGCTCTGTCATCGGACTGTGTCTAGATCTCGTAGGTCTTTTCTCAGTGGGTTTCTTGTTGTGTCGTGACAGTAACGCCTCTCTGTTGTCACTGCGGGCTACTGTAATATCCCTCACTGATTTGCCTAGACTCTGCCCATTCACCAGTGTGCACGTTCCTTACTGAAAGGACTGTGTGACCTGCTTCCCGTGAGAACCTGGCTGATGACAGTGTCAGATAGCTAAAGCAACGAGCAGTCACCCTTGGTGCTCTGGCTAAGACAGTGTTGAAGGAGTGCACAGAACGATGAGGAGTGTGCATGGTATTTGAGCACAGATGCAGCTCCGCCCTTGGGTCCCCAGTCAAACAATACCGAGACAGCTTTATCGATCGCGTGGGAAATAAGATTTGATTGATGTTTATGCGGGGAGAGATCACTCACACCTGGAACAGGTGACCGCCACCCGGATGCTCTCCACACCCCAACCAGGAAGCAAGAGCGTGAGCTGGGATCTGGAACCCCAGCCCTAGGCTCCCACAGGTCCTGTCGGCACCTGTGCGTGGTCGGTGTGACAGGTGCAGGTGGGGTGGGCATCTCACTACACAGCTCCTCATCCCAGACACACTTCTGTTCCTATCACCTACTCCCTCATGTGCCTACAGAGCCCAACGTGACCTTTGGTCAGTACCATGATCCGCTCTACCTCAGGCTCCTCATTTGGGCCCCTTCAGATCTCTGGTTTCCTCTGCCGAAGACTGGACCGGGCCGCCTGCATCATGGTGGCCACAGGATTGGCAGCTCTTCAAGCCAGGTTTGAGCACCCCGTTTCCTGTGTCAGTGTCTGACCCCTCAGCAGACTCTTGGTGCTTACAGAATGCTTGCTGGCCCAGCAGCATTTTTCCTGAGCCCACCAATAGTGAACATTTGCCTCTCCCTGACCTGCCTGGGCTCCTCGTCTGTCCCACTTTTGGAAAAAGCCAGTGACAGATGCTGGAAGATGTAGTACTGGGAACCTGGGGGGCCAGAGGTCTGACACTTTAATTGCATAATTATTTCCACAGTAATGTTGGTACTGGGGAAGATGAGACCTGCTGCCTGCAAGATGGATGGCATGAGGAAGAATGAGTTATATTTTCCCAGATAAAAGCACCGATTGCCTATAAACTCTGATTTTGCCTGATGTAAAAGCCACTTTATTGCACATCCAGAAATTACTACCCGTATAAAAGCACATTATTGTGATGTAAAAATAGATTTTTATATAATTTTTTCATGCCACCACCTTGTAATTCCTCATTCCCAAGCACCCTGAGATTGCACTGAGGTTTATTTTTCTCTTTTAATTGTTTGCCATGGCATGCCAATTTATGGTGAGATATTCTGCCTAAGGTCAGGGCAAGGCAGAAGCATAAATTGCGGCCATCACTTCATGACAGGCAGGGTTCTGGGGCGCCCAAGATTTCATCAAAGAACACCAGGTTCCATATGGCACCACAGTCTGGGGTGTGAGGGCTTCCATTTCATATTCATCTGAAGTCCTCAGGGGGGCAGGGATGGAAAGGACCCCCGTTTCCTCCACTTGGCGCCTGCCCTGAAGGGGGCGCATTACAGCCGCCGCCTGACTGGATGCAGCCTAGAAGAGCTGGGTTCTGGTCTGTGGTTCTGAAGCCACACTGGCCTGATCCATCTGGCTAACGAGGCCACCCCACCCCCACTATATGGGGGCCACACATCCCATAAAAGCTTCTCTGCCAAAACTTTGGTCTTTTCTTTGTCTGGGTCCCTTCCAAAGTAGAAGCCCTGCCCTGAAGTTAAGCTGTTCTGTTTGGTCATTGCTCTTTTGCTGAATGAAGAAAGACTCCAAAGGGCCCCTGATGCCTCCGGCGCTGTGTCCTGAATGGGGCAGTCCTGAAAACTTGGCAGGGGTGACTCGGGAATGAAGAAACGGCAGAAGAAATGTCAGACATAAAGGTGGCAAAGCCGAGGCCAGATGGGGACTGTTCTCTCCGAAGGACACCTGCTATCAAACCCCAGGACTCAGCACAAGGAAAGGAGGAGGGAGCGTTGGTGGGTGGGAGTCTCTGTAGAACAGTCTCAGGTTGTAACCGTCTGCGAAGGCAGGTGGGCTCCATAGGCGATACACCGGTTTTAGCTGATGCTCTAGTCAACAAACGTACTTGGGCCAGAGGAGGCTTCGCTGTTTCCCTGTGCCTCACCCGTGGAAAGCTTTGCCATGACCGTGGGTCTGAGTCATCCGGGTCTTGACATGGCTGTGCCCGGGTCAACAATATACTTCACTCAGGATTTCACCACACCTCACGCCCTGGCCTTCCAGAGAGTGTCTCCATGTAAGGACCAAGAAAGAGGGTGGCTTCCCTTTCCATACGTTTTTGATGGTAGGGACTGAGTGCTAACAGGAGGCAAAAACAGCCAGTTTCTCATCCTGAGAGAGTCCCTTCCCTCCCATCCACCCACTTCTTAGTCTGCATCTGATGGAACTCCATGGTTACCGACGGCAGCACTGCACTGGACCACCTCGGAGTACCTCTCTCTGTGTGCTAACGGAAAATGGCTAGATAATCACGTGGCACCGGAGGTGCCCTCCTCCACGGGTGGACCAGTGACTATGTGAAGGAATGAAGGTGTAGGCCACTAGCCTTCACCCTTCAGCGGGTCTCAGAAGCACCTGCCAGCGTCTTAGGTTTTCTTTTAGCAGTTCCTGAGTGGATCCAGAACGTGGCGCTTGCCAACCATGCTTTGAGACCACTTGCTGGGTTCAGGCCTTCTGTCTGATTGTAAAGGGGAGGTTGTTGAGGGTTCTGTGTAGGGTAGATCAACTGGGAGGCAATCTGGGCCGCATCCCAAGTCCCAGTTCTTGGGACCAGGGAGATGAGAAAAGACAGTTGGTAGAAGTTCCCAGAGACCTGAGCATGATTAGAAGAAGCCCGATGCTGTGGTCTCCATAGCTACTCCAGAGGCTGTCGGCTTCCGCCTGGCTGCTGCGTTTTGGATCTTAGATTAATTTGGGTCAGAATCCTCGAGGCCTTGGGCCTCCCCAACCTTGCGACAAGCAACGTGCCCCTGTGAAAGGAGAGCCAGAACCGAATTTTCGTGACATAAAGCTGTCGGATCAAGCAGCAAGAGATCTGAAGTGGGGTAGTGGTGGGAGCCACCACGGACTTCCAGGAGCACCGGGGAATAGGGGCGGGGTGCGAAGCATGTTGATCTAGGCTAATCACGGGGTCCCCCGGGGTGCACAGCTAGCCAGGCTGCAAGGCCCCTCTGGACCAGAACATGGTCCCTAGTGGTTACCCAAGGTGCTGAGAACAAAAGTCCTGCTTGGGACTGACCTGGAGGCGGGGATGCACTGCGAGAGGAAGAGGCGGGATGCCAGCTCCGCCCTGTCGCTAACGAGTCCCGTGCCAAGTCGGTTTTCCTGCTCTGTCCATCTGTAAAATGGGAGCTTGCTTGAGGATGGGGCTATGGGAATGTTAACTTTCAAGTCTGAAGCTCAGGGGTTTATGGTGTGAAAGGCTCAGAGACACTCTCTCACAAATGGTTCAGTTAGATTTTAAACCCAGCGGTGGGTGTCCTTTGGAAGAAAGGCCATTCACGACTCCTCTGCTTGGTGGCTCACCACAAGCAGGGCATGCTTGGCCCACGCTAAGCTCATCCCACTGCCTCACCTGAACCTCTAGGGGTCGCTGTCCCCCGAGCATGGGCGTGGTTGCCAGGCTCGGAATCGGGTCTGAGACCTTGGACCAGAATATATACATGCTCAGTTCCACAGCAGGGCGGTGGTGAGCCGGAGGCATGCGATATGTCTGGCACAGAGCATCGTACAGGGAAAAGCCCCGTGGACACAGATATGTGGTCAGTGAAGGCCTAATGAGGCTTAATCAGCCCTAAACGTCGCCAGGCTCTGCAGCAGACAAGTCTAATATTTCCCCAAAAGATTTGGGAAAGCATCAACCTAGAGTAATACAGGGTCAAAGGAGCACGCTTTTCAAACTAGGGAAGGCTGGCCACAGGCTTCCAGACCACTTGGTGCAGATCAAGTTCCTGCCTGGGTCTGTTGAGGAGGTGAAGAGGGTGTCATCGTATCCAGGGTACCTTTCTTCTCTTTTTGTATCTATCTGGACCGATCACACTTACTTATTCATAATCACTCGCTGAATACTTGCTGATGGACACTCCGGGGGCAGGGATGATATATATATATATAGCCAAAAACGTGACATAGACTGTTTATAAAACAGGCAAAAACACTTCCCTTCTAGGGGCTGCCAAGAAGTGTGTTTAATTCACAGAGACCTTTAGCTGTCACTGCCATCATGGTCATATGAAGGTCTGTAATCCACTGAGCTTACACTAACTATAGTATCTGTGCTGCCTAGGTGAGCATAGCTTGCCAGAGCAGCATCTGGCCCTTCCTTACACCTAGATTTCTGGCTCTACGTGGGGAGTTTTGTTTGCTCTCAGCCTTCAAACTCAGGTTTTGTCTGACTTCCCAGACTCCTCTACTTACACACTTCCTGCTGTGAGTTTCTGATCTGTTGGGAGACCAAGAAGAGAACAATTCCAAAGGTGGGCCTGAGGCTCCCAAGCATCCTCTGAGTTTGTTAGAATGTGGCACGCCCTTCATCTCAGCACTCAGCAGGCAGAGGCAGGTGGATCCCTGTGAGTTTGAGGTCAGCCTGGTCTACAGAGTGAGCCACAAGCCAGCCAGGGTTAGAGTGAGACCCTGCCTCAAAACGAAACAAAACCACCCCCAAACAAACGAGGGGGGGCCCTCAGCCTTGTAGCATCCTTCTCGAATCAGAACCTGTATTTTAACAAGTCCCCTCCTCTCAGCGACTCACAAGCTGTCAGTGTGTGTGAAGCTGTCCTAGGTCCTGCTGACTGGGACGGCCTGCCCTCACCAGACAAAATGGAAGGGTGGTCTTCAGAAAATGCCCACTGCTTAAAGAACTCAGCCACCTCTATATTCACAGCCTTCATTCTTTTCAATGCTAGGAAACTTCCTGTTCCTGCCCTTAGAATCTTCCCTAAGGAAATAGCCTGTGGATTATTGATAACCTACCAATGACATCTGCTGACAGGGCAGAATCCTCGATGGGCTCAGCTGATTCCTGTGCCCGGTACTGCACAGGTGCTTATCCTGTGTTTACCGGTCCATTCCTGGCAAATGCAACATGACAACACAACCAGGCAGGGTTACAGCTCACTGGGTTAGACGTGCTGCTTTGAGATGTTCCAGCCCTGTTTCATAAGCTCACGTCTGCACTCAGGGTGATGTATGGTTTCTTTAAACAAAGCCACGTGGCATTGCATTTATTTCTTTATATGTATGTGTGGCCATGCATGCCCATCGAGAGGGGACAAGCTGCAGCAGTCTGTCTCCCTTACACCACATGGGTCCTAGGGACTAAACTTCAGGCTGCTCAGCTTGGGGGATAAGTGATCTTACCCACTCAGTCTTCTTCTACCCAGGATGCTGTATTTTGACAGAATGCTGCATCTTCTGTCCAATGAATGCACCAAGACAAGGACAGCAAATATACAGGACCCACATGACCGTCCCCCTTTCCTACGCTCTGGGTAGACATCAATAATTGATGACAGCTGACTTTCTGCCATGACCTTCTAGTCCTTTCTCACAGCACCCCAGGGAACCACCATCAATTGATCAGACATGGCACTGTTTGTGATCTTTGCCTCTGGATGCCCTCCCAGGCACTGCCCTCCACAGATCAGCCGAGACAAGGCGGTCAGACTGGAGCCCAAGGGTGTCCATGGTTCCCTACTCCCCACCACACTGCCCCTGCGCTCGGGAAGACCCTCAAAGCACCCTCTCCAGCTGTGCAAAGCTGGGTGGTGAGTGCAGCTAGACCACCTTTGCCACACAGGTCTATACAGGTCAAGATCACACATGTAGTTCAATATGGCCTCCACATAGTTTTCTATATTGACACCCCATCTCTCAAGCCATGAATACCCTCACCCAGGTGCTGACCTCTGCGTCTTGTCTGCTGTCTGTCAAATGGAATACTTCCAACCACCGGGCACCGCCGTTGATATCTCTCAGCCCCCAGGGCTTTTGAGAATGAACGTGTAAGGGCAAAAAGTATTCTTACATGGGTGTCAAAATTTTCTGCCTGGCATGGTCTGGAAGGCTCCCTTTATGCAACTGGAAGATCATGCCATAAAGATGGCTGCCATCAATTCCTGATGCCTACCCAGAGTGTGGGAAAGGGGGAGTCATGTGGGGCCCTTGTATTTGCTGTCATTGCCACTGGCCTTGGACCCACCTTCCTTTCATAGCCAATGAGGCTGTTGTGTGTGCTGGGGCCCACCTGTGCACTGAATTCCTGTGGTGGCTGCGGTGGGAGTGTGGCCTCCCAAAGTAGGGCTTCCTTGGGAATGACACCGGTGAGGGTCCCTCAGTTGCTGCTGATCAGAATGGCAGTTCAAGGCACAGCTAGCCCTACAGGGACTTCCCCTTTTGCCTGCGAGGTGAGGTCCAGAGTTCAGGTCTCAAGAAAGCTGTCCACATGTGGGTCTGGTTAGCATCTCTCTGCCAAATGGAGTTTGGTACTGCATGCTCTCACTCACTCTGCTGGTCCTTAGCACCAAAGCTGTGCTTGGCATGTGACAAATGCTCAGTGTTCAGGGACTGGCTGCCTCAAGAGTCCCTGATGGCTCAGCCAAGTGACCTCCGCCCCTTCTTTCCTGACACTGATGCTATCTGGCTTCAGCTACAGTTATGTGTGGAGCAGAGGTCTGCTTCCTTGGGTTTAGATTTCCCAATCACTAGTTCCTTTCACTGGATAGCTCAGAGCTGCTTGACCACCCCTCCCCTAGTAAGAAGCCAGGGACGGGTGACAAGGAGGACACACTGCTTTCTCGGCTCCGAATCTGTGCTGGTTCTTGTGTGAAGCCCTCACAAAGGTCTCACTGGATTCTTTGTGAACCCTAAGAATACGCACGCACAAGTGTGTATTCAGCAGATAGCTTGCAGGAGTTTGCTCTTTTCTTGGATATTGAACTCAGGTTGCCAGGTGTGGTGGCAAGCGCACACCCTTACCCACTGAGCCATCTGTTCCACCCCTAAGAACTTTTTTGTCTTCAGCTTGCAGATGAGTAAACAGCTCGGAGAGGCTCATTAACTGGGGTAAGGGTCCTCAGCCAGTGCATGGCATGCAGAACTGTGCAGTTTGCCTGTCATTAAAGCGATGTCCTCCAGCACCATGTTGCAAAACTCCTTGAGGCAAACCTCACTCGCAAGTTCTCAACTAGTGTGAGCATGCATAGTCTGCCTGACCTCTATCTGTATCAGGCCCGGGCCACAGCCCAAGGCTCAGGAACACATACTTTGAAACTCAAGATTCTTTGACTAGTACAGGTTGGAGAGAAGGCAGCCTAAGAGGAGGCTGACTCAGTGTAGTTTCTTCTACCATGAGACACTCCTAACCACAGAGGAGCTGAGCATATGAACACGTACATCATTTATAGTAACCATAACTCTGGACTTGTCTCCTTCTGCATAACTGAGAAGGCATGCTGACAGAACAGAATCAGTCCCTGGGCCACGCTCACCTGGCTCACACCTGTAATAGGGGCTGGCTGAGGAAGAAGGCTGAGATAGCTGGCCTGTCTGCTAGGTCCCAGCAGATCAGATGGTGCCTACGGATTGAGATCGTCTGCCATTGATTTGCATCAATAACACCCACCCACTCTGGCACAGTCACGGTGCCCAAGGGCCCAAATAATGACTTCATGGAGCCTGGATAAACAATCTGTACTGCCAGCTCCCAGGCTGGCCTCAGGTCCTGTGTCCTGGTAAGTCTTGACATAGTGCAGCCATAGCTTGGTGAGGCTCTGAGGGTCACACCTTACCCAGTGTCAATGCTGGCCCCAAGCTAAGAGCTCTGGCAAAGGTCCCCAGAGTGTGAGACCCCTCACTCCACTAGGACTGTTTCAGGGGAAGGTGTCTCTTAAAAGAGCAGTGGCCACAACACCTGAGCAATGGTGAAAATCTCTGCAGGTAGTTACTGGTGTGCAGTTTCTATAGTTTGACCAGCACAGTAGTGTAGAACCCACAAGACATAGATTCAAGATCTGTACACCTGCAGGCTTCCCAGCTTCCCCCAGTAAGACTGTTTTCTTCCTACAGGTGAGGCTTTGCTGGATGCTGAACAAAAGGTCCCCAGTTTAGCAAGCACATGGCACTGGGCTGTGGGCAACCTTCTCCAGGGAGAGCCCTGTTACACCTGTCCATCAGCAGGTATTGCCTGCTCAAGACCCTTCCCCTTGAAACCTTCCACAACTCTCCCCCTGTCCCGCCCCCCAAGATGCTGTTTGAGAACACACTCATCTCCCAGCAAGTCCCTTTCCCTGGAGCACCCACACAGCACTGACTCGTAATGATCTGTGTATGGCCTTGCCAGACCCACAGGCGGCTTCCAGCCTCCCAGGATCTGCACTTTGAGTTTATTGTTGTGAATAGGCCTCTATATGGTCCAGTTTACTCAAAGAATTGTCACGGTCCTGATCCAAATACATGGACTTGTGTTTCCTTCAACCCCAATTTGCACATCACATGCCTGACCAATGCATTATAAAAAAAAAAAAAGGTATTAAATGAGGTGACGTCCTCTGAGATATGCCTTACTCAACATTTTAGAGATGATCTCATATTGCCACATGGCCATGGCTGTGGTGCCCATCATTTTGTTATTGGGATAAGACTGCAATGCCTACTCTTGCACGACTCTCAATGAGGGGACTTCTGGGGCACACATCTTGAGCTAATGTTTGCTCACCCACCTACTTTATCAGCCTCCCTCATCTACTCCTTCTGTGAACCCCATGAAGCTAGGGACCATATTGTCCCCAGCCCTCAAAACAGTACCTGCCTGCAACTAGCAGCAGAGATGTTAAATGCACAGACAGACCCATTCCCATTCTCAAGAAAAACCCCTCAGCCAGGAGGTGATGGCACACACCTTTAACCCCAGCACTGGGGAGGCAGAGGGCTGATCTCTGTGAGGCCACCCAGTCTACAGAGTATGTTCCAGGACAGCCAGGGCTAGATGAGGAAACCCTCCCTTGAAAAACAAACAACCAAGAAAGCAAAAGTTCTCCAAGACACCAACATTGCTACTGGCTGGTGTGAGAGCAGCTGCGGTTTCACATGTGTGGGTTCCCACAATGCTGCACACAAGCTAGGTGCTGTGGACATGCTGTGGACTGTGTGAGGACTCGGAGTCAGTGGCAGGAAGACCCGTCTCCTTTGTATCAGGACAAGGACACCCTGGCTTTCCCAACTGAGCCAGGACCCCAGCTCACCCTGCAGGTAGGTCCCCAGGGGTCAAGCTGGCTGAGATGGACATCCACCAAGGTGAGAGCCTTGATGTAGAGAAAAATCACCGGCCTGGGGCCAGGAGAGCGACTTTCTATTCCTGGGCCTGCCATTAATAAGCCGGGTGACCTTGGGCAAGTCACTTTGTCTGTCTCTTCTCATCTTGTAAAATGAGTCTGGACAGTGATAGGTAATGCTTGAACTTGAGAACCCATCAGAGCCACAGAGGAAGCCTGTTAAAAGTGGATCCCCAGGCCCCACCCCACACAGCTTGGGGCAGCAGCCGTGCAGAGGGAAATGGATTGGTACGATATTTATATGATAATGAATTTTAAAAAAACCTGAGCATCAGAAGCACTTGCCTATGGTTAAGAAATTCAATAGTGCTGCCCATCCCCTGTAGTGCTATCTACAGGCAATCACTTTTAATCATCGGCTTTTGATCTGCTGGGGGTTACCATCTTATTGCTAAATAACATGCCAGCTCTTGTTTCATCAACTTCAAACACTGCCCATTGTCTTCCTGCTCTGAGAGATGGAGGCTTCGCTCCTTTGCCCCACCCCCAATATAGTTCTGACACTAGATTTGGCAGCTATATTTTAATGAGCACCCCAAGTTATTCTGATGGAGTGGGTCTGCCAGCCATTCTTAGGGACCAAACTGCCCTGGGAGACTTTTCAGGGTAGGGACACATTTGTTCTCTCATGCACGTTAATGGCCTGCTTCCCCTCCCCAAAAAAATTTTTTTTTCCCTTTTTTGCAGTGCTGGGGTTTCAGTCAGGGTTCTCCCCAAGCTAGACGAGCATTGTATCGCTGAGCTACATACCCAGCAGAACTGACTCTGCTGAGCGTCTACGTTTTCACACCTCTGGATGCATCTAGAAGGCTGGTTGCAGGCATCATTGTGGTAGGACACCGATCTGGTTTTGGGTGGAGGTGTGGAACTGCCCTGCTCATCACTCTGATACATCTCTTTATAAAGGGTCGCCAGTCCTTCAGGTGACGAGATTCTCCTTTAGGGACTGATGTGGCCACGGTTCCAGCAGACTGCTTATCCTTGCCTTCTTTGTAACCACAAGTGTCAAGGGTCTTCGTGTATTCAGAGAACAGATAAAGGAGAAAGCAAACACGGTTGTTTACATGCCTCCTGTGTCTACGATACCAAGCTGAAGAAGCCAGCACACAGGTCTCTATACAGAGTGCGTCCACTAAATGAAAACATCACAACCGGTTGAAACGAAGAGGCAAAGACACGGAACAGACAAAGCCCACCCACGGGGGTGGAGGTCTGAGGGGTCACGTGTGGGGATGGTTGACCGGGAAAGAACTGGTGATGGCCTCTAGCTTAGTGTGGTGCTGTTCCCGTGTTCGAGCTGTGCCCTTGTATCTGTGGACTTTTCTGAATGTCTTTCCCATAGTATGTTGACCTGCAAAAAAGGGAAAGAACAGTACCAAGTAGCTCTCCTTCCGTCCTGCTCACATCCGCTCACACAAGCCCTTCCCTGGGACTATTCAGGTAGGCAGGGAAGCCAGGAACAGGGCCTTTGCTGGTGTGGATATGGAATGTGTGCGGCCGAGCATGGCTGGAGCTGGAGCCTGGAGACCCTGCAGGTCTGATGGATTTTAGAATCCCAGCATGGTACCCCACAGAGTAGCCTGCTAGGTCAAGGAAGTGGCTGGAAATGAGAACCAAGCTCACTCCCCGGGAAGGATGACAAGACACTAGGGGACGAAGACTCTCGAGCCATCGTCCCCACCTGCTAGCAGCCAAGCTGCTGGGTAGAGGGTGGTGTATGGGCCCCCAGCCCGCCTCCCCAGGCTGCTGGCCAACCTAGTGTAAATATTATTACACTCCCACGCATCTGAAGGACGTTAATTATTAAAACACATGCCACCCAGGGTAGTGCACTGTAATTAGGTTCAAATTAAATTAGCATCCTCTTGTAATTAGGACATCAATAACCACTCTTGAGGCACCAGCTCTCTAGCCCCTCCCGATTGCTTCCCAACATGGGCTGATGCAAGAAAAGGGGTCCATCTGACTAACTCTCCCCAGGACGTAGAAATAATCAAACCAATAAATAAAGTGAGGCGGCTGTGTGAGCCCTTTCCTCCAGGCCTGCCTTCTTTGCTGGCCCTGTGTGCTGCAGCGAGGAAGATGATGGTCACTGAGAAGGTGCTTCAAGTTATCAGTATTTTCTTGACAGTCATTAAGCCCCAGAGTTTTAGGAATTTGCAGCACAAAGCCAGAGATGGGTGACCCACTCCTACCATCTGTCACACCAACTCCCCCCCCCCCCGTTTCACTAGCCACCTGGGTCTGGGGCTTAGACCCCCGAAACTGCAGGGGCACTGCCCACAGCTGGGCTTTGTTCTTGTATGGCACTGGCTGCCTCCATGCCTACCTTACGGGGGCCCTGGAAGGTCTCAAAATGGTCCTGTCATTTGCTGGAGCCAGAGTTGTGCTTAGTGTTTTTTGGGGTATTAACCTGTCTAGCCGAGGCAAGAAGGGAATGGACAATTGGGGGTGCAACTGGGAAAGAACAGGGAGGGGCGGAATCGATGATTTCAAGCTCAAGAATCAAGTTCTAGAAGTCCAGGGGCTGGGGAGGCATTCTGGGGCTCTTCTGGTGTCCCTCGCAGCGATGCTGGGCAAGCATGGATGGAGACAGAACAAGCCAGTGTACTCACACGCTGGGTGTCTCCTTCGGTTCTGTACCCTAACACAGGACTTGCTTTTACTGTGGTCTCAGGAGAGCCCTCGGCACTCAACAGATGTGGCACAGCAGGCTGGATCCTACAGCGGAGCCTGCCTACCTGGTGACTGCTCTGACCTTTGTCTAAACCAGCCTTGGAAGAGAAAGGAAGAAAGAAGTGGGAAGGCTCAGGCATAATTTCAACTGGAAAACTAAGGAAGGCTTATCCTTGGGTGCAGATGTAACCAAGGCAACTGTTACGACAGGGAGATGATTTCAGACCCTTTCTACAAAGAGTGGGTTGGCATTTTGCCCCTCTGCCGATTGCGCTCATTGTGAACGCACAGCGCCCTGCCTTGTGGCCTTACTGGGAGCATTGTGGAGGGAAAGAACCCAGTGAGACGGGCATTCTCCTCTCTATGGACCAAAATGAAGTGAAGCCATGGTAAAAGTATGCTGCCTACTGGGGGCTGAAAGGCTTCTTCAGGAGTGGGGTGACTACCCTCAGCGAATGCAGCGCACTCGACTGTGAGGGGTCTGGGTTTAGGAGTACAAGACTTGTTCTGAGCAGCCCTGAGGACCTTAAGAGAGAAAAGCAAGCACAGGCTTCCTGGAGTTAAACTGACTCCATGTTTCTCCCCGCCATCCTCCTTGCTTACCTTTTCAAAGATGTATTATTATTGTTTTTCGGCACAGGGTTTCTCTGGGTAGCCCTGGCTGTCCTGGAACTTGTAGACCACATTGGCCTCAAACTCAGAGAGCCGCCTGCCCCTGCCTCCACAGTGCTGGGACTAAGGGAGCGTGCCACCATGCCAAGATCACCATCGCATTTACCATTTTTAAAGACTATGTGTGCGAATCTGTGCATGGGTCTGTGCATGAGAGTGCAATGCCCTTGGAAGCTAGAGGGGACAGAACCTTCTGGAGCCGGAGTTTGCAGATGGTTATGAGCTGTCTGACCTGAGTGTTAGGACCTCTGCAGGAGCAGTACATGCTTTCAATTGCTGAGACATCTCCCCAGCCCTTTCTCCTCGGTTCTTATTTTTGCCTCTCATCCCATACAGGAACCTGAGACCAAGAGGATCACCTCTCTTTGTTTAAAGATATGTTCTGAACAGAGCCCATGTGTGTTTTGGCATCTGGCTTGAGAGGGAGAGCCAGCCTACTTTCACTAATGTTTATACGGAATCCAAGGCAGTCCCTGGGTCAGAAAGGCGGAAGTTCATAGCATCCGATTTCCTCAAAGTGTGTGCCTAGACAGGGCCACGGGGATGAGATGGGTAGCCAGTGTCCTTGGCCACCCCTCAAAAGTCCCTGCAAGTGACGCTTATCACATGACTGCTCTAGGCCTTTCTCAGCCTACAATTATGGACCGTAAGCGGCTCTGTACAGCTCAACCTTAAGGATTTGAGACCACTTATTAGAGCAAGAGCTAGCTCAAAGCAACAGGCCTTCCTCACTAGGGACTGGGATCCCTCTCAGAGGTGCCTGTTATTTCAGTCCTATTCTCCAAGGGCTTCTATGGCTGTTTTTAATTTTTACTTTTAATGGTATTGGGGATTGAACCTAGGGCCTCATGTAAGCTAGGCGAGCAACTGTATTATTAAGCTATAGGTCAGCCCTTTTTAAACTTTTTAATTTGAGACAAGGTCTAAGTTGCTCGGGGCAACCCAGAGTACTCTAGTGCAGGCTGGTCTTAGATTCATGATCTCCTTGTCTTAGTTTCCTGAAGCTGGGGTTACAGCCCGAACAACCAGGCCCAGCTCACGGCAGGAAGTGGGAAACGCCTCACCTGACTTCCTTTGGGGGTGTTGCTGGGCTCATGATGTGGATGAACCCGAGGGACACTCTAGCACTGTAGATCATGCCACTGTGAAGTAAGTCCTGGAGATAGTCACATGCGGCGAGTCTTAGATGTCTGCAGTACTCACCAGGCCTCAGGGTTGCCTACAACTCTGTCACCAGGCTTCCTCTTGACTGGGGCCAAGAATCCAACCTTCTGGTACTACTATGACAGTAAGGGTTGCTTTGCAGACAGCAGGTTCTATTTTATTGGGTCTCAGAAGCTTTAAATACAGAACAGGCTGGTGAGGGGGCAGATGTGGACACACCGACATTTTAGAAGTCACATAATCAACACTTGGACAGTTTGGGAAGAAGGGTGGCCTGGGGTAGAGGTGGGTGCCAGCTGATTGCTGCCTCAGGTGTCACGATTATCCCCTTCGCTAAGACAAAGTCTTTCATGGTTCTTTCCTGATTTGAAGACAGTTTAAAAAAAAAAAAAAAATCCCACAAATCCCCAAATAAAAATACAAAATCATCCGGGAGAGACTGTGGACGGCAGTGCCACTATGATGGTCTGCCCCCGCAAGCCTGGGCTCCTTGCCCACAGCTCCAATGCTACCCGCCACACAGGAGGCTTCTGTACACTGAAGCAAAGCTGGACCCAATCTATGCTCCCCCAACCAGGTCTGACATTGAAAACCGCCTCCTGGCAGAGGGAAAGGGTCTGGCATCAGCGGTGCTGGGGGCCAGGCACAGTTCTCCTTAGCGGCTGTAGCCAAACTCATCGGCATCATCAGCTCGGAAGTCTCCGTAGCGCCACAGGTTCAGCTGTGAGAGAGAGGGAAAAGAACGTGACTCTTCAGGGATCTGTGGCCCAATGGAAGCCACAGGGATACACCCTGTAAACTCAGCGCCTCCAGGAGCCCCAGGCAAGAACTCACCCTGGCACTCTTGGCTGACTCCTGGGCATTCAGATATTCTGTGATCTGAGGGACACAAGAAGATGGCAAGTGGTCAAGATGGAGGTGCTCTTAACGAGCAGCTAGGAGCAGCCAAACATGCTGCTACAGATGCGTAGGTCAGCGGAGTCCAGTGCTCAGAGCAAACCGCGGGCTGTACAGTGACATTGCTGCCTGGGACTGCTCAACCAGGCATGGCCACCTGGCTATTCATTGCATGTCTCTGACATCCAATGACCCCCACTGAAAACTACCATTCCACCCCCGGTCCTCTGCACTGGACTTTCCGTTTTCCTCTTTCCACCACATTGTATTTCATTTAACTGTGTTCACGTTCCTTGTCTCGTGCTGGAATGTAAGTTTCACAAAGCAGGGGTAGAGTTGGTCATTACAGATGGTGGGAAAAAGAGAGTGCTTATAGTCATAATGTGGCCAAAGCAATCTCCAGGCATCAGAGCAGTTACCAGTAGCTTCATGTGAGGACATTAAGATAGCCAATGCCTCTGACCCACAAACCACGGTAACAGCGTGTGGACCTGTGGGCTGGGGGAGCTTTGGGACAGAGTCTTTTGGAACCTTCGTGGCTACCACATGGCTATGGGTGGTCCTGGGTAACAGGACCTGGAGACTGTTGTTGGAGAAAAGGACTTGGAGAGAGACAGGTCCTGACCCTCTCCACCACCACTGGCAGACCGCCCTAGCACATGCAGAGGGAAACTTTCTGCTCTAGTTTGCAGCTGCATTCTCAGCCAAACCCGCAGCCAATTAATCTGTGCTTTAATTAGATTTTTTTTTTAAAACCCCAACAAACCCAAATCCATTATCTTTCCCCAGCAGGACCAGGAGGCTGGTGGACTCCCTGCTTCCGCACTGGCTCTGGGTACAGTCCCCCGTCTCTCTTCTGTGACGCTGCCTGTGGCGCAGGGTACAGGCTAAGGGCCCACTGCCCGGATGGGGAGCCCCTCTGCAGATCACGTACCACTTTCTGGAACTGTTTCTCCTTGCGCACCTCCACCATGACGAGTCCCTCCTTCACTAGGCCCAGCCCCACGTCGCCTTTGGAGTCCGCAAATTGCAGAGTGACATGGGGGCAGCTGGCGCTCAGGTGCTCCACATTGAGCAGGCACTGAGTGTTCTGAATGTCCCGCACCACGCTGTCCACAGCATCTGTGCGAGCATCCTCCTGGACAGGGATATAGCCGTGTTAGTGAGGGGTATGGACGGAGGCCAAACAAGAGCTACCTGGGCCTCAGGGCCTGGACCTCCAGCACAGTCTGTGACTCTCCCCTTAGGAATCTGTGAGTGACAAAAAGGCTCTGGACATGAAGGACCCCTTTTTGTACCCCAACCAACTGCACATAAACCATTCGTACCTCCCAACTTTTGCCCCCCTACCCACCTGCCTGATGTCTCTGAGGAAAAGTGGCTTTTTTTCTGCCCCAAATTTACCCAATGACTGTAGCTCTGGCCCCTCTAAACTTCTAGTCTTGCTCCAGGATGCTGACACCATCCTATCTGTTGTCTTTACGATACTAGCATCCTGGGTTCTAGCCACACATCTCCCCACCCTCACAGATGCTTCCCCAACTCAATCTGTGGCACGTGTCCACCACATCTTTTGTGGTCTGTTCCCGCTTTGGCACGTTTGGTGAAAAGGCAGGAAGTTAATGGTGAGGACTCCTACCTCTCCGCTCCCATCTAGTACCCTGCCCCTGGCGGCAACACTACCCATGCTGCTTGCTCTGAGTACCAGGTACCGCCTCGAAGTTGAAGCCTTAGCCTATTTGCTGGAGCTCCCTTGGGGAGTGGATGCTGCTGACTGGTTCTCTTCTGGAAATCAGGGCCACTACAATTGTGAGCACAGATCCTACCGCCCTCCTTC